>NW_011494785.1:2681559-2692367 GCF_000754665.1 Bison bison bison | reverse complement strand
TGCTCTTCCGATCTAAAGAATCTGCCTGCAATGCAGAAGACACAGGATTCATGGGTTCGATCCCTGGGTCAGGAAGATCCCCTGGAGAAGGGCATGGCAACACACTCCAGTATTTTTGCCTGGAGCATCCTATGGTCGGAGGAGCCTGGCGGGCTACAGTTCAGAGGACTGTAAAGAGATGGACACGACTGTGCATGCACGCACACAGCACATGAAACACCGCCTGGGATGAAATAAAGGCTGGAATGTTACTGGGACTTGGCTTTCTCACCCAGGTCTTCGTCAACAGCTCCACGGGACTTCCTTCTGAAACCGTTCTATGCATCAGCCATAAAACTGCAGTTTTTTTTAAGATTTTTTTTTTTAATGTGGACTATTTTCAAAAGTCTTCATTGAATTTCTTACAATAGTGCTTCTATTTTATGTTTTGGATTTTTGGCCACAAGACACGTGGGACTTAGCTCCCCAACCAGGAATCGAACCTGTACCTCTTGCCTTGGAAGACAACGTCTTAACCACTGGACCATCAGGGAAGTCCCTGAAACTGCATATTTTCAAGAAGAGTTTGGAGATGACCCTGACCACTGACTCACCCACTCTAGGCCGTGAGCTTCGTCCATTCTCTGGAAGGGGGTATCATAAGCAAAGCTGGCATTGCACGTAGACAGGCATGCCATGTAACTCCAGGCTGGGGAGTATATGCCCAAAGTGCCTGCAGCTCCTCTAGCCAAGCCAGGGGCCTTGCGGAGCTGGCGAGGATGCCCCGATCACCTGACACAGGGTTCTCGGCAGGAGCAGACCGGATTGCACTCGGGCCCCAGGAATGTTATCGCCTGGCCTCCCCGGAAGGCAGATGTTTGCCTAGGCTGACCCAGGGTCAGGCACACCTGGGCTGAAGACAACCTGTCTTTCCCCAGGGCTGAGCCTCCACATTCTGACCGGGTCAGGGTCAGGGGGTCACTGGAGATAAAGGTTCAAGGGATGATGATGGTAGGGAGAGGTGGATGTGGATGTTCAGTATATCTTGCATTCTGGGAAGACCCAGAAAAAGTGTCTCTGTTAACAGGTGTGTCAGCTCAGCTTGTCGAGAAGCAGGACCTCAGTAACTTAGGATCGAACGATGCTGTTCTGAGCACAGATGTTTTCATCGGGGTGGGCGAGCACAGCTGAGCACTACTCAAAGAGACTTATGTGAGCTCCATCCTTCAAACCTCCTATTCTAGGAGGCAGCTTCTAACCTTTTCCTCTTTTGCTCATGCACAGAGAGGTTAAGTAACTTGCTCATGTTCCCACAGCCATTTAGTGATGACTCAGGTGAATCTAAGAAGTGAGTTCTAAAACCTGAGAGCCCACCCACCTTGATAGCGTGCCTCTTGAAATTTAACGAGGAGCTTGCTCTTTGAAGTCCAAAACGAGGTTGTAAAAAAGCATGTTTGTTCCAACTAGTATTTCACAGAGCAAAGTGCTGTGATGGGCCAAGAAACTAGAAAAGGGGACCTAAGGGTTAGCAGGCCAGTGAAGTCCATTCACCTAAACTGCCCCCCATGGCTTTACTTCCTGGACTTCTGTCCCCTGGGGCACTGCACCCTCAGCCAGGCTGCGAAGTCAACACCAACACCAGTGGCCAAAATAGGTACTTAAAAAGCTTAAGGGCTTCCCTGGTGGCTCAGACGGTAAAGAAGCTTCCTGCGATGCGGGAGATTTGGGTTTGATCCCTGGATTGGGAAGATCCTCTAGAAGATGGCACGACAACCCACTCCAGTACTCTTGCCTGGAGAATTCCACAGACAGAGGAGGCTGACGGGCTACAGGCCGTGGGGTGGCAAATAGTCAGACACGACTGAGCAACTAAGCACACGGCACAAACAGCAAGCAGTGCAAGCATGAGACAACAAAAGGAGAGTGTTAAGTGTTCCAAAGGAATTCTAAAAAAGCTCCCTAGGACTTGGAAAAGGAGCACCTGGCTGGGTAACTCCAGAAGGCTTCCTGGAGGAAGTGAGATTGGAACATCTGCCATCACCAAGCAGCTGTTCTAAGCTCCAGAGCCAGTCACCAACCCTCCTGGAATTCCTGGCAGGATGCGTCACAAAGTTCCGGCTCCCAGCTGAGAAACAGCAGCCCCCAGGGGCTGAGGCAGCCCGGAGGAGCACCGGCCAGCAGCAGGCCCTGGCCACAACTCCCAGAGGCGTATCAGAACTTCCTGAAGCAACAGCTGCCCTAAAGCAGGGCATGAGGAAGAGCTCTGCAAGTTAATCCACCGAGCTTTGCCCACCTCTCCTCTGCACCCCACAGGCCCAGCCCCTAGGAGACAGCCTAACTGTGCAGGAAGCATAGTGCATGCCATCTGGAGACTGGACAGCAGGGAGGGAGACCGAGGGGCCTTCTCGGGCCTCACTGCCTTGGGCTGACTTGTCCAGTTCATTCTTCCTTCGTCATCCTCTTCTTCTGTTGCTGTTCCGTGGCTAAGTCATGTCTGACTCTCTGCCCCCTTGTGGACTGCAGCAGGCCAGTCTTCCTTGTCCTTCACTATCTCCCAGCGCTTGCTCAAACTCATGTCCATTGAGTCGGTGATGCCATCCAACCATCTCATCCTCTGTGTCCCTCTTCTCCTGCCCTCTATCTTTCCCAGCATCTGCATCCTCTTCTTTCCCCCTCCCTCAACTCCACTTATTCTAAAGGCCCCAGAAAGCTATGCAGTCATGTTCACAGAAGATTGCTCAGGGAGGCTGCTGAAGGCAGATGCGATGAGGCCAAGTTCCAAGTTCTAGATCTTTGTAAGAAGACATGGAGATGGGGAATTGTGGAACTTCATGACTCAGACTGGGGACAGGGGGGTGGAGGCAGAGAAGGTAAGGGGCATAGCTAAGACCACATGGCACACTGGTACGCAGACCCCTGAGAAGTCCCCACACCCCAACAGCTCGAATAATCACTGTTCCCATCCCTGATGACTAACTTGCCGTTCGTCCGTTTCTCCATCCCATAGAAACCCATCCAGCCCCTAACAAAATACAGACGCTACAACCAAGTCACGTTTTGTCAGGGGCCAGAGCCCTTTCTCAAATAGGAATCTCCCTAAAACTAACTCAAAATAAAACAGAGCATTCTGGTACTTTTTAAAGCCCAAGTCCACTGTTTTAGGGTATTGTCTCAAGTTCAATGCCTCATGACCCAGGGATGCTTTAGAATCACGGAACTGGTTCAGTCCCTGAGGACAGACATCCACGTGTATTTGCTGCCACTAGCGATGTGCTTACTCATTCACTCACTTATTCCTTTGGAAAACATTTTTCACGTGTTTCATGCATTCAGTCTGGTGGAGAGGAGGACCAACACAGGCTGCAAAACATAGAAGGACTATCTTACTGTTCTCGTTCGCACTGGACACCTGCCCTGCCCTGTGGGCCGCTCCCCCCGGCCCCAGGAGGGGCTGCTGGGGGCCTCTTTGTGCGGCTCAGAGGATCTGGGTACCTGGCCCAGGGCCCAGTGCTGCCAGTGACGGGCACCAGGGAAGAGACTCGCACGTGGGCAAGCCCGGGAGCCACCCGCTGAGGAAGAAGAGGAGGAAGTGAAGACAGCTGCCTTCCCGAGTGGGCGGCCGTTCAAGGCCCTGGAGAGAAAGGCAGGAAGCCATTCGACCAGAGCAAGGAAGGAAGACCAGGATGACGCGGCCCTCACGAAGGTGTGCACCTGACCCCTCGGTGGCTCTGCTCGCCATCCTTGGAGGGAGACTTGCACAAACACTCAGAAGAAGGTAACTGGAGGCCACAGGGCTCCCCGGAGCAGCCCCATCTCTTTCTTCTGGGTAACCAAGACAGTTTGGAGGAGGAAAGCCTTTGGAATAACTTTCATAAATGCCTCAAACCAAAGTATTTAGGTGAAGGGGGTGGGGGGCTCACGGGGAGGGATAGTAGCCGGGGGAGATAAAGAGGAAATAGACCCAGGCCTTGGCCTGTCCAGGTCCAGCAACCTCAAGGTCATCCCAGAGGTCTGCCCAGGGCCACACACAGGCGAGGCTCCCATTACTCATTAGCCAGCCCTGGCGCTGGTCCCCGGGGTCCCTGTCCTTGGCCACAAACAGAGATGAAAGCCGAGCCGCCAGCTCAGGGAGCAGTGGGCCTGATAGCTCAGTAGCTGTCTCAGCCACCGGCATTATCAGAGCCTGGGGCAGCCAAGCTCCCGGGGGTGGGGGAGGCTGGGCTCCCAAACACTCATCACCCGCCCTTCAACTCGCCTCACCCAAACAAACGGGCAAAACAGCCACTGGGAGTGGAGGGGGCATTGTAACAGACTCCTGGAGCCAGCTCTGTAAGGACTGATGACAGGGAAGAAATCCTTCCCACATCCTCTCACCAGACACGTGGATGGAGGTCTCTCCTCTCACCCCCAGGCTGAGATAAAAGGCACCTGGATTCAGGTTCAGGGAGCAGCTGTGCCCATCCTGAAGCCCTGGTCCTGTCCAAGCTCTCTGCTCACCACACCTCCCCTCACTAAGCGGTGGTGGGAAGTGCCCGTGGGGCCATGCCTACTCACCCATGCCTCACTAGCTGAGACCACGGAAGTCCAGAAAGCAGCAGGTTGCTTCCACGACCTTGTCTGAGAGACGCAGCTGGCCCCATAAGCCCCCAACTACCCTCTGCCCAACTTGAAACTGGCATCAAGCATATGGCTGAGCTGCTGTCACAGCCCCATCAATGGAAACTGGAGGCTGACATTCTAAGCAGAGAAACCCAAGCAGAGAGCAGGAAGGGGTTCGATTCCTGGTCTGGGAAGATCCCACATGCCGAGGAGCAACTAAGCCAACACATTTGAGCCTGTGCTCTAGAATCCGGGAACTGCAACTACTGAGCCCACAAACCGCAAGTAACTGAAGCCCAAGTACTCTAGAGCCTGTGCTCCACAGGAGAAGCCATGACAATGAGAAGCCTGTGCGCCACAAATACAGAGTAGCCCCAACTCGCCACAACTCGAGAACAGCCCGCACGGGAACAAAGACCCAGCACAGCCAACGATTAATTAATTAGTTAGAAAGAAAAAAAAACCAAGAATCTGCCTTCCAGTGCAGGGGTCGGGAGTTCGATCCTTGGTCGGAAAACTAAGATCCCGTATGCCTCAGAGCAGCTAAGCTCGCTCGCGACAACTACTGGAGCCTCCAGAGCCATGCACTCTGGGGCCTGTGTCACAGCTGCAGAGGCCCATGCACCGCAACAAAAGATCCTGAGTGCCACAACTAAGACCTGGAGCAGCCAGAGAGATAGATAGATTAAAAATAGTAACAACGAATGACTGACGTGCTGGGTGTCGACTGGGGTTGATACAAAGATCCGATCCCTGATCTTGAGGAGGTCCTGAACTTGGGAAAGAACAGGTAACTAGACAGCACTCAGCACCACACAAGCTGCCCTTGGCTGAGCCCCGAGAAGGTGCTCTGCTTCTCCAGCCGTTACGTACCTTTCACCAAAGGGGACGTGAGCTCCGAGTGCCAGCCACATGTCAGGGCTCCAAGTCACACCCCAGTCTGGTAGCTGTGTCTTAGGTCGGGACCAGACAGGGTTGACCGAGGCAGTCCCCTGGGAACTGAATTTCTACCCTTCCCAGCCACCCACACAGCTTCTTTTCCATCTCCATTGCTTCTCTGACCTTTGTGACAAGACCTCTCTTGTCTTCTGTTACCCTTGTTGCTTAAATCCATTTCTAGGGTTTCAAGGATCACTTTTTGAAAATATTTTTATTTATTTGTTTGGCTGCACTGGGTTTTCGTTGCAGCATGCAGGATCTTTCGCTGCAGCATGTGAGATCTAGTACCCTGACCAGGGGTCAAACCCAGGCTGGCTGCATTGGGAAGCACAGTTTTAGCCACTGGATTACCAGGGAAGTCCGCTCAAGCATTACCTTCACTTGCCATCTCCACACCTGAAGCTCCAGTTCACACCTCGCCTCGTGCTCCAGACCCCCATTCTACCCCAAATCATTTCAGACACTTAACACCATCCTGCCATTCTTGGGCTACTCTGTTCTAGATCTCTTTGGCCCGTGCTGGAATTTCAACAACCTGAGTCTCCTGTTGTCATTTATTCTCTCCTCATCCCAAGACCCCTTACCAATGTCTTGTTGAGTTCTCACGTCACTGTCTTATTCAAACACATTCCCTGGTCCCCTAACACCTACAGAACATGTCCTGGTGCCTGCAGAGCCTTGTGTGTTCTGGTGCCAACCTAGTCTCTGTTTTCTTCTTCTCAGATCCTAAACCCCAAGATTATACCTCAGCAGGACCCTGTGATCTTGAAAAATCCCATGTCCTCAAAATCCCATGGACAGAGGAGCCTGGTGAGCTACAGTCCATGGGGTCGCAAAGAGTCAGATACAACTGAGCTTGCACGCACACACACACAGGACACTATGGGGCCTTCCCAGGGCCAAATCCCTCCCCCATATCCTCTGCTGTAGCTCCTCTCTGAAGGACCTAGATAATAGTATCTGATGCACATTTCCTGAGTTTTTCTTACAAATACAAAAACCACCATCAAATGGAAGACAACTACTTGATGACCATGAGCACATAGCCCCCAGGCCTCCTGGAACCTAAGGCTTGATCATGTGAATGCCTATGACACTATCCTGTCCCCTCACCATTACGGTGCACTAGCTGATCACAGATCCCGGGATGCCCCTGCCTCACCTGGCCTTTAAAGATGCTGAACCCCATCAGGAAGTCTGAGTGGTTCAAACACTAACTACATGGGCTCCTTGCTTGGCACCTGCAATAGACACTTCGCTTTCCTTCCCCACAGCCTGGGGTCGGTAGATTGGCTTTACACAGGGGAGAGAACCCAAGTTTGGTTCAGTACTGTTGCAGGAAGGGGGAGCCCTCCCAGGGCCCGAGAGCAAGCTCTTGTCTAACACTCAGAAATGAATCGTCCGAGTAGACACCTGTGCTGACAAAGAGACTTTATTGGGAAGGGACGCCTGGGCAGAGAGCAGTAGGGTAAGGGAACCCAGGAGGACTGCTCTGCCACGTGGCTTGCAGTCTTGGGTTTTAAGGTGATGGGATTAGTTTCTGCGTTGTCTTTGGCCAATCATTCTGACTCAGGGTCCTTCCTGGTGGCACACGCATTGCTTAGCTAAAATGGACACCAGCAAGAAGGATTCTGGGAGGTGGTTGGACACGTTTCGTCTCCTTTTGACTTTTTTCGAACTCTTGCAGTTGGTGGTAGCTTATTAGTTCTGTGTTCCTTATCAGACCTCCTATTATAAAATAACTCATGCAAATGGTAACTATGGTGCCTGGCCAGGGTGGACGGTTTCAATCAGTGTGCTTCCCCTAACAGTTAATAGGATGACTCACTATTTCTTGGTCATCTCAGAGCTTCTACACCTCATGACCTCCTGGGTGTCTCTCCCCAGAGACACCCACCCCTCTGGGATGCAGTTCCTATCCCCACAGTGGGATAGAGGCCCTGCTTCCCAAGATTCCCCTGAATATGGTTATTTCACATCCAGGGGAACTTGGGTCCAGCCTTGTCTTGCACTTCGGTGCCAGGGAAGGAGCCTGGGCTGTGAACTTGGAATGGGTGTTAAATTCTGGCTCAACAATGTCCAAGTTGTATGACCTTGGACCCTTTAATAGGAACCTTTTCCCGCATCTGTGAAATTGGCACCAGAATACAACCTTGCTGTGAAAGTTAGAAATAATATACATAAAAACATCCCACACAAGCAAGTGATCCGCGTGTGTTAAGTTGCTTCAGTCATGTCTGACTCTGCGACCCCATGGACTGTAGCCCACCAGGCTCCCACCAGGATTCTCTAAGCAAAAATACTGGACTGGGTTGCCATGCCTTCCTTCAGCGGATCTTCCTGACCCAGTGATCAGACCTGCGTCTCTTACGTCTCCTACATTGGCAGGCAGGTAATTAGTGCCACCTGGGAAGCACAAGTGATCCATAGGCAGTAATTATTAATATTATGATGCATTGTTTATTTCCCACATAAATACCTGGAGTTTTAGGCTGACCAAGCTCTATTTTCTTTTCCTTTTTTTTGGCATCAACCTCAGTCACCAACACAGAGACAGGATCACAGAACCCTTCCCAGCAATGCGATTTGAATCCTGACAAAACTGGAGGAATCAAGATTTCCTCTTGTCTCCTCTGCTGCTGTCCTGGCTGGGCCCCCTGGCGCCCTGGAGTCACAATTGTTCAGGATTACACCGCCCCCTGTCCCATCCCACCGCCCCCACTGTCTGCCTCTGTTTCCCCAGTCCAAGTACCTCCATATCCACACCCCCTGGCCCCATGCCATACATATAAGATGCTATGTAGGGTTCCTGCATGAAACAACTCAGTTGTAGGTGGAAAGGGAGAGCTTCTTAAAGGAACAGAAGTCATGAATCACTCTGAAGCTGGGAGGCAACCCCAGGAAGCCGTGCCATGCAAACCACAATTCCCCAAACCTCGGTAAGAAGTGGCCTCCAACCCCCCGGAGACCTGGCAGGAGACTCCTTTCTCTCTGTTGCTTGGCACTTGGCCGTTGTCATTCTGGCCGAACCCCAGCAGCCCAGAGGCACAGAAAAACTGAAAGCCCCAACACCCCTGCCCTAGATGCAAAGCCAGCCTGGGCCCTGTCACTTTTTCGCCTTCATTCAAACCCAGAGGGTCTTCAGGTTGTGTGTGTGTGTGACTCAGTCGTGTCCGATTCTTTGAGATCCCATTGCTGTAGCCCCCCATGCTCCTCTGTCCATGGGATTTTCCAGGCAAGAATACTGGAGTGGGTTGCCATTTCCTTCTTCAGGGAATCTTCCTGACTCAGGGATCGTACCAGTGTCTCCTGCATTGGCAGACTCTTGACTGTCTGAGCCACCAGGGAAGCCTGGGTCTTTAGGCTACAGACAGAGAAAGGTGGGCCGACAAGGCATCTTTATCCCAGCCTGTGGCTTTTCCTAGAATCAAGGCCCTGGATGGTTTGTATCTCAGGTGGGTGTCCTGGCTAGGGGTGATGCCGCAAACCCCAGTCCCTGGCTTCCCAGGCATGCTATGGAATGCTGGAGGCCAGGCCTTGGAGCCTGGGAGGAGAGAACACTGCTTGCAGATGCGAGCTTGCAAGAAGCTTTGATGTTCCGAGCGGGGTTGGGAGGCGTGGGAAGTGAGACTTCTGTTCCCCGGTGCTCCTGCCGGCAGAGGCTCCAGTTATCGGAAAGGCCCCAGCATAGCCTAAAGGTGCTGGCTACATACAGTCTGTCTTGGCCCAGAGTATATATCAGGGCCGGAACCAAAGAATGCGCTTGAATCAAAGTGGAAAATGAGCTGCTGTACAACAGAAAGCACTCCTCTCCAAAATATATAGGCATCAAAGTGTACCCCTGTCTAGCTGGGACAGGAGCCATCAAAATGCAAATGCGGGTTTTGAGAATGCTAATGTTGAAATTGGAGAACAATACCGAGACAGACTTCTTGGGGCCGGGGAGAGGGCCCCGGGGCAGGATGTGGGAGCCGAGTAGGGGGCAGGGATGAAAGGGGCAAAGGAAGCCGAATGAGAGAGCCGGAGAGGAGAAAACAGCAGGAGTCAATTGAGGTTGAAAGACTGCCGGGCCGGCTGGGGAAAAGGGGAGTGCTGCAGGGGACGGGTCAGAGGACCTGACCGCTGACCACTGACCTGAGGCTGCGCGCCCAGGAAAGGGGAGGGGGCGGGGCGGAGCGGCAGGACGCGCCTGGAGTCTGGGCTTGGACTTGAGGTCGAGGCCTGGGGAAAGAGACAGAGGGACCCGTGTTTCTGAAAGGCCCGTGATGCCAGGAGACGTGCTCTGCTTGGGTGCAGCTGGCCTGCGAGGCGGAGAGCGAGGGGGCCTGGGAAGGGGCCCGAGAGCGGGGCGCAGGCCAGAGGCAGGCCTGGGGTGGGAGCGGCTTCCCAGGGTTGGAAGTCGGCTCCTGCCCCTGTGGATGGCCTGCTTCCTCCCTGAGCCTCACTTTCTTATCTGGAAACCCGAGACCGGCCGTGCTGAGAGGACCCAATAAGTCAAAACTGAGCGTTCCACAGGGAAATGGCTTGTGATGTTGGCTGTCAGCTTCGTAAGTTAAGAAACTGAGGCTCAGGACATCCCGGCCGGTCCATTGGTTAAGATTTCACCTTCCTTTGCAGGGGGTGAGGGTTCGATCCCTGGTTGGGGAACTAAGATCTATATGCCTTGAGGCCAAAACACAAAGCAGAAGCAATATTTTAGCAGATTCAATAAAGACTTTTAAAATGGTCCACATTAAAAAAAAAAAGTCTTTTTTAAAAAGAAAGAAACTGAGGCTCAAGAAGGCTTGAGAACACGTGCAATCAGACAGCAGCGGGTTGGGGCATGGAAAATTCATCTCAATTCCAATGTCAGATCTGTACCCACCTCTATGAAGAAAGCAGGCCACAGACATGGGCCGTGGGACCCCAGGGAGGCCGAAGAGTGGCCAAGACTTGAATCCTGTTGCTGGAATCAGTGAGGTCTGAGAAGGGCTCATCTGGACAGTGGAGTCCCCGGACGGTTTGAGGGCCTGTTTTCAGGCCGTTCTTCAGCACGGTCACTGCCAGCCTGGCACAGTTACAGCTCAGGCCATCACTGTGCCACCGCTGACCCCCAGGCTGAGTTCAAGAAGGCAAGGATCGTGTCCCGTGCCCACCTTGGTTCCTCCAGGGCCACGCATGGCATGGGGTGGATAGATGCCAAATGGGCTCACTCACTGAACAGGCACTGTGCTCCAAGGCAGGAATTCACAGATACATGTAGCAGTGTGACCCTGCTTTTGGATAACTCCTTCCAGCCTGCTGAGTGGATG
>NW_011494785.1:2675770-2681459 GCF_000754665.1 Bison bison bison | reverse complement strand
AAGAATGAATGGAACCTTGGAAGGGCCAGGCTATCTTGCTTGCTGCTTTCTGATTGGGTCAAGCCTGTGTTCACATTTTCTGATCAGAGTCATCCCACTCTCTCTGCAGCACAGACCAGAGCCATGCCCGCACCCTGCCTGTTGGTTAAGTGGCTGGTATAGGGGTCTCAGGGCTCTCAATCAGTGCTGCCTTTATCAAAAAGAGGATGCTTACCCTTCTACACACACCGCAGGCAGGAGGGCCTAGAGCTGTTCACATCCTCTCCCTTAGACTCTCCCGGGACCAGGGACTGCCACGGCCCCAGGCAGCAGGAGGCCAGGGGAACCGGGATGATGTTCTCTGGTGTGGAGCTCCTGGTCCCCAAGGCAGTATGCTGGGGCATCACTGGGACTCCCACAGGAGGAACTGAGGGCTCGGCTACCTTTTCAGGTGCTGTCAGAGGAAGGAATCCAAGAAAATGCTGACTAAAGGGGGCAGCTCTGTGAACTACTCAGGAGCCAAGAACACACATATTTTCTCATGTTGTTATTGTTCAGTCACTCCGTCATGTCCAACTCTTTGTCCCCATGGACAAAGCATACCAGACCACCCTGTCCTTCACTATTTTCCAGAGTTTGCTCAAACTCATGTCCATTGAGTCGATGATGTTATCCAACCATCTCATCCTCTGTCACCCTCTTCTCCTCCTGCCCTCAGTCTTTCCCAGAATCAGGGTCTTTTCCAATGAGTGGGGTCTTCACATCAGGTGGCCAAAGTATTGGAGCTTCAGCTTCAGCATCAGTCCATCCAATGAATATTCAGGGTTGATTTCCTTTAGAATTGACTGCTTTGATCTCCTTGCTGTCCAAGGGGCTCTCAAGAGTCTTCTCCAGCGCCACAGTTTGAAAGTATCAATTCTTCGGCGCTCAGCCTTCTTTATGGTCCAACTCTCACGTCCATACATGACTACTGGACTCTATACACAACCACTTGTCTCATGTAGAAAAGACTCATTTTGTACAGGATGAACAACAGGGAGCACTGATGTGTTTCCCCTTCAGTGGAAATACCACAGCCTGAGGCTGTGTATGTGTTTGTGAGAGAGAGATAGAAAGACAGGGAGAGAAAGGACTGGAAGCTTAGAGTGCATCAGGCCAGGGGCCTTTCTGGGGCTCACAGGAAGGATGAACAGAAGGGAAAGATGGGCCGGAGCAGGGACTGACTGACTTCAGGGAAGCGGCTCTGTCCAGGGCCAAGTGTGACCGTGGAAACGGACCTGCTCGCCATGCCCTTCCCCACCAGCTCTGCCCACAGAGGAGTCCACACGGCAGGCTCTCAACCTCCCCCGTGTTGCCTGCAGGAGGAGTCAAAGATCAGTAGTGATACTTGTGCTGGAAGCCAGTCCAAGGGAAAGGAAGAGATTCCCCTCCCAAGGAGCCACAGAGGCCAGAATGCATGGTCACCACCCCACACCAGTTCACAGCCGAGGGGACAGTGAGAGAAGATACAGACACATTTGCAGATGTTCGGACCTAGGATCCACGCTGGGTGTCCAGATTCCAGAGTGAATGAGAACCAGTGTGAGCACAAAAAGACCAGGTCTGGTGCAATGTTAGGCGTGGGAAGGGCTGCGTTGTACAACCTCACATGCAGTTTTTACTGGGAGAAAATGGAAAAAAAAAATGAAGAACTAGGCTTTGAAGAGTGACCAATGTTGATAGACTCTCCGATTTAACAGCTTCTTGTTCTTCCTCACCATCATCACCTCTTCCCCACCATCATCACCTCTTCTCCATCATCACCATCTCTTCTCCACCATCATCTCTTCTCCACCATCATCATCATCTCTTCCCCACATCATCTCTTCTCCATCCTCCTCATTGCCTCTTCTCCACTATCATCACTTCTTCTCCACCATCATCTCTTCTCCATCACTGTCATCTCTTCTCCATCACCATCACCTCTTCCCCACTATCATCACCTCTTCTCCATCATCACCATCTCTTCTCCATCATCTCTTATCCACCATCATCTCTTCTCCATCCTCATCATCTCTTCTCCACCACCATCATCATCTCTTCTCCACCATCATCTCTTCTCCATCCTCAACTCTTCTCCACCATCATCACCTCTTCCTCATCATTATTTCTTCTCCATCCTCCTCCTCATCTCTTCTCCACTCTGCAGGAGCCTTCCTGTCACATGGGTTGGTGCACACACTAATGTGATCACCCTGAGGCATTCGCTTCAGTTTTCTGTGTGTGTGGTGGTTGTTTGATCAGTGACTGTTTAGGTACCCTCATTGGACCATAAACTCTCTGAGGACAGAGACTTTGGTTAGTTTTACTCCCTGTTGTAGTCCCCGTACTGGACAGAATGCCTGGTGTATGATTAATAAATGTTTACTGAATAAGTAAAAGAATAAAGTAATGGAGCCAGTTCATTTCATAGATGCCTCAGAACTGGAAAGTGTTGGGATCAGAGGAGGAGCCTGGAGCTTGGACGGGCAGACACTAGACAGAGGTCACATGCCTTGGCTATTGTGAGGAGCTGGGACTTGGTCTGAGTATTCTCTCCTCTCCCCTTTATGTCATTTTGACTCAGCAATTTGGTGGCAGCAACAACAGTGCTGGCCGTGGCGGTGATGGTGGTGCTGATGCGTGTGTGTGTCTCAGGTGGAGACACAGAGCAGAGCCTGCTTCTAGAGCACAGTTAAGGGAATGCTATCCAGAAAAGTCTCTTGACATGTGTACACTTCTCTACTGTAGCATCTTTCTCCTTTAGAAATAACCACGGTTGGTCCCCAGACCTCACTGCCAATCCAAAGAAACAATAGGATTAATTTAAAAATATATATTCCAGGCATGGAGATGCATTTTTTAGGTTACTTAAAAATACAGGCTAATCCTACTGCATACTAGAACAGACACAGAGATCAACAAAATATCAGGAGAATATCCGAATTTTTTAATAAATGAACACAGTGGATTCTGCTCTTTAGTAGATAGCTTGTGGTCTCAAAGTTCACACTTACCAGTAACTTCTGGATGGGAACTCTTCTGGTTACCCTTGTGCTGCTGGGCTCATCATAACAGGTGCTCCACTCATATCTGTAGAACGAACAAGTGAATGAACTTTCATTAGACTGGAAAGAGTCCTGGATAGCAAAAGGAAGACCACAGCACCCAAAGTGCTATTCTTGTCTGTTATAGGATTTATTTGCTATCTCTTGGAAGGCCTATGCTTTCCTAATACCATGGCCTAACAGAAGCAGAAGACCAGAGATAGGTTTGGTCACCTTTTGACTATTTGAATATAAGTAAGTTACCAAAGTGGAGAGTGAAAAAGTTGGCTTAAAGCTCAACATTCAGAAAACGAAGATCATGGCATCTGGTCCCATCACTTCATGGGAAATAGATGGGGAAGCAGTGGAGACAATGTCAGATTTTATTTTTTTGGGCTCCAAAATCACTGCAGATGGTGATTGCAGCCATGAAAGTAAAAGACGCTTACTCCTTGGAAGGAAATTTATGACCAACCTAGATAGCATATTCAAAAGCAGAGACATTACTTTGCCAACAAAGGTCCGTCTAGTCAAGGCTATGTTTTTTCCTGTGGTCATGTATGGATGTGAGAGTTGGACTGTGAAGAAGGCTGAGCGCCGAAGAATTAATGCCTTTGAACTGTGGTGTTGGAGAAAACTCTTGAGAGTCTCTTGGACTGCAAGGAGATCCAACCAGTCCATTCTGAAGGAGATCAGCCCTGGGATTTCTTTGGAAGGAATGATGCTAAAGCTGAAACTCCAGTACTTTGGCCACCTCATGCGAAGAGTTGACTCATTGGAAAAGACTCTGATGCTGGGAGGGATTGGGGGCAGGAGGAGAAGGGGACGACAGAGGATGAGATGGCTGAATGGCATCACTGACTTGATGGATGTGAGTCTGGGTGAACTCTGGGAGTTGGTGATGGACAGGGAGGCCTGGCGTGCTGCGATTCATGGGGTCGCAAAGAGTCAGCCACGACTGAGCGACTGAACTGAACTGAACTGAAGTTACCAAAGCTGTCTGAGCTTCTATGGCCTCATCTGTCAAATGGGTACAAGAATTCTTTACTCTCCTAAGATAATTTTTAAATTGAAAGTGAAAGAGTTAGTCACTCAGTTGTATCTGACTCTTTGTGACCCCAGGGGCTATATAGCCTGCCAGGCTCTTCTGTCCATAAGATTCTCCAGGCAAGAAGAATGGAGTGGGTTGCCATTCCTTTCTCCTGGGGATCTTCCCAACCCAGGGATCAAACCCAAGTCTCCTGCACTGCAAGCAGACTCCTTGAATCTGAATTCAGCCTAACATTTACTGAGTGGCAGGCTCTCTGGTAGACGGTAGGGATGTGGTACAAAAACGAACTCATCCCTGTTCTTTTTAGTGGAGGAGATATTCAGCAAATAAATACAAATACAAATAAAATTACAGTTTGCAGTGTGTGTTATGATGGAAAACCACTGCAGGGGGTGGGGGTGGGGGGCGGTGCATAAGAGAGAAGAGCAGTGGTACCAATTCAGATCAGGGTGTCATGGATGAGTCAGGACATAGCCAAGGGAGAGGTGGGGTTTCCGTGACGGCTCACTGATAAAGAATCTGCCTGCCAATGCCAGAATCACTGGTTGGATCCCTGGGTTGGGAAGATCCCCTGGAGAAGGAAATAGCAGTCCACTCCAGTGTTCTTGCCTGGGAAATCCCATGGACAGAGGAACCTGGCAGGCTATAATCCAAGGGTAGCAAGAGTCCTCCTACAGGACTGAGCGACAAAACCTCGCCTAAGGCAGGGGTTGGGGCGGTGGCTAAGGAAATAGCAGTGCAAAGGCCCTGGAGGTATAGGAAAGAGGGGGGCGGCGGGGGCGGCGGGGGCTGGGCGATAAGGCGGGTATGCAAAAGGTTTTAAGTGTGTGCTTGTGTGTGTTGGGGCGGGGAGCGTGACTATTCCATTCATGTGTTAAAAAACCCTTGCACTGCCTGGTGGAAAGCGGTTTGGGCTGAAAACGAGAATCAAACCTCAATGCTCCTTTCGGTGTTGAGATAAGAACCAGAATCTTAAGAGGCGGCTGTGGGAGTCCAAACCTCTCGTCTTTAAACATGGGGAAAAAACGAGAATCACATTTGTGGAGGCTCCGTCAGGCTCACACGTGTATTCAGCTGTGAACCGGGAGAGACCTCGGATGTCTGACATCTCTTTCCAGATATCTGGTGGACTGTGCCTCTTTTTGCTTTCTGAGATGCGGGAGAGATGACTGACCGGTGCTCAGGGGCTGTCGGGAATCGGACAGTCTGGGCTCCCAAGGATGGTTCCCAGGGATGCGCCAGCGCCGGCCATGGCAGCTCGCCGCAGCTCACGTGCTGCAGCGGGAACTTGGGCTCAAGGTCTCCCTCCCTCCTAGGCGGCTTAGCCCCCTTTCTTCAGTTCCCTCCCGGGCCCTACCTGCCTAAACACACAGCTGGAGCCTCCCATTCCGCCCCCGCCCTCAGGACAGGAAGCGAGCGGGGACTGCCACCCGCCGTGCTTCCCTAGGACCCGGCGGTCCGGATAGCAACCGGCTGAGAGGCGCTGCGATTGGCTGGCCCGGCTAAGCGGCACCGTGATTGGCTGGCCCGGCTAAGCGGCACCGTGATTGGCTGGCCCGGCTAAGCGGCCCCGCGATTGGCTGGCCCGGCTAAG
>NW_011494785.1:2675120-2675539 GCF_000754665.1 Bison bison bison | reverse complement strand
CTGGCGGCGGGGCCGCGGGGAGCGGGGTGGGACATGCCTGTGGTATTTGCTCAGAGGGGCATGACCACTTTGGGCAAGTCTTTAAATGTGAGTCAGCTTTCGGCCGATCCCTGGGAAAAATTCCTTTGGTGTTGTCAGGCAGGGTTCTCTCACTGCAGCCTTTTTTTTTTTTTTAACAATTCAAAAGGGATAATCCCGCTGAATGGAGAAAGGCGTTCGGACTGGTCCCCGGCTTCCCGGACAGTGATGGGGACTAGGGACCTCAACAGGGACGAGAGCCCCTAATATGCCGGGGAACAACCTATGAGCTGTCCGTGTGGAGGATAGGGGCACCTTCCCCCGATCCCTGCGACCCCAGTCCCGTCTCCACGGGGCACACATTGGTGGGGCGAGGCGAACAGCGCCCCCTGGAGTTGTGC
>NW_011494785.1:2644159-2675020 GCF_000754665.1 Bison bison bison | reverse complement strand
GGGGAGGGGGCCCTCTCCTAACTCGCATTCCTTAATTGCGAGGGCAAGACAGTTCTGCACTCCAGGCCTCCTGTTTCCACAGCTTTGAGATGAGGGAGTTGTTCTAGAAGAGTGCTTGAGGGGCTTCCCGGTTCTATGAGGGTCGTTGTGCCGGGCCATCCCTGTAACCCTCTCCCGCTGGCCAGCCGGCTCCAGCACTACCTTGTGGATGCTCCCCCAGTCAGCCCAGCTTCTCCCTGCCCGTGTGTCATCTCAGAGACTCGCAGTAGACAGGGTTAGGAGCACAGAGGGGGAAAAAAAGACCAAAAAAGGCCGAGGGCTGAGGGAAATGAGCAGAAACTAGAGGGATTTATGTGCAATTTGATTTTAAATGAACGTCTTGTGCAAAAGAAGAGGCAACTTGGCATGTGTTGCTGGTGAGTTAATAGCTTAGGCACTCTTGGTCATAGGGATAAGACGCTGTGAAGACCAGCCTAGCTCCTGTGGCAACAGATTTTAAGAGGGTTGGCCGGAGTGGGGGGCTGTGGAATCTGTGCCTGGGAGTCTTGGAAAGATCTGGAGGGCGCCAGGCTGCTTTATGGAGGGGTTTTGAAATGCCAGGCCTCCTGGAACCCCAAGGGCCCCAAGAGTCTACTGGGCATCTGTGTGTGTGTGTGTGTAGCAGGTTTGAGTAAACAGCATCCCATTCTGCTGCTAACTCAGAGGTGTGACCTTGGGCACATTGCTGGCCTGCTGCAGTATCCTTTTTTATTTACTGCTAGAGGATGGATAAGGCTAATTGGCCTCTTAAAATCCCCTCCAGCTCTGACACCCCATAATGAAATGGAATAATGGGATAATTGCTCTGAAAGCTACTGAGCACTGGGAGTCTCTTGTTTAAATTCTATGGGTGCCTGTGTGCGTGAGTGCTAAGTCGCTTCAGTCATGTCTGACTCTGTGCAACCCCATGGACTGTAGCCTGCTAGGCTCCTCCGTCCATGGGTTTCTCCAGGCAAGAATACTGGATTGGGTTGCTGTGCCCTGCTCTAGGGGATCTTCCCAACCCAGGAATCAAACCGGTGTCTCTTATGTATCCTGCATTGGCAGGCGGATTCTTTACCACTAGAGCCACCTGGGATGCTCCACTGCCTATATCTCAAAGACAGCCACAGTGCCTTTGCTTGTCATCAGGGTTTGCTGTGGCCTGTGAATCAGCATTTATTTTGTGCCCCATGTCAGCTCCTAGCTTGATTGTGCAGCTGTCTGCCAGTGTTCTCACTCTGCCTTGATTTCTCCTTCTCATCTTGCCTTTTCCAATTTCCTGTCATTCAGATGGAATGTCTTGTGTTTTTGCCAAGTTTGGATTCCCCGTCAGTCTGATGGTAGAGAAACCAGACTGGTTTGCCACCACTAATTTGACCATGCCTTTTTCTCCTTGTCTGATCTTCCCATTCTCCTGGTGGTGCTGAGTTTTGTGGAGATGGTGGGGCCAGAAGTAGGTGGAAGATAAAGAAAAAAGAAGGCAATGGCTAATCACAAAGGAAAGAAAAAGACAAAAGGTGTTCTTTTAAAATTATTTCTGTTGTTGTATAGTCATGTCTGACTCTTCTGCAACCCCATGGGCTGTAGCCGACCAACCTCCTCTGTCCATGGGATTTCCCAGGCAAGAATACTGGAGTGGGTTGCCATTCCCTTCTCCAGGGGATCTTCCTGACCCAAGGATCAAACCCAAGTCTCCTGCATTGCAGGCGGAGTCTTTACCACTGAGCCACCTGGGAAGCCATAAAAGTTATTTCTACCAATTCAAAAATAGAAAAGGCAGTTCAGCTGTGATAAGGAGGGCCAGATGATCATCATATATACTAAGAAAAAAGGAATTCCTCAAGACCGTGGGAGCCTAGTGGAAAGTTTGGTTCTGCTTGGGCAGGTCGGGGCAGTCTTCCGAGGAACTGACAGCTGGGATATTTCTTAAGGATGGAGAGGAATTTGTCCTGCAGCAAGAAGCGTGTCAAGGCTGAGGGTAGGGGACAAGTAAGGCAGAGAAATGGGAGAGTGCTCAGTGAGCTTGGGTCACCTTGGAGAGGCATGTGTCAGGTGTGTTGGGAGCATGAGATGCTCGGGTGAAGATGGCAGAACTGAAATGGAAGATGAGATCATATAAATGGTCTTATCTGTCCTGTTAAAGAATTTGCACTCTAGTTGAGAGGAAATGGAGAGAAATTGCAGGCAGTCCCATCGGTCGGTAAGATCAATGGTGAAGAACATAGTTCAAAGGTCAGGTCACACGGTGAAATTCAGGTCACGAACAGCTTAAAAGTGGAATGAATGAGTATAGAATGAAATAGAAAACATCAAAGTCCATGCACATAGTAAGCTCTGGTTCATGAAATATTAAGTGTCTTTGTGTGCATGATGGTGTGTACGTTCTGGGTCATGATACATGTGGTCCTTGTTACTGTCAGTCTTGATCTTAAAAAGTAAAAACTCCGTTGAATTTGCAGCCCCACTTCCCCCTAGGCTGTAACAAGGAGAGAGGAGAGTGGGCTGGAGGAGGCGACACAGGAAGTTCTTGCAAAGGACCTGCGACCTGCATTCTCTCCCACTTGTTATTGAGAAAGAAATTGCTTAACTTTTGAAGACAGTTAGCTGATCTCTTCCAAGGCCTCCCCTGCAGGGGACAGAGGGGACACTTGGAATATTTGATGGCCTGCAGCATTGGCAGGGCATGCAACTGGGCCAGGAGCTGGAATTCCGTTCCTTCCAACCTCTGCCCCAGGCCCCCTGTGACTGAACATCCTGTGACTCGTTCAGTCACTCAGTTGTGTCCGACTCCTTGCGACCCCATGGACTGCAACACGCCAGGGTTCCCTGTCCCTCACTGTCTCCTGGAATTTGCTCAAACTCATGTCCATTGAGTCAGTGATGCTATCCAGCCATCTCATTCTCTGCCACCCTCTTCTCCTCCTGCCTTCAATCTTTCCCAGGATCAGGTTCTTTTCCAATGAGTCGGCTCTTCACATCAGGTTACCAAGGTGTTGGCTCTTCAGCTTCAGCATCAGTCCTTCCAATGAATATTCAGGGCTGACCCACATGACTCTGGTATGAATCCTGATGGGATGACTTAAAAACCATGGTATCTTCCCACTCTTCCGGTGAAGCATGACATACTCACTGTTGCCAGCACTAGGGGCCAACAGATGTACCCAGTTCCCAGATAGTGTGTGATTGGTGTCCGGGTACTGGTTCAATAAAGACGGGAGTTACCTCCCCGCCACATGAGTAACAACCTTATGTTTAAAGTGTTGAAGGAGATGATTTCACAATGTCTGGTCTGTAATACCAGTGTCTAACAGACCTGAGTGCAGGGATGTCCTGTGGGGATAATATATGTCAGCTGAAAAAAATGCACAACCTGAAAGTTTTCCCTGGGTTTTCTAAGATAGAAACTTGGCCATTTTTTATATTCAGCAAAATTCCGGAAGACATCATCCTCTTTTACAGAGAGAGACGCCGCGACTTGGATATTGATAAACATTTCGCATCTACTGAATGATCAAGTTGAGTGTCAAAACCAAGTTTCTCCAGATGGTAAACCATGCTGTGACCCCTGAGACACACGGCATCTCCTGATTCTTTTCAAAATCATCCTTCCACAAGAGCTGGGAATATCCTCTCTCTCTCTCTCTCTCTCTCACCCCTTCCTACCTTAGAAGAACTGGGAAAACTCAACTACCTGCGTCAAAGAGAAGGTCTACGTGGAGTTTGGTCTTGCACTGGGACTCACACAGAGCAAGAATTTCCAAAAGCCGTGTGTTCAGACTCCTCCCTCTTTATGAAGTTCCCTAGCTATGAGAAAAAGGATTGTTCTTGGTGTCAGATAAAAGAAAATAGGAAAGGAAGGTGTTCTGAATCGCACAGTTCCTGATGTGATCAAACTTGGACTTTGAGGGGAGCATCGCTAGTGTCAGAAACACTGATCAGTCGTTCCAAAAACAGCGGAGTGGATCTATAGCAACCGTCTTTGATGCGCATAACCCTGCTCTTGGCTTAGAAGTAATTGTCTGAGGCTTAACCACCAGCTGATCAAGACGCCCAGGAATAAGATGAGAGGTGGCTGGATGCATAGCGATCCGATGATGTGGGAAAAGTGTAGATGTCACAACCGCCAGGTTGGAAAGCAGACCATCCTTTCCACCCACCTGACATAACAATGCTTTCCCGCTTGTCCCTTTCCTTGGAATAGAGAATTACAGAATTTCCTGAGTTGGAAAGGTTCTTGTGGGTCACCCAACACTTCCAGCTGATGCAGGAATCTGCAGTGTCACTTCCCTTCCATTGCTCATCCCACCTCTCCTGGCACACCCCTGGGATGAGCCAACTGCTGTTTTACTCTGTTTTGGGGAAGCTTTCATGTTCTGTAGTTGAAGTAATTCTCTAGCAAGCTTGATCTGATTCCCCAATTCTGCCACTCGTGGGTCTACTTTCTACTCAGGGTGACAGGAGTCCTAATCTGTCTTCCTCATGCCCAGTTTTGTAATTGTATTGCTGGTCTCCGTAATGTCAATTTCACGCGTGGGGCCAATTCAGATTCAGAGTAAATGAGTGGATCCTGAGCTCTGACTACGTGCCCGATCCCTTCAAAGACAGGATCTCATTTAATTCTGCATCCAACCTTGGTGATAAGAACATTTTATCTCTTACAGACGATGGAACTGTAGCTCATGAGGTTGGTTAGGGGTTTAGACCAAGGTCATATAGTTAGAAAAGGACAGAACTGGACCTTGAACCTGAACCTTTGGCCAAACACATGCGCGTTATTTTTTTCCTTCATATACAAGTTTCACCAGGACAAAGGTGGTACCAGACAACCAAAACACAGCCCTGCTCATCCTTAACTATGTATAAACACTGAGCCGAGGTGGTAATGTCTCTCTGAAATGTCAGGTCTAACTTGCTGGACCCCTTTTCTCCCTCCCCTTCTCTCCCACCCGATTGTGGCTGTGGGTTGTAACAAGAGAAGAACAGAGAAGAGAGGTTGATGGTTTCTGACCACGTTGGCTCAGGGGCCCTGTTGTAATCGGAACTGAAATCCCTCAACTCTCCAAGATGATTTTCTGTGTGCGGACACAGAAATGGCCAGTTCCACGTGTGCACGCTCGGAGTGGAAAATATTGGAGACGTTTGTCACTTTTCCATAATATTTTTGGAATACAGGAGCCCTCTGGTGGCCAAAAGAGCAGGAGGGTGTCCTCGGGAGAGGCGGGCTGAGATTTCCTGCGAGGACGCCTCTAAGTGATCTCGGGCTTCACTTTTGAGGTCATTCCTTTACTGTTTAGCACTTCTCTTCCTATGTTCATGGAGGGTTGTTTGCTTTTTATTTGCACATCCTCCCTCCTTCTCTCCCTCTCAAGTTCCTCTCTGCACCTTCCCTGCCAGCGCCAGCTGTTGCCCCCCAACACCCCTGGAATCTCTCCTTCCTGCTGCCTCTGGCCTCAGAGGACCCTATCTGAAATCTGGCCAGTTCCCCTGTGGCAGGTGCCGCTCAACAGCTGCTGCCTCTGCTGCTGTTTCAGTCGTGTGGAATTCAAATCCCTGGTGGGTGTTCAGAGCCCACAGATGGATTAACTAATGATGCCTGCTCATCAGTGAGCGTGTTCAGGGGATGCTCATCGTCACCCAGGACTCAGCCTTCTTAGACCAGCAGATGACCTTCCTCTCCCTTAGGTCCAAGGAGCTGACTGCACAGCGCCTGGTCCCTGAGGCTGACCAACGGTCCAGAGCTCGGCCATTCCAGGTTTCTGTGTTCATCTCTCTACTGCACAGAAGTCTGCTTATAATTTGTGCAGAATGGCCTGGCTTCTAGAAGTCCATGCCAGTGATACCGAGCAGGTTCTTGGCCTCCTTAATCAATAGAAATTGCCTAGAGGCCAGACAGTCCATGGAGTCGCAAAGAATTGGAAGTGGCTGAGCACGTGCGCGCCTGCACACAGACACACACACACACACACACACACACACACACAGGCCAGACAGGAAATTCAGGCTAGGCTTTACAGGGTCCCTGCTGCAGCAGGAGCAAGCGAGAACAAGTAACAGGTTCCCTTGCTTGCTCTGGAGCTAGCATGGATGCTCAGTCTGTCTCCTTATGTGCAATGAGGGTAGGGGGTGTGTCCAGAGGTCGGGCTGGAGGGGTGGCTTAGGTGGTTTGCCCACCCTTTGGTCGTGTTCAGTGCCGGCAGCATGCTCAGCCCCCAGCCTTTGTCCCCAGCACCCTGCTTTCCCCCAACTCTCCAGAAGTGGAAGTTGTATGTTTGGTCTTTCTGTATCTTATTGTCCATAATTTGACCCAACTGTGTATGCATGCAGTTGTTTTTAGTCCTTTATGACCTCTTTTGTATTTTCATGCTCAAGGAGATATCTGTCCAGGTGCAAGTACTACAGCGAAGGTCCCAGCCTGTCTCAACGCAACAGCCAGCAGCAAATCAAGACCCACGAAAATAGCCATCCCACGTATAAAGGTAGTGGTGCCTTCAGTGGACTACGATGAACCACATAAAGGGAAAGGAGGCTATGATAGGATGAGGCAGAGACGTCAGCTACGATTTCATCACTATCACCCTGGCTTTTCCTGTAATAGGAGGATGGGGCGGTATAAAACTTAGAAAGCACTTTGGACTCTTGGGGAAAGGAGCTCCTTTAAAATGAGCTGGTGACTTTATTACTTTACTACGCTCGACAGTTAGTGGCTTAATCTTAGGGCAGTGCGAGCAGCCAGTCCATGACCCTCACTCTGGAGACAGGAAGCCCCCAGGGGATCCAGAATCTGCTGCAGGAGGTTGGCCAGGGTGGAACCTAGGGCTCTGGGAGGATCATGACATTTGGAAAGCTGGAGATTTCTTTTTTTAAAAAACATTTTATTGGAGTATAGTTGCTTTACTATGTTGTGTTAGTTTCTGCTGTACAGCAAAGTGAATCAGCTATGGGCGCGTGGGTGCTCAGTCTTTCAGTTGTGTCTGATTCTTTTCAACCACGTGGACTGTAGCCTGCCAGGCTCCTCTGTCCATGGGATTTTCCCAGGCAAGAATACTGCAGTGGGTTGCCATTTCCTCTCAAAGGAATCTTCCTGACCTAGGAATGGAACCTGCGTCTCCAGCGCAGCTATACACACACGTATACCCTCTCTTTCTTGGATTTCCTTCCCATTTAGGTCACCACAGAGCACAGAGTAGTGTTGCAGCTTTCTGTAATCTGCAGAAGAAACGGCTGGAGGGGATGGAGAGGGGTACAGAGGGCATAGTTAATGCGTTCCAACTCAAAGACAGACGGTGCAGTGGGCACAAAATGCAGCGAAGTTTCTGCTGCTACTCGCTCCGTGGTGAGTGGGAGTGGCCACTGGATGAAGCACAATGAACTGAGGCTTCTGGGGATGAGGACTGAGGCAGTACTGGAGAGTGCAGAATTCTCAATTGAAAGTGTAGGTAAGTCTTATTCTAAAAGCCTATAGGTGCCTATGTTAGCCATTCTGGGGGAATATAATTGCTTTACAATGTTGTGTTAGTCTCTGCTGTACAATGAAGTGAAACAGCTATGTGTATACATATATCCCCTCCCTCTTGGACCACCTCCCATCCCACCCCTCTAGGTCATCACAAAGCACCGAGCTGAGCTCCCTGTGCTATACAGAAGCTTCCCACTAGCTAGCTATTTTACACATGGTAGTGTATATATCGACAGGTGAGTGGATAAAGAAGATGTGGTTCATACATACAATGGAATATTACTCAGCTGCCTAAAGGAAAAAAATAGAGTCATTTGTAGAGACATGGATGGACCTAGAGTCTGTCACGTGGGAGCATGTGGGTGGAACCCTACCTTCCAGGATGGATGGGCTGACCTCTGGGGATGTATTCTGCAGTCATTCGAGAACCCCCTGGGTCTCCTGTTTCCCGGCATGTTACGGATATTTAAAGTGCTGACGTCTAGGGGTCGGGGGTGGAAGGGTGACGTGGGAGCACACGCAGAATCTGGCATCTGGACCCCCTTGTCCCTCAAGAGGCTGCTCCCTCTCCCTCTGTCACCGCCCAATAAACCACAGCTACTCTCCCACCTCTGCGGTCTGACGTGACTTACAGCAACCTTTTGGGCACCAGGGACTGGTTTCGTGGGAGACAGTTTTGCCACAGACCACAGCAGCAGGGAGATGGTTTCGGGATGACTCCAGTGCACTACACAGAGTGTGCAATTTATGTCTATTATTATTACATTAGCTCCACCTCAGATCACAAGGCATCAGATCCAGAGGTTGGGAACTGTTAACTTACAGGATTCCCTAGAACATTGTCATCCCACTAGGAATGCCTGCAGTACAGCAGCTTGTGGTTGACCGCATTCCCCTTGATCCAGTGTACATGCTCTGACCACAGCGTCCTTCCCGACAGAGCCGCCGGCAGGGATGTGCTCAGCTCTCTGTCTTCCCACAAGACTTGGGGCCAAGGGCCTGGACCAGGTCTCTCTCAACTGTGCATTGTTCAGCAGCTCCTTTCAAGGACAGGTGCTAAATCAATTATTATTATTTTTTTAATCACTGTCCTGAGGATACAATGAAAAGTGCCTTGGATTGGAAGTCAGACGCTCTGGTGGAGTCCCTGCCTGGCCCAGTGACTTTGGTGTGACCTTGAATCAAGTCTTGCTTTGCTTCTCCAGGTCTCAGTCTCCAAGAGATTCAAGGAGGTTTAGACCAGAGCATCTTGAAGGGTACCTCCAGATCTGACATCTTCTGCTTTCTCAGGGGTGCCCCCCTCCAGAAAGACTGTGAGTTCCTCAGGCAGGGGAGACCCTCACCTGCAGGGCTCCTGGAGTGCCCAGCCCTTGAAGGTGGGGGTGGAACGGTGAGAGATAGACCCACCCACCCAGTTGCCTTCCAGGAGAAAGCTGACGATGCTCTAGGAAGAAGAGGCCTCAGGAGAGGCTGGAGGGATTGCCAGCTCCTGTTTGCATGCCTACTGTGTGCCCCATTCTTTATCTCCCTCCATAGGGAGCTGCTCGGTCCAAAACACCACCCAGGATCTGGAGGAGAAGGAACGAGACGCCAACCTGTTCTTCTCACGCCCCAAACTGAAAGTTGGGGTCTTTCAGAGTCATCAGATCTTGCTGAGCTGTGAAGACCTGTAGAAAAATTCTCCTTACCTCTCCAGGAACTGGGAGAACACTTTTTTTCTCATGATGGGGCGAGATTTAGGCTTTTTCTACGAAAATGTTCATGTAAATAGAAAGAATAGGCTAGAAAGTTCGGGCATGGAGCCGAGCCTTTTGTGAAGGGTAGGATTCCTCAGCTGTCATAAATATCAGTGGAAGGGGAAACAGGTGGCGAATCCGGGCTTTCCTGACACAAATATTTTAAGTGAATCATAAACCCCTCTGTTCTTCCAACCAGTTAGTCCTCACTGGGTTTTCATGCTCACAGCTTAGAATACCAGGAGCTTTTTCTTTACCCCAATCATAGCACATCACTCTGCTAGTGCCTGCTGGTGTTTGCGATAAATAGATTTTGGTTCGAGAAGGCGGACTTGGGACCTAATTCTCTCACTTCGATGACTGACGATGAAGAAGCTGGCCCGACCTCCTGGGCTTGACGGACTGATGGTTTGTCGGTGGAAATGTGTCTCGTTTTCTTTCCAACACCCGAGCCCGAGCACACAGGAGTTATGTTCGCCAGACAGGCAAGGTGGGGAGTCTTGGCAGCAGCTCTGGGCGAAACCAGGAGGACGTGATGAGGCTGACTGAGAGAGGGCGTCGCTGGTTTCTGATGAGGGGGTGTGTGTCAGGGGAGCAGCGCCTGAGGGAAGCCTTTTCTTGGAAGGGGGAGTGAGGTCCAAAGGGGATCCCATGACCTGTCCAGAGGAGGAAGATGCTCTGAGAGGTAGAAAGGGGTGTCAAGTGAGGAGACAGATTGTGGGAGGGTCTTTCAGAGTCATCAGATCTTGCCGAGAGAGGCAGATGGTAAAGCTCATTACGTCAGCATGCGAGGAGTCTGCTCACACCAGTCAGAGGGGAGAGAATTCTGGAACTTAAAGCTGCAAGGTCTCTTAAAAGTCTCTGGGTACTTTATTTTATACACAGCAATTTGTATCTACTGGGCTTCTCAGGAAACTCAGTGGTGAAGAACGTGCCTGCCAATGCAGGAGATGCAGGTTCAAACTCTGGGTCGGGAAGATCCCCTGGAGAAGGAAATGGCAACCCACTCCAGTATTCTTGTCTGGAGAATCCCATGGACAGATGAGCCTGGTGGGCTACATTCCATGGGGTCGCAGAGTCAGACAGAACTGAGTGACTAAACAACAAACAACAGTTTGTATCTACTACAAACTACTAATGTATAAAATAAACAACAAGTATATGTTGTACACCACAGGGAAATAAAGCCATTATTTTGTAATAACTTTAGGGTATAATCTATAAAAATATTGAGCAATTATACTCCAATTAAGGGCTTCCCTGGTAGCTCAGTTGGTAAAGAATCCGCCTGCAGTGCAGGTAACCCTGGTTCGATTCCTGGGTCAGGAAGATCCGATGGAGGAGGGATAGGCTACCCACTCCATATTCTTGGGTTTCCTTGGTGGCTCAGCTGGTAAACAATCTGCCTGTAACGCAGGAGATCTGGGTTCCATCCCTGGGTTGGGAAGATCTGGAGAAGGGAACGGCTACCCACTCCAGTATTCTAGCCTGGAGAATTCCTGGAGAAGTCCATGGGGTCACAAAGAGTTGGACACGACTGAGTGACTTTCACTTTCATACTCCAATTAAATTAATTTTTAAAATAAAGTAAATAGAAATATTGAATCACTACATTTCACACCTAAAACTGACATAATGTCAATCAGTTATATTTCAATAAAAAATATTGCTTGCATTTTTTTTAGAAAAGGTCTTTTGGACCAGTGCTTTCATTTGACAGGTGAAGAAACCAGGGTTTATTCCAGGGGTAACTGAGTGAACTTTTTCTAAGATAGGCGTGTTTAGTACAGCAGTGTGATTTGGGGGGGAAAGCATGGAATCTTGTGTCAAACTGACTGGAGTGGGAATACCAGTACCTCAGTTACTAACTGTGATCTCCTGCATCTTGGGACTCTTGAGAGAAGTAAATAAGGAGAGAAGTAAATAAAGAAGTATGTGAAAGTCCCCCAAACTTGGCTTGTGCCTAAAGATTCCATCTAACGGATGGTCATAGCTCCTTTGTTGGGACTATGATGCCCTTTTCTAAATAATTTTTTTTTGGTGATTGCTATAATTTTTGGAATGGTTCATACATTTTCCAAATTCTTTTAAGTTTATAACTTTTATCTTTTTTTTCAATTGTGTACCATTCCGTATTGCATCTTTATTGCAAAAGTCAACACGCTTCTTAGAAATTGATTGTAATCAGTAAAACAAACATTACATATATGAATTTAAATGTAGAAACAGAAATTCCACAAGATCTCCTATTGTACTATTCCACAAGTACACAGTTCTGTAAACACTATAATACCGGTGCACTATACCTCTCATCGGAGAAGGCAATGGCACCCTACTCGAGTCCTCTTGCCTGGAAAATCCCATGGACAGAGGAGCCTGGTAGGCTGCAGTCCTTGGGGTCGCTAAGAGTCAGGCACGACTGAGCGACTTCCCTTTCACTTTTCACTTTCATGCATTAGAGAAGGAAATGGCAACCCACTCCAGTATTCTTGCCTGGAGAATCCCAGGGACAGAGGAGCCTAGTGGGCTGCTGTCTATGGGGTCGCACAGAGTTGAACACAACTGAAGCGACTTAGCAGTAGCAGCATACCTCTCATACCACGCTCCTCAAGGCCTGCAGCATTTCCCTGACCAGGGACTGAACCTGTGCCCCCTGCATTGGAAGCGTGGAGTCTAAACCACTGGACCCCCAGGGAAGTCCATGACTGTGATGCCCTTGGCTAAGAGCGTTTACTATCTTGAGAGTGAATGAGCAAACTGTACCCGAGTTGCTGCTGTCTGTCAGGCACACTCTTGTTCTATTGTAGGCATTTCATTAGTCACTAAGATCATATTAGTCTAATGAGCCATTATGAAATGATTAGCCATCATGCTAATGAATAAATAATAACCGCCGTGGTGGTGGCAGTGGTGACCCTGACTGCTCTAGGTACTGCAGGTGAAATGAGGCCAGAAGGAGGGCTGCCTTGGGGACCTGGTACCTGAGTCGGCTCCAGATTTTGGCCGCAAGGGATCTGAGGATTAAGAACTGTCCGCATCACCCGTTCATCAGGCAAACATTTACTGAGGACCTACTACATGCCAGTCGCTGTCCTATGATTTGGCGACTTGGTGGTCGACAAAAACAAGATCCTTTCCCAAAGTGGAAAATCCTGAATGCAGCATCCCGGTATAGGCAGTAAACTGAGAAGGAAACAGATCTGTTGTGAGGCTGTGGTGAGAAGTATGAACACCTGGGACTTGCCTGGTGGTCCAGTGGTTAACAATCCACCTTCCAGTGCTAGGGATGCAGGTTTGATCCCTGATCAGGGATCTAAGATCCTGCATACCTCAGAGCAATTAAGCCTTGAGTGAGTATTGCAACTACTAAGACCCAACACAGCAAAAAATAACTAAAATTTAAAGAAAAAGAAGTGTGAACATAAATGGATCAGGGCGAGGGGACAGGATGGTGGGAGGGAAGGCCGCCTGGTGAGGGACTGATTCTCAGTAGAGGTGACAGCTGGGTAAAGTCCTGAATGAGGCGGGACACGGTCACGGGAACACCATGGGGTGGGGGCAGGGCGTGGACACCAGGCCAAGGGAGATGCTCTGAGCCACAGGGAGACCACATGTCTGGAATGTGCCTCCATCTGTGGCTAAAGGGAAAGCTTCTGCTCTAGCCTGGATGCAGGAAAATGAGCAACTCACTGTTAAGAGACTTCCTGGAGAACTTAATAGACAGACCTGGGGCCGGGGGAGGCCTGCATGCATCTTGAGACTTTCCAAGAGATGAGGAGAGGCCATGAGGACTGCCCATGATGTGGCAGGGAGACTGAGAAACAGCCGCTGGATCAGAACACAGAGCCACGTGGCTCTGTCTCAGTCTGGAATCTGTCACCATCCGGCATCCGAGGCAGGGTTGGAGGAGGAAAAAATTGAACCTGGTATCAGCCTCTGAGAACTGGGAGCCTTCCCCAACTCCCCACTTTTCCACTAAACTGCTTGGGATCATCAGGTATGACTTTCCAGTTGCCTTTAAAGATTTTCCCCAATAGCAAAAATTTCCCCCAATTCGTGTCTTAAAGTAGATCCAGGAGGGTAGGGGCCCTGTCCAATCATAGAATTCCCCTGGGGGAACTTCCCTAGTGATCCAGTGACTAAAACTCCGAGTTCCCAATGCAGGGGACCCAGGTTTTATCCCTAGTCAGGGAACTAGATCCCACGTGCTGCAGCTAAAGATCCTGTGTGCCCCAACTAAGAACCGGTGCAGCCAAATAAATAAATATTAAAAAAAAAAAAAAAAGAATTCCCCTGGGAAACAAACATTAGCACAGTGGGGCTGGGAGACTCTGCTATTTCTTCTCTAATAAGGCTCCACAAGCTTACTTCCTGCTCACCTCATGAGTCCTCTTTTTCTTTGCTCCCCATTTTATCCCGTTCAAGTTTCCAGGGCCTCCCTGGTAGTCCAGTGGCTAAGACTCCATGCTCCCAATGCAGGAGGTCTGGGTTAGATCCCGGGTCAGGGAACTCGATCCCGCATACTACCAGTAAGATCTGGCATAGCCAAATAAATAAACAAAATAAGAAACAAAAAATCTCCCATGGTTATCCTGAAAAGCACTCTAGCGGTTTGTGAAGGCAGAATGTTTTCACCAGTCATGGACCTTTGCGACTCTGTAAACTTGTCTTTATCCACAGCCTTCTCTCTGCCAGTGATGAATTCTTCCCGATCCATGGCATAGTAATAAGAGCACAGGGCCAGGGCCAATGTCTCTAATGTTTGCTAGCCCTGCACCCGTATAGCCCAGCCTCTGGGAGCCCAAGTTTCACCCCTGAATTTTACAGGGTGCTGACTAGACATTAGGACGATCCAGTCAGTATTATACCCATTCTATAAGCCCTGAAGTGTACACTTTAGGGGGTCGCATTCATACCAGCAACATCTCCCACCAACCTGCTCCTGATCATTTGAATTGTCTCTTCCTGAACTTTCCACGTGAGAATTTTTACTTCTTTCAATGGACAAGTGAACGGTGGATTTATCCTAAGAGGAAATATTTTTTCCCCCTCAATTCTGGTTTTGCCTTTCCTCCTCTCTTCCCTTCCTTTTAGGAATCCCTGGAGCTCACTGGGTTGAAAGCATGAGGGAATAATAATCTAGAAGGGTCCCTAGGTTCACCCCAAGGATGTGAATATTCAGAGCCTATTTCCTGGACATTCAAATCATTTCAACTCTGAACACGAGCTCCGGGTCTGGGTTGTGCATTATAACTGGAGGCCATAGGAGTTGAAAAGTGAATGAGGGGCCATCCCCAAGCATAGGTGGAACGGGAGTGATGATGCACACATCACCCATCACTGGGAGACCTTGCACCGTCAAGCAGGCGGCGCTCCACCGGAGCAAAGCGCTGGGGGACCCGGAGGTGCGAGCCACCAGAATTGGCGGGGGGATTCGGGTCCCCTCCTCAAGGTGGCCGTTTCCCGCCCCCGCCTTTGCGTGCGGCTCCTCCGTCCTCTCGCAGCCCGATAAAGCCTGATGGAATGGGGCAGGGGCCTTCCTTACCACCCAAGGAGAGGGTCTTATGGGGAAAAGGTACTGCATCCTGAGAGCAAGAGCCTCTGGACCAGTGGCTGGGGAGGGGCGGGGAGGTCAGGTCAGGGCTTGGAGGAAGGAATGAGCTTGGTCTGGCAGAGGTCTGCCCTGTTCCCAGACCTCTTGGGGTTTCACACCAAGGCCTCACCACGCCACTCGGCTTGCACGAGCCCTGGCAGGAGGCTCCACTCGCTGGGAGTGAGAGAGGCTGGACCCGTCATTAAGACCGTCCAACGGAGCTCTCTGTCCTTTGTCAGGCCCTGGAGGCTCCGTGTCCTTACCCCGTCCCCCACCCCCTACCCCCCAGAGCACTGGCTCCCCTCCGGCCTCATTACGCAGTGCATTAGCTGTGGGAACTAAACCCATTACAGAAAGGAGGGGGAGATTGGCACACCAGAAAAGAAGGCTTCTCAGCTCCAGCTAACAACTTGTGCCTGTTAACTAAAGAAGATCATTAGAAAACTCTCATCTCCTCCTCTCCTCTCCCCTGCCTCCCCGTTCGTTCCCCACCCCGTCACCGGCCACATCCACGTCAGCGGGGAGGGGAGAGAGGGAGGCTCGCATTCCAAGATGGCTGTTTTTGGCTCGGTTGGAGGCACTGACCAAAATAAACGAAGTCCCGCTTCATAAACATTTTACAACAAAACAGACCAGGGGAGATGCTTTTATTTCCTCTTTTCCCCCTGTGATGAGCGTTTTTAATAGTTATGCCCTTAGCAACTTTCAAACTGACAATACAGTGTTATTACTCTAGTCACCGTAGCGTACATCACACCTCATTTGTCTTCATTTCTCTGTGGAGAAATAAGCCTCAGTAAGTAACCACCCAGTGTGCTTGACCACAGCAAAAGAGGATTTTAATTTAAGGAGAATTCTTTGGTTTTAGTTTAATTTTTTTGTATTGAAGTTTAGTTGATTCACAGCATCATGGTAGTTTCAGGTGTAAGCACAGTGATTTGGTGATACCTCTATGTATATCTAGTCTTTTCAGGTTCTTTTCCCTCTTGTGTGTGTGTGTGTGTGTTAGTTGCTCAGTCACATCCAACTCTGCGACCCCATGGACTGTAGCTCGCCAGGCTCCTCTGTCCGTGGGATTCTCCAGCAAGAATACTGGAGTGTGTTGCCATTCCTTTCTCCAGGGGATCTTCCCGACCCAGGGATTGAACCCGGTCTCTTACACTGCAGGCAAATTCTTCACCGACTGAGCCACCAGGCAAGCCCTTCCTTTCCCTTATAGCTTATTAAAAAAAACACTGAGTGTAGGTCCCTGTGCTATACAATAGATCCTTGATGGTGGGAAGCTTTTGTTTCTACTATTCAGTAATGTAAATATCAGAGCTGGAAAGTCACTTTGAAAGTCATCCATGTAAGCCTGTTTCTGCAGAGGAAGATACCAGCACCCAGAGGGAGTACACGACGTGTCCCACCCCTGGTGGGAGCCACATGTAAGTTGTTTGTAAACCTGGGGTCTTTCCTTTCCAACAAGCTTTCTCCAGTTTGCTCATCTTCTCTTTCGATTTTCCTCCCTCCTTGGCTGTGTTCTCAGCTAGGAACTGGACAATGTCTTCCAAGACATTCAGTGAGTGAGGCACCTTGGACATCTGGCCACACGGGACATGAAGCCTCAGCTATGGCCTTGCCACTTGCTCTTCCTCTCTCCCACATTAAAAAGCAAAAACCCAATAACCACCCCAAAACCCTCTGCAAAATATGGTTCAAATCACAGGTCTCAGGGCAAAGGTCCGCCTGAACTTTCTCTGTGTGTTCCCCACCCGGAACGAGCTCATGGCTCCAGGGCTACCTGGGTGCCTCCCCCCACGCCCTTTCCAGTTCCTATGGCAGCCCCTGGCCAGACTTGGAGCTGGCGAACGTGTCTTCCAATGTACATGCCCTTCTCCCCCTCTGAATGTTCAAGCTCTGTCTGAAACTACGCAATGAAAGAGAGAGCTGCAGAGAAGACAAGCGATGCATGGCTATCCCCTGGGGGCTCCTCAAGTCATTGGAGGAAACCCCAAGACCTACTAGTGATGTAGGATGCTGAGAAAAGAGATGTTTCTCCTTAAATCAGAGCCCCCTTTTAATTTGTGTGCATGTGTGTGAGTGGGTGCGTGCATGCATGTGTGTGTGTGTGTTTACTGTACTCTCTAAAAAGGTCTGATTAGCATTTCCTTTTCAGTTGGTCCTTCTCTGTCCCAGCTGCACCAATTGTGGTCAGGAAAACAGAATTGGTGCAACAGCCATTCAGGAAAGCAGCTGAAAGGGAAAGAGTGGAGAACGGACAAGGGGGTGAGTTGTCTTACAGCTTGAAGAGACTCCTCCAATTAAAAACACACGGAGAGAAGAGATGCGATGAGTTATTTGGGGGGAGTAGACAAAACGATGCCCAAGATGCAGGAACCTGAATTAACGCATAAAGGAGGGGAAAGGCGACCTCGACTACCTATGAGAAAAAAAAATGAAAAAAATATATAGAAAAATGCAAAATTTTTTTTCAGAGCAATGGAACAGAAGAGGTATGTGTTTTGAGAAATGAAAACGTAGAGACGGAAATTTCCTTTCCGTGTTCTTTTTCTTTTTAAATGGATGCTTCCTTTAATATATTTTTTCTAATAGAGGGAAATGAAATTGTCTGGTCTTCAGCCCCAAAAGAGAAGTGACTTCGTGTGTGTGTGTGTATGTGTGTGCTCAGTCGCTCAGTTGTATCCAAGTCTTGGCAACCCCATGGATTGTAGTCTGCCAGGCTCCTCTGTCCATAGCATTCTCCAGGCAAGAATACTGGAACGGGTTGCCATTTCCTCCTCCAGGGGACCTTCCCGACCCAGGGGTCGAACCCAAATGTCCTGTTACTCCTGAACTGGCAGGCAGATTCTTTACCACTGAGCCACCTGTACTGAAGAGTTTTAGACCTTGAGTCAAACAGACCTGTGTATGAATTTCAGCTCCACCACTTACTGACTGAGCAAACCTGAGCACATTACAGCCTTCTCTAAGTGACTTCAATTTAAAAATGAGGAGATTTGTTTTTACTTACAAAACAGATACTTACAGACTTAGAGAACGAACTTATGATGGTTGCCAGGGGTAGGGGGAAGAATGGGAGGGTGTAGTTAGGGAGTTTGGAATAGACATGTACAGATTGCTATATTTAAAATAAATAATCAACAAGGACCTACTGTATAGCACAGAGAACTCTGCTCAATGCTATGTGGCAGCCTGGATGGGAGGGGGGTTTGGGGGAGAATGGATACGTGTGTATGTCCAGCTGAGTTCCTTCGCTGGTCACCTGAGACTGTCACAACATTACTAATTGGCTGTACCCCGATACAAAATAAAAAGTTAAAAAATGAGGAGGCATTCTTTGCTACAAAGAATGGCTGAGATGATTGTTAAAATACATGTTCAGTACCTACCTTGCAATAAGCTCTCAATGAATTCTATGAATATTACATAATGGACAGACCAGGAGATGGGAGATCTGGTGTTGAAATATGCACGAGTCCAAAGCTGGCTCTGTCACTTTCCAGCTCTGTGGGCCAGGATAAGTTAACCTTTCAATGCCTTGGTCTCCTCATCCATAAAATGTGGGTAAAATATCTACCTCATTATGTGGCCAAATTAGATAATGTGTATGAAGAGGATGAGCCATGTCAGGTAGCTACTACATGACAGTGAAAAGTGAAGGGTTAGTCTGCTCAGTCATATCTGACTCTTTGCCACCCCATGTCATGGCCCAGCAGGCTCCTCTGTTCATGGGATTTCCCAGGCAAGAATACTGGGAAGGGTTGCCATTCCCTTCTCTAGGGGATCTTCCCCACCCATGGATGGAACCCAGGTCTCCAGCATTGCAGGCAGATGCTTTGCTTTCTGAGCCACCAGGGAAGCCCTCTGATACTACATGATGATGAGAGTGCTTCTGTTTATTTCCTAAGACTCTGGTGTTCTCCCTGCCACCAACTATGTAGATGATGTTTAAGATGTTGTGTAGTTTTCAATGGCTTCAGTTTACCTGTCTGTAAACAGAGTTAGAGCTCTTCGTTCATTCCAACTCTGTGATTACATAAGCTTCCTGCTTTTATGACTTTTCTGTTTCAAAAATGCCTAGCAAGTAGCTGATTGAGTTTCTAGAGCTGCTTCCAGGATAACCTATAGCAGCCCCTTCTCGGTGACCCTCTGTCCCCCAGCTCTTTATTTGTTTTTGACTGCGCGGGTCTCGGTTGCTCTGAGTGGGCTTTCTCTAGTGCGGTGCTCAGGCTTCTCAGGTCTTCGTGTTGTGGAGCATGAGCTCTGGGCGTTCAGGCTTTAGCAGTTGCAGCACGTGGGCTCGGTAGCTGCAGCTCCCCAGCTCCAGAGGGCAGGCTCAGTAGCTGTGGTGAACAGGCTTAGTTTCTTCGTGGCATGTGGGATCTTCCTGGATCAGGTGTGGAATCTGTGTCCCCCACATTGGCAGGTGGATTCTTAAACACTGGACCACCAGGAAGTCCTGTCTGCTCCCCTTACCTCTCTGACTCACTGACCCTGGCTTACACAAAGAGCAGAGACTCCTCGGAAGAAGAAATCTTCCTAGATGCGGTGACCTATGGTGTATTGAAGACAGAGGACAGCTAGAGATGCAAGAAAAAGGCAGGGGTTCAAAGCAGATCCATCAGTTCGAATAAAGCTGATTATAGAGAACTGGGATGAAGATCAAGGGCTCTGAAGTTCAAGCCTGGTGACGGGTTCACATTCTGGCTCCAACCCTGACGACAGCTGGGCTGACTCCTTCACCGTTGACAGAGTCTTGCTTTCCCCTTCTAATACAGCAAGGCTTTTAAAAATGGAATCGTTCTCGGGAGGATTAAGTAACCTGATCCATATAAGATGCTGGCAGGCACACTGGCTGGTATTTCTGAGCCCTGGTAATATTTCCTATTATGATTATTAATATTGCTGCTGTTATTATCACAGATAACTGGAAGAGCCTCACAGAAGAGACATGCCATGAACTGGGTTTTGAAGGTGGGGATGGGGAGCCCACTAGGGAGGGATCAGGGAAGTGGTCAGTGTCATGTGGAACGTCCATATGACCCTCCTTAGAGAAAGCCAACAGCTTAGATCTTATTCCTTTATTTATTTTTGGCTGTGCTGGGTCTTTGTTGCTGTGTGGGCTTTTCTCTAGCTGCGGCAACTGGGGGCTACTCTCTGATTGTAGCGTGCAGGCTCCTCATTGTGGCGGCTTCCTCTTATTGTGGAGCACAGGCTCAATAGTTGTGGCGCACAGGCTTAGTTGTTCTGCGACATGGGGGATCTTCCTGAACCAGGGATCGAACCGATGTCTCCTGCATTGGCAGGCAGAGCCTTTACCACTGAGCCACCAGGGAAGCCCAACAGTTGTAGGTTTGAAAAGCTTCCCAGGTTTACACATGTCCCCTCCCTCCCACCTCCCACCCCATCCCACGCATCTAGGATGTCTATGGCTGACTCGTGTTGTGTGTGGCAGAAACCAACACAATATTGTAAAGCAATTATCCTTCAATTAAAAATAGAGCCATTAAAAAAATAAAAAAAGCTTCCCAGGTAATCCTGACACCAAGCCAGGACTCATTTGGAGCAACACGGTCCCAAGAGATTCGTTAGTTGTGAACTCCCAGACAAGGAACTGAAATTCCTGGCCTCTGCCCCTAAGGAGCTGCCTGGCACGGGCAACCACACCTCATCAGATTCCAGTTCCTTCCTTTGTAAAACAAAGCATCTCTCGGTCTCCTCCCAGCTCTCTCCTGTTCAAGCGTCTTAAATGGCTTTACTTGGCTGAGTGAGAATCCGTGTCCAGGAGGTATTCTTGTTACTCACCCCTCCCGTCTGTCTTTTGGATGCTTTTCTCAAGCTGACAGGCTCTTAGTGAGCCCTCTGGGTCTTCCCACCACACCCCTCCTAGGACACCACGTGGATTCTCTTAGTTCATTTCCAGTCTGATGAGCTGCTACCTGGTACCATATTGAAAGGCAGTGTGCAGGAACTTGGGTGACAGTCTAGGGACCAGCTTGCTAAATGACTTGGAGCTTGGTAATTGTATAACCTGGGGCTTCCTCATAACACATTTTCTTGAACATTTAGGATGTGCCAAGCACTGCCCTAAGAACTTTGACTCTATTACATGGCTTAATCCTCATGATAGCAGGATGATGTCAACATGCTTCTTCCCAGTTTACAGCTATAGATGTACACTCGGAGGCTTAAAGAGATTAAATAACTTGCCCAAGATCACAGAACCGGCGTGTGGTGCAGGCAGGGACACGCCCCAGGCTCGACATCAAGACTTTCCTTGGGCAGACCACGTGACCTCTTGCAAACCACAAGTCACAGTATTTCTTTGTGCCAACGAGTGGATCACGCAAGAGGGGTGCAGGCTAGCTTCACATATAAGGCGCTGCATTTGTTATCTCCGGTCCAGAGGAGTCTCTAGAAGCCATATACTCGTTCACCTTCCCAAGGAACCTTCCCCAATCTGCTCCAGCTCATCTTCTCCATCTTGGCTGCCTCTGACCACTGTGGTTTATTCAAATTGAGAATGTGCTCTAAGTATAAAGCACTCATCAGATTTCAAAGACTCACTAATAAAAAATATCTAATAGCACATTCATAATTTGTATGTTGACGACATGTTGAAATGATTATACTTTAGAAATGTGCATTAAATAAAATATTATTAAACTGTTCCCCTTTTATTCCTTTTTAGGTTTCCTGCTTCAAATTCAAGATTTAAAATTATGTGCGTGGCTGACATCTGTAGCTCACATTATATTTCTCAGGCCTGAAATAAAACCACCTGCGTTTGAGACTCCACTCTGCCACATCCTGTATGTGTGACCTCGGGCAAGTTCACGAATCCCCGTGGGCTTCAATTTCCCCATCTGGAAAATGGGGGTAAGAATGAGGCCAACCTCAACGTAAGGTTGTTGTGAGCACTTAACGACTTAAATTTCCTCTCTTGGAAGCCGTTCCACTTCCTCTTCACTTCTTAGGGTTCTGCATCTTCCAAAACAGCACAGTTTCTTGGAACTCCTGGGAACTTCACATCGTCCTTGACTTTCTTGCCTTTTAAGCGGACATTTCAGTGCGCATGCCTGAAGCAGCATTCAAAGCAGTCTGTGAGTTCCTTGAAATCAGGTCCTGTGTTTTCATCTCTGTGTTTTCTTTCCTGTTAAGTCTCCCAGGGACTTAATACAGGGCATGCCCGAAGTGGTGTTGCATAAATGCTTATTAATGGACTAATTGATTAATATGCCTGCCCCGCCCCCATGCCAGGAAGTCAGCCCTGCAGAAAAGGAAGTGATCACCTTTCCTCTGGTCCCTCTCAAGCCATCTCCCCTGGTTCTTCTCTGCAGCATGGAACAACTCCATCTTTTTCATTCTAATCACCCTGCCACTTCTTAGGCTTTCAGAATGGATGGTGGCTCCCCCCCACCTGCCCCCAACCCCCGCCAGCACGTGAATATTAAGATCAGCTATAATTTGAACCCTTGAAAGAAGTGGCCGGGTTCATTAAACTCTAATTGCACTGATGGTTAGGCAAGATAGTTGCTTTAATTAAGGAAGCCCTCTCTTGGCTCTTGCTGTGGTTCTGGTGGTACTAGGGAGGATGCTGCCAGTGCTGCTGGGAGGCTGGCTATTTACATGGTGTTGAAGGGAGGAATTCAGAAGCCCAGGGCCCACCCTCTGGCAGCCCTGTCTCCATGTCTGCCAAGCATCTCAAGTCTGTCATTACCCTTTTGGGAACTTACCCGGGGGGAGGGAACTTCTCCTAGCTTTGGATCCCACTCTGAGTTCAGGCAACATGTCTTCCAGGGAAAGAAAATCCCCCCAGACAGCATGCTTTCATACCAGAAAGTCCCCCCAGACTTTCCCTTTGAGGGAAAGTATTCTGGCTTGGATGTCTCTCTAACAATCTAGTCTTCCCTGGGCCTGGGCAAAGAGACCTCCAACACTGATAGGGAAATTGCACCACTAATGGCCCTTTCCTTTGTATTAAACACGCCTTCCCTCAGAAACACCTTGAAAATTCTCCTTGACATTTAGAAGATGGCAACCTAGTGAGTTCTGAGCCCTTAGTATGGATTCATGCTGAGATACCACAGCTCCATAATGCTAGAAGGAGAAGGGTATGTATAGGATGCTGGGGAGGATTGTGAGGGGCACCATGGGAAAATCCTGCCAGGTTTCCCAAGGCCAGCCCAAGAGCAGACTCTAGATGAGCTTTGAAGTGCCTGACGGGCCAGTGCAGGAGATGCTGTATTGCACTGCTCTGCTATCTGTTCTAGACTAAAGGATTAATTCCCATCCCCGGCAGGGGATGCAGCCATCTCCAAACTTGTCCTTGCTGAGAGAGATGCCTCTTCCATGGACAGGCTCCCTTCTGAGGCAACAAGAATATAAGATGTGGCCCCGTGACCCAGCCCAAGTCAACCCTGAAGGACGTGTCTGCTGTAACTGATGGACTGGCTGAGACTTTGGGACTGCATTGCAGCCCAGCCCACCGTCTGCTCCTACCTGTTTCCTTCTCTTACCTCGTAGGAGTTGATCTGAAGAGCACTTCCTAATGAATGTCCTTCACACTACTCTTCATTTCAGAATCTGCTTCCTGGGAAGTCTGACCTTCAACAGGGGGTCCCCTTCTTGACAACCAGGTGACTTTGTGTTGGTGTGTAACACCCTTGCTACCCATCCACCAGCAGGTGGTCTACATTTGCTGCTCAGCCACTGCCAGGCAGTCTACACTCACGACCCGTCCACTGCCGGGCGGTCTACACTCACCTTTCCGCTGCCAGGTGACTTTCAGGATCCGTGTCTACTCTTGGACTTGGTTCCCTGCATGGGTGGGCTGACATCACATCTGCAGCTCTACACACCAACTGTGAGTTGAGTTTGCACCTTAACAGATAAGCATGTGCTGTTGGATCTCCAAGCCCTCTTACTCCACAGCCAGCTGGGACCACAGTCCCCTCCTCCACCAAGGAAGAGGAATGCGTCTCCTATGCTCAATGTATCTCCCCAGTGAACTCAGTTGCAGACTTATTCTTTGGGGCAATAATTGGTGCTGCCTGTCAAGCCTGCTTCCAGAACCCTCTGGGACTCAGTGATGCTCTGAGCCATCACCAAAGCAAGATTCGGCTGTCAGTTTCTGAGGATGTTTCATCCACTTCTCACTGTCACAGGAGTTGTCCTGGGCATCCTTGAAAAGTAGCTGTACTTTATTTGGCTTTTAAATCAAGAAAAATCAATGTATGTGTATGGTTGATTCACTTTGCTATACAACATTATAAACCAACAATACTCCAATAAAATTTAATTAAAATTTTTTTAATTAAAAGAATCAAGAATAGTCCAGATGTCATCTTAACTCACTGCCCAGCATGGGTCCTGAACCAATCCTGGCATTTTCGCATCTGTCATTAATCCCAAGCAGAGCAGCTTAGAGAGGTTAAGCCCACTGATAAGAACATTCAGGCAGCCAAATTGTAAGATGGAATTAGAATAAAAGGCCAAATACAGTGTATTTTGGTTTGCTTATCTAGGAGTAAACTTTTTGTTGTTGTTGTTGAAGTCGTATCGAACTCTTTTTGACCTCATGGACTGTAGCCCACCAGCCTCCTCTGTTCTCCATTATCTCCTGGAGTTCGCTCAGATTCATGTCCATTGAGTCGGTGAGGCTATCAAACTATCTCATCTTCTGTTGCCCGCTTCTTCTTTTGCCTTCAATCTTTCCGAGTATCAGGGTCTTTTCCAATGAGTCGGCTTTTCATATCAGGTGGCCAAAGTATTGGAGCTTCTGCTTCAGCATCAGTCCTTCCCATGAATATTCAGGGTTGATTTTCTTTAGGATGAAAATGCACATCTAAATCCCACGTAGCCTGGCAAATGCAGACCGATCCTCCACGGACCAGCTCCAGCATCATCTGCTTAAGCCTACAATCCCAGGAGCAGCTATGTTTATTCTTTAGACTTCAGTAGCTTCCTCTGACTCCCTGGCCACGCTTGTTCGTGCCTTTCCACCCAGATGGACAGGTGGGAAGTTCCTTCTGTTCTCCAACCCAAATCTTCTGGCTTCCTGCAACACCTGCCCTCCACGAAGGGCAGGGAAGAGTATGTCCTTCATTCCTCATGGACCTGCCTGCACTTGAAATGTCAGTCCTTCCGGGGAAGTGGCTCTGCTGGTGGGTGCCTCTGTGTCCACAGCACCATTCCCCAGGGCCAAGTGCCAAGTGACGAAAGTGTCGGGGCTTTTGAAATTGTCAGAGAAACTGATTTCCTTGTCAAGTCTCGTCCTGTAGAGTTGGAGGGCCAAATTCTACTTTCGTGTCAGCTGCCACGCAGATCAAAGGCTGCTGACAAGGAGCTGAAGCGTTCGTGCCTGGCCTGCTTCAACCTTTCCTCGGCCCAGCCTGCGGAATGCTCCTGGCTTTCGGCTCCCTTGAACTCTCTTATCGATCCCCCTTTGTGGGCCAACATATGAAGGGCCTGGGAAATCATTTTGAGGGACATAACTCAGGGAGCACATTCTTACATTGGTACCAGGCAGAGGCCCTTTTCAGATGCTGTGAACTCCATCAGATAGAAATCCCAAATATCCGTGTTTTTTTTTTTTTTTTTTAAATTTCTAGGTCTCTCTTGAGGATTTCTTGGTAGGTGTTTAATAGTTACTAAACCTCCCAAAGGTTGGTTATAAAAAAAATTGAAAGGCTCCAAGATAGTCACTTGGCTGGGTAGGCACAATCTCTGCCATTCATTATTACTGTTGCCTTTATCATTATTTTAACAAAGTATTAATAAAATTTGGGGGCTTCCCTGGTGGCTCAGTCAGTAAAGAATCCGCCTGCATTGCAAGAGACCTGGGTTCAATCCCTGGGTTGGGAAGATCCCCTGAGGAGGGCATGGCAACCCACTCCAGTATTCTTGCCTGGAGACTCCCCATGGACAGAGGAGCCTGGGGGGCTGCAGTTCATGGGGTTGAAAAGAGTTGGACAGACTGAGCAGCTAAGCATACACATTAATAAAATTTATGGTCAGGTGGTGCAGTGGTAAAGAATCTGCCTGCTAATGCAGGAGACACAGATTTAATCCCTGGGTTGGGAAGATCCCTTGGAGAAGGAAATGGCAACCCACTCCAGTATTCTTGCCTGGAAAATCCTATGGCCAGAGGAGCCTAGTGGGCTACAGTCCATGGGCCACAAAGAATCAGACACAACTGAGTGACTAACACACATACACACACAAACTGCTCTAAACAATAAAGTCTATAAACATCAACCAGGAGGTTGGGGCCAAAAAAATTTTAAAAATTACAGCAGGAGGGAGGCCAGTGGAAATTGGAGATGAGAGTGGAGAGGGGCAGAGTCAGCCACGCCTCGGGAAATGCAGACATATTAGGAGTCCAGAACCGGGGGCCCAACTTCAGCAGCAGTATTGGAGGAGGACATGGGGTGAGACCCCCACAGATTTCACAAAGCAAGGGCAAGTCTTCCCACTGCTCATTGTTGGGTAGGACACAAAGGAGATAACTTCTGAAGCCCCTTCCTGCAACACGTTTATCCCAAGACCATGAGGTGAGCGAGTGATGGACACGTTCACAGTATCAGTAATCCCAGATGTACCTGCAAGTATATCAAAGTCAAGGTTAAGAGAGTAGATGGTGTGCAGATGAGCAGCTGCAGAAAGCATCCAGGTGTCTCAGGAAGAGGCATGCCAGACAACTGAGACTGTGGAGCATGGTATCAGGACCATGTGCTTCTGGACTCAAGAGGGACCTCCATTGGCTTCTTGATTCAAGCTTTCTCTTTGGTCTTTTTTTTCAATTGGCCGTGCTGGATTTGTGTTGTTGCGCGGGGTCTTTCTCTAGTTCTGGTTCAAGGATTTCTCATTATGGTGGCTTCTCTTCTTATGGAGCACAGGCTCTAGGGCACCCAGGCTTCAGCACTTGTGTCACAGGGGCTTAGCTGCTCCACGACATATAGGATCTCCCGGACCAGGGATCGAACCCATGTCCTCTGAATTAGTAGGCAGACTCCCAACCACTGGACCACCAGGGAAGTCCCTCTCTTCGGTCTTTTGGACAGTGCTAAGCATCATCCCTTGATTGCCCTCTCACCTATCCCTACTTCTCCCAAATATCCTCAATTTTTCTGACCAGTCACCATCAAGCTGCAGGACTCAACTGAACCAGACAGGGGAGATTCTTGGCCTTTTCTTTGAAACCACATTCAGGCACTACTGGAGACAACAAAATCTCAAAAACAAAAAAAAAACAAAACCCTCCAGCAGAGATTCAGCACAGCATTGAGACTCTTCACTCAGAAAACTTCCTTTTTACATAGCTTAACTCTGGGAACTGTAAAATCCACGGCCGGGAACCCTTATTCCTCTTGGTGGTCATTTCTTCCTGCTCATTTTCAACTCATTCTCCTCCACAGCACTCACAAGAGTGTGCTTTCCTAGTCTATTAATTCTTGAGTCTTAACAAGAGGTTGGACAGTAAATCTGTGTACAGAGGAGTCCTACATTATCTTAATCTATTTTGTTTCTGAATTTCAAGTAGCAGGTACTGAGAATCCAGGCAGCAAGGTAAGATCTAAAAATTCATCTGAATCTCATAAGCTCTTAATTTTGGGTGGCAACGTTTGCTTACACCTTTGCTTATTTTCGTAAAAGTGTCTCTCACTCGACAGTGGGCTTCTTGCGGGCAGACACCAGATTTCTCTTTGTTTCTGCCTGGCACACCATATACTAAGTATCTGATAAATAAATTCTACAAGAAGGGTAGAAAACACAAGCTAGACATTCGGATGAATGAACTTGATCAGATGGGATTGGACACGAGAGTAGGAAAAACACTAGACGTGTCTCTTTCCCTTCTGGTTTCCTCAGTGTGTATGCCCAAGAGACACGTGTACCCCAATGTTCATCACAGCACTGTTTATAATAGCCAGGACATGGAAGCAACCTAGATGTCCATCAGCAGATGAATGGATAAGAAAGCTGTGGTACATATACACAATGGAGTATTACTCAGCCATTAAAAAGAATACATTTGAATCAGTTCTAATGAGGTGGATGAAACTGGAGCCTATTATACAGAGTGAAGTAAGCCAGAAGGAAAAACACCAATACAGTATACTAACGCATATATATGGAATTTAGAAAGATGGTAACGATAATCCTGTATACGAGACAGCAAAAGAGACACTGATGTATAGAACAGTCTTATGGACTCTGTGGGAGAGGGAGAGGGTGGGAAGATTTGGGAGAATGGCATTGAAACATGTAAAATATCATGTATGAAACGAGATGCCAGTCCAGGTTCAATGCACGATACTGGATGCTTGGGGCTGGTGCACTGGGACGACCCAGTGGATGGTATGGGGAGGGAGGAGGGAGGTTTTTTAAAATTTAGAAATAAAAGAATTTTAAAAATAAATAAATAGTAAAAAAAAAAAAAAAAAAAAAAAAAAAAAGGAAAAACACTAGAAAAGATTCAGAATGTGAAACAAAGTTTTCAGTCCCAGCTGTCCGTAAGAATTATCCGGGGAGCTTGTAAAACACACTCATGGTCGGGCTCCATCCTGGATCAATTAAACCAGAATGGAGCTTTTGAGAGTTCAAAGGTGATTCCAAAGGGAATTCAAGGTTGAGAACTATCGATTTTGCCTAACTTGCTGCTTCAGTTGGAAAGCTCCACGGTGTGTCTCTCCTACTGGCACTACGTTTAGCCTCTACCAGTTGACACATGTTAGGAAAATCTTTCCATTCACAGACATTTGTTTATTTGCATGGAGCCAGACAGGCAGCACCCAAGTTTGGTGAAGCATCTGGGCCATTGAGAATGTCAATATCACTCGATGACTGTCTCCATTTCGTGAGGATTTACTAAGCCCAGCAGAATACTAGATGCAGCTTATGAAAGGATCTAAGGCAGAGTGCCCTGTTTCCGGGAAAGAAACAAGGCTAGGGCGGGACCTGCAAGCCTTTACAATGTGATGCGTCAGCAATCACATGCCAAAGTGGGGATCAAGATGACGACGGGAGTTCAGAGGACGCCGTGAGTTACACCAGGAAGTCGGTCTTGAGCTAGACTTTGAAGGATGAGTAGGGTATTTTTTTTTTTAATTGTAGTATTTTTGCTTTACAATGTTGTGTGAGTTTCTGCTGTACAATAATGTGAATCAGCTACATGTATACATATATCCTCTCCCTTTTGGGCCTCCCTTCCTCCCCACCCCCACCCCACTCATCTAGATCACCCAAAGCACCGAGCTGAGCTGAGTTTCCTGTGCTTTATAGCAGGTTCCCACCAGCTCTCTATTTTACACATGACAGAGTATATGTGTCAATGCTACACTCTTCATTTGTCTCAGTCCCTCTTTCCCCACTGTGTCTGTAAATCTGTTCTCTATGTCTGCATCTCCACTCCCGCCCTGCAAATAGGTTAATCAGTACCATTTTTCTAGATTCCTCATATATGCTTTAATATACGATATTTGTATTTCTCTGTCTGACTTACTTCACTCTGTATAACAGACTCTAGGTTCATCCACATCTCTTCAAATGACCCAGTTTCATTCCTTTTTATGGCTGAGTAATATTCCATTGTAGATATGTACTACATTTTCGTAATCCACTCATCTGTCCCTGGACATCTAGGTTGCTTCCAAGTCCTGGCTATTGTAAATATTGCTGCAATGAACACTGCAGTGCATATGTCTTTTTGAATTATGGTTTTCTCATATGGTATATGCCCAATAGTGGGATTGCCGGATTGGATGAATAGGATCTGAAGAGGTGGAAGGGAGGGACAAAAATACTTCTGATTCCAGGACTGGCAGTATAGGACTTGAGAATGATGAATTTCTTTGACTCCCTCTGGCCCTTGGGATGCATCCAGTTCTCACTGATTCTAGATGAAAGTCAAACAAGGATGCAATATCTTTTTTTTCCCTGTGAGCTTATGTTTATTTTTATTTTGAAAAATTCATTTACTGTCATTGAAGGATAATTGCTTTACAAATTATCCTTACCAAATATTACCCTCACCAAATGTTGTGTTGGTTTCTGCCATAGACCAACATAAATCAGACAGGCACACATGTGTCCCCTCCCTGGTGAGCCTCCCTCCCCCCTCCCACGCCTCCAGGCTGTCACAGAGCACAGGAAGGATGCAGTATCTTTCAGAGTCCCTTCCTTTTGTCCTCTCATCAGCTCCCCAGTGCTCTCACTTCCTGGTCCTTCAGGTCCGGGTCCGAAACTCCCCCTGTCCCTGTGAGTCAATGGCAGATCTAGACTCCTTGATCTTACGGTGAGATGCTTGGCTCTTCACTTTTTTCCTTCAGCATCTTTGAGTTTGTTAACTGAGAGATACTCTCTCTTATGAGTGGCTCCTGGACCTCTCTCCAGCCAGGCTAGTCCAGCCTTCTCTCCTCCCCACCAGCTGTACCCCAGAATTCTAAGACATTGTCTCAGCCAGGGCCATGAGGAAGGTAACAGTCAAAGACCAACCCTAAAGAGCGCCTCTCAACCTCCCTCAGTATTGTGGAATGCATGGAAAAGATGCTGACAGTCACACAGTAAGTGGAGCTTCCTGGTCTCTGCTGTCTTGCAGAGGTGACTGGCCCTGAGGGGATGGCTATTTGTTCCCTGGAACCAGGCTGTTGAACACCAAGCCATGTCCCACGTAATTCTGTTGCCAGCTGATGCCCTGACCTCTGCCAACCTCCAAACCATTACAACTGAGAAGTTAGGTATCCCCCACCTTTAGGGGGAAAAAAGAGGCAAACTTTAAAGAGATACAAACTTTAAAGCCCAAAATGAGACATTTCGGCTTCAAGAACTAGGCTTTGATCGTTTGGTAAGACACAGAAAACTGGTTAAGACTTGACCGAGAATGTACCTCTTGTCACAGTTCCGAGAAAAGATGGAAATCCAAAGGGTGCCCCAAATGTTGCTTCTTCCAGATGGGGCAAGATCCTCCTCTTGCTAAGCTGATATGGTGTCCAGCCACTTTCAGCTGGACCCTCTTGGCAGCCATGGAGGAAATGTGATCAGGAAGTGGG
>NW_011494785.1:2630266-2644021 GCF_000754665.1 Bison bison bison | reverse complement strand
AGCGCTGCTGCTCGGAGGTTCCATCTGGAGGACACACCAGTGTTCAGGCGTCCGTACAAAAGTTCACTGGGGTCCAGGCAGGAAGTGGGCACAAGCACCTAAGTTGACACAGTAGGATGTTCCAAGGATGGACACAGTATCCCAACAGGTGAGGGAGAAAGGCAGCAAGCAGCTCTAGAAACTTGATGTTCACCCAGGAGAGTGACTAGTGAGCACTGACTCTCAGACCCCTGAACCTCCAAGGCTAAGAATTAGTAAGGATACAGGAATTCCATCTTCTCCCCTATGCTACTGTCATGCTGGGGACAGCCCAATGAGGGGGATCCCAAAGCCAAAGAGAATCACATCACCAGCCAGGCAGTCCGCATGGACCAGCCAGAGAGAGAGGGAGAAAGAGAGAAGCCTGGAATTGGAGAAGCAGGGAAAATCTAAGCTAGGGTACCAAATGGGCTTAAAAGTAAAGCAAAGAAACAGTCAAGAGTAATCTCATTGAAGTTTGGAGTCATGTGTTAAGTATCTCTGTGTTCCTATACCTAGCACAGAGCTGCCATGTGGTTGAGTTTATTTTTTGTAAGGAAGGGATGAATATAGAGCTGAGCCCAAGGTCATAAGGATCAAATGTCTACAGGCACAGAATCAAGGGCTGCAGGGGCTGGGAAATCAAGTCAGGTTGACTTGCTATGTATTAGAAGCCTGCCCAGGTCATCTGGAAGCAAGCTGGGCTGGCGGCAAGGAGGGCATCACCAGTCTAGAGAGAACCAGGGCACAGGTACTGATGACAACACCACCTTACGGGATTCTGGGGTGCTTTATGGTTCACAGAGGACGCTCAGGACCTTACCCGGAGCATCCAACCTGCACAGCAGCCTGCTCAGCATATCCAAGAGTGGGTGAGAACTGCTCCCCATCTTCCCACCCGATTTTACTTCCTTGAGTGCCAATCAGATGGAGTGGATGCCAGTGGCTTGTTTACCTACAACACATGTGGAGTGGGAAGTCAGGAGGTGGGTAGGAGGGACCTTGGCTCCATCCGAAAGCCAACTGTGCAGGGAGTCCTGGTGGACAAGGCACAGGGGAGCCAGAATAAATATTGAACTTTCACTTTGAAACCCTGCGCCACTGGGGAGTCGCTGTTGTGATGGGCAAGCTGAGAGGGCTAAATATTTACACTTTCTGATTGTTCCCACCAACCTGCTGCATGCTCTCACTCTGCTGAAAGTTATCTATTTGTTCATTCATTCATTCATTTACCTTCTTATTTTTAAAATGTGTTGGTTCGTTTGGGAAAAGAGGTTAGGAGGGGTTAGGAGGCCAACTGAAGGTGAGTCAAGATTCTCTTCCATCTCAGAGAAAGGAAATAAAACCACAGATGGAAAGTCAAGGTAGAGAAAGTGCTGACTGACTTCCAAATCATTTACTCACAGTTCTTTTTTTTTTAGTTTTTTTATTTTGGGATAATTTTAAACTTATCAAAATATTGCAAAGACAATAGAGTTCCTGTACATCTTTCAGCCAGTTTCCCCTCAAGTTAGCATCTTATTTAATCAAGCTACACGTGTCAGAAGTGAGACAGTGACACAGGGGCCACACTGTTACCTAAGCTCGGTGTCAGCAGTTCCCCCATTTTTGCCCTTTTGCTGTTCCCGGAGCCAATCTAGGACCCCGTGTTACTTTTAATCATCATAGCTCCTTAAGCATCCTTTGGTCTGGGTCAATTTCCCAGGCTTCTCTTGTTTCTTATGGGGCTTCCCAGATCGTAAAAAATTCGTTTGCAATGCAGGCGACCTGGGTTCGATCCCTAGATTGGGAAGATCCCCTGAAGAAGGAAATGGCAACTCCAGTATTCTTCCCTGGGAAATCCCATTGACAGGACCCTGGCAGGCTACAGTCCACGGGGTCGCAAAAGAGTCAGCCACAACTGAGAGACTAAACAACAGTGGACATATATTTGAGGGGACACAAGTCAACTCAGTACAATCCATATGGACTCAAAGGTTTATTCTCTGGATTAGAATCTGTTTACTTCTTCAAATTGTTCCAGCTTTGTCCTTGGGGAGCTCTTCCAGCTTAGTGTTGGCATCTTTTTCATAAGTCTCCATCTTGCTTTCTCTTTTCTTCTATTTTGCTTTCTCTTTTCTTCTATTTTCCTTTCTCTTTTCTGTCTTTTTCGGTCTCTGTCTGTCTCTGTGTATTTTCCTTACTTCCTGAGACTAAAAGATACTCCAGGCTCATTTTATATCATCCCTGCCCCACCCCTGGAAGCAGCCATTTCTTTATACAGCCCCGATTCCTTTTATGGGGAATGTTACTTAGAAAGATCCAAGTGCAGGGGGTGTTTGTTGCTTAAGAATGTGGCTGCTTCTAGGCCTCTCGACAGAGTTAGGAAACACACGTACATGTGCCAAGTGATGTACACATGCCTATCTATGTGTACTTCTGTATCTCTAAATCTCTACAGGTATTGAAATAAATACGTTCTTTCTGCGGTCTGCAGCTGTAACCCAGCACCCAGGACTCTAGCCTTCCCACCAATGAAATTGTAACTTCTTTTTCTGACAGTGAGAAATCTGGCTCCTTTTATCCACAATTTATTTACTTATTTGTTCAGCCCCATATCTACACAGAAAGTAGTTTCAGAATTGCTAACCTGTACCTCTGTGAGAAACAAGCTTTCCAATGAGAACACAGAGTTTTCTACAGTGCCTTTTGTTTATAGCCTTACAGTTTCCAGTTAAAGCACCATTTCCCACACTTACTCAGTTCAGCTCCTTCCCCATTCCCCCACCCACCCCACCGAACCCCCTTACCCCTGGCTGCACCCCCCACTCTCCTTCATGAGGTCAGGTCCATACATCTGCAATACAGTTACATTCATTTGTCAAAGTCTCCATGACATTCTGGGATCCCCCAACCTCTTGGTTGATTTTTTTTTTTTAAATAGACTTAATGGTTTAGAGCAGCTTTAGGTTCATAGGAAAGACTGAGCAGAAGACACTGCGATTTCCCATGTTGTCTCGCTCCCACACAGGCACAGCCTCCCCCTTAGCAACCTCTGCTGGTACAATTTTTATGACTGGGGAACATGCACTGACACATCGCAATCACCCCAAGTCCGTAGTTTGCATTAGGGTTTACTCTGGGATTTGGACTAATGTATAACGACATTTACGCATCATTATAGAGTCATACAGAGTACTTTTTAGATAATGCAGGAAGCTGGGGGTGAATTTCTGGTCCGGGAAGATCCCCTGGAGAAGGGAAGGGGCAACCCACTCCAATATTCTTGCTTGGAGAATCCCATGGACAGAGGAGCCTGGCAGGCTATAGTCCATGGGATCACAAAGAGTCGGATATGACTGACTAACACTTTCACACTGTGGACTTGGGCAATCTTATTGAAGCATAATTTACATAAAGTACACTGCACTCATTTTGACAAATGTATAACCTACTAGATAACTACTACAATCAAGATACAGAACATTCTACTACCTCCCAAAGTTTTCTCATGCCCCTTTGCAGGAATTATCCATCCATTTCCATCTGCAGGCAATCACAGATCTTTCTTTCACTATTTATTCGTTTTGCCTGTTTTAGATTTCAATATAAATTAAATTATATGGTCTGCGCTCATTGCGTGTGGCTGCTTTCTCATAGCACAGTGTTTCTGAGATTCATTCATGCTGTTACATGTATCAATACTCTGTTTTTTTTGTATTACTGGGTAACATTCCGTTTTATGAATATACTGCATTTTTCAACCTATTCATCTGTTGATGGACATTTAGGGTGTTTCCAGTCTTGGTTATTATGAATAGATCCGATATGAGTGTATGAGTCTCTTTATGGAAAAATGTTTTCATTTCTCTTGGAGTAGAATTGCTGAATTGTATCGTAGGTGAATATTTAACTTTATGAGAAACGGCCGAACTGTTTTTCAGAGTGGGTGTACTCCTGCATTCCCACGAGAGTTTCTGTTGTTTCACGTACTTTTCAACACTTGGCTTTGTCCATGTTTTTCTTTTTTTAATTAAAAAAATTTTTTTATTGAAGGATAATTGCTTTACAGAATTTTGTGATTTTCTGTCATACATCAACAGGAATCAGCCGTGGGTACACCCATGTCCCCTCCCTCCCGAAACTCCCTCCCATCTCCTCACATCCCACCCTTCTAGATTGTCACAGAGCCCCTGTTTGAGTTCCCTGCGTCATACAGCAAATCCCCATTGGCTATCCGTTTAACATGTGGTATTGTAAATTCCCATGTTACTGTCTCCATGCGTCTCACTGTCTCCCTCCTCCCCTCCCCCGAGTCCACGGGTCTGTTCTCTAGGTCTGTTTTTCCATTGCTGCCCTGAAAATAAATTAATCAGTACCATTTTTTTAGATTCTATATATACGTGTCAGTAGACAATATTTATATTTCTCTTTCAGCTAGAACATGGAAGCAACCTACATGTCCATCGACAGACGAATGGATAAACAAGCTGTGGTACATATACACAATGGAATATTCAGTTCAATTTAGTTCAGTCGCTCAGTCGTGTCCAACTCTTTGCAACCCCATGGACTGCGGCATGCCAGGCCTCCCAGTCGACCACCAACTCCCGGAGTTTACCCAAACTCATGTCCATCGAGTTGGTGATGCCATCCAACCATCTCATCCTCTGTCGTCCCCTTCTCCCCCAGCCTTCAATCTTTCCCAGCATCAGGGTCTTCTCTAATGAATCAGTTCTTCACATCAGGTGGCCAAAGTATTGGAGTTTCCACTTCAACATCAGTCCTTCCAATGAGTATTCAGGACTGATTTCTTTTAGGATGGACTGGTTGGATCTCCTTGCAGTCCAAGAGACTCTCAAGAGTCTTCTCCAACATCACAGTTCAAAAGCATCAATTCTTCAGTGCTCAGCTTTCTTTATAGTCCAACTCTCACATCCATACATGACTATAGGAAAAACCATAGCTTTGACTAGTCGGACCTTTGTTGGCAAAGTAATATCTCTGCTTTTTAATATGCTATCGAGGTTGGTCATAACTTTCCTTCCAAGGAGTAAGTGTCTTTTAATTTCATGGCTGCAATCACCATCTGCAGTGATTTTGGAGCCCAAAAATATAAAGTCAGCCACTGTTTCCCCATCTATTTGCCATGAAGTGATGGGACCAGATGCCATGATCTTAGTTTTCTGAATGTTGAGCATTAAGCCAACATTTTCACTCTCCTTTTTCACTTTTATCAAGAGGCTCTTTAGTTCTTCTTCACTTTCATCTGCATATCTGAAGTTATTGATATTTCTCCCGGCAATCTTGATTCCAGCTTGTGCTTCATCCAGCCCAGCATTTCTCATGATGTACTCTGCACATAAGTTAAATAAGCAGGGTGACAATATACAGCTTTGATGTACTCCTTCCCCGATTTGGAACCAGTCTGTTGTTCCATGTCCAGGAATGCATTTAAGTCAGATTTAATGAGGAGGACGAACCTAGAGCCTATTATACAGAGTGAAGTATGTCCGTGATTTTAATGCTAGCCATTCTAGAGGGTCCGAAATGATATCTTCCTGAAGTTTTAATTTGTACTTCTTGATGACAAATAAAATTTTGAGTATCCTTTCATGGATTTATTGACCTTTCATACATCTTCTTTTGTGAAGTGTCTGTTTAAATCTTTTGATCCTTTTTTATTGGCTACTTGTCATTTTATTATACAGTCATATATGCTGGATATCAGTCCTTTGATATATTGATTGCAAATATGTTCCCTGAATTGATAGATTTTTATATACTTTCTGTATTTCAGTCCACTGTAGTCATTATTCTTTTCAATGTTCAAATGGTCCGATTCTTGACAAAGTTTTTCTTTAAGAAAAGAACACGTATTTAAACCATTTTTTTTTTATCTGCTATTTTGATCTGGTTGATATGAAATTTCAACGTATAACATTCCTATGCTTGTATTAAATATAAACTTACAGGATTATTTATATAAACATTAACTTGACATTCTTGCTAAAACTTTAAACTGAAAGTGTTTGCTGAACAAACTTAAACACAAAGGGCTTATACTGCTATTAAAGTAAATTATTTTTAACTTCTTTTAGGTCATTTGTAAAGCTTCTTTTAGTTTATAATACTAGAATTGAAGAAAAATGTCTTCAGATTGAAAAAGCCCCCTGAATAGGTATAAAAAACAAATTCTGGGAAAAATGTTTTCAATTTTAAATTCTATAACTCAAGTAAGCTATTATCAAATTTGAAAGAAGAATAAAGAAATATACAGAAATAAAGAAATAAAGAAAATAAAGAAAAAAAAAACCATTTTGTATGGGAATTCGTGAAATGCATCCCTGTGGTTTTAAGCAAAATCTACCGAGCCCACAGATTTTGATTAATCATGAGTGTCATCTTATAAATACTCATGATTCCTTTTAGGTCTGATGAGGGAGAAGATACTGAGCATCTCTTTGATAAATGTTGCCACATCACCATGGGATATGATTCTAAGGAAATAAAGCTGGGTTTATAACAAACATGCCAGAACTTCCCAAACAAAACATGACTTGTTCTGCGTATGACCGGAGAGACGACCAACCTAGTCCAAAGACAGTGATTGACGCAACTCAGCACATTTTTGAACCCTTCTTCGAATGACCTTCAGATTCCATTTGAGTGTCTCACAAGAAAATCCTCTTGTGCCCTTCAACTATAGCTAACAGATCCTTAAATATGAGACTTGACTCTGGGCCAGGCACAGAACTAGAGGCTTCTCATCTATTGTCATACTTAATCTTACACAAATCCTGGGAGATGGGTATAATTAGCTCTGTTCTACAGATTATGAAACTGACATGGATGGAGATGAAGTTACACGCCTGAGGCCACACTGTCACTGGGTGGCAGAGAGCGGTGCATTCAAACCTGGTTCTTGGCACACCCAAGGCTCTGCCTATCACGGCATAGGACGCATCCCAGCGGTTTTTTTTTTTAAACTGGTTTCAGAAAAATAAAATTCACCTTAGATGGCAGAAGGTTGGTGAAGAATAGCTTGTTACACACTGGGGACTCCAAGGTGTGTTTGGACCAGATCGCAAATCTCTTCTTAGCAGTGGCGGCTCCCAGAGGAAGTGAACAGTCTCCCAGAGCGACCACTTGAGAAGGACAGAGAGCAAGTGGTTCCCAGGGTCACTGCCTTAGTATTTTCACAGCAGCTCTTCCACTTCCTTCCTGTTCTCTTACCTGTGGATTTTGACTCCTGCCAATGTTTCCTGGTATTTCTAATCTCGTGTTTTAGTTTTTCTTTTTGCAGGGAGAGGGTTTGAGCAGTTACAGATGCCAGGGTCTCTGTGATCCCTGTTGACACTGAGAGAGTCTACGTTGTCTATTGCCTGATTTTGAAAGTGCCTCAGGTTGCGACGTTCACTTTTTATTTTGTAGTTTTTATTTTGAGGTAACTGCATATTCACCTAATCCAGGGAAATCCGGTGTGCTTTTTACCCAACTTCCCCTAGTGGTGACATCGTTCAGTGTCATAGTACAATATCCCAACCAAGATAGTGACAGTGAGGCTGTCATGACATTTCCACTCCCACGAGGATTCTTCCCATTACCCTTTCTCAGCCATACCCACTTCCTTCCCTACCCCTCCCATTCCCAGTCCCCGACAACTTCTCATCTGTTCTCCATTTCTATGATTTTGTCACTTAAAGAATACATAGACCATGTAACCCTTTGGGACTGGATGTTTCCACTCCAATTCACTCCAATGAATTCCAGTAGTCATTCACATGTTCTGTGTATCACTCGTTTGTTTTCTTTTTGTTGCTGAGTTACAGTTGATGCAAGCTTCCCAGGTGGCTGAGTGGTAAAGTATCTGCCTGCCAATGCAGGGGACGCAGGTTCCATCCTCTGGTCGGAAAGTTCCCCTGGAGGAGGGAATGCCTACCCACTCCAGTATTCCTTTTGTGGGAAATCCCATGGACAGAGAAGTCTGGCGGGCTACAGTCCATGGAGTCACATACAGTCCGACAGGACTGAGCGACTGAGCACACACACACACACATATTCCATGAATGGACCACGGTTTTAAACAAGCATGGTTAAACACCATCCGCACAATGGAACACACCTAGCTTGTTTCCAGCTGGGGGCTATTGCAAAGAACGCCTTGATAAATATTCACACACAAGTTTCTGTGTGAATGTAAGCTTTGGTTTCTTTGGTGTAAAGGCCCAGCAGTGCAACTTCTAGGTCACGTAGTAATTGCATGTTTAATGTTTCAAGAAACTGTCAAACTGCCTTTCACAGTAGCTGTGTCATTTCATGTGTGCTGTATGCTGTGCTGTGCTGAGTCGTGTCCGACTCTTTGTGACCCCATGGACTGGATATCCCCAGGCTCCTCTGTCCACGGGATTTTCCAAGCAAGAATACTGGAGTGGGTTGCCATTTCCTTCTCCAAGGGATCTTCCCAACCCAGGAATTGAACCTGGGTCTCCTCCATTGAGGCAGATTCTTTACCAACTGAGCTACAAGGGATCTAGTTTCTCTGCACTTTTTCACATGTTATTTTTTTAAAATACACTTTTAATGTTAGAATTGACTCAGATAGGCAGAAAATTGCAAGGAAAGCACAGAGAGGTCCAGGTACCCTCACCCCGTTCCCTCGTGGTTAACATCTCAAGTTTGTGGGATACCCTTTTCACAGCTGAGAAAACCATGTTGACACACGGCTTTAAACTCCACAGTTCATTCGTATTTCACTCGTCTCTGCCCTAGTATCCTCTTTCTGTTGGAGGATTCCATCCAGGGAACCACATCACCTTTCTCTGTCACATCTCCTTAGCCTTTCCTGATCTCTGACAGTTTCTCAGACTTTCCTTGTTTTTGATGACCTGAACAGTTTTGAGGCATGTTGGCCAAGTATTTTATAGCATATCCGTCAGTTGAGGCTTGTTTTGTTTTTCTCCTGGTTAGACCAGCTTAATGGATTTTGGGGGATGACAATCACCAAGGTGAAGTGCCATTCTCATGGCTTCACATGGAAGATGCATGCAATCACTGTGATGGATGAGGTTAACCTTAACCATCCGGGTGAGGAAGGGTTTGCCTGGGGTCGCCACTGTCAGGCTACCTTCTCTGTACTTTACCCTTTGAAAGCAAATCTTCAGCACAGCTCACATGTATAGGGCTGGGAGTCAAGTTCCACCACTATGAGAAGGAAGTATCAATGTAAATTATTGGTGATTCTTCTACATTATTTTCTATTTTTGCCATTCTGAAAAGGATTCTATGATACCTCATTTTTAAATAATAAATACAAGAGTCTTTAATAAATGATACCAAGGCAACTATATGGAAAAAAACTATACAAAATTAGTGAATACAAACTATAGGCTTTTGGGAGATAAGATAGAAGAAGATCTTTATTAATTTGCAGATGCAGAAAGATATCTTAGACAAGACAAAAATGTCTACATGTTAAAGAAAATGATAAATCCAAAGACAGTAAAATTCAGTGTTTCTGAATGTCTCGTGATTTCAATTTGCATTACCCTAATGGCTAATGCTATTGAACATCTTTTCATGTATTTAGTTACCATCCATAATCCTCCTTGATAAAATGTCTCTTGCCCATTTTTCTAATTGGTTGTTTTTGTTTTGGCTTTTTTTGTTTTTTTTTTGTTTGTTTGTTTTGTGTTACTGTTGAGTTCAGGGAGGTTGTTTTTATACATTCTAGATTCGAGACTATTTTCAGATATGAAGTTTGCAAGTATGTTCGCCCAGTCTGCAGCTTGTCTTTTCATTCTCTGAACAGGATTTTTCACAAAGCAAAAAAAATTTTGTTTTAATTTTGATTCAGTCTAATTTATCAGTTTTTTCCTTTGGTGCATCATACTTTTTCAATGCCAAGTCTAAGAACTCTCAGCCTAGCCCTGGGTTGTAAAGATTTTCTCCTATTTTTTCCTACAAGTTTTGTAAAAGACTTACATTTAAGTCTGTGATCCATTTTGAGTTAATTTTTTGTAGAGCATGTAAGACTTACATTGAGGTTCATTTTTATGTCTGTGGATAACCAATAGTTTCAGTACCTTTTCTTGAGAAGACTATCTTTCCACCAATTGAATTTCTTCTTCATCTTAATAAAAAAAAGTTGGACCAACTTTTGTGGGTTTACTCTTGATTTTCCATTCTGTTTCATTTATCTCTGTGTCTATCTTTCTGCCAGTAACACGTAGTTTTGATTACTCTAGCTGTATAATGTCTTAAAATTGAGAAGATTGATCCTCCCACTTATTCTTCTTTTTCAGAATGATTTCAGCTTTTCTAGCTTCTTTGCTTTTCTTTAAGTTTAGCATAATACTGTGAATAGACAACAAACGCCTTGCTGGGGATTTTATATATCTGTATACTGATCTGGGAAGAATTGACATCTTTAATGTGTACAATCTTCTAACCCATAAATATAGTGCATTTCTCCATTTATTTAGATCTTCTTTGATTTCTTCCATCAGCGTTTTGTAGTTTTCAGCATAGAACCCTATATGTGTCTTGTAGACTTACACTTAAGTATTTAATTTTTTTAGTAATTGTGAATAGCATTGCATTATTAATTTGGTGTCTACATCTTCATTGCTATTACATAGAAATGCAATTGATTTTCATGTGTTTCTCTTATGTCCTGTACTTTTTTGTTAAACTCATTTATTAGTGTAGAATTTTTTTGTAGATTGCTTTGGATTTTCTTTATAAGCAGAATTATGTCATCGGCAAATTTGGGCAGTTTTCTTTCTTTCTTTGTAATCGCGTACCCTTTACTTCCTTTTCCTGTCCCATTGCACTAGTTGCAACATCAGGACCAGTTGTGTGAACATCTTTGTCTTGTTCCTGCTCTCAGGGAGAAGGCATTCCCATCTCTCATTATTAATAATAACATTAGCTGTCAGTTTTTCATAGATGTTTTTTATAAAGATGAGAAGTTTCTTTCTCTTTCACCGCCCCCATGGGAATTTTTTTTTAAAACATGAATGGGTATTCAATTTTGTATTATACTTTTCTACATTGTTTGATAGGGTTGTGTCATTTTTTTTTCTTTTGCATGTTAATATGGTGAGTTGACTAGTTTTCAAATATTAAATTAGCTTTGCATCCCTAGAATAAACCCCATTTGGCTATGGAGCATATTTCCTTTTATGTATTGTTGAACCTTTTTGGCTAATATTTTTTAAGGATTATATGTTGGAATATTGGTCTGTAGTTCTTTTTTATTTTGTAATGTTTTGCCTGGTTTTCTGATCAGTAATACCAGGTTCATAACATGGATTGGGAAGTTTCTTCCTCTTTTATTTTCTGGAAAAGGTTGTGTAGAATGCATGTCAATTTTTCTGTAAATGTTCAGTAGAATTCTCCAGTGAAACCATTTGGCTCTGGAGATTTCTTTTTTGGGGAGTTAAAAAATAATTATGAATCAATTATCTTAATAGTTGCAAGCCAGTTCAGAATTTGAATTTCATATTGGGTGAGTTGTGGTTTGTATTTTTTTTTTTTTTTTTCTGTTTTTTGGCCGCACACCATGGCATGTGAGATCTTACTTCCCCAGCCAGCGATGGAGCCCAAGCCCCATCCTCTGGAAGCACAGAGTCTTAACCACTGGACCTCCAGGGAAGTCCTTTATTATCCTCTTGAAGTGTGTTGCTGCTGCTGCTGCTGCTGCTGCTGCTGCTGCTAAGTCACTTCAGTCGTGTCCGACTCTGTGCCTTGGGCCTGTTTCATTCCTGGTGCCCTGTTACAGCTCTGAGAGAATAGGAGCCTCTCCAAGGCTCCCCACTAGGTTCTCTACCCAGCCTTTGCTGGCCTGGGTGGAGATGGGGCCAGTGTCTTTCTGTGGCTTTCACTAGAACAGAGCAGTTATTGTCTGAAAGTTTTCTGTAGTGTTTCATGGTCCCTTTCCTGGTCCCTTGGGTAGAGAGATTAAGTTTTATAAGAGCTCTGCCTGTGTCCATTGATGTTTCCAGGTTGCCAGCTTCTTCAGTTCCAGGTCTATGATATTGAAGCAAATAATAATAACACCACCAACAACAGCCAGCACCCAGGAAGCTCACCACTGTGCCATTCTTTGGGTCCAAGGTCCCTAACAGACCTGCCTCCTCTGCACTTTTCAGAATCTTCTCACGCTTGTTTTACACGTGATGTCCAGGGGTTTCCATTGTACTTAGTGAGAGAAATAGAGAAGACTATGTCTCTTCCATTTTTGTGAACACAGAAGTCAAGCCTTTTCACTGTTAAGTAACCAGACTGGTGTCTCCTAGAATCTCTTACATTAAAAAAGTTTATAGTTAAGTCAAGGAAATGCAATTAACACCCAGGAACAATGGATCCATATAAGACCAAGTTTAATTTAGGACTAACTTGGGCTTCCCAGGTGGCACTAGTGGTAAAAAAAACCTGTCTGCCAATGTAGGAGATGTAAGAGACACGAGTTTGATCCCTGAGTTGGGAAGATCCCCTAGAGGAGGAAATGGCAACCCACACCAGTATTCTTGCCTGGGAAATCACACGGACAGAGGAGCCTGATGGGCTAGAGTCCAAGGGATTGCAAAGAGTTGGATACGGCTGAGCAACTGAGCACAAAGCACACATGATAAATCATATTTTAAGGAGGAAAGTGGGAGGGAGGCTCAAGGAGGGGACATATGTGTGTGTGTGTGTGTGTGTGTGTGTGTGTGTGTGTGTGTATATAGCTGGTTCATGTCATTGTACAGCAGAAACTAACACAACATTGTAAAGTGATTATACTCCAACAAAACGATTTTTAATAAAAATAAAAAAGAATGTTTATATACGTATAACTGATTCACTTCACTGTACAGAAGAAATTAACAGAACACTGTAAGTCAATTATACTTCAGTTTTTAAAAAAAGAATTCACTCCAAGCAAAAATATTCTCAAGCGGCCAGGCTACCGGGAAAGTCCAGGGATCCAAGTGGCTGAAATAAAGGGCAGAAAATATTGGTTGTTGTTTCTCTTGTTGCTTCTCTACAAGCTCCCATTGGTCATCTGAGCTGGTTCAGCCCTAGATATGTTCTCTAACACTGTGAAGCCAGGACCCTAGCGCAGTTCAATTCACAAAGCTGTTTCCTAGTCGTGACCCCACTGTGGGCCCCAGAGAGGTCGGGGTGAAAGGCTTTCCCACCACTTTTCAGGTGAAGTGGAGCAGACACGGCTGGAACCCGCCTGCCTGTGGCCACACCGTGGGGGGCCGGGACCCCCGACCTTCTGACCCCAACCTCACACTCCTTCCCCAACACCAGCTACCTAAGGACAAGTGACGTTCTTGTACGTTTCCTAAATGTAATGCGCACGCGTCTGCCTCTGTCATCTCGTGTGGTCCTGTCACAGACACTTTATAGCTGTGAACTCTGCGATGGGATGCGGTGCGGAGCTGGAGGCCAGTGGGCAGACCGTGATGAGGCCTTTATATTGGGCTGTAATGAGGCCCATCACACATTCACACCGCGATCCAGCTGCGGGGCGCTCTGTGGAGATGAAACCCAGGCCGCCTTGGGTTGCCGGGCTGGGAGCACCAGTGGGTGCTCCCTGTTGCTCTACTTCCCTCCACCCGCCCACAGGGCCTGGAGGCCCCTCCCGCCCCCCGTGGGACCACAGGCACCCCCAGCAGCCCCGACGTAAATCATAGGGAGGAACAGAAAGTTTCCCGTGGGATTGCCCCGAGAAGTGTTGTCTTTTCCCAGGAAATATATTTG
>NW_011494785.1:2602782-2630166 GCF_000754665.1 Bison bison bison | reverse complement strand
CCCGATGCCACGTTTGCTGTCACTGCTTGCATGGTCCCTCTCTGCTCCCCTGACTCCCTCCCCACCCCCCACACTTGTGCATCTGAAGACACCACACTGGAAAACTCGCTTTGGGGGAGACTGACTTTCTGGAAAGCCTCCCTCTCTGGAACTACCATCCCCCCTGATTACCTTCTGGGCTCAGGATCCCTAGACCCCACTACCCCTCCCAATGGACCAAAGCCCTAGCCTTGCTCACAAGTGTCCCAGGGAGGGACATCTCTTGAGACAAGCCGCCTTTGGAGACTTCCTGCGAATAGTGACCCGATGCCTAAGAATGTGGGGCCAATCCTTAACTCCTGGCCCAGCTGCAGCCAGTGTCAAGGGCAAGAGAAGTAGCAGCCAGCCTCCTCCTGGCCCTTGTGGAAGGAGCTTACAAGTAGGCCGCCCAGGCCCCCAGCATCCCAGCAGGGTTGGGGCAGAGATTCCATCTCGCCTGCCCTTTCCCATCCCAAAGATGTGGACGAGTGTCAGAAGATAAACAACCAGTTTCTAGAAGAGTTCCACTGGGACCTCAGAATAACCAGTTGGAGTGTTCTATGGCAAGTAGGACAAGAAAGTCCATCTCTGCTTTTTCCCAAGAAGCCCTCCTTGGTCTGCCCTATTCACAGTGAACGTCTGTCTTTACATTTGGGATGTTTGCCGCCTGCATCACTCATACATGATGCCTGGGGACATTTGCTTGTTGATGACATACTTGCATTTGCCTGGCAATGTGCTGGGTATTTTGTATATATGCTTTTATTTAATGTTCCCTACATCCCAAGATAGAGAAGGAAATGGCAACCCACTCCAGTACTCTTGTCTGGAAAATTCCATGGACGGAGGAGCCTGGTCCATGGGGTTGCAAAGAGTCGGACACGACTGAGCGACTTCACTTCACATCCCAAGAAGTAGATCATACGGGCTTCCCCAATAGCTCAGTGGTAAAGAATCTGCCTGCCAACACAGAAGACTCAGGTTCGATCCTTGGGTAAGGAAGATCCCCTGGAGGAAGAAATGGCAACCTGCTCCAGTATACCTGCCTGGGAAATCTCTTGGACACAGGAGCCTGGCGGGCCGTAGTCCATAGGGTCACAGAAGACTCAGACACGACTTAGCAGCTAAACAACAACAACATCCCAAGAAGGAGGTTTTATCCTCCATCCCCATCCCCACTTCAAAGATGAGCAAAGTTAAGGTTCATGATCATTTGGTTTCCCAGTGACACATAGACCAAGATTTGAGCCCAAGTCAGTGATGGAAGGTTTGGGGCCAGCAGTGTGGGTTCTTTGGCTCTGCCAAGGGAGTGGGGTCCTCACTTCTGCAGTGACTCCCTTCTGCTTCCCAGATCTGGGCCGTTCTTCCTGCTGAAGAGGGGGTACAAAGACCAGAGTGACTCCTTTGGTCTATAAACCTTGCCGTGAGCAAACTGCGCAGCCAGCAAGTGACTGGTGAAGACCCTAGTCCTTGCTCTGCACCAAGGCCCCACTTCTTCCTCCTCCGGGCAGCCCTCCCATGTCTGAGCTGGGACAGCTAGTAAAATGCAGTTCCCCTCCATTCATGAAAAGGGCCCCAGCTGAGTCCTAACAGAGACCCAGGATGGCTGTCCAAGAGGGCTTACAACACTCTCTGGATCCCTTCCGTGCTGAGAAACCCAGCTGGCTGACATTCTTCTCCCAGTGCTCGTAAAGTACAACAATCAAGAGGAAAGGGCCTGGCACCCACTGCGGGCTTGGGGTGGAGCACAGCCCAGCTCTGCAGACACTGCCCAAGGCCCTTGGCGACCTCCCCACTCTGCCCCCCTGCACCCCTTTGCCCCAGATGACAGGGCTCCTCCCCCTACTTCCTAGTTCAGTGCCAAAATGCTGTGGGGCAGTGGTTGGGACCTTGGCTGGTTTTGGTTTCATTTTTGCAATCTTACAAAAGAAGTAGTAAAATTTAAAAAAAAAAATAGAAAAACTGGGTTTGGGAGGTGCGGATTTAACCCCGGCTGAATGAATGGTTTTACTGGTTTCAAATCCCACCTCGATTTCCGAATCTGTCAAAAAGAGGGAAAGCCCAGCTCTGAACCTCACAGCGTGTTACAAGGCAAAGTGAACATTAGGGTGATGGCCATCCATGAGCCCCAAGTTTCTGGTTTCCTGTGAGCCCCAAGAGTCAGCATGTGAATCACAGCCCTGGGCTGCTTCCCCACCCACAAGCGGGAGGGCACTTAGGAATTGGAGGTTATAAAATTACCCTGAGGAAACCATAATTAGGAAGACAGATCTGATCTGAAGATACACATCGTCGATGTTCAGGGCTCAGGGCAATATGAACTTCATTTAATAAAATGGTAGCAAAAGTAAACAGAAATTGTGTTCAGGGGTTTTCCATTCTTTTAGCACCTAGAGTAGGGCTTCCCTCATAGCTCAGTTGGTAAAGAATCTGCCTGCAATGCCAAGATACCTAGGTTTGATTCTTGGGTTGGGAAGATCCCCTGGAGAAGGGAAAGGCTACCCACTCCAGTATTCTGGCCTGGAGGATTCCATAGACTGTATAGCCCATGGGGTGGCAAAGAGTTGGACACAACTGAGTGACTTTCATTTCATTTTCAGCACCTGGAGTGGGGATCTGACCAGGTCACAGCATCACAGCAACCTCCTCTCTCTGAGGACCACCCTTCATAAGGATCAAAATATTGTCCCATAAGACCTCTGTGGAGGAGAAGGGAGGCGGGGTCCTTATCCTAATTTTTGCAGACTTGGAAACTTGGGACAGAAAGACAGTAAGTGGCTTTGCCAAAGTCACACAGGAAAGGGAACGTGGAACCGAAATCCCGTTCAGGTTCTCTTGACCCCTGACAGGGAGTCATGTGCCTCAATTACAGTGAGCTCAGAATTGTAACAGTCCCCAAGTCTAAATAGGATACAGGATCTGCTTGTCACAAAGCATAATTAGAACAGGAAAAGGGCCCCTAAAAATAGCTCCTGGGATTTTGCAGTAAATAGTAAAAAAAAAAAAAAGATGAAAAATTATGCTACAGATTATGAAAGTATGCACTGAAGAAAATGAAATGGGTGTTGTAGTTGTCGCTACATGTAAAATCACAGAATAAATCGTGAGTAAAAAATTGATTTGCTTGGGCATCATTTTTCTTGCATGATTTTATAATGACACCATGAAAAATTCATTTCAGTTAACTTTTGCCTTTCAAAATGAAGTTGTACAGAGAGCCCCTTCATTGCTTACCTCAAGGGCTCTTCCTTCATTCTTTGATATGCAAAGCTTTCTCTTTGGAAGCTCAGCCCCCTCTTTGTGGGTGGCCCCTTGGTACCGGCTCACTGGCTAACTCAGTCATATCCTCTCCCCATGGTGTCTCTACCTGGGATCTGAGTGATTCTCCAACATCCCTGTAGTTAACCTGATTGAATTCATCATCTTTTGTGAGATTTGTTGTTTTATTTTGTGAAAATATACTTGTATTAAATAGGGGTGTTTGGTATACCTGAGACTAACATAATATTGAAACTCAACTATACTTCAATTTTAAAAATAAAGTAAGATAAAATAAAATAAAATTTAAAAAAGAAGGGATGCTTGGAGATGGATTAACTTGAAAAGAGATCATTTGTGTTTTTGTGCTAGGGCGATTCTCCTTGTTTGTCTAACTCAAGGCTGGTGGAGTAGGCAGGACAGTCTTTTCAGATGACAAGGGCTGTTCCTTGATGTGCCGTCTCATTCCTGACCAACCCCAGGGAGGTCTGGTTGGTTGGCTTATTTTTGACATGGGCCATATGAGCTTGTCCATGAAGCCACGTGAGCCACGTGGGCTTCCACATCCACAGTGGCTCTGCTTTGGAGACCAAATAATTAGGCTAGATTCTCTGCAGGAGCAGAAGTCCTTGGAACTCCTGCTTTCTTTGCCCTGGACATCACTTCCAGGCTGAAAGTCTCATTGCTATTTTCAACAGTCATTCCCTTTCGGCCATTAGGCCAGGTGAGGAATAGGGCCACACGGGTAGAGAGAGGGAACATGGAGTCTTGAAATTGCAGGCCAGAGGGTAATGCCCCCTCTCCACCACTTCATCCATTCATGCACTCATTCATTCACTTGTTCCCTCATTCATTCAATGAATATTGCTTGAGTGACCTGGAAGGAAGCAAGTGGTTCCCCTAAGTCAGGTAGCACTTCATCCTTCATCTATTCATGTATTCGAGTCAATACCCATTCGAGAAACATGTATTGAACAGCTAGGAAGCAGTAAGCATCATTCTCAGTGATGCAAGGATAGAGATGAGTGTGGCATAGTCCTTATGCCCATTGAATTTAAATTTGGGAGGCGGATGATGGTGAGGGCTGCATAATAGTGTGAACGTACCTAGTGCCTCTGAACCGTGCAGTGAAATAGGTTAAAACAGTATGTTTGTATGTGACTTTTACCACAATTAAAAAAAGATCAAAAGGAGACAAGATATATACACAAGCACTAATTGTTACTATTAGTAGTTGCAAGTCTTTGCATTTGGAAAATGTATTATTATGTATAAGTATCTCCTTTTGTCTCCCAGTCATTCTGCAAGGTGAGTTTGGTTCGAATGATTATCACTTGATTTATAGACAAGAAAACCGAGGTTCAGAGTAACTCCCTTGCATTTGGCAGAGGCAGGTGCCTCCTCCTTGACTCCAGCAATCTTTATAGAACAAGTGTTAACCTTTATAAAAATACCAGAGTTGTTAGTCAGCCATAACAAGAACGAAGGATCGATACCCGCTACAACACGCATAGACCTCAACATGATGCTGAGTGAAGGAAGCCACTCACCAAAGGTCACGTGTTGGGTGATGCTGTGTGTGTGGCGTACCTGAAAAGGCAATTCCATAGAAACAGAGAGCAGATTGACAGTTGCCAGGGGCTGGGGCCGGGGAGGAGTGGGCAAGGACTGCTTGATGATGACTGGATTTACTTGGGGTGATGAAACCGTTCTGGAACTAGAGCCAGCTGTGTGGCAACATGAGGCAGATGAACTAAATGGTCACTGCATTGTTCACTTCTCCGGTGGCTCAGATGTTAAAGAATCTGCCTGCAATTCAGGAGACTCGGGTTCCATTCCTGGGCGGGAAGATCCCCTAGAGAAAGGAATGGCAACCCACTCCAGTATTCTTGCCTGGAGAATTCTATGGAGAGAGAAGCCTGGCGGGCTACAGTCCATGGGGTCACAAAGAATTGGACACAACTGAGTGACTAACACACACATTCTTCACTTAAAAATGGTTACGTGTATCTTCTGTGACTTTCACTTCAATTTAAAAAAGATGTCAAGGATGCTGTGGAAGAGATGATAGGAGCCAGGTCTCAGCAGGGCCAATGGCCAGGGGCAAAGCCCCAACTGTGCATGTCACGGTGACTTTCCTATGATAACCGACTTCCCCTGTGACGGAGGACCTAGGTCAGGTGTTCCAAGTTGCTTCTTCCCAGATTCTCACGACCCCCTGGTCTCCTCTGTGACACTGACTATGTTGAACTGCGTAAGTTTTTTTTAATCCCCTGGTCTTAATTGAAGGAATTAAGCTATAAATGCTGGTGGATAAGATAGTTTTGCTAACCTTGGTACCCTGGCTACCTGAGGATGGCTCTGCTTTTGAGAAGCTGAACCTGTGCCAATGGATAGCATCTTTTGCCTTTTAAATAATGTTCTTTTAAAAATGAACTTGCTCTCCTGTGCATGTTTATGGGCTCTTTGGGTGGGGAAAAAGGAACTCCCCAGACTTTAAACTTTGTCATGGAGGCAATTTTTTAAAATCAAGTTTTACATATCTGGGGAAAAAAAAAGTAGTTAGATGTCTGTCTTCCCTCTTCACTGCTAAGCTTCGTGAAGGCTGGACTATCTTTCTCAGCACCCATCACCACAGTACCTGGTACAGAGCAATGACTAAGCAGCTCTGATTCCAGCATCTTCCATCCCTTATTGGTTGTGTTTCTTCTTCTCTCTGGACCTCAACTCCAGCTTCAGCCCTTCGGTCAGTGGTATTCCTCAACCCTGCAGACACAGTGTGGACTGTACCCCTGTTGGCATTGCCCTGATGTCCCTGCTGCTGGGTATTTCATCATTGCCAAAGATTCCATTTGTTCTGTGCAACCAACACCAATACATTATTTTTGTGGCATCAGCAGGAATATTCTTCTAGTAGGAAGTATTGCCAGCTCCCACTGTCTTCACTGGAGGAGGAAATGGCACCCCACTCCAGTATGCTTGCCTGGAGAACCCCATGGGCAGAGGAGCCTGGTGGACTGCAGTCCATGGGATCGCAAGAGTATCGGACATGACTTAGCGACTAAACCACCACCACTGTCTTCATAAGGACAGAAGGAGCAGGGAAGACAAGGTGTTATTTCCATAAGCTCTAAAAGAGTTTTTAAACCTCTTCAAAGAGTTGACAGTGAAAAGTTCCCAGGCCTTGGGCACCCTGGCCTCTGCCTGGGCACAGAGCTCTTTCCTGTTTTGTGTTAAGACTTAGTCTCACAGCAGCAAGGCAGGGCTAACCTCCCTCACTTTACAGATGGGAAAACCAGGACCCAAGACAACAGTGACCTGAGGCCATGCGCTGGGCCCACCCCTGGAATGAGCTGCTGAGTCAGGCTCCGGGGGTCTCTCTCGCAGTCCTCGGCTGCCGGGGACAGTCACCATCTGGAACGGGTTATCTTCCCTCCTGCCTGGAGGCTGGAGGATGGACTCCATGACCCCTGCAGGTCCCTTTCTTCCCTGGGCCTCTCCAATTACCTTCTCTGGTTTCCAGCAAACATGCTTTCTCTGGGGAAAAATGAATCCGGGGATCCGGCTTCCCTGGGGAGTCTGTAAATGATTTCACTTTCCAGTTTGGGGAATCTGAGCTCCATGAGAGAAAATGCCCAGCAGACTGTCAGAAGGAAGTGTTTCAACAACAACACGCTATATATTTAGATTCTTCCTAGCAGCCCCTGCTCCCGATGGGTGCGAAACTAGCTGGGAGGCAAACCCAAATCCTCTTCCTGGGCCCCCGGAACCCTCCCAGGCTGTAAACCAGTTCACTTCCCTGCTGGCCCCAGGGCCTCCGCTCCCTCTGCAGACTCTGGGCCAATATCCCTGCCCCTCCCACCTGGCCTGGGCGCTGGGGGCTGGTGCCGTCCACAGTCCTTGTTCACTGGGGGCTTCAGCCTCTCATCCTATGAGGGGGCTGGCCATATTTTCTGTGTATCTACCCCCCTCACCCTGCCCCATTCTCACTTCTCTGAATTCCTACTTCCTGAACCCAGTCTAGGACACATGGCCTGGCAGAGGCTTTTCCCAGAAGCTTTGGGGTTCATGATGATCACGGTTTCAATTTCAGCTATTTCCCAAATATCTGTTTTGCTGAGACCTTTATGTGCATTGAGCTTCCCTGGTGGCTCAACAGTAAAGACTCCACCTGCAATGCAAGAAGTGCAGGAGACATGGGTTCGATCCCTGGGTCGGGAAGATCCCCTGGAAAAGTAAATGGCAACCCACTCCAGTATTTTTGCCTGAAGAATCCCATGGACCGAGGAGCCTGGTGGGTTACAGTCCGTGGGGTCGTGGAGTTGGACACAACTGAGCACGCATGCATTACATATGTTATTTAAGTTACTCTCACAGAAACCATGTGAGCTTCAGAGACCTCTGGAGTGAGTTGTCCAAGGTCACCCAGTTGGGGCTCCCCTGGTGGCTCAGTGGTTAAGAACCTGCCTGCCAATGCAGAAGACATGGGTTCAATTCCTGATCCGGGAAGATCCCTCAGACCAACTAAGTCCATGAGTCATAGCTACGGAAGCCTGTGCACCTAGAGTCTGTGGTCTACAGCAAAAGAAAACATGCAATGGGAAGCCTGCATACCCCAACTAGAGTAACCTCCGGTTGCCACGACTAGAGGAAAGCTGGAGTGGCAATGAAGACCCAGTACAGCCAAAAATAAATAAATAGAATTTTTTTTTTTAAAGATCGCCCAGTTAGCAAGCGGCAGAGTGAGGGTTACCATCTGGTCTTGCCCGACTCCACACTCACTGTCTTTAACACTGAACTCGGAGGTGTAATTATGGGCTTCGCAGAGAGTCACATATCATTTTGACACCAAAACACTGGCATTTCCCAGACCTTTTCTGGTTTGCTTTTCTAATATATATACTAAAAGTCTTTAGTTGTACAGTAAACTCCTATCCCCCGGGTTCAACAATGATCAACATTTCCTCACACTTACATCTCCCCATTCCTTCCTCTTCTCTCTTTTTTTTCTACAGTACATTAAAGAAAATTCCTGACATTTCATCATTTTGCCCCTAAATACTTCCATATGTAGCTCTAAACAGGGGGGAAGGCGAGGGAAGGAGGGATTTCTGACAGAATCACGAAACCAAACACCTAACACAGGTCACAGTTTCTGAATATCGCCAAACAGCCAGTTGAACTCTAATGTCTCCTCGTGTCTCAGAAAACACTGTTTCACATTTTATTTGTCTCAAGAAGGATCCAAACAAGATTCATCTACTGTGTTTGGTTAGATGTCCCCTTTGTCTCTCCATTCTGACTTGAGTCCTCTTTTTTTTTTCCGGCATCATCGGTTATGAAAGAAATGGTGCCCACTGCCACGGATGTTTCACTCCCTGGGTATGTGGGGGTTACTTCCTTGTGGTGCATTTGACTTCTTATTTTATCCCCTGTACTTCCTGTGGAGTCTAAATTCAAAGACTTGGGGAGGTGCATGTTTCAGCAGGAACACCACACGGATGGTGCCGTGTACTTATGAAATCACTTCGGGACAGAGGGTACACGGTGCTCCCAGTTTTAGTGCTGAGAACTATTTACATGTTTAGATGGTTACCAGATATCTCAATGGCTTATAGAGATAAGAGATAGGCTATTTTAAAAAATTTCGTTGACGTGTAGTTGATGTAGAATGCTGTATTAATTTCCGCTGTGCAGCAAAGTGACTCAGTTATATACACATGTATTCCTTTGCACATTCTTTTCTATTATGATTTATTAACATCATAGGATATTGAATATATTTCCCTGCGCTATACAGCTGTGTTGCTCAGTCCTAAGTTGTGTCCCACTCTTTGCCACCCCACAGACTGCAGCATGCCAGGCTTCCCTGTCCTTCACTATCTCCCGGAGTTTGCTCAAACACATGTCCATTGAGTCGGTGATGCCATCCAACCATCTCATCCTCGTACACCCTCTTCTCGTGTCCTCAATCTTTCCCAGCATCAGGGTCTTTTCTAATGAGTTGACTCTTTGCATCAGGTGACCAAAGTGTTGGAGCTTCAACTTCAGCATCAGTCCTTCCAATAAATATTCAGGGTTGATTTCCTTTAGGATTGACTAGTTTGATCTCCTCCTTGTCCAAGGGACTCTCAAGAATCTTCTCCAACATCACAGTTCTAAAGCATCAATTCAGAGACAGAATATTTATTTATTAAAATGTTTCAGCCATACCACGTGGTGTGCGGGAACTTAGTTCTCTGATCAGGGATCAAAACCATGCCCCCTGCATTGGAAGTGCAGTCTTAACCACTGGACCGCCAGGAAAGTCCTGAGGTAGAGTATTTAAATCCTTCATTGTCATAGACTATCTGGACTACCTGCTGGCTTCTCTTGTGTGCCAGGTTTGAAGATAAAGCCTAGTAACATGGGAAAGCTAAACTTTTCTGGCTTCAAGAGGGCTGCACCTTTGGGGATCTGAAAGCCTGTTTGATGGAAGAGAGAGGAGTCACTCTTAGGTGTGGAGGATTTGCCCTTTAATAGATGTAGGCATCTTCTCCCTCAAGTGTTATCCTGTGGGTGTGCTTCACAGTTATGAGCTAAACAATCCAGGAATTAGAAGGTGGCCGGCTGATGCTGGCAGGGGAGACAGGAAGGATGAGCCAAGTCAAGAGAGGCAGGTGTGGACCCCATGTGCTGAGGGAGATGCTGGAGGAGAGAGCTTGAGGGGTATATTGATGCTCTTGGGGAGAGTGAGCAGGATACAAAAGACAACAGAACCTGGACCAAGGAGTTGAAAAGACTCCATGCAAGGAACTTCATGCAGAGTGAGGAATACCAGCAAATCATGAGGAGAGGGAAGTTATTTGTGAAATCCAGCTCAAAGAGTCTTAGAGTCAGGGAGTCCTCAGACTGAAGGGACTGTGGGATAGCCCACTATATCAGAAAACAAAGGATGTCGGGGCCATGAAACCAGCAGCCACTGCAGCTGCCTGACCGTGCACACTGAGGGGATTCTGGATGGAGAAAAGCAGGATCCTGGTACCAGGTAGCCGAGATGCACATCAAAGGCATGATTTCAGTGAGCCCAGACTCTTGCATCTTCCCAGACACAGAAAAGCACTAGACTCTAACTCGAGGGGTCTGGTTTTTCTTTAACAGTGATCTTTTAATGTGGGTGCTTATACCTGGGACATACTTTCCTTAACCCATCCTCTGCACTCATCCAGACTGCTGGTCTTCAGTCCTTGTTAGCTTACTTACCACCACCTCAGTTCAGTTCAGTTCAGTTCAGTCACTCAGTCGTGTCTGACTCTTTGCGACCCTATGGACTGCAGCATGCCAGGCTTCCCTGTCCATCACCAACTCCCAGAGCTTGCTCAGACTCATGTTCATTGAGGCGGTGATGCCATCCAACCATCTCACCACCCTTCTCCTCCTGCCTTCAATCTTGCCAGCATCAGGTTCTTTTCCAATGAGTCATTTCTTCACATCAGGTGGCCGAAGTAGTGGAGCTTCAGTTTCAGCATCAGTCCTTCCAGTGAATATTCAGGACTGATTTTCTTTAGGATTGACTGGTTTGATTCTCCTTGCAGTTCAAGGGATTCTCAAGAGTTTTTTCCAACACCACAGTTCAAAAGCATCCATTTTTTGGCACTCAGCTTCCTTTTATTTTCACCACCAACTACACACACACAATTTTTTTTTAATTGCGTATTCTCTTTCATTTGTAAGTTAACATCCAAAAGTTTACATCAAAATTTAATATGTAGGTTAAACCCTGGCAGTTCAGTGGTTAAGACTCTGCAGTTCCAAGGCAAGGGGCATATGTTTGATCCCTAGGCAGGGAACTAAGATCTCACATGTCACACAGAGTAGCCAAAACATAAAACAAATTAATATGTAGTTAAAATGGATGTAATTTCCAGAGTATTATAAACATTTTCAGTTTAAAATAAAATTCTTTGCTCAGACTTTTGCATGCTTGCCATGGAAAAGAGTTGTCACAATTATTTGCTATACATCATATATTTGAAAATGTACAAGCAAATTCTTTAAGTTTGTGAATCTTATATTGTATCCTTTTCCTTTTGAAATTGTATTTCTACTTTGCCTTGCTTGCTGTAATTCAACAAAAATATGTCTAGAATTCCAAAGCTCCTATAACCGTTATGTCCTACAATTGTCCAAATTTTGTTCTGTATTAATAATAGGTTTGAATAAGAATTATTAGTAGTACACAATTAATAAAAACAGTATAAAATATTACATATTTTGATAAGAAATTTTAAAATGTAGAATAGAGCATACTCTGGGTCATAAAATAAACCTCATTACATTAGAATAATTGAAATAGTATAGAATGTGATTTCCATCTACTGTGGAATTAAACTAGAAATCAATAACAGAAAGATAACAAGAAAATACTAAAACACTTGTACATAGTCCATGGGAAGAGAGGAAGTCTCAAAGGAAGTCCAAAAATACATTGAACTCAAAGGAAATGAAAATACATCACAGCAAAAGTTACGGAACACAGCCAGGCAGAGAGGAAAGTATGTGTAATTAATGTTTATATTAGAAAAGAGGAAAATTCCCCTATCAATAACCAAATCTCCCATCTTAAAAGCCTAAAAAATGAAGAGCAAATAAATCCAAGGGTGAGCAGAAGGAAGGAAATCAATAAAGATAGTAGTAAAAATAAATGAAATTTCAAAACAGAAAAGAGAAATTTAAAAAGAGAAAATCTGTGAAATAAAGAGATCATTCTTTGGAAAGTCAACAAAATTGATAAGCCTTCAGCAAGACTGACCAAGAGAAAGAGAGAGAGAAACAGAAATGACCAATATTAGGAATGAAACTAAAGTTGTCACTACAGAGCCTAAGACATCAATGTGCTACTAAAGGAATTCTACAATCAGCTTTACTCTTGGTAAACTTGACAACTTGTATGAAATGGACCAATTCCTCAAAAAACACAAGCTTATAAGTAATTATAAAAAATAATTAGAACTCACCCAATAGGAAAGGGATAATCTAAAAGAACTCTATAACCATTAAGAAAATTGCATTTGAAAATTTAAAAATAAAAAAATCTTGAGGCCCAGATGGATCCACTGAAGAATTCTCAAAATGTTTAAAGAATGAACACCAGTTCTATACAATCTCTTCCAGAAAATACGTTTCCATTCATTTTATGATGCTAGTACTATCATGATACCAGAACCAGTATAAAAAACACACAAAAAAAGGAAAAGTATTACAGATCGATAAATCTCTTAAATATAGATAATATTTCTTAATAAAATATTGGCAAACAATTCAACAATTATAAAAAGAGTTTCACACTATAACCAATCTGGGTTTATTTCAGAATTGCAAGTATAGTTCAATATTTTAAAATTTATCAATCAAAGACAATAAAACAGCCAAGATTTGAGGCTTGAAGGCTTGATCAATGGCTATTTATTATCTTAGAATGAAAATGGCTGTTTACTATTTCCCTAGTATACTTCCTTATTCAAGAAAATTAGAAGACTCACACTTGGAAAGCTTTGCTGCTATTTTTATAATAAACATATTAATAAATTCATTTTATTAAACTTTTAAAAAATTCATCATCAGTGTAATCAACCATATCACCTAGTTAAAGAAGAAAAATTATATGATCATATTAACCAAAGCAGAAAACACATTTTCTAAAATTCAGCATCAATTCATGATAAAATCTCTCAGGAAGAAAAATATAGGAACATTGTAGAGAAGAACTTCCTCAGCTTGGTGAAGAACAAGCTGCAGCTAACCTTATCCTTAAAGTTTAAAAACTAAATGTTTTCTCCATAAAATTGGGAACAAGACAACAGCTTCTGCTTTCACCACTTTATTCAGTATAGCGCTGGAAGTTCTTGCCTGGGCAATAAAGCAAAAAAAGAAAAAGAGATAAAAGCATGTGGATCAGAAAAAAGAAATAAAACCATCCCAATTTGCAGATGATACTATTGTCCATGAAGAAAATCCCAAGGAATCTACAAAAAATTCATAGGACTAATAAGGAAGTTTGGCAAGGTCACAGAATATTAGATAAACATTCAAAAATCAATTAGTTGTAGTCCCATATACTGGCAACAAACAAATGGACACACCTACAAACTGGAAAACCACATTACAATTGCTGGGAAAGCTGAAATATTTATGTATAAATCACATGAAACATGTATAGGACTTATACATCTAAAATTATACAATGCTGACGAAAGAAATCAGTAAGATTTAAATGGAGAGACAGGTTGTGTTTATGTATTGGAAGACTCCACATAGGAAATATGTCAGTAGTTCCCAGACTGGTATACATGTTCAACACACTTCTCAAAACCCAGCAAGATGTTGGTAAATATTCACAAGATGATTCTAAAACTTAAATGGAAAGGCAAAGGAACTAGGAATGCCTGAATAATTTTGAAAAAGAAGAATAAATTGAGAGAAGACAGTCTAGCTGATTTTAAGACTTATTTATGGCATCAATAAATCAATAATTAGGACTGTGCGCCATTAATGAAGGAACAGAGAGATGAATGAAACAGAATACAGAACGCAGAAACGGACACACACATCTGTATCCATCTTCCTTTTGACAAATGGGCAAAAGCAACACAATGGAAGAAAGATAGCTTTTTCAACAAACGATGCTGGAGCAGCTGGAGCCACGGACATGAAAATAAACGAGTGAAAATACAAACTCCTCAACATAAGTCTCACACTTTATACAAAAATTAACTCAAAATGGATCCCAGACTTAGATGTAAATTATGACTACAAATTTTTAAGAAAAAAATAAGAGAAAAATCACCAGAATCTAGGCTAAGCGAAAGAATTCTCAGGCTTGACACAAAAAGTATGCTTGGTACTAAAAAATCTAGTAAAGTAGATTTTTTCAAAATCTTAAACTTTTGCTCTGCAAAAGATCCCATTAAAACCATAAAAGTCTTGCTGACAAATACTAGTATCTAGAATATATTTTTTTTTAAAAACTCTTTTAAAAAAATAAAACTTTTCTACTTAACAGTAAAAAAAAAAAAGCAAATAATCCAATTAGGAAAAGGGCAAAAGACATGAAAAGGCATTTCACCAAAAAGACTATATCAATAGCAAATAAATACATGGAAAGAGATCCAATATCATTAGCCATCAGGGAAATGCAAATAAAATCACAAGTTATCATTATGCATCCATCAGGATGGTTAAAACGAAACATAATTGAATCAATAAGGCAAAAATATTCTTTCTCACCACTCTAATTCAACATTATAATGTAAGTCCTAGCTAAAGTAGAAAAGACAAGAAAGGAAGTAAAAGGTATACATATTGAGAAAGAAGAACTAAAACTTTCATTGCTTGTAGATAGCACAACTGTTTATGTAGAAAAATCCCAAAGAATTGACGGCAACAAAAACAAAAAAATTCAGTAACTAATAAACAATAATAGCGAGGTTGCAGAATCTAAGATTAATACACAAAAAGTTCATTACTTTCCTGTATACCAATACTGTTTGGAATTTAAAAACTAAAAACCTACCACCATTTACGTTAGCACCTCCCCTGCAAAATGAAGTATTTAAGTATAACTCTTATAAATGTATGAGAGAGCTATATGAGGGAAAGTACAGAATTCTGATGGAAGAGATCAAGGAACAGTCAAATAAGTGGAGACATATGCCAAGTTAGATATGAACTTGATATTGTTCAGATGTCAAAGTAGACAAATGAGTTGTAGATGCAACACAACTCCTATCACAATCTCAGAAGTTATTTTGTGATCGTCAACAAACGAATTCCCAAGTTTATATGCAGAATAGGCAACTCAGTGTTAAAAAAGAACTAAATCAGAAGACAGATGCTATTTGACTTCAAGACTTACTGTAAAGCTACAGCAATCAAGACAGTGTGGTATTGGTGAAAGTATAGACAAAAAGATCAGTGAAACAGAATAGAGAATTCGAAACTAGACCCATACTGATATAGTCAACTAACCTTTGACAAACGATTAATGGCAATTTAATAGAGGAAGGGGGGTATTTTCAACAAACAGTGCTAAGAATGATTGGACATGCAAAAAAATTAATCTAGACACAGTCTTTATGTGAAACTGTAAAACTTCTGAAAGATAACATGGAGAAGACCTTCATAACATCCAATTTGGCCTTGACTTTGAGATATAACACCAAAATGCAATTTGTGAAACAAATACTTAATAAGTTCTACTTCGTTAATATTAAAAACTTCTATTCAGTGAAAGACACTGTTAAGAGAATGGAAAAGACAAGTCAGAGGCTGGAAAAAATTCTTTGCCAAACACACATCTGATTTTTTTTAAAAATCTGTTACCTAAAACATAAAGAATTCTTAAAACTCAACCATTAAAAAACGAGGGGAAAAAAACAATTAAAAAGTGGGCACAAGATGTGACCTCACCAAAAAAGATTTACAAATTACAAACAAGCATAAAAAGTTGTTCCACATCATAGATCCCCCATCCATGGGATTTTCCAGGCAAGAGTACTGGAGTGGGGTGCCATTGCCTTCTCCCTCACAGTTCATTAGGGAACTGTAAATTAATAAAAAAACAGGTACTACATACCTATATGGTTAAAACCCCAAATGCTGACAACACCAAATGCTAGTAAGCAAAGAGCAACAGGAGCTCTCATTCATTGCAAATCAATGAAAAATGGTGCAACCACTTTGTAAGACAGTCTGGCAGCTTCTTACAAAGCCAAATGTAATCTTATCATGCAATCCACGATTGCGCTCCTGGGTATTCACCCAAGTGAGTTGAAAATTCATGTCCACAAAACCTCTATGCCCATCAACATTATTCACAATTGCCGAATGATGAATGTCCTTCAACAGGTAAACGGGTAAACGAACAGCAGTACTTCTCTAAACAATGAACTATTATTTAGCACGAGAAAGAAAAGAGTCATTAAGCCATGAAAAGAAGTGGAGGAACCTCAAAAACATGTTGATAATTTTAAGAAATCAATCTGAAGAGGCTACACACCGAATAATTCTAACTATATAATTTTCTGGGAAAGGATTGTGTGGATGATTAAATAACTATGATCCATTGATATCATGAACTATCACTCAGCAATAAAAATGAATGAACTATTGATACATTATAACACCTGAATGAATCTCGAGAGAATATTGCTCAGTGTAAAAGTCAATCCCAAAGGGTTACATAGTGCCTGATTCTGTTATATATGAATAATATTGTTGAAATGACAAAATCATAGAAATGGAGAACAGATTAGTGGTTAAGGAGGAGCAAAATGGAAGGGAAGTAAGTGTGGTAATAAAAGGACACCAGGAAGAATCCTCATTGTGATGGAAATATTCTATCTCCTGACATCTAGTTATGACATGTTATGACACTGTACCACGGTGTCAAAAGATGTTACCATTGGGTAAAGGTACACAGGATATCTGTGTATCATTTCTTACAACTGCATGCCAATCTATTTTCTCAAATCGTGTGTGCTCGGTCACTCAGTCATGTCCGACTCTTTGAGACCCCATGAACTGCAGGCTGCCAGTCTCCTCTCTCCATGGGGATTCTCTAAGCAAGAATACAGGCGTGGGTTGCCATGCTCTCTTCCAAGGGATCTTCTCAATCCAGAGATTGAACCCAGATCTCCCACATTGCAGGCGGATTCTTTATCATCTGAGCTAACAGGGAAGCTCTCCTCAAATTAAAAAGTTTAATTAAGAACTTTTATTAGCAAATTATCTCAATAAAATGAATATGGCTTTTATTTTTAATGACTTTATATATCCATTTGTGATATTATCTGTTATTAGAACTAGGCAAGGAGCAGTATCCATTCCATTCCTACACCTCATTTTTACAGAAGAAATGCTGGGAAACTTTGTCCACATAAATCATTTGGAAGGAGTTTTATTATAGCAATATGATTTAACTATCTGAACTCTTTCCAAGTTCTACGCCAAAAATAGCATACTGCTCTATCATCAAGAATTATTTTTAATCATCTATCAGCTGACAACTCCATTAGGTCCTCTTCTGATATCACTGAAAGCAAAGAATCAGAAAATATCTGACTTAAAAGTACCTATTTTTCAGTCTATGTAGTCATTCTGCGTGTTAAGTTGCTTCTATTGTGTCTGACTCTTTGTGACCCGCATATTACAGCCCGCCAGGCTCCTCTGTCCATGGGATTCTCCAGGCAAGAATACTGGAGTGGGTTGCCATTTCCTCCTCCAGGGGATCTTCCCTACCCAATGATCAAACCTGCATTTCTTATGTCTCCTACATTGCAGGCGAGTTCTTCACCACTTGGGAAGACATTGACTATCCCTAGTTCTGAACAGTCACTTAAAATGCTTTACTCATCAAATGATTATTAATTATCCATGTTATTCTTTTTCTTAAAGGTATCTCTAATTTGATATGCCTAGAGTTAGATAAATTGAGATATTGTCACTTTAATATATATTTGCCAAAACTTTTTTTATAAAATTATTTTATATCATCATAGGCTTTATTTTTATTGTCAAGCTCTTAGAAGCTGCAGATTTAACATGTCAATTTACAAATAACATCCACAATTTAACCTAATAATTAAAGGCAGTCATTATCTTAAAACGAATCACCCAGAGTAGATTTACTCTCTATCCAAAAAAAAAAAAAAAAAGAAAGAAGCCAAATATCTTCAGAAGTAAAATAGCCCATGAGAAGATGACAGATGGAACCCACATAAAGCAAAAGTATCACACATGAATCATGGTTAAGAAGATGGCAAATATATTTACACTTCTAATTGGAAGGGAGTTTGGAGACTATTAGTGGGGGTGAAGGAACTAGGAATATGGAGTCCCAAAGATACAAGAGATTTCAGGAGCAGTTGCATTTGTTTCAGAGGTTCAGAAATGGGCAGTCCAATGGGTTAATTTATACTAAAGTGTTAATGGCTTACAACGATTATGCACATCACAGATCCCTTTCAGCTCAAAGGCTCCGTGAAACACCATGTATATTATGGAATCAAAGTTTTTTAAAGGACTTTTTTAAAAATGAGAGAAAAGGAATAAGGGAGATGACTGGTCGTCCTCACTCAAGCAATCCAATCAAAAAAGTCGGGGCAGTAGCAGTAACTTACCGAGCACACCAATAGGGCCGATAGATACCATCTGCCAGTAGATGGCGGTCTTCATATTAACTGACTACTCACTGGGACAGCCCTCCTTTCCAGCGGATTGTATTCATAAGGTCGGGTGGCTTCAGGCACAGGTAGAAGGGGAGCCTACCTGCCCAGGGTGAATGGGAGAGCCCTAGGTGAGATCTCCGCCCACTCAGAATGAACCCCTTCACAGACCCTGCCATCCACATCTAAAGTTCAAATTTATCCAGCCCTTTGGGGAGGGGGTGAAAGATGGCAGGCAGGAAGGGAGCCGAGGTTAGTCATTAACACTTTAGCAGGAACTAATCTGGTATATTAACTCAGGAGAGAAAGGACCTCGAAAAGGTATAACCAAAGAGTGGTAAGTTCTTAGAATCTGTGCAACTTTCGTGGTTTATTAGGTGGGAAACTCCATGCATAAGCTGGAGTGGTGTGTAGGTACTGGGTGCCTTTAAAAGAAGAAGAGATAGGAAGAAAGTAGTGGATTGGAACAGGTTGAGTTTGCCTAAGGTCAGACCTGAACTCCTCATATTGTATCCTTCAGTTCCCATCTCAAGATGAGAACTGAAACCCCCAAGGTTTGCCGAAGAGCCCGTAAAGCTCCTTATACCTTAGCTGGATCCAAAGCCTAAACTGTCTCTGTTCCTCTCTGTCTGATGCCCATAGCCTTGGATCTGTTAGGACCAGCACTTCCTTCATTCCTAGGACAGCCCAAGATGTCAGGGGACACAAAGAGGAGTTATTCGGAGAGGAACCAAGATGGTGAGACGCTCAGAACTGGTCCAGTATCTATGTCAGGGTAAACTGGAGAAAACCCGCGGTCAACAAGACTCCACGGGCTGTTACGTGGTGTCAGTCAGGTTTCGTGTGCCTGATATCATTTAATAATGACAGCCTTCCTGTGAAGTGGGTATTATCACATTTACAGGACACGAACCAGAGGAGCTAAATAACATACTCAGGGACCTGAGAATTTGACCCCCGAGGAGGTTGTCACCTTAGTCTGACAGACAGCAAGTTCTCCATGGAGGCTCTGAAGCAAAGGCAGGGGACATCTGGCAGGAATGCTGTATAGGAGACTCATTGGATTGGATGACCCTCAATGTCCTCCCAACCCTTAGGGCATATGGGTTCCTTCAATCATTCAGCAAATGTGCCTGGAGTGCAGGGCAGTGTCCTAGGAACTAAGGAACTCCTTTACCAAAAGGAGGAGGGGTGGGGGAGGGAGAGGTGAACGAGTAAGCAGTTGGATTTAGATTGACTTACACACACTATGCAGAGAAGGCGATGGCAACCCACTCTAGTCCTCTTGCCTGGAGAATCCCATGGACGGAGGAGCCTGGTGGGCTGCAGTCCATGGGGTCGCTAAGAGTCGGACTCGACTGAGCGACTTCACTTTGACTTTTCACTTTCATGCATTGGAGAAGGAGATGGCAACCCACTCCAGTGTTCTTGCCTGGAGAATCCCAGGGACGGGGGAGCCTGGTGGGCTGCCGTCTATGGGATCGCACAGAGTAGGACTCAACTGAAGCGACTTAGCAGCAGCAGCAGCAGCATGCACACTATTGGTACTGTACACAAAATAGATAACTAATGAGAACCTCATGTAGAACACAGGGAACTGTACTCAGTGCTCTGTGGCAACCTCTATGGGAAAAAAATCAGAAAAAGAGGGGATATATGCATACATATAACCAATTCATTTTACTGTACAACAGAAACTAATGCTACACTGTAGAGCAACTATACGCCAATAAAAATTAAAAAAAAAAAAAAAAAGAACCACTGTAGTGATAGGTACTATCATAAAGAAGTGGGAAAGTGCTATGGGAAAATCTAACAGGGGTAGTCCTCTAGTCTGAGGAGGTGACATTTAAGCTGAAATCTGAAAGTGCGTATGACATATTCAAGCAAAGAAGCGGGGGAAGGGAAGGGAGGGTTCCAGGTAGAGGGGACAGTCTATGCAAAAGCCCCAAGGCTCAGAAAAGCCACTGTGGCTGGAGTCAGATAGAGGGCGAGACTGCTGATGTGAAATATTGCCAACGAGTGAGCAAGAGGGACCACAACCAGCAAGCAGTTATGAGCCATGTGAGGCTTTATCCTTGGAGCAAGAAGTGGGGTTTTGAAGGGTTTCAAGCAGGAGAGAGAAATGCTGAACTCTGTTTTCAAAGACCACAGTGATGGCTGTAAGGGCACTGGAATGCAGGGTATCAAGAGGAGGTCAGTACAAGAACAGGAAATTGCCCTCTTTCCAAGGGGTTCTAGCCATGGGACCTGGTGTAGGTCTCCCCCAGCCTGACCCACCAGTGCTGTCCTGTCTGGTCAACACTCTGCCTGAGACTTTCCAAACTGCATCCAACAATTCCAGATGAGTGTGGAGCAGGGCGTGCCTCAGGGCTCGAGCGCACCCTTCTCTAATCGGGGACAGCTGTCCTGAGGTCAGACCCAAGTGTCCGCCTCCCACGCTGCCCATAACTGTGGGCTCCTTCCCCACCACCCACAGCATAGCCAGGCAGAGGCTGGGGAGTCAGTGACAAGGAGAGTTCATGCTTCCAGAAAAAGTCCCAAGTCAGATCCTTATTCTAAATGCCCAGAAGAGCTCAGAATGGATGCGTGTTTCATGCTGAAGCAGTGAATTATGGTACTGACGGGCCATGTGGCAGGCAGAACAAAGCACTCTGAATTAGGAGAGCCTGTCCATTCCTGGTTTCTCCTCTGACTTACGACTTCCTGGGTGGCCTTGGGTAAGACTTCTGACCTTTCTTCGCTTCCTCACTCTCAAAAGGAGATAATAGTATTTGTCACGTTTATCTTGCAAGAATATGCTGTAAACCTCAAGCTGGAGAGAAAAGTGCTCTGAAAGTTCAAATCTCGATACAGAAGGGAGGCAGTGGGCGTGTCGGGATGTGTAATGAGACAGCAGAGCTGGTGAAGAGTCAGACTCCAAACTGCCCATGATGGCATTCAGGGCTTTCCATTGGAAGTCAAGCCTGTGTGTTCTAGTACTTCTTCATAGAACCTCAATCTCCAGTGTCCCCCAAAAGCTCTTTTCCATCACTTGTCTCTCACCTGCTCTTGCTCCTGCAAGCCCCTAGGGTTTCCAGACCTTTGTGAGACACTGCAGAAGTAGCTTCAATCCCGTTGAAAAAGCCTATTCCCTGCTAAACTCGGGTAAGCAACCCCTCAGATACAGCAGGCAGCTACTACATCTAAGCCAGTGTTGCAGGAGAGGACTTCAATGATATGGTGTGGGCCATGAATGAGCTCGACAGTGAGCACAGTAGAAGTTATCATTGTGATGTGTATTCTCTAGAAGTTATTGAAACCTGACTTCTTTGGTTTAAGTAGCACTCCCCATCCTCCTTCACTCTAGGCACATGTCCCTGTTTCTTTTTCTTTAAAGACTCACCATGTCTAAACTAGTTAATCCATGTCTTCATTGTCCTTCCACTAAAAGGAAAGTGTTTTCAGTTGGGAGACTTGGGTTTGTCTCAACACTTTATCTCCAAAACCTAAACATGTGTTTGGCACAGAGCAGATGCTCCATAAGTATTTAATTGAATGAATCTTGTTTTTTATTTAACATGTAAGTTATTATCTCTGTCCACCAGAATACAAATCCCATCAGGGCAGGGACCTCGGTTCTTACTCTCTGTAATATCCTCAACACCTAGAACCCCCAGCACTTGGAAAGTATTTGCTGAATGAATGAATGCTAGTGATAACTATAGGCTGAGGAATGCAGGAAGACTTCCTGGAGGAAAGCAAACTTGACCTGGTCTGGGGAGGATGAGTAGAGTTTGGATACTATCATCACTTCAATCTTGTTATTTTGGGAGCACTAATATTCATAATAATGAGCTAGCATATATTTGTTAGCTAGCTTGAGTACTTGCTATGTGTGAGGCATGATCTCGGGGCACTTTATGACCATGTTGTATATTCCAGAGGACATATTTGGACTAGTTTGTAAGTCAATCTGAAATCATTTTCTGAGTTAAAAAAAAAAAAAAATCGGTCTTGACACATTCTTGTTGTGGAAGTCAACCATTGTTCCGGGGATGTTCTGAACAGCTGCAGTCCAGAGGAAGCCAGAGGAAGCTCCCTCACCCCCCCTCCCCCGCCTGCTGTTGAAGCAGCTGGCGGGTTAACAGAGACCACCCCAGACTCTGCAGCTATCCGCAGCTGCTTGAGCCCATGGAAATTCTGCCGCCTATAGCGTCCAACAAATGAGAACCAAGGGAGGGGACATGGCCACTGGGATGACCTGTGTGTGTCCAACGGAATGTGGAGGAAGCTTTTTAATCCCTAAAGGGCAACCAGTTAGCGTGGCTCAGAGAAGTTGTAGCAAGGACGTCTCTGGACCGTCTCTACCTCCAGATCCCATCAGAGCTGCCCCACTGCAGGGTGGGGAAGGTCTAATGGCTTAGCTTCAATATACCCTCAGTTTACATACTTCCTTCAGCCAAATATTTAGCATTGTAGGATGTTGGAGCTAGAAGGAGTCACAGAGTTTATTTAGACCAAGCCCCTCATTTGAGGCAATCCAGAGGGACGCCAGGCTTTCTAGGTGGGGCTAGTGGTAAAGAATCCTCCTGCCAATGCAGGAGATGTAAGAGACACAGGTTTGATCCCTGTGTTGGGAAGGGTTAGGAAGATCCCCTGGAGGAGAGTATGGCAACCCATTCCGATATTCTTGCCTGGAGAATTCCATGGACAGAGGACCCTGGTGGGCTACAGTCTATGAGGTCACAAAGAGTCAGACACGACTGAAGTGCCTTAGCATGCATGCACGCTGAGGGACACCATCTTGCCCAGGCCACAGAGCCAGCTGATGGTAGCTGAGTCAATCCTCTTAATCCATGACCACAGCTCTTGTGTGAGTTTTGTTCTGAGTAGGTCTTTTTAGTATTATTACCAACAGTTCTGCTGTTTTTATTTTTTGCAAGCAGCAGTGATTAGTATGTAATTAATGAATAATGCTATTATTAATAATAGTATCATCATTTGAACAATTCTATGTCAGATTTTTACTGCTAAGGTTTTGGTTTTTTAAAGTTTTTTTTTTTTTTTAATATGGACCATTCTTTTCAAAATCTTTATTGAATTTGTTACAACATTGCTTCTGGGTTTTTGGCTGAGAGGCATATGGGATCTCAGCTCCCTGACCAGGGGTCGAACCTGCATGGGAAGGCAAAGTCTTAACCACTGGATCACCAGGGAAGTCGTGTGAAGATTTTTATTTAACATTAACACATTTATGATAATACCTCTTCATTTATTCAGAATGAGGGGAAGTTTCAGGTTGGCTGAGGGGAAGACCTTATAGAAACGTGATTTTCCTATAGCTTAAAATGCAAAATTACTCTAAACAGAAAACCAAACACAATTCATTTTTTCTTGGGTGGTAGCACCATAGAGTAGAAAATTCTCAGGCTTTGGAAATGGAAGATCTATATCTTATTCTGGATTCCACTGCCTTCTAAATGCTTGACCTCAGGCAGGTTGCTTCACCTCTCAATGTCAGGTCCCCATATTTAAACTGGGGATAAGGTGACTGGATCACCAGTTGGAATCAAGATAGCAGGAGAAACATCAACAACCTCAGATACTCAGATGATATCACTCTACTGGCAGAAAACAAAGAGGAACTAAAGAGCCTCTTGATGAGGGTGAAAGAGGAGGAGTGAAAAAGCTGACTTAAAAACTCAGCATTTAAAAAACTAAGATCCTGGCATCCGGTCCCATCACTTCATGGCAAATAGAAGGGGGAAAAGTAAATAGTGGCAGATTTTATTTTCTGGGGGCTCCAAAATGACTATGGGCAGTGACTGCAACCACAAAATTAAAAGACACTTGCTGCTTGGAAGGAAAGCCGTGACAAACCTAGACAGCATATTAAAAAGCAGAGACAACACTTTGTGGACAAAGGTCTGTATAGTCAGAGCTATGGTTTTTCCAGTAGTCACATATAGATGTGAGAGCTGCACCATAAAGAGGGCTGAGCACAGAAGAATTGATGCTTTTGAGCTGTGGTGTTGGAGAAGACTCTTGAGAGTCCCTTGGACAGCAAGGAGATCAAATTAATCAATCCTAAAGGAAATCAACCCTGTAGATTCACTGGAAGGACTGATGTTGAAGCTGAAGTTCCACTATTTAGGCCACCTGACACAAAGAGCCGACTCATTGGAAAAGACCCTGATGTTGGGAAAAATTGAGGGCAGGAAAAAAGGGCAACACGATGAGATGGTTGGATGGGATCACTAGCTCAATGGATATGAGTTTGAGCAAACTCTGGGAGATGGTGAAGGACAGGGAAGCCTGGCGTGCTGCAGTCCATGGGGTGGCAAAGAGTCAGACAGGACTGAGTAACTAAACAACAACAACCACAGTAACACAACTGAACCCATGTGCTTTGGACCATATTTCCCTGCCATCCTGACCACAACAACTTGGAAAGGAGATGGGCTCCTGCGGTCTCCTATCAAAGGCCAGCTGCTTGAAAGTCAGGCTGGGCACTCTGACTCTAAACTAGGTAGTCACTAACCCATTGGAACCCCTGGCAGGACATTTGAATGTGAGATACAGAGAGGACTTGGAGAGTGAGGTGGTCCAGGAACTTAGACACAGAGAGAAGGGGAACCATGGAAACCACGAGCAAACAGGACCATCATGGCTCAGGAAAGGAGACCGGAAAAAGCAGTCACAAGGCAACTGGGCTCCATCCAGATAGATGGTTAGGAGGTCAGAGGAATTTGCAGAGAGAAGGCAGGAATGGGACCAGGAGCCAGAGAAGCCCCGACAGGTGGACTTGGAAGAAGATGGGGAAGGAGAAAGTCAAAACCGTGAACACCAGCTGGAAGAGCAGGCCAGTGGCTGTGGAAGAGGTGTTCCTACCAGAGGGGCAAGGTCCAGCCTTGGTCTTGGGCCCCGGTGACCCTAGACCCTCTGCCGGCAGCATATTCCTGCACATCCTCCAGCCTCAGCAAATTCTGGCCACTGCCTTTTCAAAGAGCAACTGATGGAGAAAAAGTAAGACCTGCCCTTCCCCTCCGGGAGAGCTTCACGGCTCCTCATAAAAGTAGAGCTGATAAGGAGCATATGAAAGAGAAGAGCTAAACCCACGGGCTTCGCAGCTGAGTAGAGATGGGCTCAATTCCCAGCTCTGCCATTTGTTTGGCGTGCAAGCTGGGAAGGATTTCTTGATCTCTCTAAGGCTCTTCATCAGTGTCTGTAAAAAAGGCACAGTGATAGGGCTGGGCACAGGCGGCTGCGAGGATTACGGGAGATAGAGCGGCTTTCATGATCAGAGCCCTCAGACCAGCGGGCATTTCCTCACATCACTGCCGTCATAGCGCACACTCCTCAGATCCTCTGCACTGCATGTGTTGGCTGGGTAAGTGCGTGGGGGGGCGGCAAGCAGAGGAGGGAGAGGGCACCAGGAGAATGGGTCAAGAAGGATGCTCCAGTTATCCCAGGAGAGGTGCCCCGGAGCCCCACTTGATCACAGGAGAATCCCACCAGCCCCTCCTGGGGTCCGTTGGCATCAGTCCACACTCCACTGTGAGCAGCATCCTTTCTGTGCTCCAGGGAGGACCTAGTGACAGGGACACTCCAGCTGCAGGGGAGTTCCTAGAAAGTCCAATGGAATGGCTGTCATTCCTCCGCCGTGAGTCATCAGCCCCAACAAAGCCCACTGGTATTTCCGAGTCTGTTCCCAGTGCCCGGAGCTGGGCCCAGCGGCTCGGCAGCTGCAGGGAGTGGAATGCGGCTCCCCCCAGCACTGTGCCCTGGGTTTCGTTTTCGGGAAAGTCTCATGGCCCCGGAAGTGGGGAGGCACCCTGAAGGTCATCTCGTCCAGGCTCCTGCCTCTGGGCCCAAAGATCTTAAGACCTGGGGTGTCTGGGGACCCCCTCTGACCCATCCGAGTGTGAGGACCAGGGCTACCAGGGTGGGGACAGGAGAATGATGTCCCTTTCTCCGTTGTCTCCTTGATCTTCCGCTACAAGGGCTGCAGGTGACGGGGGGTGGGGGGAAGGAACTCACAGGAAGAATAGCTTAGCCCCGAGGGTGTGTCTGCCCCCCACGTTTCTCCTTCCTCTTCTGTTTTGGTGTCCAGGCCAGGCCACCCCTGCTTCCCTGTCCATCCAGGCCATGCATCAAAAGCCTGTGGCAGCCCCGTGTCCTGGAAGCTCAGGGCTGTCCCGACTCTGTGGACGGTGGCTGCAGGTTTTGCTGACTGAGCGCCTGTGGCCGGGACGGGCACTGGACGGCCAGCCTCTGCTCTCTGAGTCATGCCAGCACCCCCTGCGGGAGGTGTTCCCATCCCATCTTTCCCAAGTACAGCAAATTTCAAAGACTTCATCAAGATCTGCAGCCAGACTTCCTAGGACCGAGGCGAACCCTCTGGAACCAATTTTCAGCCACTGACAGCAGCTTCAGTGGTGCCCGGCTCCTCAAGCATCTCCCATCCGAAGTGAAAGAACAACACCCTCTCAGGCCACAAGCCACAGCCTACTGCCCCTCAGCCCTGGCAGGAAGAACTCGACGCATCCCCTCTGGACCATGAGGCTCATCCGCCAGCATCATTTAAGGCAGGCGAACCCTCCCAGCGTGCAGCCCCCCGCCGGAGCATGACTGCGGGTAGTGCCTGCTCTCCTTTCTGAGTTTCCTGGGCAGTAATAGCAGCCCCCCAGGGAGGGAGCCACTGTTGTGGGGGACCCAAAGGTCAGTGCCCCTCCAAACCCAGTGTCCTACCAACACGCTGGTCAACTGCATTTACCAGCTCACAAAGGAAGATTCTTGTGAGCACACAGTTGTCTGTGGTCAGGGGACGATCTCCAACTGCTCCTCGTTCCTGGGCCCGCAGCCAGCTCCCTTGGACGGTCAGAGGTGAAATCTGAAAGCTGGTGAATGGGAGAGCGGAAGT
>NW_011494785.1:2586796-2602682 GCF_000754665.1 Bison bison bison | reverse complement strand
GAAAAAGGTCTGGTCTCACTTCCTTATTGCCAGGCGTGGTGTGCGTGTGAGTGCACACGCTCTGTCGCTTTCCGCCTCACTTCTTCCCACCCTTTGCTTTTGTCTTTCTTGTTTTTTTTTTCCACTCTCTCCACAAAAATCTGAAGTTCATCTTCAGGAAACTGCCAAAGAATGTGTAGCTGGTCTGTGGTTTGCAAAAGAAAGACAGAAGGAAAGAAAGAAAGGGGGGAGAAATGAACAGAGGGAGGAGGGAGAGATTCCTACAAAGGTATACTCTCTTCCTCCATGTAAACCTCTCTCTCTCCCCACCCCCCCATACCCCCACACACACAGAACATTCAGCATCATGCTTATGAAAAAATGAAAACATCTTCCCCAGATCATGCAACAGCCCTCTAGCAGCCCCTCTGGCTTAAGGTGGAGGAAGGTGAGTCCTGCTGGAGGGTCCTCCCATCGTAGGTGTTCAAAGCTGACCCCAGGAGAGCTTCTCTGAGGTTTAAAGCAAGGCTTTCCCTTTGGGGAATAATTCACCTCTGCTCTGTTGGGCCCCCCTCAGTGGGTCGTGCGGTCTCCGATGGGACATGCCTGTCCCTCGTGGCCTGACATCTGACCTCACCGAAGGCCCAATGAGACTGTGAAACCGAGGCGTCCTGGGGCCTCAGTCTCCTTATCTGTAAAATGGGGATGATGATGCTTGTCCCACCTTCTCAGGTGGTGCTAGTGGTAAAAAGCCTGCCTGCCAATACAGGAGACGAAAGAGATGCCGGTTCAGTCCCTGGGTTAGGAAGATCCCCTGGATAAGGGAATGGGAACCCACTTCCGTATTCTTGCCTGAAGAATCCCATGGACAGAGGAGCCTGGCAGGCTACAGTTGATGGGGTCACAGAGAGTCGGACATGACTGAAGTGACTTAGCACACACATAATTGTTCCTCTTCAGAAGGCGGTGGTGATGATGGAGATAACCCACGAGAAGGGCCTCCTTCACACTGTGACCATGATGCGCACAGCTCTCACGGTTGCGGACCTGGGACTCACCGCACCTGAATGTGATCTCCTCCACTCCCCAGCCACGCCACCAAGACCCGCAAATGGGGCTGGGCTTTTAGAGTCTCAGGAGGTATGAAGGCACCTCCTTGGCCTTTAGAGATAGCAAGCAGGAGGACCACCAAGAAAAACTGCACGCCCAGCTCAGCTTGGTCCACTCTCTGATTCACAGGAGCCTCACAGCCCCTCAAGTGAGAAGAAAAAAAAAAAAGATGTGTCTTAGAAGAGGACATGAGACCAGAAGCCCCGAGATGATGACCCAGTGCTGGAGGTTTTGAGCCCAAAGCAGGTTTTGGTTGTTCTCTAGCCGAGAAGTGCTTCCTGGGCGCCCACACTCATTTCAGAGTCGTCGGGAGGAGGTGCACCTGCCCTCCAGCTGAGGCCCCTCTGTGCTGCAGCAGGTGGTGGGCCCCTCGGTGCTTCCCCGCCTGTGAAGACACCCCCTGTGCCGCTGCCCCATGAAAACTCCCTCCCGCTGATCCTGCACATTTATGACAGTTCTTAACCCATGAAGTCCTCGGTGGGGGAGTAACATCCTCTGGGCAGGTGTGAGTACTCTCCCCATGTTACAGATGGAAAAACTGATGCCAGGGAGATTCTGCTGGTGGACTTTGAAGGTGCTGGACTGTGCAACCCACTGTCTCTGCCTCTCAGGTTTTCTCCAAGCGACACAGATGTCACAAAGAGCTACTCTTTTCTTTTTTTTTAACCGTTTTTAAAATTGAAGTAGAGCTAATTTACAACGTTATGTTAGTTTCAGGTGTTTCGCAAAGTGATTCAGTTATGCATATAGATGTGTGCGTCTATATACATGTTCATCGCTTCCCAGGTGGTTCAGTGGTAAAGAACCTGCTCGCCAAAGCAGGAGGTGCAGGAGACACGGGTTCGATCCCTGGATCCGGAAGATTCCCTGGAGGAGGGCATGGCAACCCACTCCAGTATTCTTGCCTGGAGAATCCCACGGACAGAGGAGCCCAGAGGGCTGGGGTCCATGGGGTCGCAGAGCCAGACCCAACTGAAGAGACTTAGCACACACACACAGATACATATATATTCCTTTTCAGATTCTTTTCCGTTATAGGTTATTACAAGATACTGAGTAGAGTTCCCTGTGCTCTACTGTAGGTCCCTGTTTTATACAGTCATGTGTATATGTTAATCCCAAACACCTAATCAATCTCTCCCCCACGTCCTGCTCTGCTCTGTGTTACCACAAGTTTGTCTTCTATGTCTGTAAGTCTATTTCTGACAAAGAGCTATTCTTAGCCTCTCCTCTCCTGAGTTAGTCTTCACTGAGATGGGCAAATCTTCTAATCAAGCTCCAAGTTCCCTCTCAACGGGGCTCCTCCAGGAAACCGGCTGTCCAACCCCTCTGTGTGGCCACACAACTAACATCAGCAGCTCCTAGAGCTGCAGCGGGCAGAGGCTCCAAAGAGGCAGACCCGCGTGGAGGAGGATGGGTTCCCAGCGAAGGAATCTGTCCCTCTGCCTGATTTCCTGCCCTCTCCCTGCCCCCGTGTCGCCGAGCCCTCCATCGATGGCGAGAGAGAGGAAACATCTGGTCCCAGCTCGGCTCCTCTGCCCTCGAGGCAGGGGGAGCTTATAGGAAGAGATGGTTGGAGGTCTTGCAACCTTGAAATAAACCAACGGTTCAGCTTCAATTCTCCCCCCACCGCTGTCCCTTTCTCCGCCCCCACCTGAATACTATCCATCCCTCCACCCCCCACCACCCACCCACCATCACCACCACCCAGCGGGCAGCTGTTGCTGCCACTTCCAGAAACCATGACCAAAGCAGGGGCTCCAGGGTGTCTCTGCCAAGATGACAGACACTGACGGTCACAGGGCCGGGTGAAACGGCTCCAGACACGCTTCCAGCCTCCCTGAACATGGTCTCCCTCCAAACTGCCTCTTCCTCTCCTTGCCTTCTCTAATCCTAATGGACTTGTCTTTCCTGGAACATTCCCTCTGGGCCAGGCACTTACACGTTATCTGATTTTATCATCATAATGACCCTGAAGGTAGGTACTCAACCTCCTCTTACAGGTGACGGGTAAAAGCACAGAGGGGTTCAGTAACTTGGCCAAGGTCACACAGCTGTAAAGGGCGAGAGCTCAGATTCAAGCCCTGTCAGACTCCTAAGCTTATGTTTTTGGCATCAACGCCAAGCAATTGCTCAAGATACTCCCTCGATCCTCCTTTTCCTCCCAGGAAACCTTCCTGTATTCAGGCACCCACCACCATCCTTTGACAACTGGTATTTTTCAGCCATCTTCTGCCTCACTCACCAGAAATTCTTCATTTGTTGATTTCAATTGTTCATTCATAACCTAAGTAGAGACTTCGTGTCTACACGGAGTCAGCACATGCTACATACAGAGGAACAGCATCATTCCTAACTTCCACTGGATGCACGGTCCTTAGGAAGCTTGGCCAAGGGGGGCCAGCACACACAGTGAGCGGTCCCAGGCCCTAGAGGAGGGGAGACCCCTGCTTAGCTCAGCCCTGTTCTTACCTTGGCTTCCCAGGCGGTGCAGCGGTAAAGAATCTGCCTGCAATCCAGAAGACCCGGGTCCAATCCCTAGGTTGGAAAGATCCTCTGGAGGAGGGCATGGCAACCCCATCTAGTATTCTTGCCTGGAGAATCCCCATGGACACAGGAGCCTGGCGGGCTACAGTCTACGGGGCCGCAAATAGTCAGACACAACTGAGCGACTGAGCACGTTCTCAACTTCCTGCCTCGCGGTTCTTTTTGTGGTTTTGAAAAATAAATATATGATAAGTGCCAAGGGTGGGTGGTCTGATGGGGCGGCTGTTCAGAGCAAGTCCAGGACCCAGGGGCTGTTGGGTGACACGTGGCCTTGTTGCAGTGCCGGACTCTGGCAGGTCTTTGGGTGATGGCTGGGAACCATCCTCAGTCCAAAGAGAAACAGAGAGACTGCTTGGTGCCGCCGGCACAGGGGCAGTAAACCTAAGAGACGCTGAAGAAGGCAGACGGTAGGCGGCAGAAGCTGTGGTTTAGGTCTGTAGCTGTGTTGAGAATTTACAGAAGGATGCCAGGGCCTCACTGCAGAAGGCCCTGAGTGGCTGGCAAGGGATGAGCCTGGATCCCACAGGCCACGGAGAGGTCACTGTTCACAGGGCATCACGAGCTTGTGTTTGGAGAACTGGAGGAAGGAGGGGTGGGCTTAGAGGCTGTCTTGTGGGTACAGCATCCGGAGGTTCTGGTGCCACTGCTTCTGGGCAGTATAATCATGCCTGCACGATGCTGACCACACACACACACGTACACACACCAAGAACCTCAGTCAATAATTTCCAGGAGGAATGAGAGAGCCCCTGATCTACGTGGAAAGAGAACAATTATCAAGAACATACCGTGGGTGGTGGGATGCAAGTTGGGCATGGAGATGCCCCCCTTCTGCTCTGCCCCCAAGAATGTGGAACAAAAACTGCTCTCGGAGGGTAAAACCGTGACATGAACACACACTGCCACAGTGCAGAACCTGCAGTGACTTTCAGGAGAGAGTGACTCTCTGGGCATCCAGCCTCCATCTACAGAAAATGTGGTCAGTCCTAAAGAGTAGATAGTCACACAAGTGCAGAAAAAGGAGGTCTAGGGTGAATGCAGAGCGCTGGCCTGGAGAGAGCATCTTGGTGCTAAAGGCAGTTGTGTCTTTCTTGTGGAGATAGATGCATCGAATTATCATCACACAACAGCAGGATGCATCTTCATTGTACAAACGACCTGTGGGTTTTCATTCTATATCCACCCACCAGCCAGGTGAGTGCAACCTGACTCCCCGAGGACTTTATCCCCGGAGAAGCATGGGTGTCAGCCTCAAGCAGCTCCATACAGGTGTCCAGAGCTGTCTCTGACGGGTGAGATGGGCCTGTCCACCCTGAGACACAGGCCAAGACCATGCTACCACCAGGAACTGGTCTTCCGGGAAGCTCCCCCGCCCCCCCTTCTCTGCCCCTTCCATTTGGGCCATCAGACTGTATTTCTCTATTTCCAAACAGATCAGAATATATCAAAGTCCTACAGGTTGGGTGGTTACTATGACCGTTTTTATCAGCAAGCAAATAGAGACTCAAAAGAGTCATTCCCTGACCCAGAGGGCACTCAGCTTAGTCAACCAGCCTGGATTCCAAAACTGATCTGACTCTGACGTGCATGTTTTTTCTATTACCACGTCCTCCCTGCCTTCAAGGACAATCCTCTCCAGCTTGTCTTTTTTTTTTTTTTTTTAAGATTTTTTTGATGAGAAGAGCCGATTCATTGGAAAAGACTGATGCTGGGAAAGATTGAGGGCAGGAGGAGAAGGGGCTGACAGAGGATGAGACGGTTGGATGGCATCATCAACTCAATGGACATGAATCTAAGCAAATTCCGGGAGATGGTGATGGACAGGGGAGCCTGGTGTCCTGTAGTCCACAGGGTCGCAAAGAGTCAGACACGACTAAGCAACTGAACAATAACAAATTTTTAAAAGAGTCTTTACTGAATTTGTTACAGTATTACTTCCGTACCACCTTTTTTTGGTTTTTTGGCTGCCAGGCATGTATGATCTTAGCTCCCTGACCATGGATCAAACCTGCTCCCTCTGCACTGAAAGGTGAAGTCCCAGTCACTGGGCCACCAGGTAAGTCCCTCCAGCTTGTCTTTAAGTAAGAAGTTGTGACCAGTGGATAAGGCAGGGGTCAGTCTGGCCAGCAGCCTGGGGCTCCCCTCTGGGACCAGTTGCCATCTTCAATTCCAAGGGCAGGCTGGGGAAGGCATCAAGCTGCCGCTGCACCTGCTTAGCAAAGGAGCATGAAGGACGATGCTCCAGGTCGATGAACAATGTCAGTCCTTCTCTTCCGTGCCGGATCCCATGCTTTTGGTCACCTTAAATTCCCCCAAGTCCCTCCTACATGGATGACTACTCCAAGCCGAGAGGACAGGGTTAGTCTTTCCCCTCACCCCTTTCTCCCAAATGATATAATCCTATTTCAACAATCACAATGGAACAGGAGTTCCATTCCATTTCTACCTGAAGACACATCACTCTGTCCAAACTTGAGGTCACTTGTGTGTGTCTCTAAATTCTATGGAACGTCCTCACTCTCAAAAGCTACTTGCTTTTAAGCATAGCTTTGCCATTCAGGGAGGTATCCTCATAGCTCAGTTGGTAAAGAATCTGACTGCAAAGCAGGAGACCCTGGTTCGATTCCTGGGTCAGGAAGATACGCTGGAGAAGGGATAGGTTACCCACTCCAGGATTCTTGGGCTTCCCTTGTGGCTCAGCTGGCAAAGAATCCACTTGCAATGCAGGAGACCTGGGTTCGATCCCTGGGTTAGGAAGATCCCCTGGAGAAGGGAAAGGCTACCCACTCTACTATCATGGACTATATAGTCCACGGGGTCTCAAAGAATCAGACATGACTGAGTGACTTTCACTTTCACTTTGCTGTTCTTAGAGGTATAAAAATCAGGGTAGATGAGGTCGAATGTACATGCAGTACAATCACCCTTCGGAGGGTTTAGCGTTCTAGGAATTTTGACAACCCGATGGATGGTGTACCCACCACCACAATCCTGACGTAGGACATTTTCATTACATCCCCCCAAATTGCTTGTGCCTCTTGTAAACAAATGTGCGTCCCCACCTCCTAGGTTTTGGCAACCTCTGATTTGTTTTCCAGTACCTGCAGTTTTGCCTTTTCCAGAATGTCAAGAAGGAAATCTTTAACATTTTACTACCGAATATGTAATTACAAAAACTGAGTTTGTGCATGCATGCGAGCTCACACGCCCACAAGTGTGGGCCACAAAACCCTTATCAGGTTAAGGAAGTCACCTTTGGTTCCTAGTTGAGAAGGACAAGAGCTTTTTATGGTAAAGCAAATACTGTATGTTATCAAACACCTTCCGTCTCTACTGAGATGATCGTATGTTTTTTTCCTTTTAATGAACTGTTAAGTAGTGAACTACTTATAGAAATTTTCTGATGCTGAACCAGTTTTGACTTCATGAAATGAATCTAACTCGGTCATTATTTGTTATGTTTTTTTATTTGGTTCATTTTCATTGGTGAAATGATTCTGTGATTTTTTTTTTTCTCTAGCAACTGTGTCTGATCCTGGCATTAAGATTATGTTGGTCCCATAGTACATCTTAAAAAATGCTCCTTTTCTTCTGCCTTATAGGAGCGTTATAATAACATTGAAACTGTCTTTTTCTCTAATATTTGGTGTATTGATCTATCAAGTAGTGATATTGTTAAGTATCCATTACCCCAATTTAAAGGTTTTCCAAGTCCACTTTGGCAATTAGTATTTTGCTGGTAATATGTATGAGGGTTTGTGACATTGTACAAGAGGCAATGATCAAGACCATCCCCAAGAAAAAGAAATGCAAAAAGGCAAAATGGTTGTCTGAGGAGGCCTTATAGATAGCAGAGAAAAGAAGAGATGCTAAAGGTAAAGGAGAAAGGGAAAAACATATACCCATTTGAATGCAGAGTTCCAAAGAAGAGCAAGGAGAGATGAGAAAGCCTTCCTTTGTGATCAATGCAAAGAAATAGAGGAAAACAATAGAATGGGAAAGATTAGAGATCTCTTCAAGAAAATTAGAGATACCAAGGGAACATTTCATGCAAAGACGGGAACAATAAAGGACAGAAATAGTATGGACTTAACAGAAGCAGAAGATATTAAGAAGAGGTGGTAACATATAGAAGAAGTAACACAGAAGAACTATATAAAAAAGATCTTCATGACTCAGATAACCATGATGGTGTGATCATTCACCTTGAGCCAGACATCCTGAAATGTGAAGTTAAGTGGGCCTTACAAAGCATTACTACAAACAAAGCTAGTAGAGGTGATGGAATTCCAGTTGAGCTATTTCAAATTCTAAAAGATGATGCTGTGAAAGTGCTGCACTCAGTATGCCAGCAAATTTGGAAAACTCAGCAGTGGCCACAGGACTGGAAAAGGTCAGTTTTCATCACAATCGCAAAGAAAGGCAATGCCAAAGGATGTTCAAACTACCGCACAATTGCAGTCATACAGCACACTAGCAAAGTAATGCTCAAAATTCTCCAAGCCAGGCTTCAACAATATGTGAACCATGAACTTCCAGATGTCCAAGCTGCATTTAGAAAAGGCAGAGGAACCAGAGATCAAATTGCCAACATCTGCTGGATCATCAAAAAAGCAAGAGAGTTCCAGAAAAACATCTACTTCTGCTTTATTGACTATGCCAAAGCCTTTGACTGTGGGGATCACAACAAACTGTGGAAAATTTTTCAAGAAATGGGAATAGCAGATCACCTGATCTGCCTCCTGAGATATCTGTATGCAGGTCAAGAAGCAACAGTTAAAACTGGACATGGAACAACAAACTGGTTCCAAATTGGGAAAGGAATACGTCAAGGTTGTATATTGTCACCCTGCTTATTTAACTTATATGCAGAGTACATCATGAGAAACGCTGGGCTGGAGGAAGCACAAGCTGGAATCAAGATTGCCGAGAGAAATATCAATAACCTCAGATACACAGATGACACCACCTTTATGGCAGAAAGTGAAGAAGAGCTAAAGAGCCTCTTGATGAAAGTGAAAGAGGAGAGTGAAAACGTTGGCTTAAAACTCAACATTCAGAAAACTAAGATCATACATCCTGTCCCATCACTTCCTGGCAAATAGATGGGGAAACAATGGGAACAGTGACAGACTTTATTTTTGGGGGCTCCAAAATCACTGCAGATGGTGACTGCAGCCATGAAATTAAAAGACACTTGCTCCTTGGAAGAAAAGCTATGACCAACCTAGACAGTGTGTTAAAAAAGCAGAGACATTACTTTGTTGACAAAGGTCTGTCTAGTCAAAGCTATGGTTTTTCCAGGAGTCATGTATGGATGTGAGAGTTGGACAATAAAGAAAGCTGAGCACCAAAGAATGTATGGTTTTGAACTGTGGTGTTGGAGAAGACTCTTGAGAGTCCCTTGGACTGCAAGGAGATCCAACCAGTCCATCCTAAAGGAGATCAGTCTTGGGTGTTCATTGGTAGGACTGATGTTGAAGCTGAAACTCTAATACTTTGGCCACCTGATATGAAGAGCTGACTCATTGGAAAAGACCCTGATGCTGGGAAAGAGTGAAGGCAGGAGGAGAAGGGGACCACAGAGGATGAGTTGGTTGGATGGCATCACTGACTCGATAGACATGAGTTTGAGTGAGCTCTAGGAGTTGGAGATGGATGGGAAAGCCTGGTGTGCTGCAGTCCATGAGGACACAACTTAGCGACCGAACTGAACTGAACAGATGTCTTTTTCATTTAATTTTTCAAATTTATTGGCAATAAATTACTTATAATATTCTTATAGATTTTTGCTGCTGCTACTTCAGTAGTATTCTAGTTTTCAAAGACTGCTATAATAAAGCACCAGAAGCTGGGTGCCTTACAACAATAAAAATTTATTATCTCTGTTCTGGAAGCTACAAATCTGAAATCAAGGTGTCAACAGAGTTAGTTTCTTCTGAGGGTTCCAAGGGCAAACCTGTGCCATACCTCTTCTGAGGATTGTTGGCAATCTTTGGTGTTCCTTGGCTTGTAGACACATCGCTCCGATCATGACTTTCATCTTTCCATGATGTTCTAACTGTTGACTGTGTTCATGTCTCTTCCCTTCTCATAATGACTTCAGTCGTATTGGAATCTGTACAAGGGCTTCCCTTCTTATAAAGATACCCAGCCTGCCCTAATGACCCTATCTTAATTAACTTGATTACGGCCGCAAAGATCCTATTTCCTATTAAGTTTACATGAACAGGTACTAGAGGTTAAACATATCTTTTGGGCAAGGGAACCCAATTCAGCTCATAACAAGTAGTTAAATCCTCTTTCTCATTTGTAATGTTGCTGTTGTGGTTTTCCCCCTTTATTTCTTCTTATTCTCGCTGGTAGGTCTCAGTTTCATCAATCTTTTAAACACACATCTATCTTTTAGCTTTGCTAATCCTTCTTTACCTCTTTTTTCCTGTTTCATTAATTCTTCTCTTTATTTAATACAACTTTCCATTTTTTAAAAGCTTATTCTTTTATTATAATTTCTTTATTTGGAAGTTTACCTTCCTGCTATTCAGACTTTCTTCTCTCTTAAAATATAAGCGTGTAAACTATGTATATTTTTCTAACCATTTATAACCACTGTTGTAACATTATTCCCTACAGTTGAAAATGCAATATTATCTTCATAAATGAGTATTAAGTATCTCTAATTTCTACTGTGATTTCTCCTTTGACCGTAGAATTGTTTAAACATATATCTTTAAATTTCCAACTACACGATTATTTTTTAGAGTTATATTTTGCTCTTGATTTCTTAATTTCTTTGCAGTTGTAATATATAATCTATGAGACACTGATTCTTCTAAACTTTTTGACACTTGGCTTATAGCATAACATGTAGACAATTTTCTTAAGAGTTTCAAGTAAGCTTGGGAAAAAATGTCTCTTCCATTTCTTAGGCATACAATTCTGTATATTAATATATCCATCAGCTCAAGCTTGTTAATGGCATTGCCCAAACTGTCCATATGATTTTATTTTTCTGTTGCTTGATCTATCAACTCCTGAGAACAAATACTAAAGCTCCCACTGTGGTGTGAATTTGTCAGTTTTTCCCCATGGTTCTTACGGTTGTGTTTTATCTATTTTGAAGCTATGTTACTGGTTATATACAAGTTTAAAATTGTTATGTCTTTCTTGGGAATTGAACTTTTTAGCATTGTGACTATCTCTCTTTATGTCTAATAAAGCTTTTTGGCTTATAGTAAACTTTGTCTGATAGTATTTCCTCTTTTATTTCTTTTTATCAAGTAGCTCTTTCCCCAGGCTTGTGCTTTCACTCTTCCAGCATCTTTGTGTTCAAGTTGTATCTCTTGAGAGCAGCATAAATTAGATTCCTAAATCCAGTCTAACCATATTTACTCTTTCGTGGAAGGCTTTACTCTAACAATTACTTCATTTCTTTTAATGTGGTCCATTTACATTTCAGTGACTGCTAGAATAGTTGGATTGATTCCTACCATACTGTTCTTCATTGCTTCCCTATATCTTTGTCTTGTTTCGTCTTTTTAAAAATTTATTCAGTTTTTCTTCTACTAGTTTCAACATTTTTATCCTTCCATGTCTATTCCCTACGTGGTTATTAAGCTTAAAACCAACAGTTAACTTCTTACTCATCTCCTGATCAATACGAGGACCTTAGCATGTTTCAACTTTAGTCATGCCTCACTCCAACTTATATGCTTTTTTGCCCTATTTCAGTTCTGTTTTTCTTGAACTCCACAAACTGCACAACTTAACCTTCTGCAGTTTCATTGGTGCTGGCAGAAGACGTGATGCCCTGGGTCAGAGACAGTGGACTTTGCTCTCTTGGTGCACCAAGCCACATGAGCATCCTGGTCACAGTGGCTCTACCTCTCCGCCGTCCCACAGGGGTGACGCAGGTGACTCACAAGCAGTGGGTCTGTATGACAGGACTCAGGAAATCCCAATCTCTTATAGATTTGCATGCAAATCTGCCCAAACTCTGGCCAGAAGCCTGGACTGGGACGTTATTACACTGCAGAAGAAAGCAATCCTGTGCTCCGAAGGTAGACGTCCTCTCCATTACCTAAGGCTGTTTGCTGTACAGACATTCTTAAAAAGATGTGCTCACTCACTTTAGTCGTGTCTGACTCTTTACAGCCCATGGACTGTAGCCTGCCAGACTCCTCTGTTCATGGGATTTCCCAGGCAAGAATACTGGAGTGGGTTGCCTGCCCTCCTCTAGGGGATCTTCCCTACCCAGGGATCGAATGCATCTCTTGGATCTCCGGCATTGAAGGTGGATTCTTTACCACTAGCGTCACTGGGGAAGCCCATCTTAAAAAGATAATCTCAAACAAAAGTCAGTCCATGCCTTTCTTCACGACATGTGCAGAAACAAGACAGACCATGGGAAATCGTCTCTGAACAACTTAAAATGAGAAACTAAAAAAAAAAAAAAAAACAAAACTAAATAAAACAACTTGGTGGGTAGGGGACTTCCCTGGCAGTCCAATGGATAAGACTCTGCGCTTCCACTGCGGGAGGCATGGATTTGATCCCTGGTTCAGGAACTAAGATCCCACGTGCCACAGAATGGCCAAAAAATAAAAATTAATTTAAAAAGGAAAGAAAATGGGAAATCGAATCACAGAAAATTTAAGGGACTTGCTTACACCATAGTGAAAGGAATCACAATTAAAACATCCAAGTCGTCTAAATCCCCAGCTCCATCCTTAGAATCTTTGCCCAAAGAGGACCATCACCGAATCGTGCTTCCACTTTATACAAATTTTCGGACTAAACAGGACCTTGTTATTTAGTCATCTGCCTAGTTCTCAAAGACAGATCCCCTTCACAAGCCATTAACTTGTTTTCCGACTACATAGCAATCAGTTTCGGGTAGTTAACTCGAGTTTTACTGTGACTGTGTGGGTTCCACAGAGTCGTTTTTCAAATTGAGACCACCTCCAAAATCCAGATCAATACTGTGAAGTGAACCAAACTGATCCACCTGAATGTCCATCTTCAGCTAAATTCCTTCTTCAAGAAATTCTCTCCCACATGATACATCTTCCTAGATTTGAAATCCTTAATGTCCCACTTCCCCCCCCCCCAAAAAAAAACAAACTTCTGTGAAAGGAAAAGCCAAAAATCATTAAGGGAAGGAACAGGGAGGAAAATGAACTGAAGTCAGCCATCCTCATTCTCAAAAGGTCAACAGGGCTGCGGCCACCGCTCCTGAAAACGGGACTTGCACCCAGGCCTGCTGTGGATAAATATTCAACTTCCTTCCACAGTGAAATCACCAAAAGAGGAAGCTTGGAAAATTGACCTCAAGTGTTTATGTGGCCTGGGTCCCCTCCTCCAGCAGAGAAGACACTGTGAGATCCCTGTACAGAACTGCTCTTCTCCAGATCTGTGGAGGGGTGGGGGTCGGGGCGGTAGAGGAGGGAGAGATCTCTGGGTCTTGCTCCCAGAGTTGCCATCAGGCCCTGGCAGGGATGTGAGAATTTGCATTTCTAAGAATTTCCTAAGTGATACTGCTCCTGCTGCTGCTGATTAGGGGACCACATTTAGGGCAGGAACATCCTTATTTTTGAGCTTCCCTCGTGGCTCAGAGGGTGAAGAATCTGCCTGCAATGCAGGAGACATGGGTTCTATCCCTGGGTTGGGAAGATTCCCCCAGAGAAGGAAATGGCAACCCACTCCAGTATTTCTGCCTGGGAAATGCCACAGACAGAGGGACCTGGTGGGCTACAGTCCACGGGGTCACAAAAGAGTCGGACACGACTTAGTGACTAACACAATAACAGACATCCTTATCTTCACAGCCCCAGGTCCCAGCACTAGGCAGGTGGTCAGGGGACGTTGGATGAGCGCCCAAGTTGCAAGCTCCTTTATTTTACCTCTCTTGATCTCAGATGTCCTCATCTGGGTAAGAGTCCACCACATAAAAGGAATGTTAAGGCAAGACCTCAGGGGGCAAAGCATCTCAGGTGCTCAGAAGAAGAAATGTGCCCCTGGGACTGACCTGGTTTTCTAGGTTGTGGGCCACACTGCCTGTGGGTCTGTTCAGCCTTGAAGAAAAGGAGAACTAAGTGAAGGAGAAGTGAACAAGGAACAGGACTGCATCTGGAAGTGGGAAGACCTCAGCATCCGAAACCACGGAGGAAGAAAAGGGAACTGGCCTGGACCTGAGCAGGGGTCACAGCCACAGAGCCTGGGGGACACGGCTGCAGAGTCAGAGGCTGCAGATAGGAGGGTCAGGACCCAGAATTCAAGACCAGGAAGGAAATCCCAGGCTGGCCAGCTCGCAATTTGACCAGCACAGCTCCCCCGAGACCAGAGCACCCAGTCCGCCTCTCCTGGCCCATCCCTCCAGCTTGCAGCCGCTTCTAGACACCACACCAACTCTTGGGGAGACAGCCGTTCCTTCCCCTTCCTGAAACAAACTGCTTGTCTGTCCCACCACCCTGCCACTCACTGGTCCTGCAAGGGAGGCCCTCCGGGGGTGAGACACACACACAACACATCTCTAGATGCACAAGTTACAGAATCCTCTCTCTCTCTCTTCCCCTCCCTTCCTTCCCCCTCCAAGGGCCCTGACAGTGGCCCCAGCTGGCCAGCCAGCTTCTCTCTCCTCTTCCCAGCACCCACATTCCCCACACCTGGGACAGCCAGCCTGTTTCCATGGGGTTCTCCCCAGGATGGGGACCAAGGTAGACCTATCACACACACACACACACACACACACATACCCATCACCACGACAGAGGGTCAGAGATTGGGGGAGGGGATGACAACCCTGTAGACTGCAGTTGATTTGCAGCTCCTTAGAGGACCCAAAACTTTTTCTGAAAGAAAAAAATGCAGAAAGGCCCCAAGTCCTGATTGGCCAGCGGCCGGGCTCTGGAATGCCTCGGTTACCGTATATGCTCACATAGAAGATGCCGCTGCAGAAGGAATGTGGCCCGTGAGCCAGGCCACGTGGAGTGAATGTGGCAGCAACTGCACGCTGGCTTCTCCACGAAGGACCCTCCCTTCCCAGTCTCTGTGCCCACAGCCATGACCAGGGCCCTGGCAATCTCAGTTCTGCCGGGGCTCCGCCTTGGCTAGAAACCGGGCTAACCCTATGTCACTGACCAGAAGGAGAACTAGGACTTCTCCGATGAATCTCCTTGAGGCTCCTCATTTAAATACACAGGACTGTTTTTCCCAGGGCTTCTTCTAGGCAAGTATATATGGTATTTCATGTGAGGAATGTTCTATTCACAATCTCCTACCTTTTTGGATCGGGAAGGGATTAGAATGACCTTATAGCTGATCAGTTCTCCAGTGCCTGGACCACTCCTCCCCCACGACCTCCAGCCCCCACCCGGAAACCTTTCTCTCCTCCGACACACCCCCACCCCTTGCCCCCAACTCAGCAGCACAGGCTCCCACCCCCACCCTGGGGCCTGGAGGGCTGAACAGAGGACCAAAGAGAGGGGAGCAGGGAAGGAGAGGAAGTTCATGTCTGAATGTGCGCCCCAGTTACATTCCAGAGGCAAACAGAAAGTAAAAAAGAAAAAAAAAAAAATTAAAGTTAGGTCACTGCTGTTTCCTATTACCCAGGCCTCTGCAGCTCTTCATTCATACCTTGCTGATCGATTACCCGCCAGCCGACAAGGCATCCCAGGACAGAAGTGGGGAGCCTTGGAGAGGGTCATCGTCTGCCCTGTTCAGTTTTCAGCAGATGACTGGAAGGATCAGAGAGGTTCAGTGACCTAACTAGGGTCACACAGCCAGTTCCTACAGACCCAGGACTAGAACACAGGTCTCTTAAGACCTGGGTCCAGATTCCTTCAGTGCCCACCCTTGGCTTCAATTCACATGCCCCGTGAGCATAAGCGTTCATTGACTGCCCCTCCTTTCAGACAGCCCTGTGGGCTAAGCCAGTGGTTAGGCTGTTAGCGGGAGTTGGGGGGTGGGGAGTGGCTTCTGATGGGCGGGCTGCTAATTGCTGTCATGTCGGTGCAGACCCCGACCACGTGCAGACCCCCTTGAGGACCGAGGCAGCGACAGTCTCACAATGGAAGTCTCACAATGACAGTTGGCTGCACAAACCCAGGGCAGTTGAGGGGAACTGAAATTTGATCTTTTTCTTTCTTTCTTTTTTCCTCCCCCTCCAACCTGGTCTGAAAGAGCCAGTGAAAACCCCAGCCAGACGCACCAAGCAGCCTCTGAATCATTGAGAAGCACAGAGAAGGGTGGC
>NW_011494785.1:2586530-2586696 GCF_000754665.1 Bison bison bison | reverse complement strand
CTGACGTGGGAGCTCGGGGCCGTCACACACCCGCTTCCTCCTCTGCCTCTCACCGCCAGCATCCTCGGAGGGGCCAGCACAAGGTTTCCATTAGCGAAGCACATTTTTGTGCTATGGATATTGAACCGGGGAGGAAAGAAAGCAGACTGTTGTCCATGATGGATGG
>NW_011494785.1:2581428-2586430 GCF_000754665.1 Bison bison bison | reverse complement strand
CCGTCACACACCCGCTTCCTCCTCTGCCTCTCACCGCCAGCATCCTCGGAGGGGCCAGCACAAGGTTTCCATTAGCGAAGCACATTTTTGTGCTATGGATATTGAACCGGGGAGGAAAGAAAGCAGACTGTTGTCCATGATGGATGGGTTTTCTAGAGGGCTTCCCAGGGTGGTCCTTAAGGGGCCAGGATGGAGCCACGCAGGCTTCACAGCTTCACAACATGCCCTTGTTCGGGTGCGTGCCCATGCTGGGGGTCTGTCTGCTCTGCCCCTGGCTTCCCCCACCTCCATCCCTCCTTGCCCTCCCTCCCCCTCCCCCCAACATCCCAGCTTCCAGTTTATCTCAGTGCAAAACACCTTCTCAGTTCTCCTTTTAGAATCAAAAGTGCCCTGTCCCTGGGCTTGCTCTGTATTACCAATGTGGCTATCCTGAAGTGGGAGGATGGCATGAGGACCCCAGCTCGAGAAACGTAGCCTGATAATCCTGCATTTAAAAATATCTCTATCTCCCTTTCCAGAATGCTGAGGTTTTCTTAAGCTTTGTAAGCGTGCTTTCCCCATGTTCGTCACCCTTATCCACACACAGTCCAGATGAAATGGGATGGATGAACCACAGGCCCATTTCAGGGTTCTCCATGACTTGCATGGTGCTGAGAACAGAGTAAGCAGGAGCTGGATAAATGATTTACAAACATGACTTGGGGTCTATGGAAACTTAGTTTATAAATCCATTTCCCTCAGCTCAGTTAACTCCGTTTTTAAATTTTATTATTTTATTTTTGAAATATATATTTATTCGGCTGAGTCAGGTCCTAATTGCATCATACAGGATCCCTTGTGGCATGTGGGCTTAGTTGCTCCTTGGCGTGTGGAATCTTAGTTCCCTGTCCAGGGATCAAATCTGCATCCCCTGCTTTGCAAGGCAGATTCTTAACCACTGAAGCACCAGAGAAGTGCCCCCCCACACACACTTTTTTTTTTTAAATAGAAGAAGGAAATGACCTTTGGGAATTTGAGTGGCTGAGTGAAGAAGCAAATCCAGTCCTCCCAGAAGTCCCTTCCCAGTCCATCTCGTCACACTGTTGGGGGAACTTTGAACCACTATCTTAAGTACCTCTGCCCTCAGGGTGCTTTCAGCCTGGCCAGGCAGTCAGAACCTATGGAGGAAATAATAAAAGACAATTCAGGGAAATGACAGTGAATAGTCCAACACAAAACTGCTTTGGGGACAGATAGCGCTTGAAAACGGGAATGCATCGAGACCCAATTCACTGAGCAAAAAGGTGGAAAGGCTATAAAGGGAAACGTTCACCCAAGGTCAAATCACTGAAGACAAAGCCAAGCTCATCAAATCTTTAATCCTGCGGAAGGACTTTCAAAGAGCCTTTGGGGACAGGTGGAGTGACCGACAGGACGCCCAGACCTCCCAGGAGAAGCCTGAAGATCAGTGCCACATCCGGTCTTTTATTCTTTAGCTCTTTCCACCCCTGGGGCAGAACAACTCTAAGTCACGGAGTCTCTTGCAGCATCCAAAAGTCCATACTGTCCAAGTCTCAGAAATTTACGTATTAGAGGCTCCAAGAAATTCTAAGGGCAAAACCAAAACCAAAGAACAGAAAACCCCACATCAGGAAGCCTTTAACTCAGTGTTATCGGAGCTTCCCTCTCTGACCTTCAGAACCATCGTCCCTGCTACCTGGTCCCTAGGAGAAGTGGAACACCGAGGAAGGAAGCCTTTGTCTGGGGCGGTTTTAGGTACTGACCCACATGTTGCCTTCCTGAGGGGCTCCCTAGCTCTCAGATCCCTGAGTTCACACATAAAGACAAACCCATGTGTTCCTTTCCTTCTGGAAGGAATCTCAGCACTCCCCACCTACCTCTGCTCCCACACCTGCCTCCTGGGCATGTTGTGGGTCTTCTCCCCAGAGAGTTGCCAGAGATCGAGTCTCATCTACCGGTTTGTCCAGGGCTTAGCATGGACCTTGGCGTGCAAAACGTAGGTGTGTAAACAAATGTGAGCTGAGTGGGATGCATTGCACCTATGAGTAGTTCTAGTGCTTTCTTTTCTCTTCTCCTGAAAACCTCACCTCCACCCCGCAACCCAGAGACTGTGTCTGGAGTCTCCCCAAAGGCCCAGCTTGGAGGTACTGAGATCCTCCACCCCACTCCCTCCCTCCACCCCAACCTTTCCCTGAAGCTTCTGCCCTAAAATCTCTGTGTCCCCAGTTGATGGGGCAGCAGCCTGTGCCCCACCTCCTGCCCCTCCTCTCCACACTCCTCCCCACTCCTCCTTGTCCTCTCCCCACCGCCCTCTCTCCCACTTCCCACCACCCCACCCCAGCCAGGCTTTCTTTCCCTCTATTGAGCTGTCAGCCCAGCAGCTGGCTCCAAGGAACCTCTGTTTGGCTGGGCCCTGGGCCAATCCCTTGCCTCCAGCTGCCCGATTCAGGATGATCTAAATCAGAGATGCATGTGTAGGCCTCGTGTCCTCAAGGGATGCTCTTCCCTGGGCTTCTGGGATAAAGAGCACCCTCAGAGAATAGCCACATCCGGCCAGTGGTGGCACCTCTGACCACAGCCACCATGGCCACTAGCTCTGCTAGTCCAGAGTGGACGCAGTTTGTAGGGGTGGCTTTGGAGAGGGTCTCGGCTCTCTTTCAGGAAGAGGGCTTCCTGCTCCTTCCCAATGGCTCAAGTGGTAAAGAATCTGCCTGTAATGCAGGAGATACAGGAGACGCGGGTTTGATCCCTGGGTCTGGAAGATCCCCTGGAGAAGAGCATGGCAACCCATTCCAGTATTCCTGCCTGGAGAATCCCATGGACAGAGGAGCCCGGTGGGCTACAGTCCTTGGGGTCACAAAGAGTCAGACATGACTGAGCGCGTACGTGTGCATACATCCTGCTCCTTGTCACTGAAAGAGGCTGGTTCTGGGAATGGCCCAGGCTGGTCTTGGAAGATCCAGATGCGTGTCAGAGAAGATGTAGGAAAATGCTAGGGCCCCATCCTGTGTCCGCACCCCAGCTGCTTTCTGCACACAGGACACGAGGGAGGTCCAGGAAAAGAACTGTGGGACCTGCTCTTGGGGCAATGAGGCAGAGGACGAGGCCGGGGTAGGGAGTGGTGTGCAGGGAAAAGGGCACGTGACCTGCTAACTACACCAGCCAAGGGGCCCCGCAGCCCCCCACCATGTGGAGGAGCAGGAAACAGGGACGTCTCCAGGTCCTGACATGTGGTTGTAATGATCACAGACCTCATAGGCGCCTGGGGACCTCAGAGGTCATCTCCTGCATCCTCCTGCTTCCGGGCAGGGCTGTATCTAAACTAGTCAAGATGTGCAGGCAGTTCTGTTTGTAAAGGTCCCTGGAGAAGGGGGGAAATGAGCTTCCTTTCATCAAATATGAGGCTTGAGGATCTCAGTGTTGACTTTGCCACCATCATCCACAAAGGTCATACTTTAGAAAGACTACGTCAGAAACTGTCTCATGACTCAGCTGGATGCTGGGACACATGGGTCCTGGGTCAGGAGAGGGTTGGGATCCACCTTCCCCAAGTTTCCCAGGCCTGGGAGTGCCCATTGCCCAGCCACGCCCTCCAGCTGCCCTTCCGGCTCTCTGCTCATCTTGGCGATGTGTGTGGGTGGTTAGAACAGGAGTCAGCAACACGAGCACCCTGTTATTGGTACGATGCATGCTCATAGCTGCTACGACTGCAGCTCTCGGTGGAAAAGAAAGTCTGTCTTTCAGTTTCTTTCGTAAGAAGATCTGTGGTCCAGACTTCCCTGGCGGTCCAGTGGTTAAGACTCTGCACTTCCAATGCAGGAGGCGCGGGTTCGATCCGTGGTCGGGGAACTAAGATCTCCACATGCCACCCAGTGTGGCCAAAAATTTTAAAAAGGAAAAAAAAAAAAAAAAAACATTTGTCTACCATCCTGTCCCAAGGCAGAAAGGGGGTTAGGGTGAGTGTCCCAGCTGGGATGTCTTCCCTGATCTGTCTCTCCTTCCACCTCCTCTCTGCCTCCCCAGCCAGGCCATGATAGGTTCCCCACCTCACACTGCCATCTTCTGTGTATCCCCCATAACCACACTGGGTGACCTTTTGGAGGGGCAGTGGTGTGGTACAGAGTAACTGTTAGGGGGTCCCCATGGGGTGGGCTTCCCTGGTGGTTCAGATGGTAAAGAATCTGCCTGCAATACGAGAGACCTGGGTTAAATCCTTGGGTCAGGAAGATATCCTGGAGAAGGGAATGGCAATCCACTGACATATTCTTGCCTGGAAAATTCTATGGAATTCTCCAGAGGTGCCTGGAGGGCTACGGTTCATGGGGTCGCAAAGAATTGGATAGGAGTGTGTGACTAACATTTTTACACCATGGGGTACCCGTATAATTTAGTATCTAAACCAGAATGCCATTGAGGTTGAAAAGGCTGCCATTATTGATGCAGGATGACAGGCATAAATCAGAATTCCACCAGGTCAAGTGGAGTCCTCGATCACCCTGGCTCAGAGTTTGAATGAAGTCCCTACAACTTATATTATCTGATCCTGAGCAATTGAACTATTTTGAGTCTTAGGTTTCTTATTGGTAAAAACCATGGTAGTCCAATGTGATAGCAGAGTCAGACACAACTTAGTAAACATACTAATGTACAATATCTACCCCCTAGTCAGGGGCAGGATCTCGGTCTTTGAAATGCATGAGTTATTCAAGATGTTTGTTAAAAATTAAGATGCCCAGGGACTTCCCTGGCAGTCTAGTGGTTAAAGCTCCATGCTCCTAATGCATGGGGCATGGGTTCAATCCCTGGTCAGAAAACATGGTATAAGACCCCATACACTGCGTAAGATCAGATCAGATCAGATCAGTCACTCAGTCGTGTCCAACTCTTTGCGACCCCATGAATTGCAGCACGCCCGGCCTCCCTGTCCATCACCAGCTCCCGGAGTTCACTCAGACTCACGTCCATCGAGTCAGTGACGCCATCCAGCCATCTCATCCTCTGT
>NW_011494785.1:2581258-2581328 GCF_000754665.1 Bison bison bison | reverse complement strand
CATACACTGATCACGTAACTGATCATGCACTGATTACGTGGCTGATCATGCACTGATCCCGTGACTGAGT
>NW_011494785.1:2574482-2581158 GCF_000754665.1 Bison bison bison | reverse complement strand
GAGTTTCAGCTTTAGCATCATTCCTTCCAAAGAAATCCCAGGGCTGATCTCCTTCAGAATGGACTGGTTGGATCTTGCAGTCCAAGGGACTCTCAAGAGTCTTCTCCAACACCACAGTTCAAAAGCATCAATTCTTCGGCGCTCAGCTTTCTTCACAGTCCAACTCTCACATCCATACATGACCACAGGAAAAACCATAGCCTTGACTAGACGAACCTTTGTTGGCAAAGTAATGTCTCTGCTTTTGAATATGCTATCTAGGTTGGTCATAACTTTCCTTCCAAGGAGTAAGCGTCTTTTAATTTCATGGCTGCATGGTGCAGCCTAAAAATTTTTTTCAATTAAAAATGTAAAAAAAAGTAAAAAATTTAAAAATTTTCATTAAAAATCCAATATTTTTATTTTTAAAAATTAAAAAAGAATGAAGACACCCAACCCAACTCCAGTAAATTCTGACCCACTGGCTCAGAGTGTGGCCTAGGAACTTGTATTTTGATGGGTGGTCCGTAGCTCAAATTTTGAGAAGCCTTGCCTTTGAGTCATAGTAAGGACAGTGAGAATAACATAAGTAAGGCGCCTGGCACACAGTGGCCACCGGGAGGACTGCCGTCACCCTCTCTATCCCTACCTTTTCCCTTCCTCCTTCCCCTCTACCCTGTGAGTTCCCCTGGGCTAGAGTTGTGTCTTATCAGCTTTGCAGACACAGTGCCAGCCTGGCACACACTGGCAGCTAATGATGGCCTAGAGCTCCTTTTTGGATGTCCATATTTAGAGGACAGGGTTTTCCCGATGGCTCAGTGGGTAAACAAGCCCCCTGCCATGCAGGAGACACAGGAGATTTGAGTTCAATCCTTGGGTCAGGAAGATCCCCTGGAGAAGGGAGTGGCAACCCACACCAGTATTCTTGCCTGGGAAATTCCATGGACAGAGGAGCCTGGCAGGCTACAGACCATGGAATCGCAAAGAGTCGGACACAACTGAGTGACTAGGCACACACACACGAGTAGAGGACCGAGGAAGATGCCTGCCCACCGTCACCCACAGGCACTGGTACCCAGGGACCCCTCGGGGAGAATCGCCGATCTGCAGAGGATGGAATTCTGTGCAGTTGGCCTCATGCCCACTGCTTCCCTCCCAGCTCCACCCTCAAGCTCAAGTTGAACAACCTGGGCTAGGGTGGAGCCCAGGTTTGCTGAGAAATCTGGCTGAGAGATCTGACCGTTAAATGAGTTTCATCCTGAAATGACTTGGAGTGAAAACTGAAAGTAAAACTCAAACCGCCCACTTCCCCAGCGAGTGCTGATCTCAGCGAAGCTGCTCCAGGCTTGGAGGCCTGGTACTGCCTCTCCCTTCCCTGCCCAAACCCCAACTCCGCTGAGCACTGTACCCCAATACCCACCTCTGCCCATGCAGGACTCAGAGGCTGGGGTGTGGTGGGGGAGACACCCCTCTTCACAGAGCAGACACGCAGATTCCTTATCAACCCTGACTCCTTGCTATGCTTGGACTCTCTTTACCAAATGAGAATCCGTTCTTCCATTTAAAGATGCGTATCGGACACATATCATGACCATTATGTACTGAGCTTCAAACTATGCTGTCCCAACAGCAAGCTGGTACCACTTAAGTCAAAAACAGAAGCAGAAGTTTTAAAAATACAAAAATAAAATTCCTTTCTTTTTCCTATGATTAAAGAAGAGTTGTGGCTTCCCAAGTAGCATAGTAAAAAAATCCACCTGCAATGCAGGAGGTGTAGATTCAATCCCCGGGTCAGGAAGATGCCCTGGAGGAGGAAATGACAACCCTCTCAGGATTCTCGCCTGGGAAATCCCGTGGACAGAGGAGCCTGGCGGGCTACAGTTCATGGGGTCACAAAGAGTCAGCCACGGCTGAGCAACTAAACAAAGCAACGTTATGATAAAATGATTAGTTCATTTACATTCACTTGTAACAATTATATAAGAACTTGAATTTTGTCATGCTTGGGGTTTGTTCACTCCTGTGAATAACGGTACAGTTAGGTGAGGTTTTCTGTTATGGTACCCAAACTCACCATTTTGTCCTTTTTAATCTTTCAGGGATTCAATATAAATTTTTCACTCAAAAGAATAAATAAAAATAAAAGTACAAAAATAAGTATACATGTTCATGCATATACTAGCATGCATATGAGAACAATATGATACATTTTTATAGCAAAAACTCAAGCACTGCAAGAGCAAAGGACAGGGTGCCTATAATGCCTCCAAAAACCACCTCCTTTAATAGTTCAGATTTTTTTTAACGCTATAGGATAGTTCCTGGAGAAGGGAAGGGCAGCCCACTCCAGTTTTCTTGCCTGGAGAATCCCATGGACAGAGGAGCCTAGCAGGCTACAGTCCATGGGGTCACAAAGAGTTGGACGCGACTGAGGGACTAACACACACCACACATAGGGGAGTTAGTCTGTGCGGTGGGATTGCCCCTGAATGCACACTGTTCCCTGAGGCTCCAGGAGGTTGTATAAACATACCCAAGTTCACCCAGCTGGGAGGTAGTGTGGGGAAGAGAGACAGAGACAGAGGGCAAGCAACCTACCACCGCTGATCTGCTAACCAGGGTGCAGGAAGAGCTTCCTAAGAGATCAGTGAGCCTGGCCCATCTAGCAGTACCAATTCCTGGCCCTCGGCTTCCAGGTGCTCACCTCCACCTGGATCCTCCTACCTTCCTTCACGAATGGCCATCTCCCACTTCACTCTCGTCCACCTGCACCTCATTATGTCCCAGGTATAAGCACACATAGAAGCCTTCTCATCCAAGGCTCCTACATATTTAAGATCCATGTTAAAAACGGGGGTGTTTTTTATCTGTCATGGAATATATTTAATTCCAGTATATTATCGAGCAGGAAGGAGGGTGACAGCTTTTTATTGAATAACCTCATCTCTTCTTTCCTCCTACAATCGTCAAACAAATAAACCAGGACTTTCCTGGTGGCCCAGGGGAAGAATCCACCTTCCAGTGCGGGAGAGGCAGGTTCAATTCTTAGTTGGGGAACACGCTCCCACGTGCCACAGAGAAACTAAGCTGGGTGCCACAATGGAGACCCAGCACGGCCAAAACAAACAAACAAACTTTGCCCCCAAAAGAGGCCCATAAGAGCAAAGCTAGTGGGATATCAGCGTGAACAATTAAAGAGACTGTCGCCTCATATCATGCAGGGGATTTAACTCATAAGTTCACGCCTCTTCCAACAATCTATCTTAAAATCAGAAGTCAAAAAAGAGGACTGTCCCAGGGACGTGTGCTCACACCCACCTGTTGGGCTGTCACTTCCTTGTAATGGTAATTCCTGGATCATGGTCATTTTCTCCAGTCATCCACATATTTCCTCCATTCTGGAGGTGTACTGTGCAGCGAACACGGTTCCTGAGCACCTCCTTTCCAACAATCTTGTCCTCTACCTACCCCCCCACTTAGTCCCGTACTCATACGCTAGACCTCGTTTTGCCAATAATTTCAATTCCACCATAATCTCAGTTTCTTGCATTCCACGCTTTCATTCTTTGCCCCTCTAGAACCTCAGTTCCAACCATCTTGGATTCCCAGACCCTCATTCTCCCTGGCCTCACTCCCTCTCCCTTTCTTACCTGCCTTAAATCCTCTGGTCAGTCCTGATGATGACTCCTTCGTGTATATCCTCAATTCCTTGCCCTGCTTTGCTTTATCCCAGCAAAATACGAGCTGAGAAGCATCAGGCTAGGGTACCGAGACCACCGCATGGGTATAGGAGCGTGTAGATATTCTGGGTGCTTCTCAGAAGTGCGGGGACTCTCTACAGCCACAGGGAATACAAGGCTCCAGCTGGCGTGACCAGAACCCCAAAGCAAAGAGTGCTCCTTGAAGGAGCCGTGGGTGTGTGAGGACTTACGAGGAAGTGGAGAAGTTCTAGACGAATCAGACTGCAGCACTGAGCGATTCCTCTGAAGCACAGTCCTCTGCGGTCAGGTCCTGGGGACTCACCGTGACGACTCGCTCCTCGCAGCTCTGGACACAGCAGCCGCTCCTTCCGAGTTCCCAAGAAAAAGAGTCCAATTGGGTCACAATGCACCGTCCCACACAGAAATTGCTATGGGACAGAGGCTCTTTCAAGCCACCTGAGAGGAGCCAGGGCTCAGCGTGGCCACTAATCCTCCGATCAGGTGTCTGCGACCTGGATGGCACGGCTCCGGGCCCGGAGGGTGCTGACTGTGACCAGGGCGAGTGGTCCTGACCACATCCTCATCACACTGACTCACATTTAATTCTGAGAACGAGTTCTTCATGTCACTTGTCCAGGAACCCCAGGCATCCACTGCTAAGGGGATTTCGATGGTGGTCCCCAGGACTTTCAGACTGACTCACCCTGTTGGTCCTACAACGCTGACCACACGCTGATGTCATTGCAAAGCCTGCCAGGAGACTAGAATGAAAAATTTATGCCCTGTTCCTGACTTCAAGCTTTATTGTTGTGGAAAGCGCATTAGGCTTTAAAGCAGAAGGATTGAATTCGTATCCTGGTTCTGTCTCGGACTAGCCATGAGACTTCTGGAAGCTGATGTGAGCTCTCTGAACCTCGGTTTTGTCATCTGTACAATGGAGAGAGGGATGTTCACCTCCCTGAATCTCAGGAGCTTTAGCTCCCTGTACTCATCTCGCTCCCAGTATATGCTTATTTCTTCCACCCCGGATCCCCCCACCCCTGCACCCGTGCAGAGACACAAATCAGTCCTCATTAAACACTCTGTGCTGTATTTTTTCTGCAGCTAAAAAGAGCAAGAACTGGGCTTCTCCAGTAGCTCAGTGGTACAGAATCCATCTGCCAATGCAGGAGACATGGGTTCGATCCCTGGTCAGGGAAGATCCCACATGCTGTGGAGCAATTAAGCCCATGTGCCACAACTACTGAACCTGTGCTCTAGAGCCTGGGAGCTGCAACTTCTGAGCCCATGTGCTGCAACTACTGAAGCCTGCTTGTCTAGAGCCTGTGCTCCAAAACAAGAGAAGCCACCACAATGAGAAGCCCATGCGTCGCAACTAGAGAGTAGCCCTTGCTTGCCGCAACTCGAGAAAAGCCCACACAGCAACGAAGACCCAGCACAGCCAAAATACATAAATAAATAAATAAAAGCCCAAGAACCTCCACTGCCACTTGTCCTAGAGGCAGAAGATCTGGGATGGAGTCTCAGTGCTGCACAAAGTGGTGTGCGACCCTGATGCCCCCAATCTGCCCTCCAGACCCCCACTTCCTTCTCTGAAATAGTGGGGACCCAGAGGTTAGATGACCTTTTGCATCCCTGCAGCTCAGCGTCCTCAGATCCAAATATTCTGATTAATTCGGCCTCCTTCCTCTAAACTTGAGAAAACTGCCTAAGTCACTCCACCCGACATGGACACAGGAGTTAGGAGGGGCCTCGGGAGCGAAATGTACATGGGTTGGGGGAGAGGGAGCGAGAGGGGGCCTGAGCTGAGTTAAAAATGATGAAGCCACACAGAATTGCTCCTCCACCGCATCCTGGACTGCGGTCCGCCTGCCTCCAGGACACCTGCCGACAAGTCCTACCGGCCTGGAAAGGACAGGGCAGATAAGGCAGAGCCTCTGTCCTCCCCTTAACCCAGCGGCTGATGGAGAATGGCCTTCGCTCAAGAGGGGAACATGACCCACACAAGTCAAGGTGGTTGTAAGACCTGAATCCCCTTCTTGCCCTGCAGTCTGGAGGTGTGAACTTCAAGTCAGCTCTGCTCCCCGCGCTGCCCCTCCAGGCTGTGATGAGGAGGAAACGTGATAAAGTGGAGGATGCCCCCCGGTCACCGCATTCCCTGTACACAGGGGCACCCTCCCAGCTGAGACTGACTTCCCAACCCGAGTGTGAGCTTCCAGACATGGAGCCAAACCATCCACATCTTGGTGCAGCCTTCTGACTCACCAGACACGGCGCTCAGCTCTTTATATATCATTTTCTCATTTAATCCCCACCCATAACATTATGGGGTTATTATTTTCATATTCTAGATGAGGAACTAAAACTGGAAGTTAGGTCACTTGCCAAAAGACCGGTAGTTACTAAATGGCTGAGCCAGGATGTTTCTCTAAGCTCATTTCGAAAATCCAGTTACTTCAAAACATGTATTACAAAAGTTTATGCCAATGAAGCGCCTCCTCTCCACTCCCGTGCGCCAGCACAGTCCCTTCCTCAAGGCCACCAGGATCAACCAGTTCTTTCATATCATCCTCTAGATACTGCCTGCATATACATTCTAATGTGCATCAATATTGCTTTGTATGTGTGTGCGCATGCTCAGTTGCTTCAGTCATGTCTGACTCTTTGAGACTGAAGCCCACCACGCTCCTCGGTCCATGGGATTCTGCAGCAAGAATACTGAAGTGGGTTGTCATGCCCTCCTCCAGGGTATCTTCCTGACCCAGGAATCAAACCTGTGTCTCCTGCATTGCAGGAAGATTTTTTACCACGGAGCCACCTGGGAAGCCCCACTGCTTTGTATACTCCTTAACCCAAATGATAATGTCCTGTTGTTCAGCACTTTGCTTTGAAACTGAGTAAATATCTTTTTTAAAATTGGAGTAGAGTTGCTCTACAGTGCTGTGCCAGTCCCTTCTGTACAACAAAGTGAATCAGCTGTATGTGTAGATATATCC
>NW_011494785.1:2569300-2574302 GCF_000754665.1 Bison bison bison | reverse complement strand
ATCTAACACGTGATAGTGTAAATACATTGGTGCTGCTCTCAATTCATCCCACCCTCTCCTTTCCCTCTGTGTCCACAAATCCGTACTCTACATCTGTGTTTCTATTCCTGCCCAGCAAGTAGGTTTATCGGTATCATTTTTTTAGATGTCCTATGCGTTAATATACGTTTGTATTTCTGTTTCTGATTTCCTTCACCCTGTATAACAGGCTCAAGGTTCATCCACATCTCTACAAATAACCCAATTTCATTCCTTTTTAATGGCTGAGTGATACTCCATTGTGTATACGTACCACATTTTCTTTATCTGTCCCTTTGTCAATGAACATTTAGGTTGCTTCCAAGTCCTGGCTATTGTAAATAAAAGTTAATAAATATCTTAAAGGTGATTTCTCTCTCTGCCCCTCTCTCCATCTCCCTCTCCATGCCTGGGACTTTGCAACTGGATTTGTTCAGAGTCTGTCTCTGCATGGCTGCCTTTTTTTATGGTGGACTTGGGAGTTCATGAGGCATAAAAGCTGGAAGCAACTTAAAGATTCTGCAGGTGACCTCCTCCATCAACAGGTAGGTTCCCCCAAAACCCAGAGCAGGTGACCTGATTAGACCACCACTGCTGGCACGAGCCCAGGAGCCTTTCAGGGTCAGGCTCTGTCTACTGCTAAAGATACAGAGGTGTATCTGTATCTGTATCTGTATCTGTATCTACCATCTAGATACAGAGGTGGTGGTCAGGACCATCAGACCAGTGTCCAGGGCTGCAGCATCTTATGGAACCCCTGCCTGACTTGATTTCCTTTCACCAGAGAGAAATCTGGGTACGTGCAGTTGGTCCTAACCACTGGGGAAGAGCTTTGAGTCCAGGAGCACTCATTCCCCAAGCCTCGGTTTAGCCTCTTTAATCTGCCCAGCCCTCACTGCCACATGGGTGAAGGGACTTTAACGCCAGTCTCAGGGGACCAGAAGACAGTCCTAGGGAGATGGCTGGGTGATCAGGGGGTCGTATGGGGGATCTGAAGTCCCCTTAACACTCTGGGCCTCCATCCTCCAGGTTTCCCCTATTTACATTGTGAAAAATAAGCTATGCTTGAAGGAAACTTCCACAGCATGAAGTTCAAACAAGTTTTAATGTAACTCTTCTTCCTAGAACAGAGAGGACTATGAGTGGACCACATTATGCCAGTTACATCATGAAGCCAGAATGTCCGAGGACCTGAAGAATAGACCAGTCACTGCTTTTTCCAGTATGGCTTCAGTTCAGTTGCTCAGTTGTGTCAGACTCTTTGCGACCCCATGGACTGCAGCACGCAAGGCTTCCCTGTGCATCACCAACACCAGAGCTTGCTCAAACTCATGTCCATCAAGTCGGTGATGCCACCCAACTATCTCATCCTCTGCCATCCCCTTCTGCTCCTGCCTTCAGTCTTTCCCAGCATCAGGGTCTTTTCCAATGAGTCAGTTCTTCGCATCAGGTGGCCTTCAGCTTCAGCATCAATCCTTCCCCTGATATTCAGGGCTGATTTCCTTTAGGATTGACTGGTTGGATCTCCTTGCAGTCCAAGAGACTCTCTAGAGTCTTCTCCATCACCATAGTTCAAAAGCATCAATTCTTCAGTGCTCAGCTTTCTTTATGGTCCAACTCTCACATCCATACATGACCACTGGGAAAACCATAGCTTTGACTAGGCAGACCTTTGTCAGCAAAGTATGGTTTAGGGACCATTTTATCTAGAGATCAAGGATGGTCTAACATTCAGTGGTTCCCAGACTTTTTATACTTGATAAACTAGCACAACTTCACCCCCAAATTTGAGGGCCAATAAAAAGCTGATGACTCAGCATTTTGCCAAATAAGAATATGAATTTAGGGAGGCACAGACGTAGAAAGACTATTTGCTATGATTATTGTTTCACAATGTAAAGATCTTCTGAAAACAAAAAGTAAAACGATCTAAGACTAAAGATACCCCTTCAAAGAATGTTTTCCTTTTTCTATTGCAGTGGAGTTGATTCACAGTGCTGCACTACTTCCAGGTGTACAGCAAAGCGATTCAGTTGTACATACATATATATATTCTTTTCCATTACAGGTTATCGTAAGATACTAAATTTAGTTCACTGTGCTATTCGGTAGGTCCTTATTGTTTATTCAAGGAATGTTTTCTGCTCACATCGCGCATGCTAAGTCTCTTCAATCCTGTCCAACTCTTTTTGACCTTATGGACCACAGCCCTCAAGTCTCCTCTGTCCACGGGATTCTCCAGGAAAGAATATGGGAATGGGTCGTCATGCCCTCCTCCAGAGGCTCTTCCTGACCCAGGGATTGAACCTGCGTCTCTTACGTCTCCTGCGTTGGCAGACGGGTTCTTTCCTCCTAGCGCCGCCTGGGAGGCCCACATAAGTAGTCTTTGCTCTCCCTCACACCAGCAAAAGTTTCTTCAAGGACCTTCAGAGATCCGTCATGGGTCCTCATTTAGGAGTTAATGAACTTGATGACGTGATGCAGGCATGCTCTTCTTAACCGACGGTGTTTACTAGTAGTTGCCTTAAATTGTTCTTGCATCCTAACCTCCTTCTCTCCTCCCTCATTCCTTCTTCCCTTCCTTCCTTCTCTCCTTCCCTCCCCCCCCGTCCTTTATAAATGCTTCTTGAGCAACTACTATGTTCTAGCCATCTTCCTACCACCTTTTCCTCTATAATGAATACTTTTATAGTACCGAAGAGCCTCCCCACACCCGATCAAGAGGAGCCCCTGAGGTTGTAAAGAGAAGCTGGTTGGTTTCGATGGAGTTCTTTCTGACTGGGAGAGCTGGGACAGCAGATGTAGAATGGTAACCCTCAGCCAGAAAGGAAAAGACCCTTAACTCGACTTCGGCTGAAGCAAGAGCCCTTTCAGGTCTATTTTGAGAGATTTGAAAAGCGTGCCTGCACCTGGGGTTTGGGCCCAGAGAGACCCATCCCAGGAAGCAGGTTGCACTTCCCCTGTGTCCACCTGGCTGGGAGTTCACCTCCACCTGCACCGGCCCATCACCTGCAGGCAACAATGTTGCTGGAGAGTTTTAACATCCCCGGAGGCAACCTTGGATGTGCGATCACTTGACCTAGCTGTCCAGGTTGCTCCTGAAACATGCATCACCACTTTGGGTAGGGTTCTATTCCCAAGTCACGCACGCTGTGCAGGTCAGCCCTACCCTGTTGTTTTTAGCCTATTATTTTAGTGCACACTTTTGCAGAACGCAAGGGTTTTCAGGAATGCTCAGGCTATGTTACAGCATAGAACCTTGTGGTAATTTAATACTACTGATCTTTAACTATATGTGAAACTGCAGAAGGATCATACCCACAGGATACTAAGCTGCGGTTAAAATTTTTTAAATGTAGAGCTATGCGGGGAAAATCCCCATAGCAGAGTAAGTGAAAAAAAAAAAAGCAAGTTGTAGAACAATATATGCGGTGTGATCTATTCATGGGATGGGGGGATAACCTTCAAAACAACACCTTTTACCCCTATGGGTACATGTATTACATATGTCTGTAAGTTAGAGGGAAACCTCTTTCTCTCTGTTTTGGCAGCTTCAGGGTTTAGTTGCAGTGTGCAGGGGCTTTTTATAAAATTAATTAATGTATTTATTTATGGCTGTGCTGGCTCTCCACTGTTGCTTGGGCTCTTCTCTGGTTGCGACGAGCAGGGGTTACTCTCTAGGTTCGGCGCACAAGTTTATCATTGCGGTGGCTTCTCTTGTAGTGGTGCACGGGCTCTAGAGCATTTGGGCTTCAGGAGTGGCAGCTCCCGAGTTCTAGGGCACAAGTTCAGTAGTTGTGGCACACAGGCTTAGTTGCTCTGCCGCACACGCGATCCTCCCAGACTAGGGACTGAACCCACGTCTCTTACATTGACAGGCGGATTCTTTACAGCTGGACCACCAGGGAAGCCCATTGATTATGTATTTAACAGCTAATTAAAACATAATAAAAAGAATTCAAATACTCCCTCTTCATCCAGAGATTGGAATTAACAAAGTCTTTAATGATAAACCTTGATGATGGCTCCTGGGGCCTAGGTGGGGAGGAGAAGGGGGAAAAAAATGAAGATGTGAGGGGAGCAGAAGGGGCTTCCCTGGTGACTCAGACGATAAAGAATCTGTCTGCCATGCAGGATACCAGGGTTCAATCCCTAGGTCGGGAAGGTCCCCTGGAGAAAGGAATGGCAACCCACTCCTGTATTCTTGCCGGGACAATTCCATGGACAGAGGAGCCTGGTGAGATATAGTCCATGGGGTCACAAAAAGGAGGACACGACTGAGCGACTAACACAACTCAAAGGGGAACAGAGCTCTGATTACTCTGAGTGACAGGTGACAATGACTTCCTAATTTTACAGAAACCAAGCATATTTTGATGGCTGTAAAGGGCCATGGGGGCGAGGGTGGAATTCCCCAGAAGAAAAGGCCACAGCCATTAGTGGACTTTCCACCCCGAAGCCACCTACCGCCCAACATCCAACTCGGGGATGAGCGAGAGAAGGATACAGGAAGTTGCTGTGAGTGGCCCTGGATCTCGGTTCAGGGGCAGATGGTCAGAGCGCCTTCGGAGGGGCCACAGACCAGGGGATTTCCTTGGGGGTGGAGTCTTGGGTGAGGCCCCCAGGCTATTCTGAGTGTCCCCCCTCCTCGCTGCCCCAGCTCCCCCACACTGGTTCCAGGAAGCCTGCCTGGGATTATCAGAAAGTTGCCATCTTCAGCTGTGTTCAGCGGGTGCGGAGGGGGTGGAGGGCACAGGCCACCTGGTTGTGAGCTGAAAGAGCCCAGAACCAGGAAGCAGGAGGACAGCCACCCGAGGGGGTGGTGTGTGTGTGTGTGTGTGTGTGTGACTCTGGACAGTGCACTCAACCCCCTGGGCACTGCTGGCCCCCCCTTCCATGTGTAACATGTAAAAGTGGGATAATATTTCATCTCAGGGCAACCTCCAAAGGCTGTGGAGAAAACTATGCAAGATAAGGCATGTGA
>NW_011494785.1:2537169-2569200 GCF_000754665.1 Bison bison bison | reverse complement strand
CATGTGAAAGTGATCTGTAAACTGCAAGGTGCCATGAAAATATAAGTGACTCATTTCTGTCCAGATGCAACTCATACGTCACCTCCTCCAGAAAGCCCTCCCTGGTTCCCTAGCCTAGCTTTCCTGTTGTTGTTCGGTCGCTAAGTCACGTTCGACTCTTTGCAATCTCATTGATGGCAGCATACCAGGCTTCCCTGTCCTTCACTCTCTCCTGGAGTTTGCTCAAATTCACGTCTGTTGAGTGGGTGATGCTATCCCACCATCTCATCCTCTGCTGCCCACTCCTCCTTTTGCCTTCAATCTGTCCCAGCATCAAGGTCTTTTCCAGTGAGTCAGCTCTTTGCATCAGATGGCCAAAGTATTGGAGCTTAGGGGTTTCTATTCTTGGAGCTCTATGGCTCACCATGTGAACTTTGGTTTTAACCCTTCATTTGTCCTGTTATATTGATGGACTTGGAGGACAAAATCATGTTTGTTTTCCAGTCCCAGCTTCCATCACCACGCTGGACACACAGTAGGAACTCGAGAATTGGCTTGAAAGAGATGTGTATGTGGATGAGGGATGGTTGTCTTCTCCAAATGATGTGGAGTACCCACCGACTCATCCTTGCCACAAGCCCTGGGATGCTGACAATTGTCATGTAGTCTCTAGATCGCATGGACTGCAGCCCGCCAGGCTCCTCTGTCCATGGGATTCTCCAGGCAGGAATACTGGAGTGGGTTGCCATTTCCTTCTCCAGGGGATCTTCCTGACTTAATCTGTGCTTCTTTCTGTCCCCTGAGTATATATTCTTTATGTGCACCCCTAAAATCCAGATCCTAACTCCTTAGATGTCAGGGGCCTTGTCTAGTAATAAATCAGTAGTTTTAAAAATAGATGGTAATGTTAACACAACTGGAATTTTAAAAACAAAGAACTCAGTAGGGGAAAGTAAACCCTCTTGAACTTAAATACCCACACACAGACACATCCTCAGAGCTCCCCAAGGCCCTGTCAAGTCTTAGGGTACAAGATCTGGTCCCCAAGTCTGAATGCTTCTTCTGGGACAGGCCCACAGACTGTCCCTAGTTGAGTCTCCGGGAACTTTTCAAGACTCTGGGGAAAGAGCCAGCCCCTGTGTACTGAGGGTCCACCCCAAGGCAGAAGCCTCCCACTCCTGCCGGGCAAGGCCAACAGCCCTTCAGGGAGACTGAGGAGAGGAAAGGGTCCCTCTGGCTGGAGGAGAGGGGGTGCTCTGCGGAGGAAGGGTGGTTTGTGGGACCCCCCCCAGGGAGACAGTAAGGGTGACAAGCCCAGAGCATGCTGACAAAGAGGGGGGCAGCTGTGAATACAGGCTGGATGGGCAGAGCTGGGCTGGGGAGAACCGTGGGCACTTTAGGGTGATTCTCTTTCAAAAAAGTTTCTGGAGTCTGGAGCAGGCGACTGCCCCGGGAAGGATTCAAGCCAAGGATCTTGCGGGGAGCTGAGCAGATCCTTGGAGGAGAGACACAGGACGACATGCCAGGGCTCATCCCCACCACCCACTCTGGCAGGGGCCCCATTAAACACTGAGAGCTCTTTGGGGTGGGTGCTGCTGCTTCATGGCCCCCGCCAGCTGCCAGCAGAGTCTCTTTCTGACCCTTGTTCACCCGGACACCATGTGTACTAAGGCGAGCTGGAGACCTTTCGCCTGTGTTACTAGGCACCTTAATAGGCAGTTCTTAGCTGCACCGTGGACCAGACAAGGTGATGCTGGAACTACGCTCTTAACACAAGGCATTTAAGATCGTCTGGTTTCTTCCCAGCCAAGCAGACATAATTGCATCATAATGGGCATCTCATTTTAAACATTAAATGGAGATGATGAACTTTGGGTGCCCCCACTTCAGGATGATGTGGGGATGGAACAGGAAAAATCCTCAGGTCCCACAGGCCCAAACACCTAAAACATCTCTAAAATCCACAACCTCAAAGCCTCAGAGTTGCTCGTCCACTGTGCTTTATAACCTCCTCCCCTTCCTTTACCAAGCTTTCCCTGTCACAGGCCACAGCTCCAGGGGAAGGGGAGAGTGCCCGCATCCCCAGCTCTGGGGTGAAGCATCGCTCCCTGTGTCCTTGATGCCGCTGAGGGTGAATGCGATCTGGGATCACGGGTAGGGCTGGCCCTTGGGCTCATCAGCAAGCTTGGTGTGTGGAGGTTTTGTCTGTCTCAGTTAACCCATCTGAGACTTGGAAGAAGTTGAAATTTAGGGTGAATCCAATGGGTCAGAAAGATGGAGGTCCACAGCAGGGCAACGAATACACAGAACATAGACGTGTACATACACATAAACACACACACACACACATGCTCACGCACCATCCATCACTTGTGTGCCTTATGGGATTTAAAAGAGAAGCAGAATGAAAGACTCAGTTGCTTTCTCAACAACGTGGATGTGTCTCACAAAGGAACTCTGGAGCAAGTGAAGGCAGATACCAAAGACAACAGGTTCTATCTGATGCAACTGAGGCTAAGTCCCAAACAGGCCGAAGGAACCCACGCTATGAGAAATAAGTGGGGTCATAACCAGCGCCTCTGACATTCTCTGGGAGGGCATGAAGGCAGCCGCAAGGGGTTGCTGGAGATATTCTGCCTTGACATCAGAATCAAGGCTGGTAACCTGAAGGTGTGCACCTTGTAAAAATTGAGTTCATTTATAAAGTGGGCACATCAGACTCAGAACATATAAATTAAGTATAGACATAAAGGCATTTATTACATTACAACTTACATGTATATCTTGTGTGCATGCTCAGTCACTCAATCGTGGCCGACTCTGCAACCCCATGGGCTATATCCCACCAGGCTTATAACAAATCAGTTATCAAGCCATGAAAAGACATGAGAAACCTCAAAAGTATATTGTTAAAGTGAAAGAAGCCAATCTGAAAAGGATACACAATATGATTTTGTCTATATGGACGTTCTGGAAAAGGCAAAACTACAGAGATGGTTGAAAGATTGGTAGTTGCCAGTGACCAAGGCAGGAATAAATAGGAAGAACACAGGGGCTTGTTAGGGCAGTGAAACTATTTTGTTTGATACTGTGATGGTAGAAATAGGTCATTACACATATAGAACCCATAGAATGAACAACAGGAAGAGGGAACCTTACTGTAAACTGTGTGTTAGTTAGGAAGATATCAATACTGGCTCATCAATTATAAGAAACGCACCACGGTAAGTTAAGATGTTAATAATTGGGGAAACTGGAGGAGGAGTGGTGGGGTATATGAGAATTTTTGTACTTTCCCCTCAATTTTTCTGTAAGCTTGAAATTGCTCAAAAACATCTGGGAATTTTTAAAAGATTGTAGTTAAAACAGAAATAAACTCACAGACATAGAAAACAAACTTATGGTTACAAAAAGGGGGAAAAGGGTCAGGGATAAATTAGGGGTTTGGGATAAGCAGATACACACTATTACATACGATATATTGATAGACTCAATAAAATAAACAACAAGGAGCTGTTATAGAGCACAGGGAACTATATTCAATATTTTGTAATAACAGGGAGGAACCTGAAAAAGAATCGGCTCAGTTCAGTTGCTCAGTCGTGTCCATCTCTTTGCAAACCCATGGACTGCAGCACGCCAGGCTTCCCTGTCCTTCACCAACTCCCGGAGCTTGCTCAAATTCACGTCCATTGAGTCAGTGATGCCATCCAACCATCTCATGCTCTGTCATCCCCTTCTCCTCCTGCCTTCAATCTTTCCCAGCATCCGGGTCTTTTCCAATGAGTCAGTTCTTCACATCAGGTGGCCAAAAAGAATAGGTATATATGATATCAGTGAATCACTTTGCTATACACCTGAAACACTGTAAATCAAATATACTTCAATTTTTTTAAAGCAGTTGCATCACTTGAGATAGTGCTTAAGCTTTCAAGACCTTCATTTCAGGTTCCTTAACCTATGGAATGAGGGGTTTCCCAGGTGGCACAGTGGTAAAGAACCCACCTGTCAGAGCAGGAGATGTGGGTTTGATCCCCAGATAGGGAAAATCCCTTGGAGGAGGAAATGGCCACCCGCTCCAGTATTCTTGCCTGGAAAATTCCATGGAAAGAGGAGCCTGGAGGGTTATAGTCCCTGGGGTCACAAAAGAGTCAGCCACGACTGAGCAGGCAGGCACCTGTGAAATGACAGAGTTTGACAAGGTCAGTCTCAGAGTCCCTGTAGGAGGGTGCCTATAAAGGTGGACAGACCAGCTCCCCACCATCCACCATCCCTCTCCCAAAGGCATGCGTGTTACAGGCAGCCCAGGATCAGCGCGCTCACTCAGGTGGTTGGAGACCCAGTGCCTGGGCCGTATGGGCTTCCAGGACAGGGATGTTCAGGGCAGAACCAGAGGGGACCCAGGGCCCTGGGCTGCTGGAGGTGGAGGGTCACCTTCACTGCATGAATCAGGAGGCAGGAAGAGCTTCAGAGCGTCCTTAAGGTCCCTGGAGGGCGCTGAGGGGCTCTGCTGGAGGCGGGCAGCTTTCACAGAGCAACAGCCCCAAGAGACTTCCGTCCTGAAGAGCAGGCAGGAACCCTCTGTCTACACAGGACGCAAGGCGGAAGGGGCAGAGGTTTGGCACAAAGTGGGCAGCAGGGCCGACGTCACAGCTGCAGGAGCAGTGGGCCTGGGAGGCCCCTGGGGGTTCCGTGGAGAAGCCTGGGGGCCCCCACACCCACCTGCAAACCCAGACTCAGCCAGCCCTGGTCAGAGTCTCTCTTCCCCCCTCCAGGAGCAGGTCACGCCACACCGAAACCGGGCTCCTTCAGATTCAGGATCTCCAACCTCAGCTCGGAGATTTCTTTTTCGTTTCTCAGTTTCCTTGACCCCTTTCTCCACAGCAGATTTTTCAAACTTGTGCTGAACCTCCTGCAAGCTGTCTCCCCACCTCCCACATTCAGGGGGGCCCTCCTCCGCCTCACCTGCAGCCCCGCCCACTCCTTCCTCCTTCCTCTCCTCACGCTGGAAGCCAGGGCCCCACTGGTCTCACAGGCATTCTTCCATCCCTGCCCTGATTCTGCTCTCTCCAGGATCTTCAGCATGAATGTGTTCCCTCCCTGTCCATTTCTCCTTTGGCCCCCTTCCCCGGGACCTTTCGCTGGTTGACTCCCTTCCTTGATCACCCATCAGGTGGGCTTCTCTCTGATGACCGCTCTCCCTATACCCTCTCTAAGTGATGCCAGCAGCTTCCCAGGTCTCACTGAGGGGGATGCTCTGGATGCCAGGATGTGAGTACCTAAGGCCATGTCTCTCCTCTGAGCATCAGGTGGGTCGGTCTACTCTTCCTGGTCACCCCACTTACAGGCCTTTCCTACATAAACCCCCATTTCCAAGGACCCACTCCCACCTCCCCCATGGAAGGGATACATCCAGGGAACCTCACTGACACCCCAGAACCCTGACCTCCTAGGCATACCAATGCAAACACCAAGGTCATAGCTGATTGGAGCCAGTATAGAAATCTGACTCTCTCTCTTGAAAATGGGAGTTTGGAGATGCAGGGAAGAGATCAGAAGGCGAGAGACACTTGTTCTCAGCATAGCTGCTGGCAGGATGTCCCTGCTTAGGACCTGCCAAGCCATTGCTGTTCATCTTTTTTTTTTTCTCCTCTGAAACCATATTCCTCCTCCAGCTGCCACCCCAGAAGCTTCTCATTCTCTCCCCTTGCTGTTCATCTCCGATTAACCACTGAAATTGCCTTCTGGCCAGTCTGCTGCCTCCAGGCTGTGCCCCCATCATTCTCCACGTGCACCCCGAGTGCTTCTTCTACAAGAGAAACCTCCTGGGGTCACCCTCTCACAGAACAAACCCTCTCTCCTGACTTACCAGCCCCTGCTTGACCCAGCCCTGATGCCTGCTCAGTGGCACTTCTGGCCATCCCTTGCCTTGCTGTGGACCCTGCAGCCAGGGTGCACTTTCCCAAATTCTCTGTTCTCTCTCCCCTGTGGACTTTGGATGTGGCTTTTTGAGGGCTCTGCCTGGAACATTTTTTCTCCTTCCCTTTTTGGCTGCATAATTCTTTTTTTAAAAAAAATTATGCATTTATTTATCTGGCTGCCCTATATCTTAGTTGCAGCACAAGAGCCCTTTAGTTGTGACATGTGGGATCTCGTTCCTTGACCAGCGATGGAAACTGGGTCCCCTGCATTGGGAGCTCAGAGTCTTCCCCACTGGACCACTGGGGGAGTCCCTGGCTGTACAATTCTTGACCAACCTTTTGGTTATGCCCTTAACTGTCTCTTCCTCGGGAAAGCTCTTCCTGGTGTCGCCAGTCATGGTCTGGCACGGCAGCCTTCCTTCGCTCCATCACACCACACTCCACCACACTCCCCGAGAGTTCCCTCTGAGTTGTTCTGACTCCATCCTGGACTGGTAGCCACTTGGACAAAATCCACCACTGAGTTTCATGGCCCTGGCATGAAATCTGGCACATCAAAGCTGTTGAATGAACAAATGAATGAATTTGTGAGCGCCGTATAAGTATTTATCACTTGTTATAGGCACTGAAGACTCAAAGATGAAAAATAATATCCTGCATAAAAGAACTTGGAGGTAGACCAATAAGGCAGCGAGTATGACAAAGGGTTGTAAATGCTATGAGAAAGCATAATGGGCGGGGTGGAGACAGGTATAGAGAAGGATGGGATCAATTCTACCATCTCAAGGGGTGCTTGAGAAATTCTTTTTCCTTCTCTCTTTTCAAAATTTTCCACTTCGAAATCATTTAAGACTTATAAATACTGCAAAAATAGTACAGGGTTCCCTTCCACCCTACCCCTAGGGCTCTCAACCGTTGACAGCTTAAATAACCATGGTTCAGTGACCACAACCAGGAAGTCACTTTGATATGATGCTATCAGCTAATTATAGGCCTTATTCAAACTTCACCAATTTGATTTACTCATATCTTTTTTTTTTTTTTTTTTAGGACCAGGGTCCAATCCTGGATTCTACATCCTATTTAGTTATATTTAGTTGCCTTAATCGCTTTCAATCTGGTACAATGTTCTTAGTCTTTCCCTTTCTTTTCTTTCCTGTTTTCTGTTTGTTTGCTTTTTACTTGTTTGTTTGTTTTATGACCTTGACAGTTTGAAAAGTATTGGCTGGTGATTTTGTAAAATGCCCCTCTGTCTGGATTTGTCCAGTGGTTTCTCATGATTCGATGGAGGCTGTTAATTTTGGCAAGAATCTCACAGATGGGACTCTATGCCCTTCTCAGTGTATCCTATCAGGGGCTTTGTGATGTTGCTGGTTCTCAATCCTGGTGATGTAAACTGCGGCCACTTGGTGGAGGTGACGTCCACCAGGCTTCTCCACTATTATCATTTTTCTTTTGTGATGAATAAATCTCTTGCGAGGAGATAGTTTGCGACTCTGCAGATATTCTGTTTTCCATCTATTTTCACATCCCACATTCAGCATCCACCCATGAGACATACTTGCCACAATCATTAATGGAGCATTGCCAAATTGTCCTTTTTTCTCCCTCTATCATTTCTTCTACATTTATCAATTGGAATTCTCCTGTGAAAAAGAAATGTTCCTTTTTTCTCCCTTTGTGTATATACTTTATTCAATTATTTATATCAGCATGGACTCATGAACATTTATTCTCTTCTCTTCTACGGGTTATCACTCATTCTTATTATTATCTACTTTATTACTCAAAAAAGTAATATCCCCGTGTCCCACTTAGTGTGGGGCACGGGGATAAATCTGATTCTTTCCTAAAAGTCATCATAGTCTCATGGTTGAGACAGCTAATCAAAGACTATCGGAAGACATATTGTCCAGAAAGCAAATACAGAAACCCACTGGAAGCCACCGTTATGTAATTTTCTACTACTCTTGGTCATTTAGGAGAAGTGATTCTCGAGAGATGAGTAGGTGCTTCCCAGCCAGAACAGGGTGGGCAGGACAGGTCAGGGAAGTAGCTGCGGCAGAAGCATCCATGTGCAACAGCCTGGGTACCACAGAAGAACAGGGTGTTCCGAGTGGCTGAAGCAAAGGGTTTGCACATGAGATAGAGCTGGGCAAGATGTAAATTTGGAGAGAGAGAAGCAGGGTCCAAATCCCAGAGTGGGCGGGGGACCCAGATGTCTGACTCTGGGCCGATGTCAACACTGTAGGTGAGAAGCCACTGACAAGGCTCAAGTAGCAGAATCACATGTTGGGTTTAATGATTTTTAAAGTCTTTCTTTCTCTGTGAGAGAGAGAGAGAGCTAGGAGAGTGTGAGGCTGCAGGTGGGCAGTCAGCTACAGGATCAGCGCCAGAGTCAAGCTGAAAGGATGAGGGTTTGAGGAGTCAGCGGTAGGGATGAAAAGTGGAGGCAGGTCTGAGAGATGGGAAGGAGGTAGATTCAAGTGTGTTCTGTGACCATATGCGGGGAAGCTCTGGAGTGTCTTAGGCTGATAGTGACATAATTTGTTGTTCAGTCACTCAGTCGTGTCTACTCTTTGCAACCCAGTGGACTGTAGCGTGCCAGGCTTTCCTGTCCTTCACTGTCTCCCGGAGTTTGCTCAAATTCATGTCTATTGAGTCAGTGATGCCATCCAACCATCTCATCGTCTGTCGCCCCTTCTCCTCCTGCTCTCAATCTTTCCCAGCATCAGGGTCTTCCAATGAGTCAGCCCTTCGAATGAAGTGGCCAAAGTATTGGAGCTTCCACTTCAGCATCAGTCCTTCCAATGAATATTCAGGACTGATTTCTTTTAGGATTGACTGGTTTATCTCCTTACTGTCCAAAGGATTCGCAAGAGTTTTCCCCAGCACCACAGTTCAAAACCATAAATTCTTCTGGGCTAGCTTTCTTTATGGTCCAACTGTCACATCCATACATGACTACTGGAAAAACCATAGCTTTGACTATACAGACCTTTGTTGGCAAAGTGATGTCTCTGCTTTTAGGGGTTGAGATTTAGGGTAGCCACTCTGGCTCCTGGATGCAACATGGAAAGAGAAAGCCCCGTTGGCCCAGGGGAGATAAAGACCACTTGGGATGATGGCAGGGGAGAGCAAAAGAAGGAGCAGATTTGAGAGATGCTGAGGAGGGAAAACCCACAGGACTTGGCCATGGATAGGATGCTCAACTGAAAGAGAGATATGTATGGAGGAAAACTCCCAGGTTTCTGGAATCGACAACACTTGACACTAACTGAGCACTCAATTCATGTCAGGCACAGTTCAAGTCAAGCTAGGGGAGAAAAAAAATCACACAAAGACACACACACATAGTTTACACGTGGGGTACCTCTTTGGATACACAAGAAACTGTTTATAAATGTTGCCTTAAGGAGGAATTGAGTATCTAAAAAAGATCAAAATACTATCTAATAGGACTTCCCTGGTGGTCCAGTGGTTAAGAATTCACCTGCCAATGCAGGGGACACGGGTTCAATCCATCCAGGAAGATCCCACATGCCATAGGGCACCTAAGCCCATGTGCCACAGCTATTGCAGCCCATGCACCCTAGAGCCCATGCTCTGCAACAAGAAAGCTGCTGCAACGAGAAGCCCATGCACAACTAGAGAAAGCCCAAGAACAGCAACAAAGACCCAGCCAAAAATTTTAAAAACTAAAATCAATTTGGTCCAATTCAGTTCAGTCGCTCAGTGGTGTCCGACTTTTTGCGACCCCATGAATCACAGCATGCCCAGCCTCCCTGTCCATCACCAACTCCCAGACTCAAGTCCATCGAGTCAGTAATGCTATCCAGCCATCTCATCCTCTGTCGTCCCCTTCTCCTCCTGCCCCCAATCCTTCCCAGCATCAGAGTCTTTTCCAATGAGTCAGCTCTTCGCATGAGGTGGCCAAAGTACTGGAGTTTCAGCTTTAGCATCATTCCTTCCAAAGAAATCGAGGGCTGATCTCCTTCAGAATGGACTGGTTGGATCTCCTTGCAGTCCAAGGGACTCTCAAGAGTCTTCTCCAACACCACAGTTCAAAAGCATCAATTCTTCAGCGCTCAGCCTTCTTCACAGTCCAACTCTCACATCCATAAAAAAATACTGCCTAGTAAAACTCTTGGAGAACTGGTGCTGGATGTTTTCTCCATGTGTGCTTGCTAATACCCACCTTCAGTTTGACTGACTGAATCCACACAATCTACAGTCACTGAGTGTTGCAGCTGCAGGTTCTGTGCAGGTAAAACAGGAGAACAGAAGAAACATTGTCCCCTAGCAAGCAAAGACAGAAAAGAGGGAAGAACCAAGCATCACACCCAGCTCCTTCCTCCAGAGCAGCCAATCAGCTCGGTCCCTCACAGAGGTGGGCGGGGTTTGGAGCAGGAAGGTGCCACCTCCATGGGCTCCCAGCTAACATTCCCAACTCCTGGCTCACTGAACTGGCTGAACTAACCCACTGTGCTTATGGTGAGTAGGAGTTGTGTGTCCTTCCAGGTCTGTTCAATCTTGCCCCCACCAACAAATGGAATTTTCACAATATCAACTACTGGTCCTTTGGGCAGCCTCCTAGAACCACAGCTGGGCAAAGCAGATTTGATTGCCTGAAGGTCAGAAATAAAACAGGACCAGACATTTCAATTGACTCCAAGGCCGCTAGGTACCTAAGCTGGAAAACTAACTCCCTATCCCATTTTCCACCTCAGATTATGAAGCACCAAACAGCATGATAGAGCTCATCAGATTTACTGTGAAAACAAATGACAATATACTCCAATACTTTGGCCACGTGAATGCAAAGAGCCAACTCATTGGAAAGACCTTGATGCTGGGAACGAGTGAAGGCAAAAGGAGAAGAGGGCAGCAGAGGATAAGATGGTTAGATAGATAGCACCATTGACTCAATGGACATGAATTTGAGCAAACTCCAGGAGATAGCAGAGGACAGAGGAGCCTGGCATGCTGCAGTCCATGGGATCACAAAAAGTCGGGCATGATTTAGTGAGTGAACAACTAAATGGCAATATAAAAATACTCCATAAAATTCCAACACAGAGAAGCCTCAAGCTTGAGTATAAATTAATTCCCATGGTGAATTTCTGATCCTGCTCAGCCATAGCTGAAGGGGCTCTGAGGGTCTGGATGGAGCTGGGGCCACTGCCTGGACCATCTCTAGTGGGGAGAGGTGTGGACCCTTCAGCACCTTATAGGGATGCTGAGAGCACCAAGTCTTTCACGAGACTCAGCTTAACATCCTAAGAGCTAATGTGCTGAACCCAAAAGATGAATGACTTACCATCTGCAAACTCAGGAAATCCCCAGCTCTCAGGGCAGATGTATGAGCAAGAGTATATTCCCCTAGGCTCTGTAGGTGATGCTGCAAAGACCAAGAGAGAAACTCAAACAAGGGAGGAAAGGAAGATGTGGATCAAGAAAACCATTTCTGTTCTGCCAAGATGCTAGTCAGGCAATGGAAGACAGGGGTCTGGGGTCCACTTAAACTCAACAGGGTCAAATCTCCCCCTCCTTTTACCACTGTGCAAGTGCCATTATAAGGGGTAGGGAGCCATGCACAGGGTCTCCCTCTGAGACAGCAGGGTCTGAGATGTCATTGCCTTCATGTTGTTGTTATGTAGTCGTTCAGTCATGTCTGACTCTTTGTGACAGTCCATGGACTGTAGCACATCAGACTCCTCTGTCCATGGGATTCTCCAGGCAAGAATACTGGAGTGGGTTACCATTCTCTTCTCCAGGGGATCTTCCCGACCCAAGGACAGAACCCAGATCCCCTGCATTGGCAGGTGGATTCTTCACACTGAACCACCTGGGAAGCCCCCGTTGTAATCGTGTAAGTTAGCAGTCTGCAGTGATGCTGGCTCCAGTGACCAGGTCTTCTTCTTTGAAGTACCTTCCTTTCCCAACTAGAAGTCAGACTCTCTGAATGTCCATTTTTCCGGGCTCCGGTGCCTCCTTGGGCACCTTCGACCCCTCCTGAAGGCATCCCACCACAGGGCATCCTTGCCGAGACCCCAGACTGTCCCCTAAAGAAGGTGGCTTTCTTCCCTCATCCCCCTGTGTTCCAAATGGAGGATCACTCAGGCACAATCCTGAACCAAAGCCAGACTGATGCTTCTGCTCCCATGCACTTCTCAAGATGCTCTTCTTTGTAGACCTTTTAAAAATATCCACCCTTTGAAAATCATTGCTTTTCTTCAAATCTTTTCCTGCAGGGACCAGATATTTCCCCTGTGCTTTCTTCCCCTCAACTGTCCCTGGCTTCTTTCAGGCAAGCTCAGCTTTGTATCAGTTGAACCTGCTTTTTTTTTTAAGTTGGCCCTTTATTTCATATAGAGCCCGCCCTCTCTTGTGTTTTCCAAGAATTGTTTTCTGAACACAATCCTCCAGGGTCTTTTCTTATGGGATTTCCCATGATGGGAGATACGAAACCATTCATTCTGGGTCTGTTCAAAGCAAACCGCTGTTTAGACAAATCTTACTAAGCTGGAAAATCCCACTCAGAGGTCTTCTCCCATCAGTCCTGCGTCTCCTTGAGTCTGGGCTTGTTCCGAGCTTGTCCTGCCCAGCTGTTCTGTCATCCGTCCCATTGGTCCTGTGTTTTCCTTCAGAAACCAAATTCCATGAATGTCTCAGGTGTTCTCTTAGACAGAGGTATTTCCTGGGTCACAAAGTTCATGAATTTTTTTTTTTTTTTTTAGCATTTCACACTGATCTTTCTAGTCTTTCACTGTCCAAAAAATTTCAATTAACTTATGTATTTTTAATTAGAGGATAATTACTTACACTATTGCGTTGGTTTCTGCTATACAACACCATGAATCAGCCACAGGCATGCCTATGTCTCTCTCCCTTTTGAACCTCCCTCCCTCCTCCCACGCCATCGCATCTTCTTTGGATAGATTTATCCAAAGCTTTTTTTTTTGTCCCATCCTTTAAGGGGCTGTTGCCAATTGTTCTTACTATGTACGCTCTTACTGCGGCCCTCCTCCCAGCAGATCTAAAAGGACAGACACTTCTCAGATTTTCCTGGATCTTGGCTACCCCTGGGAAAGTCATTGCAGTCTGCTTTCTGTAAAATGTTGCTTCTTTTCTCTGCTGCTTAATCTTACTGGAATTCGAACACCATTTCTGTTCTAGACCCACCTAAACTAGGTTTGTCAACATTGTATAATGTATCATCTTTACTGTCTGAGCAACCAGCGAAGCCCAATCTATTACTATAGTTCAATAAAAAATATTAAAAAAAACATGTCTGCCATTTCAATTTCCCCCATAAGAACAATCAATATTATATTTTCAATAATATTGATATATTTCTCTTCCACAAACTTAGAAGACAGATTCTCTTTATGATAAAAGACTTCATTCCTTTTATTATTTTTTAAAAATAAAATCTACTATTTTTCTGTAAAAGGAAGCCACAGGCGGGGTGTCTGAGGTTCAGAGCCATAGTCAGAGTATATCAGTAACAAATCTGGAACCACTTTGAAATCACATATGGGGGTTTCTCTTGAACCTGTGGGCAAGTTACAGGAATTAAAATCTAGTTCCTTTGTAGTTCTCTCTTGCTTCTGAAGACCATTTAAAGCAATTAAAAAATTTTTAAAGTACAGAACTGGGGGGTAGTTTACCTTATGCCGTCTACAGTTACCCACCACTAACACTCTAAAACTCAAAACTCACTCTGTTCTGTGAAATAGACAGAATATCAGCTTAAAGTCCTGGGCATCCTGGCTCAGAGAACTTCCCAAAGACCACACTAAAAATGTCCTGCTCCTTTGCATCAAAGCCCCCATGAAATGCTCTCAATTCCCTTTAATCAAACCCTTGCCTCCTTAATCTTCCCTAATGCCTCCTTTTCACCAAATGTTTGCTGCTTCTGCCTCGTAAGTCCGTCCTGAAGCCACCTCATTTGCTAGGGTCCCCAGCCTGCCTCCATCCCAGTGTAAAATGGCCAAGGAGCTTCTGGCTGCCATGACCGGCTAAGGGAAGAGTCCCACACGGTCCATGCTTCCTAATGCTTAACTCTTCCCACCCAGGGCATCCCTGTGATAAACTCAATTTCAGGGGTTTCTCTGGTGGCTCAGCTGCCTGCCAGTGCAGGAGACACCGGTTTGATCCCTGATCCAGGAAGATCCCACATGCCTGGGAGCCACAGCTACTGAACCCTGAGTGCCCTAGAGCCTGTGCTTCGCAACAAGAGAAGCCACAGCGATGAGAAGCCCAAGCACCGCAACTAGAGAGTAGCCCCTGCTCACCATAACTAGGCAAAAGCTCGTGCAGCAATGAAGACCCAGCACAGACCAAAGTAAATAAATAAAATTTTTAAAAAACCAATTTCATTATAGAGCAGTGAGAATGAATAATATGTGACTACACACAGCCACGTGGATGATCTCATAAAAAACTCTTCATGTTGTGGGAAAGAACATACTGTTTCTACTGTTATGATTATATTTATAAAAATGTATGTGAATTACAAAGTAAACCCAAGACTCTTTATGCTGTTAATAGTCAGGATGGTAGCTGGGTGATCATTAAGTGGTATGAGGGGGTTTATGTGCTGTTGGTAATGTCCTCTGTCTCGTCCAGGTGCTGGTTACATAAAGAGTGTCCAGTTAGCAAAATTTCATCCAACATCCAACTGTAATATCTGCATGTCGATAAAAGGTCACTTTTTTTAAAGTCATCAAGGCCAACTATATGACATCATTTTAGCATTGTGACCAATTGCCAAGGTCAACCCCCATTCCCGCCCCAAGGGTCGCAGTTGACAAACCTTGCCTCCTGGCCATGCCCAAAGCCCCCATCCACACAGGTCGAGTGCTCCACAAATGACGGTTATTATTATTTATTTTTCAATGTTCTCTGCTCTTTAATGAGATGTTAGGGTTTGGGGGAGTACATTGGGTTGAAGAGTGCACCCCAAAAATGATATAACCAAGTCTTAGCCCCCAATACTTATGAAAGTGATCTTGTTCAGAAATTGGGTCTTTGTGAATGTAATTAAGTCAAGGTCTGAGATTTACAGTATTCCCTAAATCTAATGAACAATGTTCTTATAAGAAAAAGGAGAGGGAAATTTGAGATGCAGAAAAAGAGGCCAAAGGAAGAAAACCACGTGGATATGGAGGCAAAGGCTGGAATTATGCTGCCACAAACCAAGGAACCCCAGGAGCCAGCAGAAGAAACCAAGAGAAGCAGGAATGACCCTTCCCTAGAGCCTTGGCAGGGAGCATGGCCCTGCCAACACTTTAATTTCAGACTTCTGACCTCCAGAACTGCAAAAGAATACATTTCTGTCGTGTTAAACCCATCAGTTTGTGGTCATTTGTTAACGATAACCCTAGGAGACAAATACAGCCCTAGGACCAAACATTTAGCACTCCCTTTTTCCTGCACTTTTTCTAAACCAAGAGACAAATTTCTGACTGTAAGAGATGGTATCAGAATTCTGCCTGGATTACTCATGAAACCACAGTAGATGGCATGATTGAACACATGCCAAATTAGTTTATTAATAACTGCCTGAGAATTGAATTGAGTCCTCCCGGCTCCAGACCTCCCTACCACAGGCTAGACTCTGCTCTAAAATGCTTACAAGAACAGGTAGGGTCACATTTTATCTAAAAGGTATTCAGCATTTGTTTAGAGACCCTAGGTGCTTTCTAGGGGGCCTGAAGGCGGGAAGCAGTAAAGATACTGTCTAACACAGAGCAAGACAAATACCAGATGATATCACTTTGGTGTGGAATCTCAAAGAACCAAACTCTTAGAAATAGAGTAAAGGGGTGGTTACCAAGAACTGTGGGTGAGGGACACTGGAAGATGTTGGTCAACAGATACAAACTTTCAGTTATAAGACTAAAGTTCTGGGAACCTAACATACAGCAGAAGTATAATAGTTACTCACACTATAGTTGCTAAGAGAGTAAACTGTAAATGTTCTCACCATGAAAAAGAAATGGTAATTATGTGACATGATAGAAGTGTTAGCTAATGGTATGATGGCAATTATTTTGCAGTATGTAAACGTATCAGAACAACACAGACGCTATGTGTCAATTATATCTCAGTAAATCTAGGAAAATAAGACGTTGTCCATCACTCTGCAGTTCAGCTCTGGCCCCATTCTTGCACAAGTCAGGAAGAACTGAGTAGTCTATAGTATCTATGATCTTTGAAGGCAGATTATTAAGTTGTCACTTGGATATGTCCCCTGGGGGTTCCCTGGCACAAATATCCCCCAAGAGGCTTATCAAAGAATTCTACCCACACTTACTGCTCCCCCTAAGACGTATTGTTACTGAAACAAACAACATTCTGTTTTGTTCTATATCACTGATGTTTGAATGCCTCTTCCAGAATGTCATCCTTGACAGCAGCTTGCCTAGACTGTCCCCAGTCCTGCTCTGCAATAGAAACCAGTGAAGAGATATTCTCTTTCAGGTTATGCAGTCTTACCATCAGCCTGCAGGACAGAAAAAAGGCTGGATGTAATCTCCTGTTACTTGTGACAAGAATTCTCACTTATTTTTGGTTGCATTGGGTCTCAGTTGAGGCCGGCCGTATCTTTTGTTGTGGCACGAAGGTTTAGTTGCTCCTTAGCATGTGGAATCCTAGCTCCCCGACCAGGGATTGAATCTGTGCCCCCAGCATTGGAAGCGTGGAGTCTTAACCCCTGGACCACCAGGGAAGTCCCTCCCACTTCTCATATTGCCAAAGTAACCAGACCCAGAAAGCAGAGGGGACACTGGACAGGGAAGGACCAGCTTTGGCTAAGCCCCTCTTACGGCTGTCACCTTCCCCAGTTCACATTCTTGCTGACAAGCACGTGACCCCATCCGGGACCACCTATCCCAGACAGCCTGCAACATTCCAAAATTAGTTTTTCCTCTCTTTACTGCATCCCTCTCCTTCTTTCAGCTAGTTGGGTAAAAAAAGTCTGGGCAACAGTTCAACTAATCCCCTCTGAGGTACCATATTAGTGAAGATACCAGTTATCTTCCTTAGGGTTACATACATTTTAGAAGAAGGTGACTGATGAAAGTAAGACCTGAAAGCAAAGGAATCAAAGTTGAATGTTGCAATTTTAGCCAGCTTGAATGAGTGAAAAGATTTTCCTTCCTCCCTCAAATGACACTGGGCAGCTGAGCACTGACTCTGCAAGCCTACAGTGGTGTCTCTTCAGGGCACACACCTCTGTAAGATATAGATGTCACCATGGGAAGTCCCACTTTCCATCACAGAGACACACGCTGGAACATAAAGGAAAGATGAGATGTTAGACAAGAAAGGCAGGCAGACTCCCCATCCACCAGAGTAAGGAATTTACGCTCTGTCTTACAGGCATGGGGAGCCACGAAGGGCCTTATCCAAGGGAGCAGCGTGGTCAGCTTTGCCTTTTAGCCAAACCACCACATGGCATTGTGGAGGACGGATGCGATGGAGTCGGTAGCTCAGCTGGAAGTTGTGATGCAGTCCATGTGGGAGACATGGGGCTCTGAAACAGAGCAAAGGCAGTGGAGCTGGAGAGGAGGGGAGGGATTTGAGAACTCTGGGGAAGGGTGGGAAGGGGAAAGGCAGCAGCCCCAGGTGACCGAGGGGATCCAGGCAGAGACAGCAGGAGCCTCGCACCCACCAAGGCTCACAAAGAGGAAAAGAGGAAACCAGGCACAGAGAAGCCAAGGCCGAGCAAGGTGGCAGGCACAGGCAGGTACTGGTGTGAAATTCAATCATTCCTATTCATGCAGTCCTAGTGCTCTGGTCCTTCAGGGCATATGCAGGCTTCCACAGAGCAGGTGAGCATGGATTACCTGAAAGTTGTCCATCTCCAGATCCTCCACTTCCGCAAGTGGATTCAACCCACCGCAGAGAGAAAATACTCAGAAGAACAATTCCAGTAAGGTCCCAAAAGCAAAACTTGAATTTCCCATTCGTGTGCAAACACTTACATAGCATCTTCTACTATTTACATATAATTTATAGATAACTTGATCTTCCCAGGTGGCTCAGTGGTAGAGAATCCACCCGCCAATGCAGAAGATGCAGGAGACATGGGTTTGATCCCTGAGTTGAGAAAATCCCCTGTAGAAGGAAATGGCAACCCATTCCAGTATTCTTGCCTGGGAAATCCCATAGACAGAGGAGCCTGGCGGGCTACAGTCCATGGGGTCACAAAGACTTAGTGAGTAAACAACAACAGATAAATTATACTTTGTATTAAGTATTATAAGTAATTAGAGATAACATAATGTACAGGGAAGCTGTGCCATAGATTGTCAGGAAATACCAGGATCACAGCTTTATCGTGGTGAAGGGGCTTTCGGAAAGGAAATCAGTCCTAAATATTCATTGGAAGAACTGATGCTGAAACTGAAGCTCCAATACTTTGGCCGCCTGATGTGAAGAGCCGACTCGTTAGAAAAGACCCTGATGCTGGGAAAGATTGAAGGCGGGAGGATAAGCAGACAACAGAGGATGAGATGGTTGGATGGCATCACCGACTTGATGGGCATGAGTTTGAGCAAACTCCGGGAGATGGTGAAGACAGGGGAGCCTGGTGTACTACAGTCCATGGGGTCGGAAAGAGTCGGACACGACTGAGCGACTGAAAAACAACAATAGCAGGCCATTTCATGTAAGGCATTTGAGCTTCCCCAGATTTTGGAACCCAGGGAGAATTGCATTATCTAAAATCATAGAAAAAAATTCACTTCGATTTCTATGTGGCAGAGAGACAAAACAGGACGATCACTAGAACATTTTCAGTCATAAAAATAATCATGCCCAGATAAACTTCTGTGGAGTTCAAGGAGAAAAGAGAACTCTGTAAAACTCTCAACTCTTAAGAGCTTATACGTGGACATTTTAAAGTAAATGATGATTCCTATCAAGTAGCTAGATTCTCTTTGAGACACTTCAGAGTGTTATCAAACATTTCAGCGTCAAAGAAATGTCGACATGGCAGAAGGTATATTGTTTACAGGCTACGACCACTTAAAGTTATGATGAGACATTCCCAATGCTTAATGGATCATCTTCAAGATTATGTTCTAAATGATCTCAGAGGGGCACACAGGTCATGTCTGGGTCCCCCACCCCAGGGCTGTGCCTCCCCAGGGCTGTCTTCAGAGTATCTGATCTGGGAGCCTGCCTGGCTTCAAGTTGCACTCGGGCGCCCAGCACTGTCCATTCCCCTCCTGAGTTTCTCGCTCTTTCCCTGGCTTTCACACCCTATATGAGCATCACATTCGTCATCCTTTTCCCTGGCCCCGGTACCCTGATAGCAGTTGCTGTTTGCAGGCTGGGCACTGAGCAGATGCAGAAGGAAGCCCACCCCTCTGCTTCAGCCCTCCCGCCTCTCGTCCCAGGTCCCCCACTTCCCCGAAGTCCCCACCAGCCCTGCTTACCCTCCCCAGCCTCCGTCCTCTCTTCCATCAGCCTAGCCGCCTCCAGCCCGGCCTTTCCTTCAGGCGCCCAAGGCCCAGCTTCTGGACCTCCTTCCCAGGAGAGCTGAAGGTGAGCCCGAACAAGCACGTACTCCAGATCGGTAACACCAGCCCTGCCCAGCCAGGCCCTTCCCACTCCACAGACATCTCAGTCTCCCTGGCCTTTCATCTGCAGAGGAGTGGGAGGGAGAGGATGTGACTTAATCAGCCAGGCATCCGAGCCCAGGGATGCCCAGTGCTCCCACTCAGGCCTGCCCCCCGCACCCCTCTCTCCATGTCCAAGCCCTGCTGTGGACAACCAGGGGCTTTGGCTTTGAAGGGAGGATGCTGCGTTTCTGAGAAAGGGACAGAATGGGGAGGAAATGGACTTGGCTAGATGTGCACTTTATGTAAAACATTCCCTCCACTGGAATCCCATGCGCAGGGCTGCACACACTCACTGCACAGGGTGCAGCTGTGCAGGAACACACACACATACTCACCCAACTCATTCCAGCCCCAACCTGATCAGAAGAAATGAATTAAGATGAAAGCCCTCAGTGTTCTCCCTCATTTCCTCCTCATGGCGTTAGCAGAGGTCACAGCAGAAGCTCCTGAACCTCAAGGTGCCAGTGAGAGAAGGGATGGGCCCAACAGGACCAGGAGTGCCCCCTTCCAATCCCCAGTCTCCCCCCTCCAGCTGACTGAATGGGGATTGCTGGCTGCACCCCTTTCTTTCCTTCTGCCCACAAAGAGTGCATGGTCTCCACATGCCTCCTTCCTGCACTGGGGCTTACTGCCTTGGGGGGTCTTCAGGGTTTCCACCCCTCCAGAATTCTCGGCTTACATACAAGTGCCTCGCAGAAGAGTGGTGTACTCGTGTACACTTCTGGGGGAGGGGACAGGAGCATGGTGGAGGCGCGAGGCTCGGAAAGGGCAGAAGGGAAGTGTCCCTTTCCGTTTCCAGACTGTCACCCAGTCCGCAGCCCCTGGCGGGTGGGCCGCCGGCCTTGAAGCATCTTTCTCAGGGGTGGCTGCCCCCTCCCTGCCCGTCCTCAGAAACTCCCCAGGGTGGGCCCTACCTGGGCTGTGGAGAGAAGCCGGGGACCTCTGGGGTCTCTGTAGAGACGTCTCTGCTCTGTCCTCAGTGTGCTTCATGCCAGCAGTCACCCCTGTGACCCCTCTCGAGTGCCTCTGCCCCCCACACCCACCACCGTCACCATTCATCCTGTGGACGCCTCACCCTTAAGGTCTCTGTTGAGGAGCCTCCTCCAACCACGCCATGGAAACCTGCCCTCTCCGGGAAATAAATCGCTCTGTTTATTTCCTTCCAAGCATTTGTCACTATCTGGCTCAATTTTGTTTGCTTATTTGTTTGTTATCTGAGCAGTGCTGTCAATCTCTCCACACAGAGTCCCTAAGATTGGGGCTCCCCAAATGAATTGGCTTTCCCAGTCTCATTCCCCTTTCTTGCAGCCCCAGAGTGGGTCTAGCACCCAGCAGCCACATGTGTGCTCAGTCATTCAGTCATGTCTGACTCTTTGTGACCCCATGGACCATAGCCCTCCACGCTCCTATATCTATGGGATTTCCCAGGCAAGAATACTAGAGTGGGTAGCCATTCCCTTCTCCAGGGGATCTTCCCTAGCTGGGGATGGAACCTGAGTCTCCTGCTTTGGCAGGTAGGTTCTTTACCACTGAGCCACCTGGGAAGCCCACTTAGTAGCTACATATTTGTTCAAAAAATGAATGAAGGAAAATATTCTAGGTGCTGGTAACCTGTGTCCTTCTATCTTAAACACTTTCCAGTTAAATTATTATTTATAATGTATAAACATAGATATTAACATAGAACATACACTGGATACATTATACAATGGCACCCCACTCCAGTACTCTTGCCTGGAAAATCCCATGGACAGAGGAGCCTGGTGGGCTGCAGTCCATGGGGTCGCTAAGAGTCGGACACAACTGAGCAACTTCACTTTCACTTTCACTTTTCCCTTTCATGCATTGGAGAAGGAAATGGCAACCCACTCCAGTGTTCTTGCCTGGAGAATCCCAGGGACAGGGGAGCCTGGGGGGCTGCCATCTATAGGGTGGCACAGAGTCGGACATGACTGAAGCGACTTAGCAGCAGTAGCAGCAGCATAATAAGTAAATATGTCACACGTGCTTGTCAACGTCTGCCTTCTAAGCCACTCGAGAGCATTGCAGTCTGAGCTCTCACTGTCACTCAGCTTCCAGCCCAATGCTCGGTAGTCTCGATTTTGCTTGTTGCCATGTGATGATGAACAAAACGTTTTATTTTAATTAGGAGGAGAGTGATGTATCTTGCATTTGTTCAGTTCTTGAAAGACTGCTAAGTCCTTCCACGTCTGATTTGTCCCCATAATTTTAAAAAGTCAGCACACGGTGGTGGTGGTGGTTTACTCGCTAAGTCCTGTCTGACTATTTGCAACCCCATGGACTGCAGCCCATCAGGCTCCTCGGTCCATGGGATTCTCCAAGCAAGAATACTGGAGTATGTTGCCATCTCCTTCTCCAGGGGATCTTCCTGGACCTGGGACTGAACCCGTATCTCCTGCTTGGCAGGCAGATTCTTTACCACTGTGCCACCTGGAATCTCCAAAAGTCAGCATCAGTTAGTTCACTTCCGTTGCTCATTCTGTCTAACTCTTTGTGACTCTATGGACTGCAGCACACCAGGCCTCCCTGTTCTTCACCATCTCCCAGAATTTGCTCAAACTCACGTCCATCAAGTTGGTGATACCGTCCAACCATCTCATCCTCTGTCATCCCCTTCTCCTCCTACCTTCAATTTTTCCCAGCATCAGGGTCTTTTCCAATGAGTTGGCTCTTCGCATCAGGTGAGAAAGTATTGGAGCTTTATTTGGAAATTCTATTTCCATAAGTCCTTTCAGCGTACGGAATTAGGATGGCCTCATGCAACCTCTGCTTGTGGCTTTTCTTCGAAGCTTTGTATTGTGCTGAGTTCACCTGTCCCACAAGATACAATTCATATCTCCCTTCCTCCGACTACCTCTCTTCCTGATAACTTGAACAGAAGCGTCACTTCTGCGACCACACCCCGATTGTACCTGCACACACACACCTTTATCAAAGCTAGCCACATTTTACTGATTCGCCTTTGTGTATGTCTTCCCCACTGGATCCTACATTCTTCTCAGGGTAAAAACTGTGTATTGTTTATTTACACATCTCCTGCTCCTAGCAGGGCTCCGTGTACCGTTTTTCGAACTTGTAGGCATACATCAGCCAACAGCTAATGACTTGCTTTGCCATATCACAAGGTAAATAAGGATGGCATCCAGAAATACAGGACAAACCCAGGCCCGGACAAATACAGGACAAAATGGCCCAGAAAGCCATTTTCAATAAGGTCTAGGAAAGCATATCCCACTGAGAGGGCCGGGGAGGTCAGTCTCTGCTCGGGGACGTGGTCATGAGCATTAGTGGAGAGTCCTGTGTTCCTCATGAGTTCCCCAGTCACTCACTGCCTCCTAGCCCACCTCTCTTCCTTTTGTGGGCAATACTAGGTCCCCCAGCAGGGGAGACAGACTTAGCTTTCAGGTCCTGGGAGCGCTTAAATAGGACCATAGGGCTCAAGGAAGATTTCCATGAGGAAGTACTGATTCAGATGAGACCCCAGGGACTTCCCTCCAGTGGATAGGAATCCACCTGTCAGTGCAGGGGACACAGGTTCCATCCTTAGCCCTGAAAGACTTCACACGCCATGGAGCAACCAAGCCTAGGCACCACAACCACTGAGCTCTGTGCTGAATTACTGAAGCCCGTGTGCGTAGGTGCCTGGCCTCCGCAACAAGGGAAGCTACCGCCATGGGAAACCAGTGCACCACAGTTAGAGAGTAGCCCCCGTTCACACAACTAGGGAAAGCCTGCACTCAGCAATGAAGACCCAGGGCAACCATAAATAAATAAAGCATTAAAAAAATCATTTTAAAAACAGATGAGACCCAAGGAAAAGCTGGAGGTGGCAAAGAGAAGAGAGTGAGGGTATTGCAGACAGAGGGGACAGTATGCTTAAGACAGCAGTGGTCACTTACTGTCGTGGAGGCCCCGGGGAGTGGAGACCGTAGGAACTAGACCACTCACGCCTCGGCCAAAAGGGGTAACAGGCTGTGGCCACATAGGAATGGGGGAGGGGGGGTGTTAATGTATATTCCAATTTTTAAAAGAATCTGGAAACCTGGACTTTTATGAGAAATTCTCTAGTTTTACATGTCGGCTCAACTTAACAAAAATATTGTGTGTGCCAAATAAAACACACCTGTGGGTTTAATGGGCCAGTGGGTAGCCAGTCTGGGGGCAGTGGGTTATACCGTGAACAAAAGGGGCCACAACACCCAAAGACAGAGGCTGAAGAATGAAAAAGGCCCACGTGGCCGTGAAAGGCTGTGGAAGGACTTTGTCACCTTGTCTTGTCTTTACTTTTTCTTTTCTTCTTCTCTCCGCTCTTCTCTTTCTCATGCAACTCTTATTTCTTTTTTTGAAACTGAAGTACGGTTGATTTACAGTGTCATGTTAGTTTCAGGTAAACAGCAAAGTGATTCATAGATAGATAGATAGATTTTCAGATTCTTTTCCCTTTTAGGTTATTACAAGATATTGAGTAGAGTTCCCTGTGTCATACAGTAAGTCCTTATTGCTTATCTATTTTATTTTTTATTGACATATACAGTGCCATGTATAAGATAGATGGGTATTGGGAAGCTGCTGTTTAGCATGGGAAGTTCAGCTCGGTGCTCTGTGACCTGGAGGGGTGGGATGCGGGGGAAGAGAGAGGCAACAGGGAAGGGATATATGTACGCATATGGCTGATTCAGTTCATTGTGCAGCAGAAACTAACAACACTGAAAAGTTGCTCTATGCTAATAAATGTTTCAAAGTTTATCTATTTTATATGTAGTAGTGTATTGATGTTAATCCCAACCTCCTAATTTATCGCTCCCCAAAGAATCTTAAGGTGAGCTGGATTGTATTTCAGGAAGCCTACTCAGGTTGCAACATGAAGAATCAATGGGAAGGAACCAGCATGTTAGGAGGAAGACCAGTTTTAAGACAAGTAATGTGACAACCGGAGAAGGCAATGGCACCCCACTCCAGTACTCTTGCCTGGAAAATCCCATGGATGGAGGAGCCTGGTGGGCTGCAGTCCATGGGGTTGCAAAGAGTTGGACACGACTGAGCGTCTTCACTTTCACTTTTCACTTTCATGCATTGGAGAAGGAAATGGCAACCCACTCCAGTGTTCTTACCTGGAGAATCCCAGAGTCAGGGGAGCCTGGTGGGCTGCCGTCAGTGGGGTCGCACAGAGTTGGACACGACTGAAGCGACTTAGCAGCAGCAGCAGCAATGTGACAACACAGGTAGAAATGTAGCAGCCTGGTCTCAGTCCAGGAGAAGGATGGGGATGGATGTGTTTGAGAGATTTTCTGGGTTTCAAACCACAGGATTTTCTGTCTGAATGATGTTTGAGTTTCTGTCTTAGGCACTTAAGTGGTTTTTTGGTGTTACTTATCAAGAGAGAAAACACAAGGGACTTCCCATAGTGGCCCAGTGGTTAAGACTCCGTACTTTTACTGCAGGGGGCTGGGGTTCAATCCCTGATTGGGGAACTAAGATCTCACACGCCACTCAGCTGAAAAATATAAAGAAGAGAGAAAACACCAAAAGAAGACCAGGTATGGGGGTGTGATGGGTTTAATTTTGAATATAAGGTTCTGGCACTTCCAAATGGAAATTTCCAGGGGATGATTTCAAAGAAAGAAATCTGTGTTAAAAATCTAGATTTAGGAGTCATCGACAGGTGATAGTAAAGCCACAAAGGGAAGTTGAGAACCCAAAGGGAGACTATGTAGGGTGAGAACAGAAAAGAGTCCGGAACAGAATCCGTTTTAGGGGTGAGTGTAAGTGAAGAAGTTGCAGGCCCATCAAAGAAAAGTCAGTAAAGAAGTAAGAAAACCAGTAAAGTATTGGCATGTGGTTTCATGGGATCAGGGGGAGATGTACTTTCAGGATCAAGTGGACAGTGATATCAGATGCTTCAGAGATACAGCTGAGAACAGGAGAGTGCCCATTGATATGGAGCTTAATGGTCATCTTGGGGCCTGCAGTTTCACTAAAGTGGTTGGGATGAAATCCAGCTTGCAGGGCACTGAGGACCCAGTGGGGCCTGAGCAAAAGGACACCGTGGGTTTGGACAGCTCTTTCCAAAATGCTGGCTCCGGACAGAGGAGAGAAAGATAAATCTATAGGAGGATGTGAGAGTTGGACCATAAAGAAGGCTGAGTGCAGAAGAACTGATGCTTTTGAACTGTGGTATTGGAGAAGACTCTTGGACTGCAAGGAAATCAAACCAGTCAACCTTAAAGGAAACCAACCCTGAATATTCATTGGAAGCTGAAGCTCCAATACTTTGGCCCCCTGATGTGAAGGGCCAACTTATTAGAAAAGACCCTGATGCTGGGAAAGATTGAAGGTAGGAGGAGAAGGGGATGACAGAGGATGAGATAGTTGGATGGCATCACCAACTCAATGGACATGTGTTTGAGCAAACTCTGGGAGATAGTGAAGGACAGGGAAAGCCTGACATGGGGTGGCAAAGAGGTAGCAACAGAACAACAACAAGAATGAGTGGGACCAAGCGCTTTTCTATATAGGAGAGAACTGAACATATTTTAATCTGTATAAGTCTTCAGAGAAAGAGAAAGAAATTGAAGAAATGAGAACAGAAAAATCATCAGTGGTCCATGAAAGCTAAGAAGGCAGGAGACACAGAGCCCCCAGCAAACAGGGAGATCCTTAGACGGGAGCAGGAGGGTAGGTACAAGCAGGTGGTGAACTGGCTGTCTGTAGCCAGCTCCACTTGCGGGCTTCTCTTCTTCCCTCTGAAGTTACAACTGATAGCATCAGCAGAAGAGGAGGATTCTAGGGGTTGAGGGGAAGTGACTCATCTCTGAGCACATCTGCAGAGAAGGTGACTGCCTTGCCCTGGTTCCCACACTCGGTGACCTTGGGATTTTGTGTGTGTTCTAGTGATGCTTCTTCACTCCTTCAAAGGCCAGTTGCATTTCTAACCGATGGTCCACGGGCAGACGCAGCCCTTCCCACACCTTGTAGGGAACACCCTGGACTGGAGCCCAGGGGCCCCAGGAGAATCCCATCCCTGCCGCTCACCAATCTGGATATAAGGTCGAAACATCAGGCCACGAGCGGCCCGTGATGGGCTTGATGCCAAATAGAAGGGGGGATGTGTGCTTGCACGCTCATGTGCCCAAGCACACGCTCCTGATTTACAACGTCCACACCATCTCCAGTGCTGTTGTTTAGTGGCTCAGTCATGTCCAACTCTTTGAGATCCCATGGACTGTAGCCCACCAGGCTTCTCCATCCATGGGATTTCCCAGGCAGGAATACTGGAGTGGGTTGCCATTTCCTTCTCCAGCGGATCTTCCCGACCCAGGGATCGAACCTGCATCTCTTGTACTGGCAGGTGGCTTGTTTACCACTAGTGCCACCTGGAAGGTCTCGTATAAGGCTGCAATCAAGGTCTCCTGGGAGCTGTTGTCCATGACTGGGGTCTCATTCACCTGCAAGCTTGGCTGGAGAGAGATCCTCCTCTGAGCCCATAGCCACTATTCAGCTTCCCTCTGACTGTGGACCAGAGATCGCCTTCAGAGCCCTGCCACGTGGGCCTCTCCAACAAGGTAACTTGCTTCTCCAATGCACACAAACCACAAAGGCGGTGGAGTCTACTAGCAGAAGTCACAGCCTCTTGCAGTGGAATCAGAGTTCATGTCCCTTCCATTTTGCCATCTTCTGCCAATCAAAAAACAAGTCACCAGGGGCTTCCCTGGTGGTCCAGTGGCGAAGAAACCGCTTACAATGAGGGGGACATGGGTTCAATCACTGGTCGGGGAACTAAAATCTCTCATTGTTTGCTATTGCTGCTGTTCAGTTGCTAAGTCGTGTCTGACTCTTTGTAACCCCATGGACTGCAGCATTCCAGGTTTCCCTGTCCTCCACTGTCTCACATGCCTCTGAGCAGCTAAGTCCATGCCACAACTAAGACCCAGTGTAGCTAACTATATGAATTAATTAATTTGTAAAGCCTATTTAAAAAAAGAAAGTCATCAGGTCCAGCCCAGGTTCAAGGGGACAGAATTATACAAACTCAAGAAAAACAAGAGGCAAGCATCATTGAGGCCACCTTAGAAGTCTGCCTACTACAAACAGGCTCCAGATTTTCGTTCTGAAACAGAGGTTCAAGCCAAGTTTAATCATGTTTGAGAAAGGCAGAGTGTCCTGAGCTGATATTTGACTCCTAAAGAGTAACAACTCATAGACAGGACCACATGCCATTCACCACCCTAAGCTATGTACATGCACTTCTAATCTGCAAAACAAGGTTTCAAGTGAAGTATTTTCACTATGCAAATTTAAGATGATGAAAATAAGTCTTAGGTTAAGGGAGTCTGTCCAGGGACACAGCCATCAAGTGGCAGAGCTGGGTCACAGACAGAGCCAGTCTGCTTCCATACCATGAAAACCAGCTCTGAGCATCCCCACTTAGCCAGGTCTATGTCTTCAGAGCCTCACCTCCACATGCCAACATCTGCATTGGTTAAAAATGAGTTTGGCTTTAATAGCCAAGAACCCAATACACCAGGGTTTCAATAAGACAGGCTTCATTAAAAGTCCTTAGGGCTATTTTATCTATAATAGCATACACGTGTCCAACTCTTTGCAACCCCATGGACTGTAGTCTGCCAGGCTCCTCTGTCCATGGAATTCTCCAGGCAAGAATACTGGAGGGGGTTGCCATTTCCTCCACCAATAGAAAATCTCAAGAAATCTAAAAACAAACTGCTAAAACTAATAGATGAATTTAGCAAGGTTACTGGTCAATATACACAAATACTTACATTTACCTGGGTTATATTTATAAAAATTATAACATATTTTAATATATAACATTCAGGTATGACCTAAATCAAATCCCTTATGATTATACACTGAAAGTGAGAAATAGACTCAAGGGATTAGATCTGATAGACAGGGTGCCTGAAGAACAATGGACTGATGTTTGTGAGATTGTAAAGGAAGCAGGGATCAAGACCATCTGCAAGAGAAAGAAATGCAAAAAAAGCAAAATGGTGGTCTGAGGAGCCCTTACAAATAGCTGAGAAAAGAAGAGAAGTGAAAGGTAAAAGAGAAAAGGAAAGATATACCCATTTGAATGGAGAGTTCCAAAGAAGAGCAAGGAGAGATAAGAAAGCCTTCCTCAGTGATCAATGCAAAGAAATAGAGGAAAACAGTAGCATGGGAATGACTAGAGATCGCTTCAAGAAAATTAGAGACACCAAGGGAAGATTTCATGCAAAGATGGGCTTGATAAAGGACAGAAATGGTATGGACCTAACAGAAGCAGAAGATATTAAGAAGAGGTGGCAAGATTACACAGAAGAACTATACAAAAAAGCCTTCATGACCCAGATAACAACAATGGTGTGATCACTCACCTTGAGCCAGACATCCTGGAATGTAAAGTCAAGTCGGCCTTTGGAAGCATCACTAAGAACAAAGCTAGTAGAGGTGATGGAATTCCAGTTGAGCCATTTCATCCTAAAAGATGATACTGTAGAAGTGCTGCAGTCAATATGTCAGCATATTTGGAAAACTCAGCAGTGGCCACAAGATTGGAAAAGGTCAGTATTCATTCCAATCCCAAAGAAAGGCAATGCCAAAGGATGTTCTAACTACCGCACAAGTGCATTCATCTCACACACTAGCAAAGTAATGCTCAAATTCTCCGAGCCAGGCTTCAACAGTACATGAACTATGAACTTTCAGATGTTCAAGCTGGATTTAGAAAAGGCAGAGGAATCAGAGATCAAATTGCCAACATCTGTTGGATTATCAAAAAAGCAAGAGAGTTCCAGAAAAACATCTAATGCTAATGCTAATGCTAAGTCGATTCAGTTGTGTCGGACTCTGTGCGACCCCACAGATGGCAGCCCACCAGGCTCCCATCCCTGGGATTCTCCAGACAAGAATACTGGAGTGGGTTGCCATTTCCTTCTCCAATGCATGAAAGTGAAAAGTGAAAGTGAAGTAGCTCAGTCGTGTCCGACTCTCCGTGACCCCATAGACGGCAGCCCACCAGGCTCCGCCGTCCCTGGGATTCTCCAGGCAAGAATACTGGAGTGGGTTGCCATTTCCTTTTCCAATGCATGAAAGAGAAAAGTGAAAGTGAAGTCACTCAGTCGTGTCCGACTCTTAGCGACCCCATGAACTGCAGCCTACCAGGCTCCTCTGTCCATGGATTTTCCAGGCAAGAGTACTGGAGTGGGGTGCCATTGCCTTCTCTGAGAAAAACATCTACTTCTGCTTTATTGACTACACCAAAGCCTTTGACTGTATTGTGGAAAATTCTTCAAGAGATGGGGATAGCAGACCACCTTATCTGCCTCCTGAGAAATCTGTATGCAGGTCAAGAAGCAACAGAACTGGACATGGAACAACAGACTGGTTCTAAATAGGGAAAGGAGTACATCAAAGCTGTATATTGTCACCTTGCTTATTTAACTTATACGCAGAGTACATCATGAGAAACGCTGGATTGGAAGAAGCACAAGCTGGAATCAAGATTGCCAGGAGAAATATCAATAACCTCAGATATGCAGATGACACCAGCCTTATGGCAGAAAGTGAAGAACTAAAGAGCCTCTTGATTAAAGTGAAAGAGGAGAGTGAAAATGTTGGCTTAAAACTCAACATTCAGAAAACTAAGATCATGGCATCAGGTCCCATCACTTCATGGCAAATAGACAGGGAAACAATGGAAATAGTGAGAGACTATTTTTTTGGGCTCCAAAATCACTGAAAATGGTGACTTTAGCCATGAAATTAAAAGACCCTTGCTCCTTGGAAGAAAGCTATGACCAACTGAGATAGCATATTAAAAAGCAGAGACATTACTTTGCTAACAAAGATTCGTCTAGTCAAAGCTATGGTTTTTCCAGTAGTCATGTATGGATGTGAGAGTTAGACTATAAAGAAAGCTGAGCACTGAAGAATGGATGCTTTTGAACTGTGGTGTTGGGGAAGACTCTAGAGAGTCCCTTGGATTGCAAGGAGATCCAACCAGTCTATCCTAAAGGAAATCAGTCCTGAATATTCATTGGAAGGTCTGATGCTGAAACTGAAACTCCAATACTTTGGCCACCTGATCTGAAGAACTGACTCATTGGAAAAGACCCTGATGCTAGGAAAGATTGAAGGCAGGAGGAGAAGGGAACAACAGAGGATGAGATTGTTGAATGGCATCAACATCATTACGAATGTCCATCAATGACTAGATGGACATGAATTTGAGTAAGCTCCGAGAGTTGGTGATGGACAGGGAAGCCTGGTGTGCTGCCGTCCATGGGGGTCGCAAAGAGTTGAACATGACTGAGTGACTGAAATGAACTGATAACATATAATATGCTTTAGCTATATATTATGAAATATAAATATATTTATATAATTTATATTTATTTTAATTATCTTATTCATAATGATATAAATAATACTTTATATATATTATATACTCTATTTCTATATTTTCCATGTACGAACAGTGAGTAATCAGAAATTAAAACTAAAAAGCACTCATTTACCATGGCATTAAAAGAAAATCAAATTCTTGGGAGCAAATCTAACAAAATATGGAAAAGTACTTGACACTGATAACTTTTTAATATTTCTGAAGAAAAAAGAAGACCTGAATAATTGTAGATATAGGCTAAGTTCATGGGTTAGAATGCTCACTATTGTTAAGACGTCAGCTTGTCCCAAATCAATCTATGGACCTCTAGAGTCAATACAGTCCCGGTCAGAATTCCAGCAGCAGCCTTTTGGAAGGAACTGACATGCTCATCCTAACATGTACATGTATGACTAATTTCCTTGGCTAGCACGTCATTAATTTCTCATCGTCATAAAGTTGTCAAGATAGTTCATCTGTAGATTTAATGTCATCCCAATAAAAATATCAAAAGGGCATTTTTTTTTGGAACTAGACTAGCTGGTTCTAAATTTCATACAGAAAGATTACCAAGAATAGCCAGAATTACCAAGAATAGCCAGGAAAAGTTTGGAAAAATTAGAGTAATAAGGAGGATTGAGGCTATCATATATAAAAACTTATTCTGAGTCCTCAAAAAAATCAAAACAACATGGATGGAAACAAAGATCACTAACACCAAGTACAAAATTCTGAAACAGATTTACGGTTTCATGAGAATTTTGCATAATAAATTAAAGTCTTGGCTCACGGAAATCCATCTGAAGAAAAAAATAAAGGTGATCTTACCTCACAACTGACGCCAAAATAGATTCTGATAGGTGAAAGATGTAAATGAAACCACAAATTACTAAACATGAGAATAATTTTATAAGCTAGTATGAGAGAAAGTGTGACGCAAAATCTAGAATCGTAAAAGAAAAGAGTGATGAATTTTATCCTGGAAAAATTACTTACAACCTCTGTGAATCACAGATGCAATTATCAGAACAATAGTAACAACACCTCAGACAAACAAAAAGATAAACAACAAACTGGGACAAAT
>NW_011494785.1:2512067-2537069 GCF_000754665.1 Bison bison bison | reverse complement strand
CAAATATTTGTAACTCATACGACAGGCAAGTGCTACGTTTCTTCATATAAAGAAATAAAAGTAAGAGAAAATTTAGCAATCTAATGGAAAAATAAAGAATAGGAACATACAGGTCACGGAAAAAAATAAAACAAATATGGATAGTCCCCAACTTAGGGTGGTTTGACTTATTTTTTGACTTTACGATGGTGTGCTTTCAGTATTTAATTCATTATCTCACAATTCATGTGAGATAGTCAACACTTCACTACAAAGTAGGCTTGTGTCTGATGGTTTTGCCCATCTGTAGCTGATATAAGTGTTCTGAGCACTTTTCAGGTAAGCAGGGCTAAGCAATGGTGCTAAGTAGGTGAGATACATTTTAATCTTATGAAATTTTCAACTTATACTGGGTTTATGGAGATGTGGCCGCATCACGAATCAAGGATCTGTAGCCTTTGAACATATGAAAAGATGTTCAACTCCATTCATTTTAAGAAAAGTGCAAACTTAAGGTACAATGAGATTCCATCTTTCCACCTGTAAGGTTGTTAGATGTTTTTTAACTTTTATTGACGCATAGTTGATTTATAATGTTGTATTCGTTTCAGCTGTACAGCAAAGTGAATTAGTTACACATGTCCATAGATACACTCTTTTTCAGATTCTTTTCTCATATAGCTCATTACAGAGTACTGAGTAGAGTTCCCTGTGCTATACAGTAGGTCTTTTTCAGTTATCTATTTTATGTGTAGTAGTTTGGGTAAACTCCGTGAGAAGGTGATGAACAGGGAGGCCTGACATGCTGCGGTTCATGGGGTTGCAAAGACTCAGACACGACTGAGCGACTGAACTGAACTGAGCTGAGTGTGTATGTGTCAATGCCAATCTCCCAACTTATCCCTCGCCTGCTCCTTTCCACCTGGTAATCATAGGTCTGCTTTCTACTTCTGTAACTCTATTTTTGTTTTGCAGGTAACTTCATTCATACCCTTATATTTTAGGTTCCACATATAAGCATATCATATGATATTTGCTTTTATCTAACTTACTTCAGTCAGTGTGACAATCTCTAGGTCCACCATGTTGCTGTAAAAGGAAGTAAAGATTTTCTTAATTTGATGACTGCTAATGAGAATGTGAGAAAACAGGCATCCACATATTGCTGATACTGGTCCATCTTCTATGTCACGACATTCGCCAATTTCTGTCAAAATTACAGATTCACGTGCCTTTTGAATTAATTTCATCTCTAGGCATCTAACCTCTAAATATGCCTGCACATATGAAACATGACTGTCAGGAACACTCACTGTTTGCAGAAAAAAGCTGTGATGTTAGGTTGGAAGCAACATAAAGCCTTCACCATCAGTATCCATTTTGATATACCCATGTAAGGAAATACTATGCATCAGTTAAAAAGTGGGTGGCAGCTGTTTATCCTGATGCAGAAAAATTGCTAAGATAGATTATCAAGTGAAGAAAACAAGACGAAGAACAATGTATACAATATGCTACCACTTGTATTAACATAAAATATATTGTGTGTCTGGGGTGGGGGGGTGTGTGTGTGTGTGTAGAGGCCAGTAACTGCCAATAACTCAGGGTACCTCTAAAGAAAGGAACCAGGTAGATGGGGGCCAGGAATGGACAGGAAGACTTTCTTTTCAGGAAATATCTATCTTGTATACCATGAAAATACAGAAGCTATTCAATAAATCAATATATATTCACTGAAGAAAACAAAAACCGTGAGGAAGAAAAATAATACCCTCACCACCAAAGATACCTTAATATGTTTGTGGGTACCCTCCAGCCTCTTGTTTTCTGAGCATGTAATTGTTTTTAGTGGTGGGTGTGTTAACAGCATACCCTGTCTCCTCTTGGTTTTTTTCCTTTATTATTTCATAATGAACATTTTCCATTTTGAAATGTACTCTTGTAATACGGATTCGTGCAGATTTTCCCATGTTCAAGCAGGGGCGGCATTTTTTTAACCATCACCTTGTGTATCAATACATACAGATCTGTCTTATTCATTTGAAACTGCTGTGTAATAGTCCAAGATATGGAGCTGTCATTGTTTTTGCATAACTGTGTACTGCGTGAAAGAGCACTGTGCCTCTGTGTGCGGGAGCTGCCCGCCCTCCAGTCCACGTGCAGTGACGCCGTGCTCCCGCCTCCTGGGCCTCCTAACAGGCTCCCCTCTCAGTCCGCCAAGACCACCCAAGGGTAAGGACCTCTCTCCTTTTCCTACGTTTTCCTTCACTCCCCTGCTCTGGCCCAAGACTTCTTTTTCAGCTGAGGGCCATCTGATTAGAGCTAAGGTGCTAATAACTGGAATGAAGGCCAATTAAACAGTACCAGATACTATCTGCATTTAAACAAAGGCTCCCCAAGGGCCAGAGGCTGGAATGTCAAGCATCTGGGTAGGACCAGAGGAGTGAAGCTTGGAGAGGGGTTCCTTCCCTTAGGTAGCCTCCCCACATCTCTCTGGGGCTTCCTAGGTGGCTCAGTGGTAAAGAAAGGGTTAGTCGCTCAGTTGTTGAGACCCCATGGACTGGAACCTGCCAGGTTCCTCTGTCCATGGAATTCTCCGGGCAGGAAAACTGGGTTAGCCATTCCCTTCTCCAGGGAACCCAGGAATCGAATCTGCATCTCCTGGGTCTCCTGCTTTACAGGCTGGTTCTTTACCCACTGAGCCATCTTCAGGAGAGGTTAGGAAAAGTCATGTTCTAGCTGGGCCCATTAGTCCCTCCAACAAATCAGGGATTCTGTGAGTCAAGATGGGAGGCTGGCTGCTGAGGGGCCAATCAGTAGCCTCAGCTACATACACTTCCACAGAATTGTCCCCTTTCTGCTGTAACACTTCCCCAAGTTCAAAGCTACACCCTCATTAGTTTGTGTCTTGTGTTAGTATCTGCCTTCCCATCTGGCTATAAACCCCATGAGAGCAGAGTCCACTTTTGGTTTTGTTCATGACTGAAGTGCCCAACGTAGCCCCTGGCACCTGCTCTACAGATATTTTTGAAAAGCATGAATGAATGAAGAGCATTAAACAGGACAGAGGCATTTTCTTCCTGCAGGCATTTCTAGCTTGACTTTCCAAAGGTGACTGTGTAGGAATGAGAATAAGGTAATGGCTTAGTTCTTACATATTCAGGATTCTACTGGCAAACGGAAAGAAGCCTGGGACTGGAAAGCAGGTTATGGCCTTCCCAGCAGCTGCCAGCAAAGACAAAACATCAGTGGCCCCAGATGTTTGAATGGGAGACTAACTGGTCCTGGACGCTGGTCGTTCCTGTTGGCTCGCTGTGTAGTATTTTGTAGTCAGTCTGACGTAAGAGGCTAGAGGCATGTGAATTCCTGACCTTGTCACCTCATTCCCATCCAAGGCTTGACTTGAAAGCAGCAGATTAATACTCCTGAGACGCACACCTTGTCCAGAAGCTTCGGCCACATGGAATCTACAGAAAAAGTCAAAATGGTAACTGTCCAAAAAGTCTCTTCATAAACACGCACCACGGGAAGTAAATCCTAGACTGTCCTATGAGAAACCTTAGCAATGACCTTGCCAATAGCTCTGTCTTACAGACAAAGACACGGAGGCTCACAAGGAGCTTCATCCTGCAAGTTCAGGGCAGCATGATGCTAGGACCCTCGCCTTCACACTGAGCCACTCAGGACCTTCAGAGCCATGATGCTGGGGGTCCACCGTGACAGCTGGGATTCCTCCCCTCCCCCACATCTCTGCCCTCATCTCTCCAAGGATGTTAAAAAACAAAACCCAAAATAAAGCCAGAAGACTGAAGTGCCCAGCAGTTCCCTGGCTACCCTCTATTTTCAGCCCTACAGACTCTCTAACAAGCAGTATGATTCTATTGTCAGATCCAAGTACAGCACGCCTGTGGCTCTGGGCTTGTCTATCCACATGTCAATAGACAAAGCAGTCTCTCCAGGCACGGACTCGTAAGCAGAGGCTCCCTAGCTCCTGCTCTCAAGTAGCTTCAATTCTAGGGGGACTTCTGGGCTGGTCCAGTGGTTAAGACTTCACCTCCCAATGCAGGCGGTGCTGGTTCAATCCCGGTTGGGAAGCTAAGATCCCACACACCTGGAGGCAAAAAAAAAAAAAAACCAGAAAATGAAACAGTATTGTAACAAATTCAATAGGGACTTTAAAAATGGTCCACATCAAAACTAAAAATAAAAGAAACTTCAGTTTTACCCCAGCACACAAGACCCAGGGCCAAAACAGATGATGGTGAGTGGAGGTAGTGACCTGACCTATTTTCAAAGAGGGCTCCCTTCAGCCCACCTCACTCTGGGATGCAAGGGAGACCCCCTTGGTGGAGGTCAACTGATTGCTGCAAAGTGTTTTCCTCTGAAATTCTAAGTCCAGGGGTCCTGACATAATTCTGTACTTACTAATCTCATTAGTTAGTGTTAGTCACTAAGTCAGGTCCAACTCTTTGTGACCCCATGGACTGTAGCCTGTCAGGCTCCTCTGTCCATGGGGTTTTCCAGGCAAGAATACTGGAGTGGGTTGCCACCAGGGGATCTTCCCATTTCAGGAATCGAACCCGGGTCTCCTGCATTGCAGGCAGATTCTTTACCATCTGAGCCATGACTAATCTCATTACTGTCTAATAAACGCTTTTATAAGTCAGTATTTCTTGATGGACCGACTGAATGGATTAATTAACAGCCCACATGTCATAACAACCTATGAGGAGCTGTTGCAGAAAGCTTCAACCCAGATTGCTGTAATTATCGCGTATTTAGGTCACACTAGTTCCAGGCACTCTACATACATTAGCTTTAATCCTTACAACAAACACACCAAGAAAGTATTTAAAGAGGAAATCATTTGCCCAAAGGCATGCAGCTTCCTAAGCCATCCAGATAGGATCTGAACTCAGTTCTGCCAGCAACAAAATCTACAGTCTTTGTTTTTCCAACACCTGCTAACCTCCCAACTCTGCAGAACAAGCCTGTCCACACAGACATGGCTAGCCCCATCCTTTCCGCTTTGAAGTCAGACAAAAGGTGCATTTCTGGTGTTCAGTCTAGCACTGGAGTGTGTGCTTAGTCGTGTCTGACTCTTTATGACTCTTTATGACCCCAAGGACTGTAGCCCACCAGGCTCCTCTGTCCATGGGATTCTTCAGGCAAGAATACTGGAGTGGGTTGCCCTTTTCTTCTCCAGGGCACCTTCCTGACCCAGAGATGGAACCCTCATCCCCTGTGTCTCCTGCATCTCAGGTGGATTCTTTACCCTCTAAGCCATTTGGTGCTCTGTTTTCTGGGTCAGTAGACAAGTAGTTATTTGCAAGAGCAGACACTTAGGGGTTAGGGTAGGGTGTGGGAAGGATACTGACCTCTGCAAACAGATAGGCAGCAAGCAGTGGGCATTCAGAATCTTCCCACCGGGGAGGTATGCTTACAATGATAGAACTGCTTAAAAAAAAAAAAAAAAAAAAAGAGGCCAAGATAAAAGGGATTTCTCATCCTCTTTACAGACCCTGATCTGTTAGGCTTCCCTAACTCAGAGGACAGAGGCCGATCTTTCATGTGACAGATTGTTTAGACAACCTTGCCTCTCTGGTGGAAAGGGTCTTGGGGTTAAACCTCCTGTAAGGACTCTCCCACCGTCTCATGTGGCTTGAATCACTGGAGAGGGACACAGAGATTGGTGTCAGCGTGGAGCCAGGGATGCACAGAACGGGGGAGTGGGAGGGAGTGGAGGGGAGGGGTGGGAGAGCGGAGGGTAGCAAGATTCCACTCGAACCTGATGCAGAGTTATCCATCAACCTCTGTCCTTTCTGACTCCAGGCTGTTTACAAAACCCTCACCCTAGTCTGTACCGGGCTGCCTGATACAGTTTTGTGCTTCCTCCTTGAGAAGAAGGCATGGACTTCCCTGATGGCCCAGTGGCAGAGGATCTGCCTGCCAAGGCCAGAGATGCAGAATGGATCCCTGGGTCAGAAAGATCTCCTGGAAAAGGTAATGGCAACCTACTCCAGTATTCTTGCCTGAAAAATCCCATAGACGGAGGACCCTGGAGGGCTATAGTTCATGGGGTCGCAAAAGAGTTGCACATGACTGAGTGACTAAGCAACAACAAGAAAGCAATGCTTTTGTTACAGCAAAAATAAAAAACCTTCACAAAGCCGACATGCAGGACACACCCCTGCATGTGTCCTGAATCTGTGAAGCTGGACCTGCGAAGATGTGAAAATTCAACATCCATGAAGACTGGCTGCTTCCTCTAAATATCTTCAGACATTCTCTCTCCCATCTCCCTCTCTCCCCCTCCACTCTTTATGTGAGTTTATCTATGGGGTGGGATCCCCTGAGTGTTGAGGAACTTATTGAGTTCAGGGCCCCCAATTCAAAATACAAAGTAGTGAAAGTCTAAGGTTGGCCAAAAAAAGAGAAACAGCATGGAGAAGGAAATGGCAGCCCAGTCCAGTGTTCTCGCCTGGGAAATCCCGTGGACAGAGGAGCCTGGTGGGCTGCAGTGAAAGTGAAAGAAAGTGAAAGTGTTAGTTGCTCAGTCGTGCCTGACTCTTTGTGACCTCATGGACTATAGCCTACAAGGTTCCTCTGTTCACAGGATTCAGGGGGAAAAAAAAGCAGATTCTAAGTCATTTCACAGAGACCTACATCCCTGTAGGGCTTCTTAAGGGAAAATGTAAGGGAAGGTTGGGGGAACTGCACTGAATAGCCACCAAGACCAGTAGCTCCACTGCAGCACAGAAGCCCACTCCCCTAAATGCTATTCACATGAAGGGGCCAGGCACAAGTAGGCCAACTGGTCAACCCGAAGTCAGAAGCTGGGCATCTTACTGCATCACAGGATAAGTGGTCCCTGATGGCCTCAGCACCAGCCTCTAGTCCACGAACCATTCTCATCCCACCCCTCACACAATGAATGTGTGCTCAGGGAGTGCAGATTCACTTTAATATTTAACATGACCTTAAAGAAAGCAGCTGAAGGTAGGTCCACTGCCTATCTCCAGGAGAAAACTCAAAGTTCTTAAGTATTCTAAGGCTTTGATCAGGGATACGAGAGAATCTCAAGTGACCAGTGAACTGCTGGAAGCTAGAGCATTTGGCATGCGTGTATTTAAAAGAATTCAATTGTAAACTCTCTGTACAAGGCGACCATCTCCCCCTTGCACCCTTGGCTCTGGCAGCTGCGGATGTGAGCCCTGGGAGGTGGCTGATGAGGCAACACCGGGCTCTCCTCCTGTTGCCTGCTGGCTCGCTGGCTCCTGCAGTGGGCGAGGAGGCCAGCAGGGCTCCAGGCTCAGTGAAGCACCCCTCACGGATTTACTTTCTGCAGGAGCTTGAGCTGGCAGAACCCCAAAAGGTTTTGCCCCCAGCGTGTTCTCTGATTTTCATACCTTTCTGGATTTCAAGGGTAATGTAATTTGAGGGTGTCTGATTCAATGAAAATAGCTCAGCAAAGTTTGGTTTGTGAGAGCTATTTGATGACTAAGATGCTGAGATCCTTTTTTTCCCTCATGGTCTTCTGAGTCCATCTACTCCAAACCCTTAAACTGGCTGGAAGCTGGAGAGACACAACCCACGTAATAAAGGAGAGTGGAGCCAAGGCATGGTGAGGAAGTGTACCTAATTCTTCAAAATCTTCCATGATTATTTTTTTATTTGTCACACCACTCAACATGATAGATCTTAATTCCCCAACCAGGAATCGAATCCACATGCCCTGCAGTGGAAGCATGGAGTCTTAACCTCCGGACTACAAGGAAGTCCAGTTCCATGATTCATACATCTATTTCACAGATGGGAACACTGAGACTCAGAAACAGCCTTACAGTTTGTAAGTGAAAGCACAGAGCTATGAATAGGATCCACCTGACTCCAGAGACTGCCCTTCCCACTAGATCGCATCACATCCTTGGAAAGCAAGCTACCCAGCCCCAGTGATCCCAGCCAATACCTCATGCTTTCTCTGGTTCTAGCCTCTGATTCCTTATTCTAAAGCCCCCTACCAGCAAGAATCTAGAAGGACCATCTCCCAGTTCCCAGCAAAACAGCTCTGATATATACTACACTTTTGGCATTGAAAGTTTTCGATGTCCTGAGACTTCCCTGGAGATCCAGTGGTTGAGACTTAGACTTCCGATGCAGAGGGTACAGATTTGATCCCTGATCAAGGGGCTAAGATCCCAGGTGACTTGCTGCCAAAAATAAATAAATAATAAATAACATAAAACTGAAACAATGTTGTAAAAAATTCAATAGAATTTTTTTTTAATGGTTCACATCAAAAAAAAAATCTGCCATGTCCTTAGCCACTGATCCTAGTGGCTTAGGGAGTACGTGGTGTACATGCTGCGTACACCAGTACGGTGAACATCTGATCCGGTCCCAGGAGGCCGGCCCTAACTCTGTCTGCCACTGGGGGGCTGTGTCATGCCAGGCCTCCGGTTCCCCACCTGTAAAACAAGAAGACGACGGGGCTGCTGAGCTCAGAGAATCCAACCTACTGACAATCTGCCAGGGTACGTCAATATAACCACCCTGGTGCCATAGGACCACACTGAACTACAGGCAATGTCAAGACAGAACAAGAAGTGATAGAAAGCATTAGTCACTCAGTTGTGTCCGACTCTTTGCGACCCCATGGACTATAGCCCTCCAGTCTCCTCTGTCTAAGGAATTTTCCAGGAAACAATAGAATGGGTTGCCATTTCCTCCTCCAGGGGATTTTCCCAACCCAGGGATAGAACCCAGGTCTCCTGCACTGCAGGTGTATTCTTTACCCTCTGAGTCACCAGGGAAGCCCCAAGAAGACAGAGTGATCTGGATAAGAGAGAAGGACTGGCTGACACATTAAGAGACGTGGCGGGAATTCCAATGTCTTTCCTGGAAAACATACACCCGTCATCCTAGCTAGGAAGGACTTCCTTGGGATGAGAAACCCAAACCTTTAGGACTTTTTTATTAGCTTGGAAAGACAGCTGAGAACAGACATGAGTCTTGTGCGGAGTTCTAGCCGGGAGAGCCAGCCAGAGAGGCCTCCTTGGCGGAGCTGCCAGCCTCCAGTACGATAACATCTCTGAAAGCATTTTGTCAGCTGTTTGGTGCCAAGGCAAGGACAAGGGATTTGAATTGTGTACAGGAGCTGGAGTTCCTCTCTTGAAGCTTTAAGGATAAATAAAGGCAGCGTTACTTGACGCAGAAGGAAGCAAACCACCCAACTGACAAGTCGGCTGAAAAGTACCACCGACTCCAAACAAAACTCTAAGATGTTTCATGAACATCAAAGGCTTTGAAGTTAAAATCCAGGGACCCCTCTGTGGCTTACCCCAACAAACAGCTCCTCTTCCTCTTTCTCATCATCAGTCTATAGACGCACTTCTGGTCTCATCCTCAGCACCACGATGAGCATTTCAGGGAGGTATTAACCCCATCTTCCAAGTGAAGAAACGGAGATTCTTGTCAAAGCCACACATCTAGCAAGCGGTATAGCCTCTAACACGAGCCAGAGGTCAAGGTCCTTTCTGCTAGTAACTTAGCTCACCCCTGGGATTCCTTCTTTCTTTTCTGTGCTCTTCATTGAATAGAGTCTAGGAAGTAGCTTGAAAACAAAAGAAACAGGAAACTGGAGGATGTTTTCTTTCCCATCTCCTGGCAAGACTGGGACATTTTCAACAAAAACAGTAACATTTTACCTCTGTTCTAAAATCACCTCTGTCATCTCATTGTCTTCACTGATTCTCTTCACAGCCGACAAGTTCTTCAAGATCCGCCCGTCTCTCTGGCTGGTCCCCTGCTTCTTCCCGGCTCCCTTCCTGGGTTCAAACTTCACTGACCTTTCAGTCCTTAATAATACCAGCCAAGCATCTGCTTTCTCAGGGCCTGACAAGCCACTTCTCCCGCGCACACGTGTCCACATCCTTCCCATTATTCAGGTCTGGGCTCAGCTGTCCTGTCCTGGCTTCTGCTGTCTGACCCGTCACACGCCCTCAGCATACACAGCCCTGTCCACCACGGTGCCCTTCACTTTCTTCTTGGCACTTACCACTACCTAAGATTTCCTAATTTATCTTTACTTGTTTGCTGCCAGTCTCCCCCCACCCTCAAGGATGAGAACACCAGAAGAGTGAGGACCTTGTGTGTCTTGTTCACCAGAGATACCTCCTGTCCTGGGTTAACACATAACAAGCTCGCGGTAAGTATTCATCGAATAAAATCGTTAATTACTGGTCACAGTGTCAATATTTACTCCATTGCATCCAACTGCACTGTTTATACCACGGGGATCATTGTTACAAGCTGTAGATGAGGGACCTCCCTGGTGGTCCAGTGGTTAAGACTCTGCCTTTCAATTCAGGAGGTGTGGGTTCCATCCCTGGTCCGGGAGCTAAGATTCCACACCCCTTGATGCCAAAAAAACAAAACATAAAACAGAAGCAATATTGTAACCCATTCAATAAAGGCTTTAAAAATGATCCACGTCAAAAAAAATTCTTAAAAAAAAATTATAGATGAAAAAAAGAAAAGCCTTCTTTGCACTGAAATCAGATAGGTTCCAGGGAAATATAATCTCTTCTAAAGAAAAGTTTCAGCACCTGTCAGATCCACAAACGGGCGCGCGTGCACACACACACACACACACACACACACAGCATGAACCTCAATTAGAAGACTCCCTTTGTCCTTTTATTTGTTGGTTTACACGTGGCATCAATTTATGAACAGTGTTTCAGCTCCCAGGCTTGGGAAAAGTATCAATAAGTTGAAGGCAGTGGACAGCACCTCTTCTGAGCCACCGTGAAGCAAAAATTACGGACGGCTTACGGGCGGGCTGTGTTGTCCAGTCAGAGCTGAGACTCCTACCTCAGGCTCAGAGACCCACAGGAAACAAGGCTGGCATGTTTTTAGCTCCAGAGCCTCCTCTCTGCAGCCTTTTCCCTCACAATCCACCTGGTTTCCTCAGTTACTGCTCATCCGTATTTTTCCCTCTTCCCTTATCTGACACGCTCTGATGAAAGGAGATGAACTCATTCACACTAAGGTGTAAATGATATACATACATTTATATTCTTTTTCAGATTCTTTTTCCCTAATAGGTTATTACAAAATATTGAGTACATGTAGTAGGTCCTTACTGGTTATCTCCTTTATGCCTAGCAGTGTGTCTGTTCATCGCAACCTCCTAGTTTATCCCTCCCTCCACTTTCCCCTTTGGTAATCATTGGCTTGTTTTCTATGTCTGTGAGTTTATTTGTTTAACAAATAAGTTCATTAGTAACTTTTTTTTTTTTTGATTCCACATATAACCAACACAGTATGATATTTGTCTTTCTCTCTCTGGCTTACTTCACTTAGGATGGTCATCTGAAATGAACTTTACCATTTTCATTTTTCAGAAGAGGAGAAAGCGAAGGCCCATACACATAAGCTAACTAGCCCGAGTTCAAATAGGTAGGAAACAGTAGAACCAGGATTCCTTCTGATTCTGAAGATCTTGATTTTCCCGGCAGCTTCCTTCTTCACATGTGTAAGACAGAGTAACCCACTGAGGTATGAGCTCATAATTCCCAGTATAACCTATGCACTTACATATTTAAATTCCCAGGTTAGAAGTGAAGATTCAGTGCTGTGTCATTTGCTTGAGTGTTTTGGAGTGGCTCTCTTGATAGTCATTTCTTTTTTTTCTGTATAATACATAATGATAAAAAAATAATGGTGTAGATAGTCATTAATTTTAGCCTTACTCGTACGAGTATTTTCTCTTTTTATTGATGATATTCATTTCTTAAAAGAAATATTTACTGAGCAGAGACTGAGTACCAGATGCTACTGTTGGAGGGAAACAGAAGTAAGCCCAACAGCCTTGCCTCCGAGGAGCTGACATTTCAGCAGGAGATGGAGAAGAAGTACGACAAGGAAAACGCAGACTACGTCAGGAAATGCTGTTGCCTGAAGCGAGGCAGGGGGAGAGCGTGGAATGCCAGGGTCTAGGCGGCAATGTTAACTCCTCTGCTCAGAGGAGGTGTCACCAAGGTGTCTGAGGGGGAGCTGGAGGTGAGGGAGCAATGCAGGGTGGCTCTCTGGGGAAGGCTCATTCCTGGGGTGGGGGACACAGGGACAAAGTTTCTGAGACGGACTGTGTCACAAAGATAAATGAATTTTATGAAAAGTACCAGTCTGATAAGTTGCTTGTGTATTGTAAATGCAAAAAAAAAAAAAAGTGAAAAAAAAATCTTTAAATGTACCTCCTACAATGGAACCAGGATCAGTGGTTGCCCCTGGAGAGGGGGTGGGCACTGCTGGGAGGGTGGGGGAGCCTGCTGGGCTGTGGGTTTCTTTGCGGACCCAGGTGGGGATTAAATGCTTGCAGTCATTTGCTGTCCACCTGCAATTTGGGTTCTTCACTCCATGAAGTTATACTTCTGTTTTTTTCAATTTATTTTTTATTATTTTTTGTATTTATTTAGCTTTACAATGTCTTGAGAGTCCCTTGGATAGCGAGGGGATCAAACCAGTCAATCCTAAAGGAAATCAACCCTGAATATGCATTGGAAGAACTGGTGCTGAAGCTCCAACACTTTGGCCACCTGATGAGAAAAACCAACTCACTGGAAAAGACTCTGATGCTGGGAAAGATTGAGGGCCAGAGGAGAAGGGGGGTGGGGATACAGGATGAGATGGTTGGATGGCATCACCGACTCAATGGACATGAATTTGAGCAAACTCTGGGAAATGGTGAAGGACAGGAAAGCCTGGCGTGCTACAGTCCATGGCGTTGCAGAGTGGGACACGACTGAGCTACTGAACAACAATAATGTTGTGCTAGTCTCTGCTGTACAGCGAAGTGAACCAGCTCTATGTGTACATATATCCCCTCCTCTTGGACCACCCCTCCCATCCCCTCCTTATCCCACCCCTCTAGGTCATCACAGAGCACTGAACTGAGCTTCCGGTGCTGAGAGCAGCTTCCCACTAGCTATCTACTTTACACGTGGTCGTGTATATATGTCGGTCTCAGTCTCCCGATTTATCCCACCTCCTCCCCACCCTGTGTCCACACATCCATTATTCTTTTTTTTTTAATTTAAATTTATTTAATTCGAGGCTAATACATCCATTCTTCTGTCTGCATCTCTATTCCTGAGCGTAAACAGGCTCATTGATGCATTTTTTCTAGATTCCACACATATGCGTTAATGTACAATGTCTGTTTTTCTCTGACTTTCTGACTGACTTGAGTCTGTCACTCTATATGGAGACTCAAAATCCATACATGTCTCTCAATATTTTAAAATTTGAAAGCAGAGAGGGGTCCTCATTTTTCACTCCAGTCTCTGAAGTTACTTTTGTACAAGGTGCATGACATCAGTATCTTTAATGCACATTGCAAGATTTCTCCTCTGTCATCCCTGCTCCAGAACCACTCAGAAAAAGGACAGCTTCACAAGAACAGGGTTCAGGTCCTTGCTCTACCACCTGGGGAGACTGGATGATTTTCTCTGGAACTGAATTTCTAAGCTGTGAATCAGGGCTGGGGGGTAGCACCCATACTGGGTTTGGGAAGACGGACTGTTGCAGGGGGAAGTCAGTTCCGACTCCCTGTTGGAACTCTCTCTTGACTTGCTTTCCCTGTTGCTTTTGTTATTATAATCTTACCTAAAGGCCTGCCTCAGAGAAGCCTGCCCCTCTGCCTGTTAAACTCAAGTGCTTTTGTTCAGAACCCTGTCCAACTGAGGATGGCAGGAAGGAAGAAATTAACACATCCTCCTGCCTGAGGCTTGCCATTCTAGGAGATATTTGCAAGACTAATCGCCTTGTTTCCTTTGTTTCCTCACCTTCCCCCATCTCTGATCCATAAAAGAACCCGGCATCCAGACTGACAAGATGGTTCTTTATTCGGTTTTCTAAATGAAGTCATATTCCTTGCCTCAACACTTCATCTCTTGGATTCTGGTCTGTCAGTGCGGTGAGCAGATAGACACAAGATATCGTCTGGGAAATTTCTCCTTGAAAGTAAGACCCAAGACATCTTACTTAAGGTCATAAGCTGGGGTGTAGCTAGTTCTTGCTGGGAAGTGCCTGCAGGGACTCTGTGAGGTTGCTCCTACCTGGGCTTTGCGGCTGTTTGCTTTCTGCTGTCTCCCTCAGCTGCATATATTACAATTATTTTGCTGCTGTTGTTGTTGTTCAGTCACTGTCCGACTCTTTGCGACACCATAGACTGTAGCATGCCAGGCTCCCCTGTCCTTCAACACCTCCCAGAGTTTGCTCAAACTCATGTCCTTTGAGTTGATGATGCCATCCAACCATCTCATCCTCTGCCGCCCTCTTCTCCTCCTGCCCTCAATCTTTCCCAGCATCAGGGTCTTTTCCAATAAGTCAGCTTTTTGCATCAGGTGTCCAAAGTATTGGAGCTTCAGCTTCAGTCCTTCCAATGAATATTCAGGGTTGTTCTCCTTTAGGATTGACTGGTTTGATCTCCTTGCAGTCCATCTTCTCCAGCACCACAGTTCAAAAGCATCATTTTTTCAGCACCTAGCCTTCTTTATGGTCCAACTCTCACATCTGTACATGACTACTGGAAAGACCATAGCTTTAACAAAATGGACCTTCGTCGGCAAAGTGATGTCTCTGCTTTTTAATATGCTGTTTAAGTTTCTCATAGCTTTTCTTCCAAGGAGCAAACATCTTTTAATTTCATGACTGCAGTCACCGTTTGCAGTAATGTTGGAGCCCACCCAAGAAAATTCAAGCTGCCATTGTTTCCATTTCTTCCCCCATCTATTTGCCATGAAGCGATGGGACCGGATGCTGTGATCTTAGTTTTTTTAATGTTGAGTTTTAAGCCAGCTTTTTAGGTGGGATCTTAGCTCTCAGACCAGGGATTGAACCTAAACTGCCGGAAGGTGAAGACTTAACCTCGAGACCGCCAGGGAAGTCCCTTAATTGTTATTTTAAAACTAAAGAACAAATCAAGAAAATCATGATTCTTGCATGAGAATTATGGGAAGTAATTTTGGGGAATAAAGGGAGGAAGTGTAGAAACTATATCTATCCGAGGAGTTAAATACACTAAGGATACCAAAGAATGGGTATCGTTCAACGAAACACTGAGTGAATCGAGCTGGACAAATTTAGCTCTCAAGCTCTATGTCCTATATCATGACTGTTGCACCTTTCAGGATAGTTTCAGCTGCTGGGAAGAAAGGGGATGATGATCACTTACAAGAATGCTGCCCTGATCCATTCATTCAAAAAAGCACCCATCAGACACTTTTACTGTGACTTTGGTTTATTCAGAGCACTGCACTTTACCCTGAAAAAAGTTCCAGGGCCGAGGAAGCCACAATTTCCCTATTAATTCCAAAATTGAGAAAAATAGACAGAGATGAAGGTAAAATATCCTGGTCTTTAAATGACTACAATTAATGGTACCATTTCCAAAACACACCTATTAAAAAGGCAGGTTTATAGGAGGGAGACACACACTTATAAAATAGTTGATAAACATAACGTCCGTTTATGCTATTACATATTTATAAAATGAGTCCCGACCTGCTGTGGAGAGACAAGTAATTGGAGAGGACCTCCCTCCTGTCGGAGCCCAGCGTGAGCTGTAACAGCAGCCCGGCATTTAGAGCCTCTTGACGCGCCCCGGGAACATGTTGTAAAGTGCATTTTCCTGATTTATTTAATAAAAGCAATTCTTGCTCATTATTCCTCTTATTATCATTGGTAGCAATAATAACAAGGTGTTTGAACATGTTGCTTTTTCTCGGGGATTGGCCCGAAGGGCTGGTTTATTACTCACCTAATGGTGAACCAGCTGGTGAGAGCCTGGGATGGGGAAGGTGCTGCCGGAAGGGCAGCGGGCGGTGGGCGTGGGAAGTGTGCAACCGTCTGTGCTGTTACTCGGCATTACGATGCTGAGATGGTCCCGTTGGTTCCTCGGTCACTGTCTGCAGGCTATCAAACATCACGTGAGGAACAGGCTCCAAAACTGTCTGTGGTCTTGGCTTTGGAAACCAGTCCTTGGTGTCATGGAGACAGGTGCGTTCTGTGACATACAAGTGCCATGGTGTCCTCCTTCATTAGACCCTTAAAGAGATGGGTTAACAGAAACAGCCACAACATATAAAGAAGATTGCTGTTACTTCTTTACTCACAAAGTCATGTCTAAAGTCATGTGGCCCCATGGACTGTAGACCACCAGGCTCCTCTGTACATGGAATTTTCCGGGCAAGAATACTGGAATGGGTTGCCATTTCCTTCTCCAGGGGATCTTCCCAACCCAGAGATCAAATCTGGGTCTCCTTTGGCAGGCAGAGTCTTCACCACTGTGTCACCTGGGAAGCCCCCAGAGAGAAGATTGTTGCTGTTGTTCAGTCACTAAATCGTGTCCGACTCTTTGCAACCCCGTGGACTGCAGCACGCCAGGCTTCCTTGTCCTTCACTATCTCCCAGAGCTTGCTCAAACTCCTGCCCATTGTGTCGATGATGCCATACAACCATCTCATCCTCTGTTGCCCCCTTCTCCTCCAGCCCTCAATCTTTCTCAGCATCAGAGTCTTTTCCAGTGAGTCAGCTCTTCACATCAGGTGGCCAAAGTATTGGAGCTTCAGCTTCAGCACCAGTCCTTCCAATCAATATTCAGTGTTGATTTCCTTTAGAATTGACTGGTTTGATGTGCAAGTGACTCAAGAGTCTTCCCCAGCATCACAGTTCAAAAGCATCAATTCTTTGGTGCTCAGCCTGCTTTATGGTCCAACTCTCACACCTGTACATGACTACTGGAAAAACCGTAACTTTGACTAGATGGACCTTAATCAGCAAAATGATGTCTGTGCTTTCTAATAGGCTGTCTAGGTTTGCCACAGCTTTCCTTCCAAGGAGTGAGTGTCTTTTAATTTCTTAAAAAGATAAATTAAAAAAAAAAAGATAAATTTCTTTAAAAGATAAAGAAGATGGAGCCTCTTACTTTGGATACTGTTACCTGAAATACAAGGGTGGCAAAAACCATCAGACGCTGAAGCCAACCTTGTCCTCGTGGGAGCAGGGGTGGAGGTGTTCTCCTCGGTGTGAACTTAACCTTAGCAGTTCCATCGGGTGCTAGAGGCTGGGCCGGGCTCACCCACCTGCAGTCTCACCTGGACCAGGTATCGCGACTTCCTGTCAACTGTAGACGCAGCTCTCCAGGCCTGCAAAGCAACTGGACACCAGGAAAGCAGGCTCAGCACTGACCGGGGTTCGAAGTTTGCTCTTTCATTTCCTAGAAGTGGAACTTCTGAGAAGTTACTCTAATATTCTGAGCCAAATTTTCCTCATCTGGAAGGCATAAACCGTAACACCAAGCCTGTAGGTCCATGATGTGACGTACAAACTCTGTTAGAAACCCAGAAGGCACTGCACTTAATTAAAGGAAGTCATTCAATGGCTAAGTCAAAGAACTCTCTTGATAAATGTCAGTTTGCACTTGAAAACACATGGGTTATTTTCAAATATCTTTTGATATTGATTTCTAATATAATTCCACAGCTATCAGAGATCAGACTCTGTATGATTTCAGTACCTTATGTCCCTGGATATGTTCTAGTGTCTCCAGATTTATAGTCTCTGGGAACTTGGATTTGTATCCTGTTGTTGTGTGAAAATTATATAAATCTCTATATTGAATTGGTTCGTACTACTTTTCAAGTCTGCTGTATCCTTCTACTTCTCTGTCTATTCATTCTATTAATTTTTGAGAATTTGATATGTGGAAACTCCAACTAAAACTTCCGACTCATTGGAAAAGACCCTGATGCTGGGAAAGATTGAGGGCCAGAGGAGAAGGGGGCAACAGAGGATGAGATGATTGGCTGGCATCACTGACTCAGGGGACATGAGTTTGAGTAAGCTCCAGGAGATAGTGAAGGACAGGGAAGCCTGGTGTGCTGCAGTTCATGGGGTTGCAAAGAGTCAGACATGACTTAGTGTCTGAACAACAACGACAAAATAATAGTAATATATTGTGGAACTATATGTAACTTTGTTCTGTATTTTTTAAGTCTCGTTTAACTGTTATCATACTTTCATAATTAAAAAAAAATAAAAAAGAAAACGAATAATTAAAGGAAGCCATTTCTATGTCACCCTCTTACATCCCTGTTTCCATTCTTATCACAATCCAGCCCACATGGGGCTGTGGCTCCCAGGCTCCTGTCTGCTGCTGAAAGTCTCCTTTCCAGAGTTTGGTAAAGGTCAGAATAAGGATAGAAAATCAGAACATGTTCATTTATTTCCTCCCAAGGAACTGAAAGCTCAGTAATCAAAACATTGCTTCACTGGTGTTTGAGAACTGCACCATGGGCAGTTGTACACGGAGACGCTGAGGTTTGCAGGAGCAATGGGAGTTGCTGAAGTTCATGTAACAAGCCAGAGCTGTTATCCAGGGAGTCCCGGGGTTGTCTGTCTTCCTCTTAGGGCTCTTTTCACTCTTATTGTGTTCAGAAACAAGGAAAATCCTTTTTGCAGTATGAGGAAAATGAACTGGAACCAGTGTTGATTAAGCAGAGCTCCTTACAAGGCACTTTCACAAAACTATCTCCCGAATTTTGTGCAACAGATGTTACTGCTAGCATTCACAAATGAAACTGAAATTCTGTGATGCTACTGAACCTGTCCAGCGTCACGGTACCCAAATAAGCAGAACTCAGGTGGGGGTGGCCCCAAACACCCATTCCCCAATTATACTTTCTAACTATTCTTGAGCATGCAATGTGAAAGCCATATGAGCATTTTTTGGAAAGTATGCTTTCCCAGCTTCAAATCCCCCACCACCTGCCCCTGCATCTTTTCTCCCAGTCCACCCACTTTCTATTTTTCAAATCCTTGCTCCACTGTAAAGCCTGTCTTGATCAGTACCTTTCTTTTGGATCCAAGGAATCCTGATTCTTCACCTCCTCTACCTGTTCCTGACACTCATCTGAGAGCACGAGATGTGAGGCGTGCACTTGGAGATTTCTATTTTATCACATGATGTTAAAATCTAATCCCCTATGAAGGATAACCTGAGATTCATCAGCCTTGAAGCTTGTGTGGTTGGGGAGTCCTCCCTAGGATAGAAAAACAATTACAGAGCCTTAGAATAAGCCCGTGTGAGTGGGGGGGAACTAAAGTTCATGCTTCACAGCCTCTTTGTAGTCCACCCCCAGGTAAGATACAGTTCCCTCTGGCTACCCTTTGAGGAGTCTACCTTGAACCAAAGGCTGAGTTCGGAGGCTTAGCCCACTAAACATTCACAACACAGTCAAGAAGGCATGACATTTCCACTTTATAATTCAACTCTTCTCATTTATTGTTTTCCATTCTAGCCCAAGTTTCTTAACCTCAGGGGTACAGCTTGTTATTTCTTGGTGGGACCATCCATCAGACCCAACACTATCCTGAGTTCATAAATAGTCTATGAATGAGTGGATATTTGAACAGACAAGTGAATAAAAAGTACATGTTCAACAGAGAATCATTGAATTTATAGCAGAAAATTTAATGATTATAATAATTACCGTTATTGAGTGTTTGTTATGATCCGGTGGGAATTATTATCTCAGATTCATAGCTGAGAAAATCGAGGTTCTTATGTGGTAAGTTGCTTGCCCAAGGTCAGACAGGAAGTGGCAGAACCAGATCCAGTTAGCCCTAAAGCTCAGTTCTTTGCACCACGTGCTACAACTCAGAAGTGAGAACCAGGATGCTTCAGTCATGGGAACCGTCTGCCCTGGCTGGTACCTGCTCATCCTGTCTGCCTGATCTGTCAGTGAGGAGGTGACGAGAGACCCCTTCCTGCTTTTACTCACTTTTTCCTGCCTACCCTGTACCCACAGTTCCTTGGACATGCTTGGCCCACACAACATACAGGTCACATGAACTTAAACAGTGGGCAAAATTCTCTTAGTGGGTCTGCGGTAGAAACTAGAATTCACTAAGACTCAGCTTGGCAAACAGAGTGAGCATGCCAAGGAGACCAGGGTGCTGAGGACTAAACTTGGGAACCAGCACCTGGGCCGCAGGAGAGAGGAGGAGATGAGCAAGAACCTCTGGGGCTTTTGCCTGGTGCTCCAGACTGCTCTGCAGATAAAGCCAGCAGAAAGATGCTCTTTGCGGTCTCTTTGGACCAAACAGACTCTGTGATCATAGGGGAATGTGAGGGTGCATGCCAGATTCCCACCAAGCACTGAGAAGGAGGAGATTTCTCTTGGGCAATTTTTATGGGATGAAAATGTGGTGGTGCTTTTAAGAGGTTTCAAGAGCCGGAGGCAAAAGATGCTCTGATAACTTTGGAATGAGATGCTCAAAAGCTCTCACCTCCATTATCTCATTGAAGTCTCTCTTATCCTTTAGGGCTGGAAGGGAGGCAGTCCTAGTCATTCCCATTTCAGAGAGGGGAACTTGGAAGCCCAAGATGGGAAAGCGCAGAAATTCACTGTGTTTATTCTATGTTTGGCTTGGCATGGGATGGCCCTGAATTTTAAAAGCTTCTAGAAGACAGGACAAAGTAGACTCTTTCCTTTTCCTTATAGCCTAGTTCAATCTAGCATTCTGGTATTTGTTTTTATTTAGTCACTCCGTCATGTCTGACTTGAGACCCCATGGACTGCAGCCCACCAGGCTCCTCTGTGCATTGGATTTCCCAGGCAAGAGTACTGGAGTGGGGTGCCATTGCCTTCTCCGCACTTTGTGACAGTGAGGGGAAAATCCTAAAGGCAAAAATCAACATGCTTAGGATGGCAGAGAGGCTTCCTTGGTGGCTCAGGCTGTAAAGAATTCACGTGCCAATGCAGGAGACCCTGGTTTGACCCCTGGGTCAAAAAGATCCCCTGGAGAAAGAAATGGCACCCCACTCCAGTATTCTTGCTTGAAGAATCCCATGGACAGAGAAGCCTGGCAGGCTACAGTCCATGGGGTCTCAAAGAGCTGGACACGACTGAGTTTGCATGCACACATACACACACACACCCACACACAAGGTGGCCGAGCAGAAAGATGGAAAGAAGCTGGCTCTCTGATGCTACTGGGCCGTCAGACTGTCCAACCGCAGAAAGAAGCTCAGGACTCCTCACCGTGTGATGACATATGTCCTCTTTACTTAAGCCCCTTGAGTCGAGGTCTCCATCCATGCTGTACTAAGTATTTCAACCAGTATACCACCTGTGCAGAGAAAGAGCTCCCTGACAAAGCGGACAATAAAGCCAAGGAGTGTGCAGAGAGGAAAAAACAAAGGGGAGGCCAATGGTTACGGAGTTGGAGAGGGAAAGTGAGCAGTGAGACAGAGGAAGAGCATCACTGGGGGTGGGAGAGAATTAGAGCCTGTGTCCCGCAAGTCCACGGAATGGAAGGGTCCAGAAGAAGTGACACAGACATGGACTGAAATCAATAATAGAAGGCAGAGGGCAATGGGAAGAGGGGGTGTGTGGGGGGAATCACTCTGTCAGTTGACTATCTGTACAATGGACAGCTGCCCCACAGAAGCCAGGATGACCAGGACTCAGGAAACTGATCCTCAGGATGAGAAAGAGGTGTCATCGTGCAGATACGAACTCCCCACACCCAGGGCCTCCGGGGCAGAGGCTCTGCAGAATGCTGCCCATTGTCAGACCAGGAGCCCAGACACCTGGTCCCAACCTATCTTCTGTAGACAGAAAACGCAACACAGAGCTGTGTTTATCGCCTGTAACTCCTGGGAAGTCACTTTGTTGCTTTCTTGTTTCCAGTGCGGCAGCTCCCCAGGTCCCTCCTCCCTCCCACTGTCTGCCTTCCTCCTTTGGTGCTTCCTGCCTTTGATAACAGGGTTCCCTCTACCCTGGTGCCCTTCCTCCTCATCCCATCTCTACTTGTTAAAATTTCTCTTCCTGTCCTTCAAGGCCGCCACCTCCTCTGGGAAGCCCTCCAGGAAGTCCTCCCCAGTTCTCCCGTGTGAAAGTTATCCCAAGCGCTTAGGTAGCCCCATTTCACCTGGCTTGAAACTTTGTTCTTCTAAGTTCGAGGGGAATGTGTCTGGGGGCATCTGTGGTCTCCTGGGAGATAAGAGCACAGACCCAGAAGGTAATTCTCCTGCACAAGTGTGAGCAGAATGTGGATGACCCATCCCCTCGGCTCACCTTCAAAGTTGCCCCTCCCTCTTGCCTTCTCAGATGACCTCCAGGGCAGACGACCTTGGCAAAGCAGGATGTACACCACTCGCCTTCTCACCTCTGGAGGGTAGGTGACCTCACCAGTCCCCAAATAAAAGTCCAATTCCTTTGGGGCCACCTCTCTCCTCCTTGGCTGCCCTCTCCTGGGCTCCAGGCCCAACGCCTAGGCTCTCTCTTTCTCCTTATCGTCCTCAGCCTTTATCTGGCATTGTTTCTTTCTCTGTCTGCCCACCTCTTTCAGACGCTGTCCTTGTCCTTCCCCACCCCTCCTCCTCACTCCCTCAGCCACATGGACTGGAAGGATCTTCCTAAGAAAGCAGGTTGGCTTCCAGGGCACAAGGGGAGCTGGTATGAAGACCCAAAGGACAGGGGGCTTTGGGATCTGAAACCGACCAGCAGTAACTTACACCGTGTTTACCAGACCTGACTGGACCTTGGAACAAAGTAAAATACCTAAACATCGAAAAACTTAAATACTATGGAAAAAAAACATTGCAAAATATAAACTAAATAAAAAAGGAAAGGAAACTTTGAACCTTATGTACCGAGCAAATGCCAGGTCTAGCAAACATAATGCTAGTCCTAGATTACTTATTGATTTAAAAACAAAAAAAAAAACTCCAAAATAGTAAAATATAAAAACAAATTAATGTTTTATAGGCCGTGGGAAAAAGAATTTTCAGCAAAGTACAAAAATTTAAAGCATTAAATTAAAAAAATTTAAAGCCGGGGCCAGAGATGCACACTGCGGCCTCGCTAGCATCTTAGATGGTGACCCAAACAGTTTTGATTGCACACCCTGATCAGTTTTTAGAATTGAGCAGTGGTTAAACTAACACAACGTTCTGAAGTGACTATACTCCAATAAAGATTAATTTAGAAAACTGAGCAGCGGCCTCAATCTAAGCATATCTCAGTTCATTTGCTCAGACGTGTCCGACTCTTTGTGACTCCATGGAGCGCAGCACGCCAGGCTTCCCTGTGCATCACCAACACCAGAGCTTGCTCAAACTCATGTCCATCAAGTTGGTGATGCCATCCAACCATCTCATCCTCTGTCATCCCCTTCACTTCCTGCCTTCAACCTTTCCCAGCATCAGGGTCTTTTCCAATGAGTCAGTTCTTTGCATCGGTGGCCAAAGCATTGAAGTTTTCGCTTTAGCATCAGTCCCTCCAATGAATATTCAGGATTGATTTCCTTTAGGATTGACTGGTTGGATCTCCTTGCAGTCCAAGGGACTCTCAAGAGTCTTCTCCAACACCACAGTTCGAAAGCATCTGTTCTTTGGTGCTCAGCCTTCTTTATAGTCCAACTCTCACATCCATACATGACTACTGGAAAAACCATAGCTTTAACTAGAAGGACTTTGTTGGCAAAGTAATATCTCTGCTTTTTAATATGCTGTCTAGGTTGGTCATAGCTTTTCTTCCAAGGAGCAAGCATCTTTTAATTTCATGGCTGCAGTCACCATCTGCAGTGATTTTGGAGCCGAAGAAAATAAAGTCTGTCACTGTTTCCGCTGTTTCCCCATCTATTTGCCATGAAGTGATGGGACTGGATGCCACGATCTTAGTTTTTGATTTGTTGAGTTTTAAGCCAGCTTTTTCACTCTACTCTTTCATCTTCATAAGAGGCTTTTTAGTTCCTCTTGGCTTTCTGCCATAAGGGGGTGTCATCCGCATATCTGAGGTGATTGATATTTCTCCCAGCAATCTCGATTCCCGCTTGTGCTTCATCCAACTTGGCATTTCGCATGATGTACTCTGCATGTAAGTTGAATAAGCAGGGTGACAATATATAGCCTTGACGTACTCCGTTCTCAATTTGAAACCAGTGTATCTACCTACTTCTATATACTTCCAATACTTTGGCCACCTGATGCGAAGAGCCAACTCATTGGAAAAGACTCTGATGCTAGGAAAGATTGAAGGCAGGAGGGAAAGGAGACAACAAAGGATAAGATGGTTGGATGGCATCACGGATTCAATGGACATGAGTTTGAGCAAACTCTGGGAGATAGTGAAGGACAGGGAAAACTGGCGTGCTGCAGTCCACGGGGCTGCAAAGAACTGGACAAGGCTGAGCCCAGGAGCCGGGGCTGCGTGGGCACAGGAGGGCCTAGAGGAGCTATCCCACACTGAAGGTCAGGAAGGGCGGCGGTGAGGAGATACCCCTCGTCCAAGGTAAGGAGCAATGGCTGTTCTTTGCTGGAGCAGCCGTGAAGAGATACCCCATGCCCAAGGTAAGAGAAACCCAAGTAAGACGGTAGGTGTTGCAAGAGGGCAGCAGAGGGAAGACGCACTGAAACCATACTCACAGAAAACTAGTCAATCTAATCACACTAGGACCACAGCCTTGTCTAACTCAATGAAACTAAGCCATGCCCATGGGGCAACCCAAGACGGGTGGGTCATGGTGGAGAGATTTGACAGAATGTGGTCCACTGGAGAAGGCAATGGCAAACCACTTCAGTATTCTTGCCTTGAGAACCCCATGAACAGTATGAAAAGGCAAAATGATAGGATACTGAAAGAGGAACTCCCCAGGTCCTAGGTGCCCGATATGCTACTGGAGATCAGTGGAGAAATAACTCCAGAAAGAATGAAGGGATGGAGCCAAAGCAAAAACAGTACCCAGCTGTGGATGTGACTGGTGATAGAAGCAAGGTCCGATGCTGTAAAGAGCAATATTGCATAGGAACCTGGAATGTCAGGTCCATGAATCAAGGCAAATTGGAAGTGGTCAAACAAGAGATGGCAAGAGTGAATGTTGACATTCTAGGAATCAGCGAACTGAAATGGACTAGAATGGGTGAATTTAACTCAGATGACCATTATATCT
>NW_011494785.1:2510609-2511967 GCF_000754665.1 Bison bison bison | reverse complement strand
AATTTCAAAAACGACAGAATGATCTCTGTTCGTTTCCAAGGCAAACCATGCAATATCACAGTAATCCAAGTCTATGCCCCAACCAGTAATGCTGAAGAAGCTGAAGTTGAACAGTTCTATGAAGACCTACAAGACCTTTTAGAACTAACACCCAAAAAAGATGTCCTTTTCATTATAGGGGACTGGAATGCAAAAGTAGGAAGTCAAGAAACACCTGGAGTAACAGGCAAATTTGGCCTTGGAATACAGAATGAAGCAGGGCAAAGACTAATAGAGTTTTGCCAAGAAAGTGCACTGGTCATAACAAACACCTTCTTCCAACAACACAAGAGAAGACTCTATACATGGACATCACCAGATGGTCAACACTGAAATCAGATTGATTATATTCTTTGCAGCCAAAGATGGAGAGCTCTATACAGTCAGCAAAAACAAGACCAGGAGCTGACTGTGGCTCAGACCATGAACTCCTTATTGCCAAATTCAGACTTAAATTGAAGAAAGTAGGGAAAACCACTAGACCATTCAGGTATGACCTAAATCAAATCCCTTATGATTATACAGTGGAAGTGAGAAATAGATTTAAGGGCCTAGATCTGATAGATAGAGTGCCTGATGAACTATGGAATGAGGTTCGTGACATTGTACAGGAGACAGGGATCAAGACCATTCCCATAGAAAAGAAATGCAAAAAAGCAAAATGGCTGTCTGGGGAGGCCTTACAAATAGCTGTGAAAAGAAGAGAAGCGAAAAGCAAAGGAGAAAAGGAAAGATATAAACATCTGAATGCAGAGTTCCAAAGAATAGCAAGAAGAGATATGAAAGCCTTCTTCAGCAATCAGTGCAAAGAAATAGAGGAAAACAACAGAATGGGAAAGACTAGGGATCTCTTCAAGAAAATCAGAGATACCAAAGGAACATTTCATGCAAAGATGGGCTTGATAAAGGACAGAAATGGTATGGACCTAACAGAAGCAGAAGATATTAAGAAGAGATGGCAAGAATACACAGAAGAACTGTACAAAAAAGATCTTCACTACCCAGATAATCACAACGGTGTGATCACTGACCTAGGGCCAGACATCCTGGAGTGTGAAGTCAAGTGGACCTTAGAAAGCATCACTATGAACAAAGCTAGTGGAGGTGATGGAATTCCAGTTGAGCTATTCCAAATCCTGAAAGATGATGCTGTGAAAGTGCTGCACTCAATATGCCAGCAAATTTGGAAAACTCAGCAGCGGTCACAGGACTGGAAAAGGTCAGTTTTCATTCCAATCCCAAAGAAGGGCAATGCCAAAGAATGCTCAAACTACCGCACAATTGCACTCATCTCACACGCTAGTAAAGTAATGCTCAAA
>NW_011494785.1:2477521-2509585 GCF_000754665.1 Bison bison bison | reverse complement strand
ACCTCATGCGAAGAGTTGACTCATTGGAAAAGACTCTGATGCTGGGAGGGATTGGGGGCAGGAGGAGAAGGGGACGACAGAGGATGAGATGGCTGGATGGCATCGCTGACTCGATGGACGTGAGTGTGAGTGAACTCGGGGAGTTGGTGATGGACAGGGAGGCCTGGCGTGCTGCGATTCATGGGGTCGCAAAGAGTCGGACACAACTGAGCAACTGATCTGATCTGAGCGATTAAACAACAACATTTCCCTTGTTATGAATATCTTCCATAGTAGTGGAGTTCATAAACTAATACTGATTTCGTTATGATTATTTTAAAGCCCCTGCTTTATTGTGTTTGTTTTGTTGGGTTTTTTTGGTCACATCATGTGTGGCATACAGCAACTTAGTTCCCTGACCAGGAATTGAACTCACACCCCATGCAGTGGAAGTTCAGAGTCCTAACCACGGGACTGCCACAGACCACAATGATATTTTTTGAAATAAATAGAAGTTTATTATTTTTCTTCCTAACCCCCTGCCTCTGGCATACCCCCGTGTCTGGTAGCCCCAGTGGTTACTATTGGTTTAGGAGGTCCCCTTGCTTATCAGATAGCTCAGAAATGAGGCCCAGAGGGGACACCAGGTGAAGGGAGGTCAAGAGTGTGAATGCTGAGCAGGTACTCGGAGATGGAGTGACTGGCAGCACCAAGGATCACTTGGAAAGGATCAGTCCAGAAAGCATCTTGGAAGCTGGGTTTAGCTGGGGAGGTCAGAACCTGCTAGAGAGAAGGGTGTGGCATTTCCAGGGTGGAGAGCAGCCCCGGTGCAGACACCAGGGGAGGCAGGAGCAGAGGCAGAGCAGGTGGCAGTGAGGTAGAATCTGGTTCGCATGAGGAGCGCGGCCTGGCAAGTGACACAGAGCTGGTCTGAGTCAGGGCAGTGGGTGGTGGACTCCAGGCCTGGGTCTTGGGTGCTTTCCTTCTCTAAGAGCCTGTCTGCACATTTCTGAGCCCAAGGTTCTGTCTCTTCTGCTGAACTCTGTGTGTCCCGTGCTGTGTTGTGCTGTGCTTAGTCGCTTCAGTTGTGTTCAACTCTTTGTGACCCCACGGGCTGTAGCCACCCCCCTACCCCAGGCTCCTCTGTTCCTGGGATTTCCCAGGCAAGTTGTTATGGAGTGGGTTGCCATTTCCTCCTCTGGGGATCTTCCCAACCCAGGGATCGAACCAGCATCTCTTGCATTGGCAGGCAGTTCTTTACCACTGCACCATGTGGGAAGCCCCTGTGTATACTGGTTTCCAGTTAAAACAGTGGGGTTTTCCTTGACCCTTGGGAGTCCATGTATTGGGTTGGCCAAAATGTTCTCGTTTCCTATCACAGCTTACAGAAGAACTTGAACAAATGTTTTGACTAGCCCAATATCTGGAGGACAGCCACGATCTTGGAGAAGAAAACTGCAGCACGACCCCCTACTCCTCTCTTCAGGCCATGAGATAAGAGCTGTCTGGGGAAATCAAGTCCTTTCTGGCACGTATACACAGAATGCACCCACGACGTACGGTACTCACCCCCTCACTGCTGGCTTCTCTCCACATTCTGATTCCCAGGCTTTCCGTGACTTTAGATTGGGGGAGGTCCGGAAGCAGAGCTCTTGGGGTCCCCTCCATCTGGACAGACACGAGCCCATGGACTTGTGCCCAGTGGCCTAGCGCCCTGGCCATCACATAGGCCTGGGGTGTAGAAATGGGTACAAACCAAGATCACAGATAGGTAGGAACGTAAGGATGACCGATGTGGTGCCGAAGCAACTTCACCATCTGTGCGCGTCCCTGGAGGTGGGACTGGCTCCCTTCCCTCTGCATTTCCATGTCCAGCTCAGGGCCTGGTGCGCAGTCCGTGTGTCAGATAATTTGTCCATCCACACGTGCTTACCTCATTCACTGTAGAACCAGGAAAGGCCTGGGGACCCTGAGCCTTGGGTCCTGCTATTCCTTTCATGGTACCAAGCTACCAAATTGCTTCTGGACCTTGATGTGGCTGAATTTTGGTTCTGCCAGCCACCTTGCTCCTCCACCCCAAGTACACCCACACCCGTTCCTCTGCTGCTTCACCCAGGCTAAAGAGCAGATGTGGCTCACAGAGACAGCTGTGGCCACAGGGCCATTGAACACCCAGGCTGGTTAGCTGCAGCCAGGCTCAGCCCTGGCTCTCGGCAGCCTTCTTGGAGAAGGGAAGGTACACGTGGGGACAGACAGTGGTGCTCAAACCCTTAACACTCAGCGGGGCCACAGTGCCTGGAGGATAAAGATCCAAAGTCCTTAGGGTCAAGTTAGTCCTCCATCATTTTTCTGGAGCCTTCTGTCTCTCCGTTACCAACTTCTGCACTCTCACTCAAATCCTGACTCTACTCACCCAGCTCCCCAGACATCCATGGCTCAGTCACATTTAATATCTGCCATTCCTTATAGGGGGCTTCCCTGGTTGGCTCAGATAGTAAAGAATCTGGCTGCAATGCCGGAGACGCAGGTTCAATCCCTGGGTCAGGAAGATCCCCTGGAGAAAGAAATGGACACCCACTCCAGTATTCTTGCCTGGAGAATTCCAAACGGACAGAAGGGCCTGGCAGGCTACAGTACGGGGTTGCAAAGAGTCGGGCATGACTGAGTGACTAACACTTTCATTCCTTATACGTATCGTTTGTCCACCGGCACAGAGGATATGTCCAATGAATGTTTAAAACTGCTTCTTCTGTGGAAGGGTCTCCCTGCAGCAGGCCAGGAGGATTCTGGTTTTGAGAGCTGTTCTGTCAGACAGGGCTTGGGGCACCACCTCCCCACTGTCTACCTCATCCCTCCTCAGAATTTCTCCAGAGAAGCACCCAGTGGACCCCAGAAAGTCACGGAGCCCAGAGGCTCAGCACAGCTGGTCCCCAGCAGCAACCTTTCCCAGTATCTATCCTTCATACCACCCCTCCCCCATTTCTTCTCTGCCTCCGCCAACCACACACGCCGCTGGGATCCTCAGATGGAAGGTCCTCGGCAGCTCCAAGGGCTCCCCAGGCTGCTGCCCCTCCTCTGGACTCCTGAGTGTTGGCGACCTTCAGCCCAGTGCAGCCATGACCCTTGGGCTTGGAACCAGAATCATCCAATTCATCTTCCTCTTATCCTTCAAAGGTCAGTGGGGCACGTGGGCTTCTGGGAAGCCCCCCGACTCCCAGCATCCCCTGCGACACTCAGCCAAGAGCAAGGAAGTAGCGTGGGATTAAGCTCCCTGCTGTCCTGAGAAGGGCCAGGCTCATGCCCGTGGACCACACAGCTTTCCGCCCATCACCCCTCATCAAAGTCCTGCAGCATCTCCACCGTCCTAAGGAAGAATGGCTCCAGTGACATAAAATCATGAAGGATCTCAAGCTTCCCCAAGGCTCAGTGGGAAAGAATCCACTTGCCAAGCAGGAAACGTGGGTTTGATCCCTGAGTTGGGAAGACTCCCTGGAGAAGGAAGTGGCAACCCACTCCAGTATACTTGCCTGGGAAATCCCATGAACACATGAGCCTGGGGCAGGGCTACGGTCCATGGGGTTGCAGAGTTGGACACGACTGAGCACAGCACACACATGAGGGACCTCAGACCCATTCTGTCTGGTTTGGGAGCACTGGTGGTTCTTTTCTTGCAGCTGACTTTCCCGAATCTATTGAATATTAAAATCCATGCACCGCCTGGACAGGGCTGGAGGGAAACTGGCTCCTCATGGAAAGCTGGCCACGAGCAAGTCTGAGCGGTTGTTCTCCAAGAAAGAAATCTTAAAAGATTTATTAAAAGAAATCTTTTAAAAATCACAGGAATTGCCGGAGAGTCTGAGTGCTGTGTGTGTGCATTATCTTCTCCGCTTTGAAAACCAACCCAGAGTCATAAATTAGCAACACTGGGAGGGGTCTTGAGACCACTGCATGAGTCCCCGCTCTGTGTGAGGAAGCCGGAACCCACAGGGAGGCAGGGCCCGCCTAGCGGGACAGCCCGTCTCCTCCTCCTTCTCTTTAAAACTTTGACTCATACGCCCTTTTACCCAGAAACCAACCCACTTGCCCAGCTCCCCCAACAGCAGCTTTGCTCCACACTCTGATTTCTGCTCAGCTGCTGTCTTTATGCACCTGCTGGGTGTGGCCTTTGTGTATGCATCATTATGTACATTTTAATGACTTATTTCTCCTATTAACCTACAAGCTAGAAACCTACTGATTCATTTGGGTTTCTTCTTGTAAACTACATGCTAACACCTCATTACCTAGTGACACCCGACTAACGGCCCCCAGCACCCATCTTGAGGGTCTCTGGCTCCCACCAGATCCTGACTCTGCTACTTTCCAGCCGCAGGACTCAGTCCGTCTAGAGGTGGCGCCAAGGGAAGGCTTTAGTCCTCACAATTGTCGTGGGTGTTTGTGTGCGCAGTCGCTAAGTCATGTCCGATTATTTTGTGACCCTGTGGACTGTAGCTCGCCAGGCTCCTCCGTCCATGGGATTTCCCAGGCAGGAGTACTGGAGTGGCTTGCCTTTTTCTCCTCCAGGGAATCTTCCCCACCCAGGAATCGAACCTGCATCTCTTATGTGTCCTGCGTTGTCAGGCAGATTCTTTATCACACACCCAAACACACGAGGTATAAAGTGAAAACAACGCATTTTGAAACCCAGCTTCAGACTAGTCTCCCAGTACCCCTGCATCCATAAATTAAAATGATTAAACTTCAGCAGCTACTGCAGCTCCCTCATTCTCAATTTCCATCATCTGTAAAAGGGAGGAAACGATATCCACTAAGGTCATTGGGTAAGTTCAGTAAGATAATCCATGTAAAGCACTCAGCACTTGGGAAACTTTAGTACATGTGCGCGCACGTACTCACTGGGATTAGGGGTCCAATGACCCGCAAAACCTGGTCCCCATCCTCAAATGCTCACAGAGGCAGAGAGGAGGCAGACAGGAGATTCAGTGATGACTGTGTGGGACTTCCCTGGGGGTCCAGTGGTTAGGACTCCTCACTTCCAATGTAGAGCTCGTGGTTCGGCCCCTGGTCAAGGAACTAAGATCTCACATGCCACGTGGGGCAGCCAAAAATTTTAAAATGATGACTGTGTGATGAAATGGATGGAATAACAGAGGGGTGAAAGGAACAGTGTTAATCGCGGGCAAGGGGATAATACCTCCAACTGTGGAAGGTGGTCTGGGGAGATTTCGCAAAGGAGAAGAGAAAATGCCTGAGCAAGAACGTGGCGCATGAATAGGAGTTTCCTGGGAAGACAGGCGTCTCGCTGGCCCCAAGGAGCATCTTGTAAGAAACCAGAGGCTATAAATATCACAGCGCCCCCAAGGTGCATGAGTGACCAACTGGGGGCAGGGAGGGGCAGTGAGCAAGACGTCGGCAAGACGTGGCTTCCGCCCACGTCTCCATCCGTGACCAGCTGCACAAGCAAGAGCCTTCACCTCTCCGAGCCTTAGTTTCCTCATCTGTAGAAAGGCAGGAGAACAGGACAACCACCCCCAATAATTATCACCCATCGTTTGGCAGTGGCACCTACTCAGTAGCCTGGGCACGGGGCAGCTGCAGAGTTTTGGGCTGTATGTCCTTTGTATCACACAAAGGAGGAGAAAAGGGCCTCAGAAAGAAGTATGTGGGTGAAGGTCCCCACGGTGGAGATGAGAATCCTCCAGGAAAACACCAGAAGGGCTGAACCGCTAATGGCAGGGGTTGCTGCTGTTCAGTCGCTCAGTCGTGTCCGACTCTTTGCTCTCCCATGGACTGCAGCATGCCAGGCTTCCCTGTCCTCCACTATCTCCTGGAGTTTGTTCAAACTCATGTCCATTGAGTCGGTGATGCCATCCAACCATCTCATCCTCTGTGGGTGAGGCAGGGGGCAGGGATGCCAATGAAAGGCGCAAGTCAACAGATGAGAGGGGCTTGGAGGAGAAATGGACAGTTTGTGAAACTTAAGATGAGTGATGGGCAAGAGGCATTTAAGATGAAGACTTTACCGACAAGAATTATACGTGTGAGTGTGTATGTGTGTATTAAAGGAAAGAAATGCAGGGTACATAGCAAGCACAATGGACCTAGCATCATTATTCCTCTTGTCATGGAAAACCAGCCCATCTCCCTCCTTTCCAGATGAATAACCTGAGGCCCAGAGAAGCAAAGCCATCCTCCCCGCCATGACCCTGAGTGGGGCTGGGGTGGGAATGCCCAGTGGACGGATTGAAACAAGTACTGGGGACTCCTTGGGCCCGTGAAGACAATGACCTAGGTTCAGTGGCTCCAAGTAGATGCTACCATCTATCTGGGTTTTTAAAACTGTCTTGTTTTCTGAAAATAGTTGCTCAGTCCTGTCTGACTCTTTGTGACCCCATGGACTGTAGCCCGCAAGGCTCCTCTGTCCATGGGATTCTCCAGGCAAGAATACTGGAGTGGGTTGCCATTCCTTTCTCCAGGGGATCTTCCCTACCCAGGGATCAAACCCGATTCTGCACCATTTGAGCCACCAGGAAGCCCTAAAAACCATGGTATGTGTCATTTAAATTATGAGAGGCCAGTTGATGTCAGGAGCCAGGATCTAAACGCTGCTCCCCAGTGTCTAGGAGGATAAAGTTGTGTCTGGACGGCTGCCATGGAAGCCCAGAGTCCTGAGTGGCGGTGGTCACACCTCGGGCAGACATTTCTGTGGCCTCCACGTCACTGCCCTGCCCTGTGACATGTGTCATTGGGACACAGGGAGGTTCCTGCTTGGCTGGGGGGTCAGGCAGGGGTGTGGAGGGGAGAGAGAGAGAGAGATCATGCTTGTGTCCATGGGGCAAACTGGAAAGTCCTCTCCACTGTGTGACCCCCAGACAGTAGAGCCGTGGGGGAATGTGCACAGGGAAGGCGGGAGTGGGAGTGTGGGGGGATGTGTCTGGAGGTGGGGGCGTCTTTAGACACTAGGAGCAGCAGGCGAGTCCACGGTCTTTCTTGGGATTCTAGCCAAGCGAGAAGCATCTTCCACTGGAGGAAGAAGTCACCAGGACAGGCAGGCTGGACTCCCCGCTCTTTTGGTCTCTGCAGGCAGTGCACACCTGGGGAGTCCCCATATCGCTCTGACATCCCCTACTCAGGCTCCCAGAGCCCCACCCTGCCCCCACCTGGGGTCCCTCTACCCACGTGGGTTGTGCTGAGAGCAGGCGGCAGTGCCCAGGCCTGGTAGGGCTGGCAGGGGAAGGGCTCCAGCCCGCCCCCACACCCCCACACAGCTCTCTACCCTCCAGCTGTCGCTCCCCCTCCAAGCCCACCATTTGGCAGAGCGCAGCCCCACCCCCAGCCCAGTCTGGTCCAGCAGGCACGGCTTAAGTTGCCACAGAAACTCTGACTTTCCTGGGGTTTGGAGCGGCCCAGGCAAGGAGGGAGGTGGGCGGTGTCTGCGGCCGCGGTTCCAAAGGCTGCTGGCTTCGGGACCCCTTTCCTCCCACGACTTCTGGCGGGCACGGTCACTGCCTGGACCAAGGCCTGGCAGATCCTGGCCCGAGGGGTGCGTGGCCTACTGCTGGTTCCTATTCCTCCCCCCACTCTGAAATCCCGAATAGCAAACATCACTCTTAAAGGGTCCACTTCCACATTTCAAAGAACTTTCTAAAATTTTATTCCACATGGTCCCCATTGGTTCCTAGAATAATTAAGATTAATCCTGTTTGGTCAGAGGAGAAACTGAGGCCAAAGAGGGTGAAATGACTTGTCCAAGGTCCCACGTTAGGGTCGCTGGCAGGGAACCCCCGAGTCCTCCGCAAGCCATGTCCTTAGCCCCATACCCTCTCTGGGTGATACAGCGTACTCCCAGAAGTCACAGCAAAAATGTCTTTGCACTTTTCACAGCTTCCCTTTTTCAGAAAAGACCCTGGAGGTGCCCCATGTAGGGAGCTGGTGGGGCAGCGGGGAGACAGTAATTCACTTCCTCTTGGGCAACCTCACCACGTCTGGGCACCAAGACCCACCCTTGCCTCCCCACTTGCTGGAAACATGTGCTCTGTGTCCTGGGCAAATCTCTTGATTGATGTGATAAACCCCCAAAGAAAGATGCTTTGTCTGTGTTTTTCCATAGAAGGAATGGGAAGCTTCAGAGGGTAAAGAAAATTAAGAGAACTGGGGGAGGAAGAGGGCAGAAGAGGAAGACATGTGCCCTTGTGGGCCTGGAGACAACAGTTGCGGGGGCTTGCTCCTGCGACGTGTCCACCTCTTGGCAGTTTCTCGCGTGTACTTGTTAACTTGACCCCAACTGGCTTGAGAAGAGACCCCTCCAAGGCAGCAGGCTCATTCCTGAATCCACAGAACCGAAGTCACCTAAATTCTGCCAGTGGTGAATCTACACCCTGGTCTTACATGTTTCCAGAGAAGGGAGTGCCTTGATCAATTCTCGGGTCTCAGGCTCTACTTAGAGTCTAGCCTAAATCCTTCCTGCTGCACTTTTAAAAGACCTTTGAATCTCAGTGGAAGAGAGAGCAGGCGGGATGCCAACAGGTAGGAAATGAAATCAGGAGGCTGATGGTTTCCCTCTTTTCTTTCTTCTCCCCTCTCCTCCTCCTAGTCCATCACCTCGCTGGCCCCCACCCGTGGGGCCACTTATCAGATGCCCCCACTGTGATGAGCAGCACCTATGTGGACGGTGCCCTTACAAGTTACAGATTTTTGCTGTGAGCCTTCAGGCTTCTCCTTGCAGCCCGGACAAGGGAAATCCCATAATGAAGGATTTCATGGGGCTCAGAGGCTGGGAGCGGCTTTTCTTTCCATCTGTCATTTTACTTCATGCCTTGACCTTTCTGTTCCCACGTGGGGCGGTACCAGGAAGAAGCCTGGGCTGGGGAGTGAATGTCTGGGGTGGGCCATGGACTAGGGGACAAATTAACCTAGACAAGTAGACTGGGGTCAGATAACCTTGAAAGGGTGCGTTAAGGACCAGAATACATCCTTCAGGGCTGTGGATGGAGGCAGGTGGGGTGAAGAGAAAGGTTTAAAGAGAGGAGAGGGGCTTCCCTGATGGTCCAGCGGTTAAGAATCCGCCTGCCACTGCAGGGGACGTGGGTTCGATCCCTGGGCCAGAAGATCCCATGTGCCACAGGAGCCTGTGCACCACAACTGCTGAAGCCCATGTACCCTGAGCCCTGCTCTGCAACAGGAGAAGCCACTTCAATGAGAAGCCTGCAATGAGGAAAGGCACTCGCTTGCCACAACTAGAGAAAAACCTGTGCAAAGCAGCAAGGACTCAGTACAGCCAAAAATTTCCTTGACAAATTAAATTTAAAAGAAAGAAAGGAGAGGATCCAGTGAGAAGGAGTCCTCTGTGGAAGTGGGACCACAGAACAGCGTAGGAACCCCTCCCTGTCTAGCCGCCCTGGCCAGACACCCAGCGATGCCACTTTTATCAAAGAAGCCAAGGCTCTTTTGTTGCTGTTCAGTCCCTAGGTCATGTCTGATTTTTTGCGATCCCATGGACTGCACACGCCAGGCTTCCCTGTCCTTCCTGGGATCCCCCAACTGTATGTTTAAAAGCTGTCTTGACCCCTTGCTTGCTAGGACCTTGGGTCAATCCCTTAACTTCCCCAAGCTTCACTTTCCATGTTGGAAAGCCAAGGGTGGGGACTCAGATGTCACCAGCTGCTCTACTGATGGAACAGGCCACCGGCCAGGGCTCAGCCTGGTACCTACAGGTGGGCAGCGGGTAACCAACGATGCTGGGCGTGCTTCGGGGCAGGAAAGGACCCCAACACCCCCACCTGGCAGATCTCAGAAACCAGAAAGCCCAGCCGTGGCCTTGGTGCTCACAGAATACCTGGAACCTGCCCCACTCCACACCCAGTAGGGCCTCAGCCCCGGACAAGCGGCGGTGAGAAAGCAGCCGGGGGCTTTGATGCCAGTGAAAAGGCCACCTTCTGAGCAACTTTCCCATATCGGGTCCAGACGGGGCTGAAAAAAACTCCCAGTCTCCAAGGCTCCACCACCAAATGCCCGGCTGGCCCTCAGCTTTGCAGAGGCCAGAGCCTCCGAGATGCACAAGGATTGTAATTGTTCGCAACGCTGGTAACATTTCATCTTCCCAAGGACCTTGTTCATTTATCAGGGTTCTTAAAACCCTTTTGTTCCTAGGCGCGCGGTGAGCACAGAAAACATTCTATCTAATATCAGAGCACAGCTGTTCCCTGACAGACAGACTTGGGGAGAAAGCCCTTAAAAAAGGGGGAAGGGGAGGAGGGGTCTATCCTACCAGGGACAAAAACACGGGAGAAGCAGTCAGGGCAGCTGCCTGATCAGAATAAGCTGTATGGGGGCCCTGGGAGAAAGTCACCCCAGCAACAGTGGGCCCCCAGGCGCTGAGTCCCGAGACAGAGGCTAGGCCCCAAGTCGGGGCTCCACCCCCTGTAGGGTTCCTGGCAGTCGCACCCGAAGCCCCAGCCAAGGCCCCTAAAAATGTTTGAAGTAGGTGTGGAGTCTTGAGTAACATCTTCTTAAGGGCCAGTGTGGCGGAAAAAAAAAAAAAAGGCCTAGTGGAAAACTCTGTCCATCCAAGGCCACAGACGACCAGGAAATATTTTCTAAAAAGGGCTTTGATTGCTCCTGAAGGCCCAGGACAGAGTAATCGGGGCCTGGCCATGGCGGGAACTCTGTGACGTTACCCATGGCTGCAGAAGGTGGGGGCAGACAGGTCCCCAGTCTAGGATTTATTTTCAGCTCTTGATGATTGAGTCAGGAGTCGTGTAAAACTTGGATAAAGGAAAAATCACATCTGCGTTGATGAAATGTCCGAACAGTCGACATCACTTTAAATGGCACTTTATTTCATAAATCAAAGCCACATTCTAATGGGGAAAAAGGGACTTTCCTGGTGGTCCAGTGGTTAAGACTCCGCCTCACAATGCAGAGGACACGGGTTCAATCCCTGGACTGAGAACTAAGACCCCACGTGCCGTGGGGCAACTGGGCCTGCAGGCTACAACTACTGGGCCTACGTGCCACAAAGAAAGATCTTCAAGATGCAACGCAGATCTCAACACAGCCAATCAATATTTTTTTATTTTTTAAAAAATAAAAGGGAAAAATGATAAAGTTCATTGAATCGCCTTTTCAACACTGAAAATTACAGTTGCCTTGTAATCAACTGAAAATAAAGTGTTAGTCGCTCAGTTGTGTCTGACTCTTTGTGACTCCATGGACTGTCCATGCAATTCTCTAGGCAAGAATACTGGAGTGAGTAGTGATTCCTTTCTCCAGGAGATCTTCCCGATTCAGGGATCATATCTGAGTCTCCTGCAGTTGCAGGCAGATTCTTTACCATCTGAGCCACCAGGGAAGCTCATACTAATGACAGAGGTAGGTTTAAGTGGTGGTGCTGTGTGACCTTGAGGAAATTTTTCAACCTCTCTGTGCCTGGGATGCTCCAGCAGAGTAAGAATGAAGGCCCTTACATCACAGGGTTGCTGTGAAGGTTTCAGGAGCTTCTCCATAAAATGTGTTTCAAAGAGGGTGAGAATCTCTTGAGCCTCCCCCTTTAAAAGTAGAGGCTCAAATTTTAATGAGATGGAGGTGATCACAAGGCTTTGTTGTCATCAGGAAACAGGTAGTCTAAGCTTGATCACTAATTGGATCCTGAAGCATCTCCAAGCCTTGGTTATCTCTGCAGGAGGCAAATGACACCCATCTATTCCATCTGACCCGAAGGTCAGGGGTCTTCTGCTTAGGAAATGTAAAGGCGTAGCTAACTGTGATCTATCATTATGACAAAGTATCTTTATTAAGGGCTTCCCAGGTGGTGATAGTGGTAAAGAACCCGCCTGCCAATGAAGGAGATGTAAGAGAAGTGGGTTTGATCCCTAGGATGGGGAGATCCCCTGCAGGAGGGCATAGCAACCCACTCAGTATTCTTGCCTGGAGAATCCCACAAACAGAGGAACCTGGAGGGCTACAGTCTACAGGGTCGCACAGAGTCAGACATGACTAAAGTGACTTAGGACACAGTGCACATCTTTATCATGTAATTTATTTCCTCTCGTTCAACAAACAACCTCATGCAAGAACTTTGAATGAGTACTGGGGCCCAAATTTCCACTGCATCCTTATTCTAACAGATGAATCGCTAAAGAGCGACAGGCAAACAGTGGGGAAAATTGGATATTGAGTTACTGTTCATTTTATTAGTTATAATCAGTGTACTGCAGATATGTAGGCATGTACACATGAGAGATTTCTTCCATGGGTGCACGTGGAGTGTTTACAGATGATATCACTTGATGTTTGGATTTGCTTTCAAAATCTTCATTGCAGGAGTGGAATCTGGAGCTGGGTATAGATAAAAGAAGGTTGACCATATGTTAATAATTGTAGAAGCTGGGTGAAGGCACATGGGAGTTATTTATATTGTATTCTCTACCTTTATGTCTGAAAACTTTCCATAAAAACAATACCAAAAGAAAAAATCCAGAAGGGGATCAACGATTAAGCATCCATGAGGGCATCTGAGGACCATGTAGAGAGTCCTCACGGAACAGTCAGGTAGCTGGGATGCAAAGAAGGTGCCCAGTTTCGGGGGGATGCCGGAAACTGGACGGCCTGCAGAGGACAAAGCTTTGTGCAGCCATCATCACTTCATATCTCGGGTTGCTGTGTCATTTCTCCTGTAAAGGAGGGGCAGGAAGCTGAAATGCTCCTTTCAGCTTGAACATGCTATGATCTTCGAGGATTTCAAAATCAATTACACTTCACCAGGTTCTCTGAACGGAACACACAAATCTCACTTTCAAGTGAACGAAGCCGTTTACAATGTATCCGCAATGCTCTCAATTTAAAGAATCACCACGGGAAAGTGTCTGGGTCAGTATAACAAATGTTTTGGTGAAGGGTGTGCCCTCTGCCTCAATTTCTTCCAGGCTTTTCGATCTCTTTGTTAAGGTCCATTGACCAACACCTACAGAGTCTGGAGAAGTTCTTCCAAACTTCATTTCTAAGAGCTTAAGGATAATCTGAAAAAAAAAAAAAAAAAAAACCACTCAAAGCCAGGTGTCTGCTTTCCTAGCTTAACCACCACGCAGGAACAAATACTACCTTCTTGGTGAGCTTGGCGAGAGGTTTCTTCTGATTTCAGGTCACCGCCGAGCATCAGGTCTGACTGCCCCGGACTGGAAATGTAGGCAGAGTAGGTAGAGATCAAGTCCAGTCTGCTGGGCATCTTCTGGAAGGTAAATGAAGTTCAACATCAATCCTCATGGGAGCCAGTTTCATCGTATATCCTCCTACAAGTGGAGGACAGGAGAGCAGTTAACACAATGTTCTGGTTTGGCTGAGTCTATCAATCAACTGACGTGGGCTGTCTTCCCATTTTTCTCTGCCACGATGGACTGTGTTCATTCACTGTACTTGTGACCCCAAGTATGCAGGCTTTATCCCCACGCCAACCAACTTCCCTGAAGCCAAGTGGGGGTCCGAAAAGTCAGTTCAGTTCTGACAGTGACCACAGGGTTTTAGCACAGACCCTGAAGGGAAGAGCTCAGCCAACAAGACTTGCCCGGGTCAGATGGGGTGCCATCTGGACTCCTGACCAACTGGCCATAAATTCAGGGGTTCCCACAGCCTCCTCCTGGGGTTTGATCATTGCTAGAACAGCTCACAGAACTCAGGAGCAATTTACACACTATTACTGGTTTATTAATGAACCATACTAGGCTTCCCAGGTGGCGCTAGTGGTAAAGAACCCAACTGCCAATGCAGGAGACTTAAGAGGTTTGGGTTTGATCCCTGAGTGGGGAAGATCTCCTGCAGGAGGGCATAGCAACCCACTCCAGAATTCCTGGGTGGAGAACCCCATGGACAGAGGAGCCACGGGGTCACAAAGAGTCAGACACCACCGAAGCGACTTAGCACGTACATGAAAGATATGATAAAGGATCCAAACAGACAACCAGATGAAGATGTCTAGAGGGTGTGGTCTGGAAGGGTCCCAAGCATGGAACCTTCTGTCCCCGTGGAGCTGGGTTGCATTGCCTTCCCAGGCGTGGTTGATTAAGTCATCGGCCATGGGTGATGAACTCAATCCCCAGCCTCCTCCCCCATCAGGAGGAGGGGGGATGGGACCCAAAGTTCCAACCCTCTAACCTTGGTCTCTTTGGTGACTAGCCCCGTCCTGAAGTTCTCTAGGGGACCCCCTCCCCCCCGCCCACCGGGAGTGGCCTCATGATAACAAAAGACACACCTATCGCTTGGGAAATTCCAAGGAAGTAAGAAGCTATGGGTTGGGAACTGGGGACAAAGACCAAATACATACATACATATATATATATAAATATACAGTGTGTGTGTGTGTCACAGTTACCCTGAAGACTTGGAATAAAATGCATGGAAGTCTCTCACTTCTCCCAAGGAGTACCTGGCTTTTGTCCAGCAAGGACTCAATACTATTTTGTCCTCTCAAAAGCATCTGAACTCAGGAATTTCCTCGTGGTCCAGTGGTTAGGACTCCAGGCTATATTGCTAAGAGTGAGCACAAACCTCACAGCATGGCCAAAAAAGAAAAAGCACCCAAACTCACAGATCACTGGAAAAGCAGACTAGAAGAGTCTTTGAACAATCAGTAAGCCCATATGTCTTTAGCAACTACTCTGCAGGGACATCTGCTAAGGGCTACAGGAGGTACAAAGGAACAAGAACGTGCTTGACAATGTCTTGTTGAGAGCAAGATGGAGACAAATCCCAGACTCTGACACCTGCCCGGGGTTTCAACGCTGTGGTCCATCCAGTAGCAGTTGGGTCCTTAGCTGCCGAGGACTGGGGCCTCCAGTCCCTACTCTGTAACGTGGCAGTAATGGTAACACGGACTTGAAGGGCCGTTGGGAGGATTAAACCAGCTAATCCCTGGAAACGGTGCCTGGTACATGCCAAGTGTCCCGTAAGCATCTTGTGAACATCTGAGAGGTGCATTAGTGCAAGAAGCTGCTATGGCCAGGAGGCATCACACCAGCAAGACCTCCAATGCCCAAGGCCAGATGGACACTAGGGAAGGTATGTTTGCCATAAGAATGGGGTTAATGGGGAGACAGGTCCCTGGACTGACTGGGCTGGCTTCCAGAGTGTCTGAGGCTTTTATCACCCGGTCTGAACCTTGGCCCTCTGGGGACCCCAGCCCTCAAGGAGTGTGGACTGGCCTGGACCTCAGAGAACCCAGGCTTTGTACCCTCAGAACAGAACTGTGATTCTATGGGTGTGCGGGTACTGGTCAGTCAGGAAGGGCTCCATGGAGGAGGTGGCAATGGAACCAAGGCCTTAAAGAATGGATGGGGTTTCAGAAGGTTAGGGGCAGAGACAACAAAGAGGCCAGCTTTGGGGTGGCCCATCTCCTCTATCTAGAGGCCACTTTGCTAGGCGAGGTCCCACAGCCACCCTCTGTCATGGTCAGGCATTGTAAACCATCGGGGATGTCTCTTTCTCCCTGAAATCCCACTGCTGCTGCCCAAACACAAACCTACTTTTTCTTGCCTGGCTCTCAGGAGAGCCGCTTCCTACATCCCCTCGTCCACAGAACAGCCCTTCTCAGATCTGAAGGCTGAGGTCATGCCAGCCCACCCCCGCCGGCTTTCTCGTCTCCCGAGGACCATGTTCGTCTGGTCCCCTTGAAGCCACACTTGGCGCTCAGCCCAGCTCGGGGGTGCCAACCCACCAGTGGGCTCTGAGGCCTTCCCTGGCCCAACCCCAGGCTTGCGGCTGCTGTCTCATCATCCTCCCCTCCGCCCTCCCCATCTCCGGAGCTGCAGAGATGCGGCTGTCCCTGGCATCCCATCCCAGCTCAGCTCAGAGACTATTCTCAGAACCCTGGCATCCTACCCTGGGCCTTCCCTCGCAGGAGATTTCCAGGGAGAAACAAAACCCAAAGGGAGGAACGTCTTCCTATTGCATCACAAGACGTCAGAAGTGAAACACACACCCCACCACTCACCAGCAGGGTGAGCCCCCGGCGAGTGACATGCGCATTCCGAGCCTCCGTTTCCCCATCTGTTAAAAGGGGGTAACAGTGCCCCTACACGGGCTGTAGTGAGAGCTGGATGAGTCACTATAAAAGAAGCATGGAATGGCGCCTTGTGCAGAGTGAGCGCCCTGTTAGTGTAGGGTCTGGTTGGGATGGTGGTTAACAGGGTGGGAGACTGCATCAGGCATCCTGGAGACATCATTTAACCTCTCTGAGCCCCAGTTTCTTCATCTTCTTACAGTAGGAATATCATAGCACCTACTTCCCTAAAGTGTTGGACGACCATAGGAGATGCTGCCTGCTAATGGGTCTGTGTTAGGTAGCACCGTAATTGACATGTAGTAAGTCACATTAAAGTTTGTAGCCTTAAAAAAAAAAAGAACCTTTTTCCTTTAGTATTTCTTATATGGACCATTTCTAAAGTCTCTGTTGAATGTGTTACAATATTGCTTCTGTCTTACGTTTTGCTTTTTGGCCCCGAGGCACGTGGGATCTTAGCCCCTTGACCAGGGATCAAACTCGCAGCCCTGCATTGGGTAGTGAAGTCTTAACCACTGGACCGCCAGGGAAGTCCCAAGAGAAAGAATCTTGAAAGGAAGAAAAAACGAAAGGCTGATCAAGTCTGGATAGAAGAGTGATGACCAAACTCAAGAGAGATGTAAAATGTCTGTAACTCACCCCTCACCCCAGAAGGGGCCCCCTCCACGGCACCCCTTGCCAGGCTGAGCCAGGGGTCCTGAAATAAACCAAGGTTCAAGCAATAGCATATTTAAGCATGCCCGCTTGAGCCCCCAGGAAACCAGGGGAGGAAAAAAATCCCTTGAAGGACTTTTCTCACCCGATAAATACACAGACCTCCTCCATCGGGGAGGGTGGCTGTCATGGGTGCCACAGAACGTGTGGACTTGCCACGTGGCTTTGAGTTCCAGGGTCAGAAGCTTGGGCTTTGCTTTTGAAAGACTGGTTCAAGTCCACAACTCTGCCAGTTACTGGTTATGGAATTTGGGTAGATTTCTTACTCCTTCCTAGCCTCAGTTCCCACCTTCCTAAAGTAGGAATTATGCAAAGTACCTCACCATAGGCTTCCCTGGTGGCTCAAGATGGTAAGGAATCTGCCTGCAACGCAGGAGACCAGGGTTCGATCCCTGGGTAGGGAAGATCCTGTGGAGAAGGGCATGGCAACGCACTCCAGTATTTTCGCCTGGAGAATCTGATGACCAGAAGAACATGGGAGGCAACAGTCCATGGGGTTGCAAAGAGCTGGACACAGCACACACACACACACACACACACACACACACGCACCTCACCACTGAGTGCATGCTCAGTCGTTCAGTTGTATCAGAGTCTTTGTGACCACATGGACTGTAGCCTGCCAGGCTCCTCTGTCCATGGGATTTTCCAGGCAGGATTTTCTCCTCCAGGGGACCTTTCCAACCCAGGGATCGAACCTGTCTCTTGTATCTCCTGCATTGCAGGCAGACTCTACCAACCACAGAGTAAGAAGCAAATGAATTATTTGTTAAATGCCCAACACGCTGTCTGGTAGATGTAAGTGCTGAATGAATTTGGGTCATTATTATCCATTCTGGATTTCTCAAACTCCTGAAGAGAGAAGGGCATTCTAGGCAGGAAGTATTTTTAGGGCATATCTGCTGTCTTCTTAATCGTTCTGGTTGGGGATCAGAAGGAGGATGGGGCCATGACCTGAGCCCCGGAATGCTTCTGCCTCGTGCCAGCACCACTGACGTGTGTGTCCATCTAGCTTCGGGGTCACAGTCCCCCTCTGGCTGCAATTGTCAATCTCGTCACCATCAACACCGCTCCTTCTGCAGAGATGTGAACACGCTGGCATTGTTTCCTCCGGCCAATGGCTTCTCTCTGGCCTGTGATTGGTACCCCCGAGATTCCACTGCGGTCCAGGCATGTCAGCTATGTCAGCGTGACTCCGGTTGTGTGCGTCTGACATCCACACGGCCCCGTAGAAGGCAGGCTGCAGCAAAAGGTTATTTGGAATGCTGCTGAATGTTTGATGGCTGTCTGGTTATCTTTTTGGGGTTAGGCCATTAAAGTCGCATCTCGTGTTTTTACGTAACAAAAGAGATAAACTACATGTTGAAATTCATGGAGCATGGAGGGAACTTTTAAGGATACAGACCCGCAGCAGCTAAAAGTTGGTGGGTTTTTTTTTCCCCCCTAAAACTTTGTAGTTTGTCTTCCACATGGCGATTTCACTTGAATTCAAAGCAGAGACACAGTGAAGCAGAGAGGCGTCACAGTAACAGACTCAGGAAACCTTGGGGCTCGGGGTCACATATAAAGAACGTTGACCCATCTGTCTGGCTCCCATGGTCTCATCAGAGAGCTATCTGCTCTGTCCTTACTCTTTCTGCCTGACCTGCAGCATACATATTAAAGAAAAATCATTTTCCAGACAAATCAAAATGCCTCCTGGGTGTCTCTTAGTCAACTCCTCCACCCCATCCCCCACAACAGCCTTCTATCCCCGTGCTGTTCAGAGGTGGCCTGTGCTTAGTGCTCTGACCACAGCAGCCAGTTCTTGGCCCTCTGAGAGACGGGACACTTCGTCACTTTAGATCCAGGGCTATGTCTCCTTTGCTCAAAGCATCCTCCCCATCCATCTTCACCGTTAGTCATCCAACCAAATGGCCTAAAAAAGAATCCAACTAAATGACAGACACATTGCCAGGCCACGATAGGAAGATGGGCAGACCAAGCATCAGAGCCTTCCCATCCTTCGCAACTGTACTCAAGTGCCACCTCCTCCATGCAGCCTTCCTGGCTATCCACTCAACAGAGCCCCTCAGTCTCCTTCTTCCTGTACTCCTGTAACATTGAAGGGGATCCCTATATCCCTTCAGTCAGTCAGTCCGTTCAGTCTCTCAGTTGTGTCCGACTCTTTGCGACCCCATGAGTTGCAGCACGCCAGGCTTCCCTGTCCATCACCAACTCCTGGAGTTTACCCAAACTCATGTCCATCAAGTCAGTGATGCCATCCAGCCATCTCATCCTCTGTCGTCCCCTTCTCCTCCTGCCCCCAATCCCTCCCAGCATCAGGGTCTTTTCCAATGAGGGTGGCCAAAGTATTTCCCTTGCGCTTATATTAAAGGGAAAGTCATGTGTGAACACATTTGCTCTCTACAGACCGTGAAGTTGTTGAAGATAGGGACCTCAAGGTGTTCGTTTTCTATCTTAGACCACTTTTGAGGTTGCAGCATTAAGGTCTCAAGACTGTTCTCCTCCCAGGGACACTTAAATGCACAAAGAAACAGAGCACGATGATGGCACATCGTTTATAAAAGCAAAAAAAAAAAAGTGGTGCGGGAAGTCACCCATATGTCCATTAATTGTAGGAAGTGGTTGAATTATGATACATTCTCACTGTGAATGCAGGAGACGCTGGTTTGATCCCTGGGTTGGGAAGATCCCCCTGCAGATGGGAATGGCACCCCATTCCAGTACTCTTGCCTGGAAAATCCCATGGACAGAAGAGCCTGGAGGGCTTCAGCCCATGGTGTTGCAAAGAGTTGGACGTGACCAAGCGACTATTAAAAAACCTTCTGCACTTACAATGAATGAAGCAGATCTATACCAACTGTTCACTGAAAAAAAATACAGCAGCGGGACAGTATGTTGGCGTGATCCTAGTTAGGGTTTTCACAATCCCAATGCTTGGAGAAAGAAAAAAGAAAAATCTCTCTGCTGTGATTGGGAAGGTGTTGGGTTATCTAAAAATGTCAGGGAAATGAGATATCATTTTTAAATGAATTATACATACCTAAACATTTATTTTGGGGAAACAGTGGAAACAGTGTCAGACTTTATATTTGGGGGCTCCAAAATCACTGCAGAAGGTGATTGCAGCCATGAAATTAAAAGACACTTACTCCTTGGAAGGAAAGTTATGACCAACCTAGATAGCATATTCAAAAGCAGAGACATTACTTTGCCAACAAAGGTTCATCTAGTCAAGGCTATGGTTTTTCCTGTGGTCATGTATGGATGTGAGAGTTGGACTGTGAAGAAGGCTGAGCGCCAAAGAATTGATGCTTTTGAACTGTGGTGTTGGAGAAGACTCTTGAGAGTCCCTTGGACTGCAAGGAGATCCAACCAGTCCATTCTGAAGGAGATCAGTCCTGGGATTTCTTTGGAAGGACTGATGCTAAAGCTGAAACTCCAATACTTTGGCTGCCTGATGGGAAGAGTTGAGACTGATGCTGGGAGGGATTGGGGGCAGGAGGAGAAGGGGACGACAGAGGACGAGATGGCTGGATGGCATCACCAACTCGATGCACATGAGTTTGGGTGAACTCCGGGAGCTGGTGATGGACAGGGAGGCCTGGCGTGCTGCAATTCATGGGGTTGCAAAGAGTCGGACACAACTGAGCGACTGAACTGAACTGAAACATTTGTTTGAAGTGGATGTACCTTTATTTATTAATCTTTTTAAAGTTTTTAGTGGTTTTGCTTGTTGTTGCTTTGTTTTGATTTTTACTTTTTGGGTGTGCCATGTGGCATGTGGGATCTTCCGCAACCAGGGAGCAAGCCCACGTATCCACATTGGAAGCATGGAGTCTTAACCACTGGACCACCAGGGAAGTGCCTATTACTAAACTCTTGATGTCAATCCAACGCCGATTTTTTAGCATGGGTCCATCATCTTTCCTGGTAAGCCACACCCATAAAGCACTGTCTGTGACTGCTAGTTTCATTTTCTGTGAAGTAGAGGGAGAACTTAGAGACAAGAATGCAGTCATTTGGGTGTGGGTCCCTAAATTATGGTATGTAGAAGCTGCGTGTCCAATACAAGTTGAATAAACTCTGTAAGCCTCTTTTTCTCATCTGTACAAAATAGGGCATGGTAATAGTAACCATCAGTAACCGAGAAAAAAAAAAAGATGATACTCTGTTCAGTGTCTTGTTCTCAATAAGGTTTAGCTGATCTATGAGGTATTTTACTTTCCTGTTATCTTAGCACAATAAGATGATGAAGAACCAGCAGGGGACCATCCTACCTGAGACTCTGGCCATCTTCTCTCTCTGCCTCGAAGATATTCAAAGTCCAGAGGTACCCAGGGGCAGTGAAGACTGTGGCATGAAGCACAGGTGGTGTGTGCCAGGGGGTGCGGCAGCAGAGAGCTGAGCAAGTTAGTCTCTGCTCCAAGGGACATCTCAATTTAATAACAAAACATCGTATACACATGGGAAGGCAATAATAATGAGGATGAGACTGTTAGCATAACTGACTCAGTGGACATGAGTGTCCGGGAGACAGTGGAGGACAGAGGAGCCTGGGGTGGTGCAGTCCGTGGGGTCACAAAGAGTCGGACACGACTTAGCGACTCAACAACAACAAATAAGTATGGATTAGGTATTTTCAGTCGCAGTGGAAAATTCAGGAGGCTGGAGGGACTTCAGGAGATGCTTGATCAGACGTCTAGCTCTCTCTCTCTTTGGTTTTTCTCACTTCTGCCCTACTCCCTGTGTCCCTTTTGTTCTCAGGCTGGCTTCCTGCTAGTTTAAAAAAAAAAAAAAAATCAAAACTGACTCTAGCAATTCTAGACCTCACATCTGAGACCATGTTGTCAAACTTCAGTCCCGAAGGTTGTGCTGGCCTAGTCAAGTTCACGTACCCAAGGCCAACTCAATCCCTCCGGCAAGAAGGATGGGATTATGTCAATTGGCTTGGGCCAATCAGGGATTACCCCTAGATCGGGTGATGGAATGGATTCACATTTATCTTCACGACAACCCTAGGAGGTAAGTACCAGTAGCCTCTCTGGTTTGTAGTGGCAGAAACCCAGCCCAGAGAGGTTAAGTAATTTTCTCAAGGTTGCACAGCTCAGAAGCAGTAGTGCCAGGATTCCTACTTTGGCTTTCTGACTCCAGGCCCCACATTCACAACCACTAAGCCCTAGAGTCTCCCAAGACACAAGCCCCAGTGTGGTGCCTGATGGGCACTGCAGACAACACTTGTTGGGTAAACTGAGAGGAATGACTGCTGGCTAGGCTCAGTTGGTAGAGAAGGCAGGGCTTGAGCTAGGTCTTAAGCAAGGGCAGGAAAATCAGATCCAGTGAACTTTCAGAGATAAGAATCCTGTTATACCAGGAATAACAGAGGCAGTTGGGTCAGACAGCTGCCGTCTGCCATCTATATACAAGCTGAGTGAACTTTTTAAAATTATTTGACTCCTCTGAAGATCCCCTGGAGAAGGGAATGACAACCCGCTCCAGTATTCTTGCCTGGAGAATCCCAAGGGCAGAGGAGCCTGGTGGGCTACAGTCCATGAGGTTGCAAAGAGTCGGAGGTGACTGAGCGCCTAACACTTTGCTTTTGACTCTCTGAGCCTACAGGTGAATCAAAGACCCATGGGGAAAAGCTCAAGAGAGAAGAGGGACGTCCTTGCTGGTCCTGTGGTTAAGAATCCGCCTGCCAGTGCAGGGGACACGGTTTGATCCCTGGTTTGGGAAGATTCCACATGCTGTGAGGCAACTAAGCCAGTGGTTCACAGCTACTGAAGCCCAAGTGCTCTAGAGACCACTCTGCAACAAGAGAAACCACCGCAGAAGCAGCCCAAGCCCCGCAACTAGAGTAGCCCCTGCTCAGCACAACTAGAGAAAGCCCACACACAGCAACGAAGACCCAGCACAGCCAAAAATAAATACATAAATAAAATTTAAAAAAAAGAAGAGAGCCAAGAATACAGTCCCGGAAACCCTGAAAGGAACCAGTAAGAGTCCAGCCAAATCGTAAAGTGGAAAGTCTCTTGGGAGGGCAAAGTACAATGTCACAACTCATGGGCCTGCTGTAGAGACAAGTCTAAAGCAATTATTCTATAGCAACCCCACCACTGCCAGCTAGGAAATAGGAAAGTGAAAGTGTCAGGCGCTCAGTTTTGTCCAAGTCTTTCAGATCCCATGGACTGTAGCCCATCAGGCTCCTTTCTCCACGGCATTTCCCAGGCAAGAATACTGAGGTGGGTAGCCATTCCCTTCTCCAGGGGATCGTCCCAACCCAGGCTTTGAAGTGAGGTCTTCTCACATTGCAGGCAGATTCTTTACGGTCTGAGCCATCAGGGAAGCAGGAAATAGGAAGGAAGGGAATCAAGATGAACCCTCAGGAGCTATAAGAATATCCTAATAGATAGCTCCTTACAGTCACACAATTCTGGACCTTGATGAGACAACGGACAACATTTGGTACAATCGGTTGTCTTATAGATAAGAAAGAAACACATCTGAACACATATCGAGGCTTGTAGGCAAAGTGCCTAGCACAGTGCCTGGTAAACAGCAGGTGTTCAATAGATATTAATAGTATTTCTCATTATTTTTTGAAGTGACGTATCCGAGGGATCAGAAATCGGTTAGTGACCAAAAAAGATGAGAATCCATATCCCTTAATGCCCAGTGCAGTGCCTTCCATTATTCTTAGCTTTTTTCTTCTATGGCAAATTCAAGATGAAGGATGCCAAGTATCGCTAAAAGTGAGGGGTTAGTCTCTTTCACCCAAAGCCAGCAACCCTCCTTAGTACCCAAAGTGGGGGGAAGCTATCATAGAAAGAAAATGTAGGAACAAGCACCAGACAAGGAGTTTGGAAACCAAGATTATGGATGTTGATTTGCCATTAACTAGCTCAGTGATCTAGCCAGTTGAGCCCCAGTTGACTCATCTATCAAATTGGAGATTTGGGGGAAAAAATAAACTCCGTTTCCTTTCAACTCTGAAATGTTATGGAAGTAGGTTCTGTTCTTCACGTTGCAATGGATTTCTTTATACGAGACCATGACTGAGTTCTAGGGGAAAATTGTATAAGGCAAAGGTCACACAAAATTTGAAAGTAAGAAAAGACATGAGAGTTGGCTTCAGATATTTGGAGAACTCTCTAGTCACATAGGGGTTAGACTGACTTTGTGAGGCTCCAGAGGCAGAAATAAGCACGCAGAGTAAAAGCCACAGGGACTGATTCTTGCTCAATACAAAACAAGATTATGTTCATATATCTGCGGGCTCATTTGTTAGGGCCACATAATGTGTATAATTATTAAATCTTTCAGATGAATTAACCTTTTTATCAACTGTTCTTTTTGTCTCTAGTAGCAGCTTTTGTCTTAAAGTCTATTTTGTCTGGTGTTGGTATAGCCACGTTAGCTCTCTTTTGGTTAGTGTTTGCATGATACATATTTTTTCATCTTTTTGCTTTAAATTTATGTCTTTGAATCTAAAGTGTGTCTCTTGCAGATGGCATGTAGTTGGATCATGTTTTCTTTTATTCTGCCAACCACTTCCTTCGACTGAACTGCTTAGTTCATTTACACTTAATGTAATTAAGTTAGAATGGACGTCTGTCATTTTGTTATTTGTCTTCTGTATGTATTATGTCTTTTCTGTTCTTCTATTTTCCATTGATAGATTCTTTTGTCTTGAATAGTACTATTAAGTGTGCCACTTAAATTCTCCTGTTTTATTTCCTTTAAAAAAAATCTTTTTTTCTTGGTAGGTGTCCTGAGGATTACAATTAAAACAATGCATTAATACCAACTTAAGTTCAATAGTTTGCAAAAAAATTTACTCTATTACAACACTATTCCCTCTCACTCCTTTGGGGTATTATTGTCATGCATATTACATCTTTAAGCATTATAAGCCTATCAGCAAATGCCTTGAACCAATGTCCCTTAGCTTTACCAAGAGACCCAGTGTGTGTGTTGGGAGAGTTTGCCTTCAGCAAGGAGGCAGTCTTTAGCTCTTAACTATCACTTTCCATTTGCACAGAGGCTCAAGGTCGGCTGGCGGTGAGTAATCAGGGCTTTCTCAGGTCTTGCCTGTGTACATGAAAAGCCATGCACATGCAGTGCAACTTTCTAGATTCCCAAGAATATGTCAGAACTGTTCAAAGCCCATATGGACAGCACATTTTCCAGCATTTCCTTTTACTTTTCTCAGCCAGCCTCTTGTTAGCTCCAATGGGTAGCACCACCTCAGGTAGCTGAAATGTTAAACGATTACCGCTGATGGTTTCGGGCAAACACCCTGAGGAAAAGCTTGTTCAGAGAGCAAGCTCCTAGTCAGGTCAGATAATGACAAACCCTGAGAAAGAAGCTGTTCCAGAAAACTGATAGATAAGTCAAATAGTGGCATTTCTCTACCCTTAAAAAAGCAGATAAGCTTGGAAGGGCGACAGGACAAAAGGAAAACCTACTTAGATAGGCAAAAGTAACAGGCAGTAGTGGTCTGGTAAAAAAAGCAAGGCATCTAGCCCAAAAGTTAAAAGTAGGGAAAATCACTAAAACAGAAATGAACAGTAAGAAGTATCTAAAGCCATTCAGAAACCACAACCCATCTGTGAATCACAATAAAACACTGAGGAAGAAACAAGCAGAATGGGTAAATTGTAACAATATAGTTTAAATGAAAAGATGCCATTCAATGAAAAGTTAATCCAAAGACTTAACTTCTTTAATTTCAGAAGTGAGGTGTGCTATTTTAGTCCTAGACTACCACCAACGGGCTGTGAGATTATAGATGTAAGTGAGATGATGTCCCTCAGTTTTCTAAGGAAGAATTGGAGTGTGTTTCCTAAATTTTAATAATTTGCATATAATTTTCCTGATTTTTAAAAGGTGTATCTATATATCACTGCTTCAACTTAATTTTTTTAAAAATGGATCCTTTTTTAAAACTTAAATACCACTATAGTATTTGTGTAACTATGAGTTCAATATGTTGCATTTTTTTCTGCTACTCATTAAAATAAACCTCAAAGCATTTAAATAGAAAATGCTCCTCCATGTACCAACTACCTCACTTTGGTAAACAGTGAATTTGATATGTAAGGATCTCTCCACTTCTATGATTGTGTAAATGTGTTCTCCTTTGTCCCTTGTACAAGCTGGAAGATTATGAAGGTTGGAGGATTATCTCTGAGTACATGTCTCTCTGAGGATGAAGTAACAGGATGTTTAGAATTGACTTGTTTGAGATTAAACCATGTTGGCAGAAGCCACTGAGGAACTGACCCACAGTGGTGTGAACAGTGAGTAGAGACACCCCACTACATTATGGGGACTAGACCTTACCTCTCATAACCCCAAGTCTAGTGCTTTCTCCATGACACCATACACCATGTTTAAAAAAATTACAGGGGACTTCCCTGGCTGTCCAGTGGTTGAGACTCTGCGATTCCACGGCAGGTGGCATGAGTTTGATCCCTGGTTGGGGAATTAGGATCCTGCATGCTCTGTGGCACAGTTAACCAAAGTAATTAATTAAAAAATAAATCTTAAAATGATACAGAAACGTCCAGAAACTCTCCCAAAGGTAACTGCTTATTGTTCTTGCTCAGTTGCTAAGTCATGTCTGACTCTTTGCAACCCTATGGACTGCAGCACCCAGGCTTCCCTGTCCTTCACTGTCTCCTGGACTTTGTTCATATTCATGTCCATTGAGTCAGTGATGCTTTCTAGCCATCACATCCTTTGCTGCCCTCTTCTCCTTTTGGCTTCAATCTTAGCCAGCATCAGGACCATGAAATTCTTCTTCTCAGCAGCCAGGCTTTTTTTTTTTTTAAGACTTCTGTTGTTGTGGACCATTTCAGTTAAGACCAAGTCTTAATTGAATTTGTTACAGTATTGTTTCTGTTTTGTGTTTTGGTTTTTTTGGACTCAAGGCACGTGGAATCTTAGCTCTCCAACCAGGGATTGAACCTGCACCCCTGCACTGAAAGACAGTGTCTTAATCACTGGACCGCCAGAGGGAAGTTCCCCAGTACCCACACTTTTAAGAAGGAAATAGTCTAAAAACACATAATTTTATATGGTAAATAATTTACGTTAAGTGGATTTTGCTCAATGAATGACATTTCTCACATGTTCAAAGCAATGAAAAGTAGGACAGAGCAGAAAGCTCTCCTTGCTTACTCTTAGCTGTTAGGACGCAAGGAGGAATGTCCAGTCTAAAGACTGCAACGCTGGAAGTCAAAGGAGTCACTTTATGCCCTGGGAGTTCCATCGAGTTCGGAATAAGTTGCTGAAGAGAGTTGCTAAAGAGAGGCCCACAAGGCTCTGAGTGGTCACTTAGTCAGGCTACCTAAAGAAGGGTCTGTGAGTGAGGATCCAGTCGAAACTCTATGTCCACACATGCTATGATGGGGCTGTGTCTGGGATGCGGGTGTACGCACTAGGTGAGTTTAAGTTTTGTCCTGGAATTTTCTTAAGCACCAGAACACTCCTATATTCCATATATTTTTACATTCCGTGAAGTTTAAAGGCTACCATCTTCTTCTGCTGACTTGGGACAATGAAAGTAGTCTTTTCATCAGCTGACAACAGACAGCAAATGCTCGCCTATGTAACGTACTGAATTTGAAAGCTTTCAAGGGACTTCCCTGGAGGTCCAGTGGCTAAGACTCTGCACTCCCAGTGCTAGGGGTCCTGGGTTCAATCCCTGGTCAGGGAACTAGATCCCACATGCAGAAACTAAGGGTTCTCATGCCAAAACTAAGAGTTCTTGAGCTGCAATGAAGACCCAGAACAGCCCCAATAAATAGAAACAAATATTTCTTTAAGAAATAAAAAGTAAATAAAAGATTTCAACCTATGAGGAGTTAATATCTCCCAGATACCTAGGGAGTGAGAATACATCCACCCAAATTCACAATTTAAGATTTTTTAATGTTAAACATAAAATACATAAAAGATGCTGTAAGATATAATTCCCATTTTGATGATGATGATGATAAAGCCACAGGAACTTGAGAAACTTAGGGCTGAAAGGGAACTTCACGATCCTTTACTCCAGCTAGCTAATATTGTAGATGAGAAAGGAACATCAGAAATGGAAGCACTTAAGCTATCCCTAGGTCACACTGCTAGAACCAGAAAATGAGAATTCTGACTTCTAGGCTGGTGCCATCTCACCAACATGGTGCCAAGGACAGATGTTTCCTTTATGTATTTTAGGAGACATCTGAGCTCATAATAAGAGGTCTATACTCACTCTGCTCTCTCAACATCTGGATGAATCAGGATGAGTATTAATAAATGAGCCACTTTTGACCTCAACTTCCCTAACCAAAGGAGTGAAACGCTAATCAATACTCTGTCTGATTCAGGGAAGGTTCATTCAGACGAGAAACAGATGGTCTGGGAAAAACAGCTACTCCAAGAAACGACTGCTTGCAGACGGATGGACCAAGAAAGGAGTCTGGGTACTTTAAAAGGACTGACCAAACCCCAGACATGTAACCCATATATCCAACCAACAAGTTCCAATAGATTATTATCAAATTAAGAACACAGTTCAAGAATAACTTAAGAAAAATAATTTTAAAACACTATGCAGTCCAAGGAATAACTACTTGTGTAGACTAAATTTTAAAGAAAATATAAATCTCCATGCCCCTGCCTTAAGGTGGGTGGCATAAGGTGGGTAAGACACAGCATCTCACTCTATGCCTTCTGTTCTAGGTTTTATTAACTTTCTTAAAGTTAATTAAGAAAGTTAACACATTAACTTTCTTAAAGCGTTCATGTATGGGATGTTAATTCTTTCCCAGGCTTGATCCCTAGACAATGGGCTTGTTAAGGACAGGGACTATATTATCCAATACTTTTTCCTCCATGCAAACCTTACAAAACGTTCATTTAGTGTCCAGTCTTCATACCCTCCACATCCCTGACTTCTAGCACATTGTTTGACACCTGGGAAGGACTCAGTTTGTATCAAATAAATGAAACAATAAAACACAAAAGCCAAAGGCAATTTCCTAAGTATAGAAACCGCTGCATATCTGACTCCTTCATTAAAACCACTTAAATTCTACCTTCCAAATCTGAAGCGTGCCCTCCGACATGCTCTGCTGTGCTTGTGCACAGACCTGCGATGTTATCAGTTCAACACATATGTGATCGCTCAGCATGAATAACCTTGATGAATACTATATAGAATTTCAACTGCAGACTCCCAGACACAGAAGGCATATTCTATGACTGGCCAAAATGTCATGAGGGTCCATCATCCATTCCCCTGTTTCTAAGCAAGACTACATCTAATCTATAGCAGAGAGCCAGGTTTCTTAAATCTGAAAGAGCTCCACTGAGTGAAACATACAGGCAGCCAAGGTAAAGTCTTAAGTGTCTCAATGGAGGGTCAGACCTCAATTTCTCAAGGTAAAGTATGGTTTTCATCCCAAGTGTAGCAGATTTCACTGGAGTTCGATTACCAACTTAACTTAAATCATTTGCTAGATGACATAAAATTGCTGGTAATCACACTACAAAGAGTAATTATCTGAACTCTTCTTATATAAAGGCAAGTAAATTGAAGCCCTAGTCTATATTCTGCTAGGGAAATTTATAATTAGGTCTGCTATTTTATTTAAAAGAGAGAGAAACATCACAAGAATATATGTTCAGAAGTAGGGGGTAAAAAGAAAAAGGCTATTCACCAGTTTATTGAAATTACACAAAAGGGAATTCATGGGCTGCTATGTGAAACAACTAAATTTCTTGAGTTTAATAGATTTTAGGAAGACCCCACACACAAAATGGCCTGCCCACATGTGATGCGTGATCTAGACTCCCCTCTCTCTCAAAATATTTCTTTAAAATAATATTTCATCATCCTGAAATAATTGGTGCCCATGAGATGCCAGATGTAAGACATTTCATCCGAAACCTTCTGTAAACCATACCATTCACTTTAGAACATCTTCCTTGACACCAGGAAAGACTTTAGGTCCTGAGTTTGCATTTACCTAACGGACTGCCTGGCTGCTCTCAAAAATGGAAACATATGTGGGCACGATGAAGGAAAGGATTTGTAGATTAAGCAAAGGATTTTTCCTGTTCATTTTTAATCCTGTGCCTTTCCCCCTACCTCTTAAGCAACATGACTACTAAATCTTGGTGACTTTTTATTTTCAAAAGCACAAAATCGAGTGCTTTTGCTGTTATTTCCCAGGGAAAAAACCTAACTTTGAGATGCATTTCTTTACAACATGCTCACAATTTTTAAAGAAAAATAAAGTGCAGGCTCACACATATTCACTGGAAGAGAAGGAGATAGGTGGATTATTATTATTTATTATTATCATCATCATTATTAAATAGGGCTTGAAAGAGCATACCTCTGTACGTCACAAAGAAAAAATTATTTGCTTTACAGCTGATGGAATCACAATGAAAGTGTGATTGGAGAGGGCTAACAGCAGAAATAAATTAGGACTTTCTGTTCTAATTTCACCTTCCACATGAACCCCTGTCCTCTGAATTTGTGCTTTTCAAAGTTGTTTATATAATGCATAGGCACAGACTTTGTTTTGAGTTCATATGAGAACAAATGCCCTTACTTAAGTAGGAGTGTAAATCCATCCTAGCTGGGATTGTCCAGCATACTTCTGCAAACTGCTTGCTTTCAAGTCAATCCCAAAATAGAAAGAACATCTCTCTCCAGAGGTGCACATTTTGAAGATTATAAAACTTAAAACATGCTCTATTCCACATTTCAAATTAAAAATGCCAACAAAAGACCACCAAGAAAATAATTTTTGAAAAATTTTCAATCTGCCTCCTGAATTTTGCTACCAGGGAAAAAAAAACCCAAACAAGAACAACAATAAAACCTAAAACCTCAATGAGAAAACTATGTCTCCAGTTTATATTAATTAGTTGTGTTTTTTTTTTTTTTTAAGTTTGCAGAATGTGAATTCAGGGTGTTTGTACAGCTATGCTATAAAGTAGACTAAAAAATGTTTACAATCCTTGTGTTTAAAAATTGAAAAATAAAATATGAAATCAGGACCACTTGTTAGAAATATTTTATATTGCTTCAATTTGGTTGTAGCTAATACATAGCCAAATAAAGCCACAAAATCGAAAGAATATTCAATCATACTAGAAAAGTGGACATTTCAAGGCAAATGAACGTTTGAACTTGGGCAAAATTGAAGTGTTTATAAAACAAATAAAAATGACCATTGCTCCAAGAAAATTTCTGGTAGGGGTAGTTTTGATATTTCACTAAGGATTTAAATGTACAAAATGCTTACTCTGACCTCCCAGAACTTAAATGTCTAAAGTGAAGCAGGAGTAAAAGTTAAAAGACATTTGTCTCTTTTGGTTTCTTAAACACTTCTTTGGCTCCTTCCCTTTTTTTTTCTTCAATAATTTATTCTATTTTTCTACCTTTGTACATACAAACCAAGTGCCCATCAAACCAGGCACCAAAAAGCAGGAACTCAAATACAGTTCATTCAGACTGACCTTCAACAGCAAGTATTGACATTTTTTTATTAATTTTAACTCTTTTTTTCCCCCCAGAAGAAACAAAACAAAGTCTCTTGGGTCACAGCAGCAACCATTAAACGAAAAAGAAAGAAATAATGAGTTAAAAATAGAGTGAATGTGTTCAAACGAAGGAAGAAGGTTCATAACCAAAGTCTGACATCTTCAAAAAGAAACAGTTCCACACTTCGTATCTGATTCAAACAGAAAGCTTCTCCTTTACATTTGAAACAAATAATTTCACCTCCAATCCACATTTTCTAAGAAGCCCCTAGCTTTCTACATCTGATCCCTGCAACAGTCTCTATACCTCACTGAGGTTAAAAGCTAGTTCACATTTGACTATTTTTCTCCCAAACATTCCCACAAACTCCTTGTAAATTTCAGCAGAAACCCAGCATTGTCACCGTGGGTTTCAGGAATGGCACAGTTCAGACATCACCCCCCCCAAACGGAAAGATTAAAAAGACTTTGCCCAAATGTAGGGGAAAGGAAGGTACTTGGGCTCACTCTGCAGCTGCTGTGTTTAGCTCTGGGAGTCTAGGAGGTTCTCCCGGAGCTCGGACACCATGGGGGTACCCAGCGGGTGGGAGGGGAGTCGCCCTATACGTTTGCCCATCGATTTGTGAACTCTTTTGAAAAGTATATAGTTGTAGATGGATTTGCTCCTAACACATTAAAATTCGTCCCAAGCTGCTTCTATGCAGATGTCACATGTCATTTTCAGCGCATCAGCCAGACGGTATTGAAGTAGTGGATGGGGCGGGTGA
>NW_011494785.1:2477263-2477421 GCF_000754665.1 Bison bison bison | reverse complement strand
GACCATATATGCCGACCTCCCTGCCGGGGAACAGAAAGCACACCCACGTCTCCACCACTGGAGAGGCGGAGGACAGCCGGGTGGCGGCGCGTCGCGACCAGCAATCGCGATATTCAATCTGATGTCGCCAACGAGCGCAACTGGACCGCAACCCAAAG
>NW_011494785.1:2475239-2477163 GCF_000754665.1 Bison bison bison | reverse complement strand
CGGGGGCGGGGGGGGGGCGGGGAGGGAAGGGCTTGGGAGCGGTCGCAGCTCGGCTCCGGGCGGGCGCGCACGCCGGGTCCCAGCGAGCGCGGCGGCCGGGGGGCGCGCGGCAGGAGCGCCCCTCGCGAGGTGCCGGCCACGCCGCCGCCGCCGCCCGCCCCTCCCCCGCCGCTTCCTCTCGCTCTCCCAGCCCCTTCCCCCACGTGTGGGTGACGTCAAAATTCCGCGAAAAAGCCGCGTGGTGGCTCCTCCAGCGGAGGCGCGATTCCGCCGCCCAGCGGGCCCCTCCCGGGCGCCTGGGTGGGGGAGGGCGAAGCAGTGAGCCGGCCGGTTCCCTTTCCTCCCGGAGGCCGGGCCCGCCGACGCCGCGGGCCAGACGCCCCCCGCCCCAAATCTTAGTGGAAAAGTCACTTTTTTTTTTAATAAAGCGAATACATTTCCAGGGCTATTTTCGGCCGCGTGAGGCGTGTCCAGCAGCTGAATCAGACAGGAAGAGGGGGAAAGTTCGGGTCTTTTTACTTTTTATTTTGTTTCCAAGGGAGAGGAGGAAGATGTGAGGTGGGCGAACTGACGGCAGGCGGTCCAGACCCATGACTGTCACATCTGCCGCCCCAGGCACGCAGCCCGGGTTCGAGTTCGGACGTCTGCAGGGCGGCTGGAGAGCGCAAGCCCCCGCCCGACTCTGTCCCCGCAGGGTCCAGGCGCCCCGGGGCCGCCGCGGGCAGGGGGCAGCCGTGCCAAGTCCCGGAAGCGCCCGCACACCTGGTGTCCCTGGGCCTGGCCTGGGGTGGTGGTGGGGGGATGCCTCCCGACGGCTCATCCCCACCCACTCAGCCTCTGTCCCCGTGCGCTCCAGTTCCTGACCTGTCCCTCTCCTTGTGCACATTTTTCTAACTTGCTGCTACCTCCCCCCCCCACTCTCCCACTCGAGCCGCTCCTTCTGCACCCCGTTCGGTTCCTCCCTGGTACCCCAGGCGCCCGGAGCCGGGGCTCGGACCCTCGGCCATCTACTTTCAAGCCACCATCGGGTTTTCGGTTTTGACTGCCTGTGCATCCCTAAATGGGAAAACCCCGACACAGCTCTGCTCTAGGGGGGCAGTAAGGGGTGGGGGGAGGGCCTGAGCCCGAGCTACCCTCCCCCCCCCCCCCCCCGCCTGAGCGCCCCTCTGAGGACGCAGCTTCCAGTCGACCGCAGGATCACCTGGCTGGGCGGCGTCCGCCAGGTGAGCTGGGGCGTAAGTGTGCTCAGCGTTGCAGGTTCCTGCAGAAATGTGCCTATAAACACCCTACACCTACAGGGTTTTGTACACTTTCCAACCGAAACTCCACAACGCGAGAGGTGGTGAGCCGGCCCGAGAGGGAATAAAAGTCCAATAAAACTGACGTTCGCTAAAGGTTATCACTGATCCTTCGAAGGGTAGGAATTTTTTTTCCCCTTGAGGGATGGAAAAGGAATAAGGAAGAGCCAACATTCTCCTTCCCCCCGCCCCCAAGTGACCAGTTTTGACTTAAAAGCTAGAGCACAAGTTTGGTTTTTGTTTTTTTTTCTTTCTCCTCTAAACCTACGTCTACACTCAAAGAAAATGCGCAGGTTTGCCCAGAAGGCAACGTCCCTTTTCCCGCGTGCGAGACGGTGTGCTTTTTAACAAGCAAAATTAAGGTTTTAACACATGGTCGGAGTGGCGACCAAAAGGGAAAACTCAGTTTCCAGTCCAAGCCTCCCGGAGACATTCCTGCCAACCTCCGCACCCTCGCACGCCCCACCCCGAGCCTCGGAGCCCGAACCACTGGGGGATGGATTCGCCGCGAGGTTGCAGTTCGGATAGAGTCCGTGATCAGAAGAGGAAGTCAACGGGGAACTGGAAGGAGCGAGCCTGCCGCGCGGGGAGCACCCGCACTGGCGGATCGGGGTGGACGGCGAGGG
>NW_011494785.1:2473837-2475139 GCF_000754665.1 Bison bison bison | reverse complement strand
GGCGAGGGCGGCGGGGAGAGGGGCACCCGCCTGCGCCCCTCCCCTTCACGACCGCCTCCCCTCCGCCCCCGGCCCCGCTCCCCGCCGGAATTTCTCAGTAAAGCCAGACGGGTTTGGGGTTGGGGGGAGGGAAGGGGCGAGGGGGCCCCTCGGCTCGCTCCGGAGACTTGAGGCCCTGCCACCCAGGCTTTCTCCCCAGGGTGGGCGAGGCCCTGAGGACGACCACCCGCCTCTTCCCCTCCACCCCCAGCCTCCCGCTGCCCCTCTTCAGGGGACCCGGAGCACAGGATGCTTTCTCTGCAGGGAGGTGGAGAAAAGACCGTGCTGCGTTAGTTATCAAGTGATGTCAAGAGGCTGGGGGCCCTGGCCGGCTTCTGTCCTTGCCTGTCGGGGCAGATTTATACTTTAAAAATACCTCTCTGGCCCCCACTGCCTCCAGCCCACACCACCCCCCACTCCTGCAGGCTTTCTTTGATCCGCTCAAAGGTGGTTGAACTTAAGTTTGAGTAGGTCTTTTATGGGGTCTTAAAATGTAAGTTAACGTATTTATCCGGAGTGACTCAAGGCCTGAGTCGGGAAGTCCACGTTGACTGAAATCAATAGGTGATTGTTAGGGACCCGATCTTTTCCGAGGAACACGCTTCTGGGCCCCGGGTGTCACCCGCCGCGCGGGGCTGTTTCATTTTGAGTTTGCAACTTGGGTTTTTCAGCGAGCTTTTTTTTCTTCCCGAAAGCTAATGGCTTCCACCGCAATTAGACATTCTCCTCGCCCGCCCCCTTCCCTCCCCTTTCTTTACGTACAGTCGATGGGATCCTAATTCCTGCGCTATTGATAAGGTCGCGGGCGCCCCGGCCTCTCACCAGCCCCCGCCCGCCCCATCCCCGCTCTCCCTCCGCCCTCCCTTCCTTGGCTTCCTTTTGATGTAGCGGGGGAACGCGTCCTAACTAAAAAAAAAAAAAAAAAGTAATCTGCCCGGTAACAATCAGCGCGCAGTAGCAGGAGACCCAGAGCTATTGGCTATGCAAATAGAGGGAGGGGAGACGGCGCCCCAAACTCTTACTCACCCTTTTAAAGCGACTAGCCCCCCTCCACCCACCCACCCACCCACCCACCCCTTCCGCCCCACCCTCGTGGAAAGGGGCTGGCCCCGGGGGCCGGAGTTAATCGCTCGCACCTCTGGTTTTCTGCGCGCTCCCCGCGCTCCCTTCCACCTCCCCCTCCTTTCAGGGAACCGCTCGCCCGGTTCACCCATCCCGCTCCCCCCCGCCCCACGCTCGCCCTCCGTGCCCCAGTTCTGAGAC
>NW_011494785.1:2472583-2473338 GCF_000754665.1 Bison bison bison | reverse complement strand
GGAAACAGGCTGAAAATGATCAAGAACGTACATTTCAGGGCCATATACATACCCTTTCCCTCTGGGTATGCAAAGTTAACTGTTTCCCCAAATCACCCTCTTTCCGGCTCTTATAAGGGATCTTATTTCTCAATCGTCTGAGCCCACCTCATCTTCAGCTCACCCACCCGTCATTCCTGGATCTTAAATTTGTGGGCTGGAGTGTGGCGATCATGTTTGAGGAAGCCAGAGTCGGAGGGTCGTATTTTTGGCGGGATGCACCTACAGAATGTGCTGCAATTACAGGGAATAAGTAGGGATCGGTGGGGTTTTGTGGTTTTTTTGGTGGGTTCCCCTATCCAGGGCCCCTGGCTTGGAGGAGAGGGCCTCGGAAAGCTAAGGGAGAGGGTGGGGGGCGGCGCGGGGGACCGCGTTTGAAGTTTGGTCGGGCCAGCTGCTGTTCTCCTTAATAACAAGAGGGGAAAGGAGGGAGAGACTGAAAGGAGGAGGGGAGGGCCGGGAGGGGAGGGAAGGGGAGGAGGAACCGGAGAGGGGGGTGAGGCGAGAGGGAGGAGAAGTAACTGCCCAGCCAGTGTGCGTCACTGCCTCGGCGAGCAGAGAGCCGAGCGAGCTGGGGAGAGCAGACAAGTTTGAAGGGGAGGGCAGAGAGAGTCAGCCGCCCCCGGGGCGCTCCTCTCCCACCGCCCATCCTATCCCTTTCCACTCTTCTTCCCCGGCTTCTCTCTCTCTCTGCCCTTAACTCCCCCCCCCCCCAC
>NW_011494785.1:2471363-2472230 GCF_000754665.1 Bison bison bison | reverse complement strand
CCCCCCAAAAAACCCTTATTTAGCCAAAGGAAGGAGGTACGGGGAATCCTCTCCCCTCCCCCCTCCCAAAAAAACCCCCCAACTTTTCCAGTCCGGAGATCGCAGGGGCACGAGCGAGTAGCCAGCTGGCCATGGAGCTGCTGTGCGGCGAGGTGGAGCCGGTCCGCAGGGCCGTGCCGGACGCCAACCTGCTCCACGACGACCGCGTGTTGCAGAACTTGCTGACCATCGAGGAGCGCTACCTGCCCCAGTGCTCCTACTTCAAGTGCGTGCAGAAGGACATTCAGCCCTACATGCGCAGGATGGTGGCCACCTGGATGCTGGAGGTAGGGCTGCAGGCAAGCGCTCCGTCGGCCCCCGCGCCGGGTCCCGGAACCTGGGCGAGGGCAGCCTCGGGAGCCCGCCTCCCCACTCCTGCGCCAGAGCTTACCCCCGCGCCCTCGGCGAGACGCGTGGCTTCCTCTCGGTTCCTTGCGGGGGGTGCAAGATTCCCGCGGGGAGAGGGAGAGCAGCGAGGTTGTCCCAGAGCGGAGGGTGGGGGAGCATCCCGAGCGCGTGTGCCTGCATGCGGCTGCCACCTCTTCCCACCGGCACCCACCCCCGCCGCGACCTTTTGCTAAGCCGAGGCTGCTTGCGGTGCCTTGAAGAAGAGAATGGGAGCGTGAACCCCGAAGTTAAAAAGTCAGCTGCGGCCCCCCCTCCCCGCAAAGGCCAGAGCAAATGGGTCCCAGCCTCGGGTCCCCGCATGTGGTCGGGACTCCGCGTTGGCACTTAAGGGGGGAGGGGGAGGGCGGAGGGAGAAGAGAAACGGGGAATTCAGGAGCCCCGGAAGTCACACTGAAGAAACGTGTGTTTTCGGGGAACCCA
>NW_011494785.1:2460533-2471127 GCF_000754665.1 Bison bison bison | reverse complement strand
GCGGCCGGACACTCCAGCCGCCGCGCTCTCCCCTGCAAGTTTCCCCTCGGGATCCGAAGCCCCAGGGGTCGCGCTCCAGACCTTCCCGGCGCCCCAAACCTCCGCTGCGGGAAGCCTGGGTCCTCTGCGGGGTTTTCACGGCGAAAGGGCTTTTCTGGGATATTTCCTCGATTTTTAATTATTTTTTGAACCCGTCTCCCCTGCTCCGACTCCGGCCGCCCAGGCTGCGCGGCGCTCGCTCCCTCCGCCCTCCCCCCGCTTCCCCACCTCTTCCCACCCACCCCCCCAAATGCGGCGCCTGGGCCGCGGGGACCCCTCCCGACAATTTTTTCAATTGTCGGGAATGATAGAGCAGGGTCTGGGGATCCGAATGAGACCAAGAACGGGACCCCCGGAGCTTCCAGAATATTTTTATTGATTTTTTGAAAAGATGACGAAATCCAAAAAAGAGAGTGAGTGAGTGCAAGCGCCCGGAGTAGTGAGCGGCCCACGGGGGCGGCGGGGCCGGCGCTGCTGCGCCCTCGGCTTCGGGGTCCTTAAGCCCCTTCACCTTTGAGATTTTAAGTTCCCGGGAAGGACCCCCGCGCGGATGACCACGTAGATTGCCCCCAATTTCCTCGTCTTCATTCTTATCGCTTATTCTACTCCCCTCCCCTCCCCCCAAATCCAATATTTTTGTCATTTCCCGAGATTGTGCGATTTTCCTTTCTTCCTCCTTTCCTGATATTATGGTCTTCCCCCCACCCCGACCCCTTCCCACTCATGTCGTAGGTCTGTGAGGAGCAGAAGTGCGAAGAGGAGGTCTTTCCTCTCGCCATCAATTACCTGGACCGCTTCTTGGCCGGAGTCCCAACTCCGAAGACCCATCTGCAGCTGCTGGGGGCCGTGTGCATGTTCCTGGCGTCCAAGCTCAAAGAGACCATCCCGCTGACCGCTGAGAAGTTATGCATTTACACCGACAACTCCATCAAGCCTCAGGAGCTGCTGGTAATGACTGCCTCCTTCCTGCCTGCTTGCCTTTCTGCTCTGCCCTGGCCTAATCCGCCTTGACCCACCGCTCCCAGAACAAACTCTTAGGACCCCAAATTACCCATCTGTGAAATGTCCACCCTTCGGGAAGCTCTGACCTTTCCTATAGAGACTTTTTGTGTTCCTACTGTGTGCTGGACTGTATATACAAAGTACTCAGGCTCCGCCCATGCATAAGAGCCTCCTTCACAGAGGTTTGGGTTGGTGACACTCATTTGCAAAATGTGTGTGTGTGTATGTGTGTGTGTGTGTGTGTGTGTGTGTAGTGGAGGTATACAACACTGTTAATGTTTTAATTAAATTCCCAATTTTCAATCACTGACTTCCGAGACAGTCATCAACCTCACCGTGATCCAGACGTGTTGTGACGTGTCTCCCAAGAACTAGGAGTTCAAAGGTACACTCTAGGGAATCTCTCAGTCTCTCCAGCATACCAGCACATAGTAGCTGTTCACTAAACACCAACTCACTGGCTTTTGAGCAGAGTCAAGTTTGGCCCTTTGTGGGAGGATTCGGAGGCGTGGAGTCCCATCTTCGGTGGGGCTGTAACCTCTGTACAGACATGGGGATCTTGTCTGGGCTCTGGTTTTCTGCCAGCAAACCTTTTTCCCACCCAGTAGGACCCTTTGCCTCTGCAGCTTCACCCTTAAGACGTCCATGTAGCCGCAGTGTGGCATTGATTGAGTGGCCCCAGAGGCCCACCCTCAGTGATCTGCACACCCATCTCCCAACTCTTTGGAAGAGAGCCCCCTCTGTTCCTCTCCACCCTCCCTCCCTGCTGGCCAGGCCTGCAGCGAAGTCCACAGGGCCGGGACTGGCTGCCTGAACTGAGTTCTTTGTGAGAGGCCTTCCTCCCTGAGGCTGTGCTGCCACCTAGCGGCAGACATGTGCAAGGACGGGGAGGAATCTCCGAGAATGCAGAGGGGCATGAATGACCTCACCTTTGAACAGCTGCCAGATTTCAGCTGCTTCTGGTTTGGTCGGAGAGGCCCAGAAAGGTGCTTTCTTCTGGGAGATCTGCTTCCTTTAATAATGGTACAGGTCGAGTGGTTTATACTCACATTCTCCCGTGAGAAGGAGAGCTGGAATTTCAAGCCGTCTTGGAAGACCCTGATTGTTTAGAAGGCTGTCTGTGTTTTTACCCCCAACCTCCGGAAAAAAGCGAAGGCCGACATTAAAGCCAGTAAAGACAAACAAATGGGTAGAAATAAGATCCAGTTATTTTTTCCCCAAGGGAGACCAGGAAAAATAATGCTTTTGCATCACTGTTTCATCATGATGGGGGGCTCAGATCTTTTTAGAGCACCCCAATTTTTTTTGAGGGTCTGCCAAGCTAATTTGTATTTCTGCAGACACATCTGCCCTTTCCTAGTCTCTTTATCCCAGAAGTGGAGATCTAGAGGGGTCCTCCTATTTTACCAATGAGGAAGCTAAGACCAGGGAGGGGAGGGCAATGGCGGAGACCACACAGCCGGTGGGTGCCATGGGCAGAATGGGGCTCCGGTGGCTGGGGGGAAGAGAGTCAGTTTCCTGGGGTGAATGTGGGAGCGAGCTGCACAGACAGGCTGGTCTCAGCATCTCATTCTTCTGATGATGATTGATCAATAGACCTGTTTTCCCTCCGACAGCACGTTTTTTTAAGGCATTCTTTTTGACTCGTTTCCCTTGAGCATAATTCTCCTGGAAGTATCTCCAAGAGGGAAAGAAACAAAACATTTTTCAGTAGGTGGGCTGCTGGTGAGAGGCCCACAGACACCGGGTTAGCCCTGCGCCAGCATTTGGGCTGCATTCTTCTCTATGACTTCGAACAAGCACTTTAATCCTCTCCTGAATCCCCTCCAGCCGCAAAACGGGGTGGCCAGTGACCCTCTGGTCCTTTAGTTACGGTAACAAAAACCTGCGCAGACCCGTATGTGGAAGGGTGCGCGGTGTCTGGGTGTCGTTTCCTGGGGTCTTCTGCATTGTGTGTCCAGGGAAAGTCTTAGCAGCAGAGAGGAAAATGGTACTGTTGGCACCGACGCAGGCGAGCTAATTGGTTGCCGAGGATTTGGGCCAAGAAACTTACATTTGAGCTTCATTCTGTGTACATCATTTTTCCAGGAGGATGAAAAAAGTTACTCATTAATCCAGTCACTGATATATACAATAAGTTCCTACCAAAGGGTCACCACAACCTTGGCGGTATTTTACTGTGAATTCAGCCTTCTGGGTGGGCAGGCAAGAGCATCTTCTGGAAGTCAGGGTTGGATGGGGAGGTAGGGTGTGCAGCTGGAGAGGCTGAAGAAATAGCAGAAAGGACCATCGAGGCAGTGGCCACCTGGGCGCTCATTGGTTTCCGGGGAGCTTGACATTTGAAGCCTTCAGAGCCATCACCCACTTCAAAGCTTTAGGACCACTCTGATAAATGGTCCGGCCTTCCAATCTAGCCTTGTCCTAATGAACATCCTCAAAAGACTGGTCTAGATCCCAAGCCTCCCATCTGGGACACTGGGTCAGCCTGTGTGGGTTTTATACTCTTCTCTGCCTCCCTCCCTCCCCAGGAGTGGGAGCTGGTGGTGCTGGGCAAGTTGAAATGGAACCTGGCGGCTGTCACCCCCCACGACTTCATCGAACACATCCTTCGCAAGCTGCCTCAGCCCAGCGAGAAGCTGTCGCTGATTCGCAAGCACGCCCAGACCTTCATCGCTCTGTGCGCCACTGGTAGGAACCGCTGGAGCCCTGGGGGTGGGGGGTGGCTGGGTGCCAAGAAGGGCTTTGGGGGGCTGCAAGGGGAGGCAGACCACAGCCCTAACTTCCGAGTGTTTACGGGAGGGGTCCCAAGTAATCTCTGTAGAGTCCAAGGTTTCCTTCCTGGGCAGTTTTTTCCTTCCTTTATCTCAGCTGGTATATTTTCTCTCTCTGCCAAACTCATAAATGGTTTACGAGGACAGGTGTGGTAAGGGGAAGAAAAAAAAAATAGCGCCTGTTAAAATATTCTTTATGGTGTCTAAAGTGCTCTTTTGAAGATTATATATACTGCTCTCTGGTCGTGTTTAAATCTTTCATCTTTGGAGGGAAAAGGATGGCTTGGAGATAAGCCCAAGAGGAAATTTGGGGGGTGGAGGCAAATACAGGTTAAGGAACCCTGTCAAGATAAATACCGCCTGCCCTGATACTGGGAAGGGAAGAGGCCCCAGGATTTCTCCTGGCTGCAGGGCATTGACTGCCTCCTGGCTGCTCCCTCTGGCAGGGTGGGGGTGGACCTGTGGGCTTTTGCAGCGGGGAGTCAATTCCTAAGCCTGGGCTCTGCTCCCACCCACCCCCCCCAACACCCACCCCACCCCGCCTACGTGTTGAGGTTTTGATTGCAACCTGTAAGTTGCAACTGCCTTTTCATGTTAAAAAGCCCTACACCCACCCTGTTGATGTCACAATTGGTACATAATCTTGTTGGCCCCTTTGCCATTAACTAATACGCCAAAGGCAGTGGTTTGATACAGTCTCACCACACTGAACCTTGGCCAGTTTCTACATTGCCCCCACTTCCCGCCCCCCAAAGGTAGTGGCTGTGGGAGAAGCTCCGGACCCGCAATCATAATAGGGTGGAGCGTCAGGAGTTCATATTTTCACAAGCAGAAGTGTCAGGGAAAGAACTTGTTTGGGCAGATCTTCTCCGCGCCCCCCTCCCCTCCCCGGCCCGCCCCGGGGGCAGGCGGGGGAGGGGGGAAGAGGGCGTGGTTCAAGGTTGCCCGGAGTCTGCACTTGCATTGCAAAGGTGGGCCTGGGGGTTGACTTCTTTCAGTATCTTGTTACATATTATACTGGAGCCCAAGGAGATGAACACATTGTTTGCAATAGCGTCCATGCCCTGTTCGCAGTCAAAAGGTCAGGCTTTGTTACTTATCTCTGGGTGACCTCCGGGCACTTAAGTTTTGTCTGAACCTTAGCTTCTTCATCTGCAAAACACTGACCCACAACATTCCTGCAACCCTTTCAGGGTGGTTAGGAAAACAGACATCAGAAGAGAGATGAAGGGCGAGGAAGCCCTTTGTCAACCAGGCAAGGTACAGGCGATGGGCCCTGGTACTGTGAACGTGACTCCGATGCTGACTCTTCCAGCTAAGGCGGATACAGTGATTTGCACGCTGACCCTGCTGCGCTGTCTGAGTCCAGCAGGACGCCACGCTTGGCCTTTGCTGGCTCAGATGCAGGGTCCAGCCACCCCCCACCACCACCCCGTGGATCCCAGGGCAAGCTTCCCCTCCCCGGGCTTCCCAGATGCAGTCTGTGCCCTTCCTGTGGCCCCGAGGGCCACTCTTAGCCATTGATCCCTGCTGCCTTGCAGGCCGTGGCCATTCTTAGCTGCTTCCCTTTCTGCTGTCTGGCCTAGGCCCTCGAGGTCAGCCCCTCATTGACTTGTCACTTTGTCTCCCAGGCCCCGCCTGTCCCTTCTTCTCCGTGGTCGCGATTCACTGGAGGAGGGGGTCAGCCAGCCCTTTTCTCTCTCGGACAGCTGACCCCTGACCCTGCGCTCCCTCATTGCCCAGCTGTTGACGGCCAGAGCTCTGCTTTGACCTTGTCTCCTAACTGATGTACCTTTGGGGGTCCGTCTGCCCGCTCCTTGATGATCTCTGACTCGGATAGGAGGGTGGGTGGAGTCACCCAGGCCTAGAGCAGGTCCCCACATTCTCTAAAGGCCCATTCTCTAAAATTGGGGATCCCATCCCCCACTCCTGGCCTTCTTGGCCAGATCCTTGGGGCAGCTGCCAAGTTTGGGGCCAGAGTAGGGAGCCTGGGATTCAGGGACTGAGGACAGAGGTCTGAGGGGAGGCGGAGGAAGTTGAGAAGACTGCCTTGCTAGTGTGGGGCAGGGAGTGGGGGAGGATAGGAGAAAAGAGACTTCTGGCCAGGTACCCAGTAAGCCGGGTGTGGTCTGCTCAGAGCACAGGGAGGGTCTCCTGTGTCTCCTGAAGGAAGGAGCCTATCTCCTGAGGATTTTCTTTGCCCCATCTGCCCTTGAATGTGTCTGCAAGGCTGTGTCACATGGCATCTCACTGGCTGGGGCTTTGAGGCCGTGATGGATCAAGAGCCCTGGGGCTGCTTTTCTTGGAGGAAACATCTTCCTGTTAGATGAGATTCCACACCCTGGGGCCGGGTGTGTGTCTGGGACGGGTAGCAGGTGGGAAGTCCCAGGAGCTCAGGTCCTGTTTCCCCACCCCCACCCCACGTGGATCCCGCTGGTTCTGTCTCTGAGCTCTGGCAGCCAGGGGCTCAGAGGCCCCTGCAGAGGCCCAGGTCTGGAGGCGGCAGTAGCGACCCTGGGGCGTTGTGGGCAGTTGAGGGGGAAAGCTGCTTGTGAAAGAGCTGGCCTTGGTCCCTCTGTCCACAGAGAGTGCCTGTGTGTGAAAGGGGAAGAGGCGGGAGGCGGGACGGGTAGGGGGTGTCGGTCTTCTTCCTGGGGCTCGAGGCATAATATGGTGAGACGGAGAGGTGCCCCCTTTCCTCCCCTGCTCAATCTCGAACAGCCTCTGGGGCGGAGACTACCCCGGGCTGGTCCTGGTCCTGGTCGGTGGAGGCCATGGGGCTAGGGGAGCCCTTATAACCACTGGCTCCTGTGAGGCTTTAGTAGCCAGGCAGCAGGCGGGTCCTGATGGCAGAGCCCCCCAGGTCCACCAAGGGGGAAGGAGACCACTGGGATGACTCAAGATCGCACGCCGGCGTGGGGAGATTCTTGAAGCATGATATCATGCTCAACAGATGATTCCAGTTATGTCTAGAAGAGCCAATGGCATTGAGGTTGAACTTGGCGCAAGCGGTGGGAAGAGGAGGTGTTTAGCCTCCCTACCCATGGTGCCCGGCCTCTCCTCTCTTTGCCTAGGTGCCCCGCACCCCAAGGTGCTGCCCTCAGCTCTCCTGCACATGAGTATCCCCCCCAGACATCCGGGCCTGGGCCTGGGTGATGGTGTCACCCCCCGTGCTTCCAACTGTCTTCTTGGCTTTGCCTCCAGGTGTTCCTGTGACAGTTCATCCCCAGGTTATAGCCAGCTAGTGATGGCCCAGGTGGCTCCCTTGGTAAAGAATCTGCCTGCCAGTGCAGGCTGAGGCAAGAGATGTGGGTTCCATCCCTTGGTGGGGAAGATCCCCCAGAGAAGGAAGTGGTGGCAACCGACTCCAGTATTCCTTTTCCCTTCTTTTTGAATTGAAGGATAATTGCTTTACAGCATTGGGTTGGTTTCTACCCGTGGACAGAGGAGCCTGGCGGACTGCGGTCCAGAATCGGACGGACGCACGCGCACACACACACACACGCACACACACACACACACACACACACAGTGATGGCCCAGAGAGGATCTACCACTTGGCGCCTGAGCCAGAAAGGCAGGTTTGCCTGGGTGGTTGGAAAGTGGAAGGAAGAACGGAAACCGCTTTCTGTCCTCCAAGAGCCGAGGTCGCGGGGCCCAGGGGGTGTGGCCCGTTGACCCGGAGTCTCCCTTCTTCCCTGCGTGGTTTCAGGCAGCCTGGCAAGGCCGGCTCACTTCCCATCTTGCTGTGAGGAGCGGGCTGAGGGCCCTCCTGCCACCTGCTCCCAGCCAGGCTGCTGGAGTTAAATTGGCATCGAGGCTCCCACAAGGACGTGGTGGGAGCCGGCTCTGGGGGCGGCCGATGACGTCATTCGGTGGCCAGCGAGCACCCCCATCCTGGCCTTTTAAACCCCCCACCGGACTGACGCCAGGTTGCGGGAGAGATGGAGGAACGCGTCTCTGGTTGACACCTCAGAGAGAGTCTCTCTCGCCCCCTAGTGGTGAACAGAAGAAGCACAGCAGTCACACTTAGCCGGTCAAGGCTTCCGCCGTCGTAGTCAAAACAACGGGGATAACGCGACCAGCCAGGGCCCTGTAATCTGTGGTTGCAAACCTGCTTAGCTCAGAACTCTTCCTCCAGTGACATATTCCTGAGTTGATAAACGTGGAGCACTTCTCTTGCCCTTGCCTGGGTTAAGCGGTCCCCCCGGAGGTCCTTGAGAGACGTAGTGAGGATCTCTGCGGAGTCCCAGAGCAAGAGCAGGGTTGGTTGGGGGTGGGGGGGCGGCTGAGGATGGAACGGGTTCCTGTCTCTTGGACGTCAAAGCTGAGGCTCCCTCCTCTGGGCATTTCTCCCGCTTCTGATGGGAGAGACGACCCTGTGTTCTTGGTGGGGCTGGAGGTGGGGGGGGGGGAGGTCCCTTTGAGGCTCTCTTCACCTTCCGAGGAGTCCTCCAGCGCACTGGGTGCGAAGTCCAGGCGCCTGCAAACCCAGCAGCAGATGCTAAACAAAGCCGCTTAACCTCTGGAGATTTCACCGATTCACCCGTAAAAGCCAGTGTCCTGAAACAGGTGAATTTTAGCTTGTTTTTTGCTAATAGTTGGCCAAGTCAGCAAACTGTAGGAACAGCATCAGGGCTGGTCCGTGGAGACGCGCCCTTTGCCCCGCCTCACTGGGAGGGCGGAGGTCAGGTCGGGGCTGCAGGTGTGTGGGCCTGTTCCTTGGCTCTGGGTGCCCCTCTTGCAGGAATGAATACGGTCCATCCAGCTTCCCTTTCATTGCTTGTATACTTGTGTCGTCTTTCTGTCCCCCCCATCCCCACGTCCCCACGGGATCTCAGCTTCTGCCCCTGACAGAGCAGCAGGAGGTGGTGGGGGCTCCATGAGGCCGTGTTCCTGTCACACACACACACACACACACACATACACACACACACACGATCGGAAGAGAGCCTCCAGACCCAGAGCAGATCCCTTGTTCTTTCTGGGCTCCCCATGCACCTTTCCCTGAATCACTGCAGATGCTGAACAGAATCTCTTGACAGTCAGAACTGCCCACCCCAGGGGCTTCCCTGGCGGTCCAGTGGTTAAGATTAAGTGTTTCTACAACGCAAGGGGTTACAGGTTTGAGCCCTGGTAGGGGGAACTAAGATTCCACAAACCATGCAGTGTGGCCAAAAAGTGTACTGCCCGCCCCAATCCCACAGCACGTCCCAGTGTTAGGAATAGTGGGGTGATGGTGGTGGCGGTTGATGTGGACTGTTGACTATGAGCAGGGCGCTGCTCTCTTGGTTGAAGCCTCAGAACTAGCCTAGGAGGTGGGTATATCCTCATTTGTAGGTGAGAAAACGGAGGCTCAGAGAGGTCGGGTGACTGGCCTTGGAGACCTTCAAGCAGCTGGTGAGCAGTGGGTTACCAGCCTCCATGGCCTCCGCCTTCCAGTGCTTGGAGCTGCATGGCCCAAACCTTCCCCACCTTCTAGGGCAGGCCTGCGTGGCTCCACGTGGACACTCCTATCCACGTGGGGACATCTCCCTTCTTAGAGATGTATCTTTAGAAGAACCACCCTGCGTTGTATTTTTATGTCCTATATTTTGGGGGCAGGGGGCCATCCGTGGTGCCTGGAGCATGGGGGAGCATGATCTGAATGGGTCCCTGCTCAGCCAACTACTTCTCACTCTGCTGAGGCTCGGGTTGCTCAGGAAGTGACACACACCTTACCTTTCCAGGTAGGGAGCTGAGGGTGGAGGGAGACGCTTATCCCAATCGTGCCTTCAGCACCAGAATACAACTTGGCAGCATTTCTGAGCAAGAGGCTTAGATTCAGGGGAGATTGTTTCATGATATTTAATTTTTGCTAAAAGAAGTTTTCCCCACCCAGTGGTGGGGAAGTTTACATATCTTTGTATCTTCTAGTTCCCCTATATGCATGCAGGTTTATGCCTTTCTATTTATATATTTATGGGTGGTTGTAATCTTGATCATAGCACACACTCATATAGTTTTTGTTTTTTTTTTTTGCCCCCCTTCTCACCCAGGTAGGTATTGTGAATATTTCTCCATCCAGTTCCATAGCTGAAAGTTTAAGGTTTCCAGAAATGGCTGAATGGATTGGGTGGAACTTTCCAGGGTTGAGTGTGGAGGTTAGCGAACAGGAGCTAGGACAAAGACGAGACCAGGTGTTTCATTAGGTATTTTCCTCTCTGCGTTTCCCCTATCAGCAGAGAGGGGAGTGTCTCTGGGTGTAGTCTTGGGGCAGCCCCTGAGGCCATGCAGAACTGCCCGATGGAGACATATGTCTTGTGACTTCGCTGCCTGGTGGAAGCCAGGGTGTCTGCTCTGTGGTGACCTAGAGGAGTAGGATGGGAGTGGGTGGGTGGAGGCTCTCCATATGTACATGGAGAGGGGATCCATGTATATATAGAGCTGATTTGCTACATTGTACAGCAGAAAGTTAACATTGTAAAGCAGTTACATTCTAATTTTTTTGTAAATAAAAGTCAGTTAGACCTGGAGGGGCCCCTGGGAGATGAGCCAGCCTGCTGCTTTTCAACTTTTGACCTACCATAAAGGAAGAAGTACATTTTATAACACCACGTGGGATGCCTCATCAGTGTACCTCAAATCGATACAAGAGTTTCTGCAGACAGTGTTGACTCCCCACCACTTGCCCTCCTTCCTGATACTTTTATTTTGTTCAGAACAACAGCAACAACAGCACATGCAGGTCGCGACCCACAAGTGAACTTGGTGACTGGTACTGAGTTGCAAGGGAAGTTAGA
>NW_011494785.1:2454231-2460433 GCF_000754665.1 Bison bison bison | reverse complement strand
AGGGGCTGAGCCTGGCTTGGCAGCACTCAAGTCACGTCCACTGGATTAACCCAGAGGAGAGTGAGCAGCTGCTCAGAGTCCTGCAGCTCAGCAGAGCCTGCTTGGCTTCCCTTGCTTCATAGGTGCAGCCATCGGGGATCAGGGGATGGTGGGGCAGGGCAGGGGGACGTGTCTCTCAGCATTCCCCCCCACCCAAACAAGGGAGGTACAGTCCTCTGGGCACCCCCTGGACCATCCACCTGTACCCCCTGGCTTCCAGAAGTTGGTTAATTTGCTAGAAGTAGGGGTTGGGTATGCAGGTAGCGGGATGCAGAGATAGGCAGTGTGTGGACTGTGGTTCTGGGCTGAGGCCTGGGTACTGGGGGGTGGGAGGAAGGAGGCGGGGTCTCGTCCTGCCCCACCTTTCCCTGCCAGCTGCTCCCACCCCAAGCCCCTGTGGGCCCAGGGCCACGAGCTGGCTGGCTCCTGTGCATTGTGAATGTCTGGTGGGGTGGGGGGAGCTAACGAGGTTTTTGGGTAGAGAAACACTGCTGTGACCCCATGTGAAGAGACCTACAGCAGAGAGGAGGGAGAGGCTGGCTTCGTCACCATCCAGGGGACAGAAGAGGCTCTGCACAAGTCAGTGCACAGCAGGCTCTGGGTGGAATGTTGTAATATACACCCCTCAAGAGGTGGAGATGGTGCACAGGCTAAGAAAAGAAGGCCAAGGAGAAAGACAGACAGCCAGGCCTGCTGTGCTCGTGGCATTCAGCCAGGAGGGGTGGGGAGTGTGTGCCTCGTTGAGCCACCCAGCATGGTTTCTAAGCATGCCCGTGACTCGATGTAGACCTTGGAGTCAGCGATAAAAGGGCCTCCGTGGACAATGTTGATATGCTAGCAAGAGGGAGAAGCCATAGGTTAAGCTGTTTCTGCGGGTTCAGCCCAATGCTCAGGTTGTTTTTTGTTTTTTTTTTAATATTTAGCTGCACTTGGTGTTCATCGTGGCACATGAACTCTTAGTTGCAGTAAGGTGCAGTCTAGTTTCCCGACCAGGAATCGAACCCATGCCCCCAGGATTGGGAGTGCAGAGTCTTAACCTCTGGACCGCCAGGAAAGTCTCCTGTGCTGGGATTTGAATTGGGACGCAGGTCTTCCTTCCCCAGCAGCTCCCACCCCAGCCTTCCACTTTTTGGGTGGTGAATCACACGGGTTCTGATGCCTCTGAGGGACCAGGCGGCATTTGTGCTATCGTCTACCAAGCGGGGAAGCGCCCGTCTCCACCCTGTCCTGACCTCCCCACCTCTCGTCCCCACAGACTTCAAGTTCGCCATGTACCCGCCGTCGATGATTGCAACTGGAAGCGTGGGGGCCGCCATCTGTGGGCTTCAGCAGGATGAGGATGTGAGCTCGCTCACTGGAGACGCCCTGGTGGATCTCCTGGCAAAGATCACCAACACCGATGTGGTAGGTGGCCCCCGTCCCTCCTCCTGGTGGAGACCAGGCATCTTGTCTGTCCGCTCGGGGAAAGAGACAGTTGGTGGGATGATGATGTGTCAGAGGTTCTTTGTGGCAGCTGGCTTCTCTTTGCTGAGACCATGGCCTCTGACATCATACAGAATTCAGCAGGTGAGGCTGCCTCTTCAGGTTTCAGCAGCCCGTGTGCCCTCAAGATAGAGAGGAGAACTTAGCAGGCAGATCTGAGGCGGGAGGGAGGCCGCTGACTGCTTTCCTGTATGGCCTGGGCTTCCCCGCGGGTCTGATTTGTTGCTTGTTTCCATTTATGTACAATCCCCAGCCTGCTTCTCCTCCAACATGGAGCCTTCTCGCCTGCTCACACACGCTGAGGCTGGCAGGCAGGGCCGGAGCGGGGGGCCCCCCTGCACCACAGGGCGTGGGAGAGGAGGGCCCCCCGCTCCTGTGAGGAGGTGTCCGCCTCCACTGACCTCTCAAGCCCTTGCGCCTGTCTCTCATTTCCCTTTAGTTCATTGTGATGATGGATTAAAAACCACTTTAAAAAGAGTTAAGTGCCATGCAAACGCAAGGAACTATTATTAGCTATAGATTTTTCCATTCTGGGTGCCCCGTGGACAGTTCAGAGGCTGTAACTCTGGTTGCCAGAATTTGAAGCTCCTTAGAAGAAAGAGAGGTTTGGAGGAGAAGCCAGGGTCCAGGGAGGCTCTTATTCAGCTGGTTGGAAATGACGGTCCTTAGAAGGTCCAGGCCAGGGTGATTCTACAAGGTTAGGGAGGTGGAGAGGTCGGGGTCACTGGCCTGGGACCGGAACCCAGAGGCTCTGACGCCCAGGCCTGGGAACCCTGCATTCCTGCCTGGCTGCAGCTCCTGGGATCTTTTTGTTTGAAAAAGGCCTTTGGCTTAAAGCAACCCGGGAGAGGGGTGTCAGCTCCGAGGCCCTCTCGAGTTACCATGGAGAAGCTTAAGAATGCAAGGGACTTCGTGATGACCCCCTCTGGATGGTCAGGGGGATTCTGAGCGCCCTGCTGGGGGAATATATTGAGTTACAAGGGAGAATGTGGTTTACCAGCCCGAGGCCGGTGCCTCCTCTGGCAGTGCTGGGCAGAAGGGGTAAATGTCAGCTCAGCAAAGGCTGAAGTTCTCTTGGCTTCCCCCCTCCCCCAGCCCCTCCTTAGATTTTTCCCCGACCTTTATTACCATCTCACGGAAATGGCACAGAAAGGGGTTCTCCTGGACTTGATTTTCAGATGCTCCAAACAGGCTTTTTTTTTTTTTTAACTTTTAATTTTATATTTTAATTGAAGGATAGTTGCTTTACAAAATTGTGGTTTCTGCCAAAGTGGGTAAAAGAATCCACCTGCAATGCAGGAGATGTGGGTTCGATCCCTGGGTCAGGAAAATCCCCTGGAGGAAGACATGGCAAACAGGCTTTTGAAGCATGGTTTCTGAGGTGTAGATCGAAAAGACCCTCCCAGGCAGAATGCTTTTCGAATCCTCTAGAGGCAAATCTTAGAATTTATTAGGATTTATAGAAGTGATACACTTCCTTCCTTTTCTGAACGTCACCTATTAAGGCTGCCTTGCCGAAAGGACTCCCAGCCAGCGTCAGACCAGCCCCTCCTCGACCCCCAGAGACAAAACATATCAGTGACAAGAGTTTTGACCCCTCTTCAGGCATTGTAACCTCCTGCAGATATTTATAGATACATCCTCACGGTCTGATGGCCCCACGGGGTCTCTAGCCTTTTCCCCCATCTCTCTGTCACCCCCTTAGTGACTTCAGATGGACAGAGGTTGTTCCCAGGGTGTCACTGGAGCTTGCGGGCTGTGCCCGCGACCCAGTCTCTCACTTCATACTGGAGACGCTGCCGGCCTCTTTCAGACAGTATTTAGCCAGGCCATTCAGACTAGGTCAACTGAATGCAGCCCCAGCTTAAAGGTTCCTTCTAAAAAGGGCAGCTGTTGATGGAGATGGCGCACACATGTGCTTCAGTCTCACCAGTGGGTCTGGGGGTGTAACATTTTGGTGTGAAATCCCGAGCATGCGTGGACCAGGCTTTCAGAGAGCTGATGGAGACCCCAGGAATCCCCCGGCCTCACCTGGGATCCCCGGGGCCTGGCTCCCGCTCTCCTGGGGCGTGTCTGTCCCCGTGCCTCGGCTGTTGCGTGTGTTTGTCCTTGGGCACTGAGTCCTCTCTCCCATCAGTCTGGATTCTCTGGAGGGCTCTTGTTTAAAACAATATTTAATAGAGGATATTTGACTTAATTTCAGTATCAAGTGTTCAAATATTAGTTGCTCAGTTGCGTTTGACTCTTTGCAACCCCGTGGACTGTAGCCCACTAGGGTCCTCTGTCCATAGAATTCTCCAGGCAAGAATACTGGGGTGGGTTGCCATTTCCCTCTCTAGGGAATTTTAATGCACAGTCATTAAAAGAAATAGAAACAGTAGGGAGAAGTAACAGCAAATGCATCCGCTACTTGGGCTGATACCGGCATCCAGACTTGAACAGCACTGGCAAGTCCTGAATGACTGCAGTCTGGAGTCCCAGTTGGGAAAGGGTCCCAGGCGGTGCCCACACCCTGTGGGTGAGACTTCAGATTCCTGCTTTCCGGGCTCCCGCTCACGATCCCAGGTTGCAGATTGAGATCATTAGCTCTGGGTTTTCTTTAGCTTTTTTTTTTTTTACAATGCTGTTTGTTTGACCGTGTGAGTCATAATCTGGAGAGTCCTTGGTGCAGGCTGTCACCTCGTGAGCAAGGCACAGACCCGAGACAAGCGTGGGAGAAGTCCGGGGGTGGGTGACACGTGGAAAATAAAAGATGAGCTTCCTGTCTTCAAGGAACTCAGCGAGTGTGTGCAGAATCAACAGTAAAGCACCTAAACTCCCAGCAGATGAAGAGCAAATGAATGGACGCTAAGCAGGCGTGAGGAACTAGAGGCATAGTAGGAAATCAGCCCGCAGGCAGGACTCTCTGGGCCTAACGTGAAACTCAGGGAAAAGCATCAAGTTTCATCACTTGATGATAGGAAATGTCCTTGGGACGGAGAAAGAAAATATGGTCTGTACATGCCATGGTCTAGTGTTCACCCTTAAAAAGAAATGAAATTCCGACGTACGCTACAACATGGATGTGCCTTGGGCATGTAAAGTGAAATAAGCCAGATACCAAAAAGACCAAATATGATTCCACTTACCTAGAGTAATCGAATCCATAAGGACAGAAAGTGGGATAGAGGTTCCCAGGGACCAGAGGGTGGGGGACGGGGGAGAGTGGTTGTTGATGTAAAGATCTGGAGAGGGTGATGGTCACACACACAGCGAAGGAACTTAAAGCTAACACACTGCATTTAGAAGAGTTGAAGATGCTCGGTGTTAGGTGGCGTATACTGGGTTGGCCAAGGAAGGTCATTCAAGGCTTTCTGTAAGAGTGTATGGACAAACACGAGTGAAATTCTTGGCCAACCCAATGTTTTGCCTTCACAAAAAGCTGTAGCTGTAGAGGCAGACCCTTGGACCACGCTGAAGGGCCCAGGGGTTTGCCCTGAGTCCTCCCACGGGGAAGCCAGGTGCTCCGACCACCTCGTGCCCCACTGGCCCTGATGCTCAGACAGCTAGGAAATTGGGGTGCACTAGCCTCTGACTCCAGAGTCCCCGAAGCTGTGTGTCAGCCCTGTGCACCTGGAGATCCCGGACCAGCTGATGGTAACCTCTCCCCATGGATTGTCAAGGATCAGGCTGCGGAAAGAGGGTCCCCTCGACTCCCCTACCCCAGGACGGCCAGACCCCCCTCTCCAGCTCCTTGGCTGGCGGCAGTGAGCTTTGATAGGAGGGACGCACGCGGCCGTAGAAAGCCGTGTTCTGTTGCTCGCTCTGGTTGCCAAAATAAACCGGAACGCCTCATGCCAAAGAGAAAGCTGAGTGAGAAGGCTGACGGTTTTTACAGGGAATAAAAGTCTCAGAGGGTGGTGTATTTTAAGTAGTCTTTCCTTCCACTCATGAGGGTTGCTAAAAACAGACACCAGCCAGAGAGGCCGAGCTGGCTTTGGGGGACTGTCCACCGGGGCTTCCGTTGCCAGGGGTCTGCTTGCGAAGGGAGAACCGACTGGGCCACTTCCCTGGCAGAATCGGGGTTCCTCTTCCGTCCCCTCGGCATCCTGCTCTGCTTGGCGCCCGCCTTTATCTCCTTGTTCACTTGTCTATAGACTCTTGAACGAGACCCAACTTTGACTCAGTCCTTTCTCTCTGTATCCCCTGGCAGAGTCATCGGGGAATGATGCTGGGGTGGTGGGAGGAAGGGAAAGGGGACAAAGGGCTGGCAGGTGGATGTCAAGTGTGTTTCCCCTGCTCTGGTCTCCCCAGGTCTCTTGGAAAGCGAGAGAGGACTTAGCATGTCAGGGTCCCTCGAGTTTTACCTGGCTTTCTCTTAGAGCGAGTCACTTCGCTGTCACATGACACCAGTTCCCTAAATCCCTAATGAGCAAGTAGAATGGGGCTCACAGGCCTTGAAGATGTGAAGTTATCGGAAGATAGTTAACAGAACAGGTATAGACTCAAGTCATTTTGTCATTGTATATACCCTATTATACCTAGATTATACCAAAAGTCTGTTGCATTCTTTTGTTAAGATTTTCTTTTTTAATGTGGACCAGTTTTAAAGTCTTTATTGAGTTTGTTACAACATTGCTTCTGTTTTCTGTTTCGGTTTTTTGGCTGTGAGGCATGTGGGATCTTAGTTCCTGGACTAGGG
>NW_011494785.1:2433659-2454131 GCF_000754665.1 Bison bison bison | reverse complement strand
GAATTGGAAGACTCTGTCTCAGTCTTAAATAGCTCCCAGAGAAGTTCCAGGACATCACTCTCCTAGGGTCGTCCTGGCATATTAGAATCCTGTTGTCAGTGGGTTATTACAAAACCGCACCTTCAGTGCCAGGGGCGATGCGATTAAGACTGGGCTTCCCAGGTGGCTCCATGTTAAAGAATCCCACTGCCAGTGCAGCCGACGCAGGAGATGGGGGTTCGATCCCTGGGTCGGGAAGATTGTCCTGGAGGAGGAAATGGCTACCCACTCCAGTATTCTTGCCTGGAAAATTCCACAGACAGAGGGGCCTGGCAGACTACAGTCTGTGGGGTCACACAGAGTTGGACGCAACTTACGTCATCTTGGTCCCCGGAGCCCTCGTGAGCACACCTTCTCCCAGAGACCCCTCTGTTCCCCAGACTTGTCTTTCGTGGACGGGACTGGGTCTGTGTGGTCAGGGGCCTCCTGAAGAGTGGCTGGAGGAAGGGAAAGCGGGGGCAGGGCGGCAGAGGAAGCAGAGTTGGAGCTGAGGCTTCCCTGCGCGCCTGCCTGATTTTCACTGCGGGCCTCATTTGGTATTCAAGGAAATAAGCCCAACAGGCTGCGAAGAAAGGAAGAATGAGATAGTTTCCTAAGTTGTCTGTGCCTGATTTGGCCGCGGGTCTGGGGCTCATTCAGCCCTTTGTCCCCCTGTTGAGTGCAGTGCGTGTGTGGTGACAATGCCCTGATGCAGCGACGCTGGGGGCCGATGGTAACAGTTCCGCAGCCCATTCACCGAGGCCGAAGAGGGTGCAGGGCGCAGGGCTGGAGCCAGCAAGCGGAGGAAGTCGGGGCCCGGGGGGACGGAGCCTGGCATCACAAACGCGGCTGTCAGGGCTCCGGGGCCGCGTCAGGCGGGGGGAGGGGGCCCAGCCTCGTGGGGCTGGAGGCCTGCCCGACCCCCAGCGCTGGGGAGTGCCACCTGTCCAGGCTGACAGACGAGCATTATGGCTCTCCTTCTAATCAGCTTAATTTGGGGCATCTCGACACAATGGCTGGTGCTTTTGGAGGCTGCCGAGGAGCAGAGGGCCCTGGGGCATCTTTTTATCCGAGGCACTGTTGCGGTGGGGTGGGGCGGGGTTGGGGGGGGTGCTGGTTTCCAGGCCACTTTTGGGCTATGTCTGCCTTTCCTGGAGATTCTCTGGTCTGTCTTTCCTTAGAGCCTGGAAGGAGCAGAGAGTTGCACAGGGAAGAGGGTTCTGCAATAGGAAGCTTGCCCTCTGAAGGCCAGGGTTAACTTCTGACTACATGTGACTGGGGGACGAGCCAGCTCCAGTTCGGTTCCCTAAGCTGGAAAGTGAGGGCCGCTGGCTGTTACAGCTCCCCCTGCCCCAGAGCCCCTGTTCTCAGATTCTGCAAGGATCTGCGTGTGTCACTCTAAGAACTCCGCCCGAAGACACACTGACATCACTCTTCAGCTTTGCCTCTTGTTCCCTTCAGACTCTGCAGCTTGTTCCCCCATCTATTTGTCTGTTGCCATCTATAGTCTTGGCCTCCTCCCTCTAGGCCACACCCTCCACCCTGGTCCCTGCTGGGGAGATTGAGAGCCCTTTGGGCAGGACTGGGTGGGGGTGCTGGTCTGCTGCAGGTAGGGGCACCAGCCCATCCTCCCTCCAACTTCACTTTCCAGCAGCTCACAGGAAATTCACAGCCTTAGGAAGTCCACAAAGGGGAAGGGCTCCTGCGATGCTGAAGGAAGGTGTTAAAATGCAGGGAGTGGGGAATTCCCTGGATGTCCAGTGGTTAAGACTCTGCACTTCCACTGTGGAGAGCTCAGGTTCTATTCGGTCTGGTAACTTAAGATCCCACATGCTGCATGGCCAAAAAAAAAATTTTAGGAAAGAAATGTAGGGCATGAGCTCTGTGCTCCAGGAAGAGGGAGGCCGATTTCTTACCTTTGTGCCTCCATCATAGGAGAACTTCAGCATCCTTTATGCAAAATGAGTTCTTGCCCTCAGATAGGTTTTCATCTCGCGGAGAGCGACAGATCCCACAGTTGAAACTCAGATGCTGTCAGCAGTGGAACCAGAGGAGGGTTAGATGTAGACCTCAGAGTGCTTCCCAGGAAGGGGGACAAAATTGACCCCTGAGAGCCTTCGCTTCCTGCTCCATCCTCATGTTTGCGGCAACTGCTACCGTCCTTCCTTTTCTCTCGAAGTAAGAAGTATCAAAGAGGAAGAGCTGGCCACTGTCAAAAGTGATTTACATTGACTGAAGGAAGGAGAGTCTGGGTTTTGTGTGATATATTTCTTGATTTTATTCAGGAAATCGTGAAAGTTTGGGGCTGCAAGTTAGGTAAATATGATGTTCGATGCCTGTGTTATCTTGAAGTCCTGTAGAAGTGATTGCCCGGTGTACCAGCCTGCCCCGAAGGACTTTCTCAGAACTGTTCCTTTAGGGTCTCAGGCTGCTGGGAGGGAAGCCTGAATACCAGGAAGAGCAGGCACCTGGGTGACCCCCAGGGAGACTGTCCATGGCCCCCTATCAAGCTGCTTAGCTCTCTGGAGCCCCATCCCTATGTTCAGAGGACCACCCATCTCAGCTGCTGGTGTGGCTAATGCAGAAATGATCACGGCATCCTGGGTTCATCATATTGTTGGGTGGCAGTTGCATTGACGCAGAAACAGAGTCTCGGAGGGAAGAAAGTCGACAGGGTTGGTGGAGAGCTGGTCCCTAGGGGACCAGCCAGAGCAGTTTGGACTGTCCTCAGTTTTTGCCTTGTTAACCTGATGCAGAGAGAGAACTCATTGGAAAAGACCCTGATGCTGGGAAAGACTGAGGGCAGGAGGAGGAGGGGGCGACAGAGGATGAGATGGTTGGATGGCATCACCGACTCAATGGACATGACTTTGAGCAAACTCCAGGAGGTAGCAAAGGACGGGGAAGCCTGGCGTGCTGCAGTCCATGGGTTCGCAAAGAGTCTGCATCCCTGCTGAATGCTCCATCCCCGGTGCCCGTTCCGCTGTGCCCCTCACCTGTCTTGAGCAAATTCTCACTCGTACCTCATTTCAGAGAAACCTCAGGAATTTGTTCAGATTTCCAAGACTTCCACTTTGTAATGAATGATTAGGGCTTCATCTGGACATTGCAACTGATCCTCCCTCTGTGAGCGTCTCCTGAGCCTTACTTTACAAATGGGGAAACCAAAGACAGAGAAGGAGAATAACTCAGTGGTGCCCACAAGTCTGGTTGTGGGGACAGCAGATGCCACCTCCCTCTGTCCCTCTTCACTCATTCTGAGTGGTATTTCATATCTGCTCTCAGCGCTTGGGCTGGTCTCACTCCAGATGTTAATTTTCCTAAAAAGTTGTGGTTTAACAGCGTACGGTGGCTGAGAGATACAAAAGGAAAATGTCGGGGCATGGAAACTTTCCTGGGAGCTCCAACTTTATTTTAGATCTTTGGAAAATAGAGATAATGCTTGTGTGCTTGGCAGACTGCAACCTCTGGGCAGTGAAAATTGCATGGTGGAGCAAACACGGGGGGAACATACATGAAACTGTGAAAAGACCCAGGCAGAGTGGAGTTCACATATTTTCCATACGTTTACGAGAGTGCCAGGAAACCAGTCTTGATGAGTAGAGAGGTCGGGAGATGCTGAGTTGGCCAAAAAGTCCATTCAGATTTTTCCATAACATTTTACAGGAAAAGCCGAAGGAACCTTTTGGCCTACCCAGTATCTGCTATGAGCAGTGACTTCAGCTCACAGCCCGGTTGCTAGTGCCAACCACCGTCCCACCCTGATGACACCCATGAATTCCTGCTGTGTCAATGTCACCCAGTTTAGAGGAGCTTCTGCATGGGGCTGACACACCCTGAATCTTCCCTACCAAATATAGACTAATCTCAAAGCAGTGCCGCAGCTTTTTCTTTTTGCTTTCTCCCCAATTAGACGGCTCAAGCGTCCAGAACTTTGTAAACATGCTGTTGTATTTTTTATGAGAGTTAAGGAAACAGTAAATAAGTGGAGAGACAAACTGGCTTGTTTCTGAGCCAGTGGCTCTGAGGCTCAGTGTAGTTGAGTCCATTCGCTTGTATCTGCCCCTCGGGTGGTCTAGTTCTGTCACACTATCTGGAGGGCTCACCTTCCCCTTTTCCTGCTTACCACGCAGTGGCCCCAAGCAGGAAGCATCCCGCCGGTCCTTGAGTTACCAGGTCCTGCATGGCCGCAAATGGCCCCTCGCCTTGGCCAGCGCTGCCTGGGCTTCTGCTGAAGTGCAGATTCTGAGATGTAGTTGGTTCGGAGAGGGCTGAGAATCGCATTTCTAACTAGCTTCCAGGTGCTGCAGATGCTGCCGGCCTGTGGACCCCACTGGGAGTGGTTCCCCCGCCACCAGGAGGACGCACCTCCTTACATGTTGACTTTCTTTCTACTGGAAGCGGAGAAGGACATGGCAGCCCACTCCAGGATTCTTGCCTGGGAGATCCCATGGCAGAGGGGCCTGGCGGGCTGGAGTCCAGGGGGTCGCAAGAGGCGGAAACGACCTCGTGACTTAAACCACCACCACCTGCTGGAGTGTGGAGTTAGGCGGGCTCAAATCGTGTATGTTCTCTTTGTTGATTGCTCTGTGCCCTGTTGCCCTTGCTAACGGCTCTGGTCTCGATGCTTCTCTTTCTAGGATTGCCTCAAAGCCTGCCAGGAGCAGATTGAGGTGGTGCTGCTGAATAGCCTGCAGCAGTACCGTCAGGACCAGGGCGATGGATCCAAGTCGGAGGATGAGCTGGACCAAGCCAGCACCCCTACAGATGTTCGGGATATCGACCTGTGAGGATGTGGGGCGGGCCAAATGGGAGGGGTGCGTCCAATCCGCTCTCTCCTTCTCTCTGGTTGTATTTGGTTCTCTTACATTTTAGGATGAAACTTAAAAAAAAAAAAAAAATTCTGCCCCCACCTAGATCCTATTGAAAGATCTTTTAGAAGTGAGAGATAAAGGTCCTATAAAAACGAAATCATTACAAGCATTTGGTGCCTATTTGAAGTACAACAGAAGGGAATCCCTTATATATGCCAACAGTTACTGTTTGATGATGTTAAAAGTCATAGTAACATGCTTACAGGAAAACCTGCAGAGTAGCTAGAGAAAAATGTACGCCTGCACTATGGGAACAAGTTAGAGACTTTTTTTTTTCATGTTATGAACTAGCACATATACACCCATTGGATAATTTGGAAGAACTGCGGATGCCACGTATGGCAGGATTGGATTGCGAAGCAATGAACTTGAGAAGGAATTAGAAATAAAGGAGGGACAGGATGGGGAGGGAGTGACAAATAATCTCAGCGCGATCGAACCATTTTGGATGGAGAAGCGCCCGACTCCCAACCACCTGTTTGTTGCTAAGCGATTCTGGGTCTCTAGTGACAAGTCTTGCTGTCTGCAGTAGCTGCTACCTGAAAGAGATGTTCTGTTCTGCCCGTTGGACACAGGTGATTGGATCCTGGGTTTCATGTTTTTCAATACCTTGCTTCTTCTTCCAAACTTGGTTCGTTGCGGACACCACCCCATTTTTATCTTAAAGGGGCAATCTAGCTATGGGCCATCCCCCAAACTCCGTGAAATGGAGGCAGACAGAGCCCCAGGGTGGGATCTAGAACTTTTTTTTTTCCTCCTGAGGTGTTCAAGAGAGTAATGCGACCTTGGCATCCCTCATTAGGAAAAAAAAAAAACCTAATTTTTTTTTGGTGCTGATTGGCATGTCCGGTCCACAGGTGAGCATTGGTATAAACCATTCCATTCGAAAAGCACTTTGAAAAATTGTTCCCGAGGGGGTAGATGGATTGGTTTATGCAAATCATACAGAGCAGAGGCCTCCTTCCTCCTCCTGTGTCCCCTCCCCTCGTGCCCCCCCCCCACCCCCCCGAGTCAGGTTGCTGTCCTGTATCTGACACTCTCTGGGTTCCCCTCCGGGGACTCAAAAGACACATCCCCTTCCGCGAAAATCCCTATGACAACATTCCTAAAAGCAGAGATCTGTAACCATTTTGATGGCACACAAGGATCTTAATTCCCACCTCTGTACTTCCCCTTTGGACATGGAAAGAAAGATGATTGCTGGTGCAAAGACAGACAGCGGGGCATCCGTGTGACATTTCGTTCCCGTTTCCGTTGAGTTTCTTTTGTTGTTGATTTCATTGCAAAGTTGCATTCAGCGTACTTGAACTTTTTTTTTCCTCTCCACGTCTTAGAGGCATTCAGTTAGCAGAGAGGTTGAAGCACCAACTTTTTTTTTTTTTTTTTTGCACAATTATAATTGACAGGTAATGAAGCTATTAAAATATTTGCCTTTTTAAGTAAAAAAAAAAAATAAGATCAGAACAGGGCTACTCTGAAGAATTATTTTATACGCAGATTCTGCCTTGTTTCATAGTATTGAGGGTTTAAGATGGAGAAAAATCTAAGGGGTCTCTTATTTTTCATTTTATTATGTTCAGTTTTTTATTATTTTTTTTTTTTTGCGCTGCTAAGAAGCTAAGATCATTCATCGTTATCCACATTAACAGTACCTAGCTGTAATGTTTCACCGAGTGTGCTGCTATTATATAAACATTTTTATAATATATTATTTTACTGCTTAAATTTCCAAGTCCTGAAGTAGTTGGTTGAGATAGGAGTTCTTCGTACTGGAAAAGCCCTCTTCCATACATAGTGTGTTTTCTTCTGGTTGCGTATTCATGGTTTGTTTTTTTTTTTTTTCCCTCTCTGATCACATCCTTCAAAGACAGAGTATTCTTTACCTCAGGTTTACTGGACAAAATCAATAGCTACGAAAGAAAATGGTTCACATTTTTGTTCTCATTAATACCTCACAACCGTACAGTTTCTGCTTGGGAGCCCATCAGTTAGGGAAGGCGGAGGGGGGAAGGGGCCACAGCCTCTCCCTGATGGAAGGTGGGGGGCTTGACCCCAGGGTCTCATGCCCAGGGACCTCTTCAGTGCTGAAGGTCATCAGGCTTCCATTCTGACTCCGGTATCCTCATCATGATGGAAAAAATGCAATTGGACCAAGGGATTTCCCCTCCCCCGCAAGGCCGACACACAGCGCTGAGTGATGCGGTGTGCTGGGCACGCAGCATCTGCACTTGGGTTCCAGCCATTTGAACAGGCTGTTTGTTCAGAGAGCCTTATCAGGCGGGCCTTTCTAAAGCACACCTGCTTCCAGTTCTCCTTTCACCTGGGAAGTTTCCCTTCCTTCAGCATGTTTCTCTCTCTGGCAAGTTTCTCTTTTCCTGGACGCTGGCAGCCCCTTGGGCCCCCCCCCTTCAGGACGATTTCAGAGGGTTTCCTAGGTCTGAACCTGCAGCAGGCAGGGTTGCCATGGGAACTGCTCCCACCTGTCTGGCCTGTGACAGGCAAAATGCTGGGGCAAGGGCGTGGTCCTCGCTGAGTGGCACTGAATGGTTTTCAGGTTTTAAATAGTGCGCTGAATTGGCATGATCGGGAAAACGGGTCGGGGTGAGTATCGGATCGGTGGTTGAAGGCAGGTGGGCAGGCTGCTTCTGCCCAGAGATGGAATCCCAGGTGAGTCAGGCTCCGTTGACGTGGGTTAGAAGGGTTCAGGACTTGGTGAGTTATGTGATCCTGAGATGCTCAGGATTCCTGGTGGGCCAGTGGGCAGTGAATTCTGAGGTTTGGGGGAGAAAGGCTGAGCGGCCTGTGTTTTATCAAGAGGCCATCCCGCGTAGGCCGTTCTTCTGGGCCCCAGGGTCGGGGGGAGTCTGCGTGGTGGAGAAAAGCATGAGCCCTAGAGTTCTTGAGAGTCTTGGAACCTAAAGAGAAAGGGAGGTACAGATCCCTCTAACAGTGACCAGCTGCTCAGCTCAAACAGAAGCAGCGAGTGAGAGAAATAAGGAAGGATACAGGCCAACAGACTCCCCCCGCAGTCTCTCACTCTCCACTTTCCCTGGAGCCCTAGGGGTCCCCGGGACCTTCTAGCTTTTTCTCCTTTTCCTCCTCGTGCCTAGTGTGATGGGAGGCGCAGGGTTGCAGCTAGGAAGGGTGCTACGTAGTTTCTGCTTTCCTGCCTGCTCCTTCCTTAAACAGAAGACGGGCCCAGGCATTGTTGAACTGTCTCGTGCCCTCTCCTTGGATCTTGGATCTTGGTTTCCTCGGTAGGAGTTTCTGTCCCAGAGGCATTCAGGTGCATTTTTTTTTTCTCCTCCCGTGAAGGAGGTTCCAAACCTATTCTGGTTTTTTTCCTACCTTGTTGTCATTGTATCTCTCCTTTACTTTGTTCTCTTTTATGTTTTTTTTTTCTTTTTTTGGTTGTTTGTTTTTCTCCATCAGTGGGGACTGATTGTTCCCCTTGCCGGCCAAATTTTGTTCCTTCCCCTGTTTTGGCCAAATCCTAGGGGGTGAAAATCCTCGTATGCCAAAAATATATGCTGAGCATAAGTCAGTTCCACGTGGGTTGTCCATCGCAGCCGAGAAGCCTGCAGGTGGGGGCAGGGGATGGGTGCCTCAGCAGACTGCACCCCCCCTTCCAGCCGAGAGAAGGGGCTTCTGTCCACGGAGGCTGTCCTCTGGAACTGTCCAGACCCCACTGAGCAGCCAGTGTTCCCCAGCCAGGTCCCCCTTGGTCTGTGGGTTGTTTGGAGGCCCTGCTCTGCCTCCTGTCCTCACCTGAGTCGGGCACGTGTGACTCGGAAGGGGCGGCCCTTGGCTGTAGGCATCGGGGTCTTCCCTTCCGAGGAGGCTGCTGCCCACCCCCAAGGGCCCCAGGAGCCCTGGGACTGCCCGCTGAGGAGGACGGCAGGACTGGATGACTTTTTCTCAAAGAGGGCAGCAGACTGTTCTCCCCACAGGCCATGGGGGGACAGGGCTGGGAGAAGAAATAGACGTGCACCTTATATCATGTAAATATACTGATTTTTCTAGTTCAGGAAAGAATTATTGGTAGAGTGGGAACGGGAGATAAGAATGAGCAGGAAATCTTGAGTAAGCCAGCTGGCTTTTAAGCCAAAAGGGTTCCTCCGTGTTTATCTTTGAGACAGTCCAACCCCAAGAATAGCTTTAAAAGGGAAATCAGTGCTGAGACGGTGAAGTCCCTTACCCAACATGCGCCCTGTAGCTTTAGAATGAACGCAGGCTCCTCAGCTGTGGGCTCGGCATGGTTCCCGTCACCCGTTGGTGTGAAACAAGGCGGGAAATTCATTAGGATGTTTATGGCTTCTTCATCCCACCCGGCTTTTCCTGGTTCTGGATTCTAAACAACCCAGAACCATCTCTTTCCTCCGGTGTCTCTGCTTCTAGACTTGCGTGGGCCCTCAGACCCGTTTCTTGGTTTGGGTTTCCGGAAGCCTTCGGCAGACTTATACACGCATGCTCTTGCTGTCACATTTATTCCTTTGCCTGCAGCCTTCTTTGGGGGGAAAAAAGTGCCTTACTGACTGTAGCCATTACAGTAGCCAGTGTATTTTCACAGATGCCTATCCTTTTTTTTTTTAAACAGTTCTCTCTCTCTTTTTTTTTTTTCTTCTTAGTTCTATTTCTTACTGCTCACCACCTCTGAAATCCCCAGCGTGTCACGGGGCCATTGGATTTTTTCCATTATGTTCATTACCCTTGTACCATGTACCTCAGATCTCTCTCTCTCAGTTACAGTTTCTCGTCTTGGACTTTCTTTTATTATTATTATAATTTTTTTTTTTTTTTGCTTTAAACGAGTGTGATGCCATATCGAGTCAATGTTAATCTCTCACCATGTACTCTATAAGAGGTGTGGGTGTTTATTTGGTCGGCGTGCAAGCAAGTGCTAACGCAGCATGATCAGTATACACGGAAGGTTTTTAGGAAGTATGGGAAAAAAAATGTTGTATTGGCTATGATGGTGGCATGGTATAGTCAAGCTGCCTTTTCTGAGGTCCTATCTTTTCAGTGTTAAGTGATTTTTAAAAATAATAACCTGTTTTTCTGACTAGCTTAAAGATGGATTTGAAAATGGTTTTGGATGCAATTAGATTATGCTATTTGGACAATAAACTCACCTTGACCTAAAGTCTCTGGCTCTTTGACTTATTTTTTAGACCAGCAGTCCTCAGTGTGGAGCACAACCTTCTCGGGTCAGAACTCTTGGCCATAGTTGGTGTTGGGGTAAAATGTGGATCCTAACCTGAAGGCTCATTTAGGTCTGTCACTTGGGTGCAAGCCATTGATGGCCTTTTAAAAACAACAACAACAGCAACTCTTAAGGATCACCCAGGCACCCCTCTTGTAAAAAACTGGAGCCTCAGACCGCTTTCAAGAGGTGCGTCAGTCACTGCTATCGTGACTGACCTCAGATGCTGTCCCCTGATTATTGCCAGCTCTTCACTCCTGGGTCTGAGTGAGCATCTTCTGGCTTCTGAGGTGCCATTTTAAGATTGTGTGTGTGTGTGCTCAGTCGTGTCCGACTCTTAGTGACCCATGGAATGTAGTCTGCCAGGCTCTTCCATATATGGGATTCTCCAGGAAGAATACTGGAGTGAGGAGCCATTCCTGTCTCCAGGGGATCGTCCCAACCTAGGGATGGAACCTAGGTCTCCCGCATTGCAGGCGGATTCTTTACCGACTGAGCCACCAGGGAAGCCCCATCTCTAGATTGGGTGGGGTGTGTCCATGGAGAACTGACCACTGCAGCTTTCCTGGTTGCTTCCCACTCTTCATGGCTCCTACCTGATTCTTGATTCTCTCTCTCTCTATCCCTCCCTTGAGGACTGGACTACCACTATCTTGGAGGAAAGGGTGGGGAGGCAGAGCCTGGGAAAGGGGTGGGAATGGCCACCCTTAAACGAATTGCCAGTTGCTCCATGACCTCAGAAACTCAGACTAGCCTCTTTCCCAAGAGTGATGGGTCACGCCCGTTGCTGTTGCTGAGAAAATTCATTTTCTCTGTAGTTCCCTGTCTCTTTCAAAGTCAGTCGATAAAGAAGATGTGGTGCATATATACAATGGAATATTACTCACCTGTGAAAAAGAAGGAAACTGCCATCTGCAGCGACATGGTTGGACCTAGAGATGATCAAACTAAGTGAAGTAAACCAGACAGAAAGACAAATACCATATTGTATCACTTATATGTGGGTTCTTTAAAAAAGGAACTTGTGCACAGAACAGAGACAGACTCAGATTTAGAAAACAAAGTTATGGTTACTAAAGGGGAGAGATGGTAGGTAGGGATAAAGTAGGAGGTTGGACTTAAGGTACAGATACATGTCTGTATGTTATAAAACAATTAACAAGGGCCTATGTATGGCACAGGGAGCTCTATTCAATACGCTATATGGGAAGAGAATCTGAAAAAGATAAAGGTATAACTGAGTCACTTTGCTATATACCTGAAACTAACAGCATTGTAAATCAGTTACACTCCAACATAAAAATTTCTAATGTGAAAATTTAAAAATGTGAATTTCTATGGGGGTTAAACAATAAAATGTTAAAGGAAATAGAGCTGTAGAGACAGAAAATAATAACCTAGTCTCTAAGGGGGGAAAAAGTCACTTTAGGCTATTTTCCAGTTTAATTCTGACCCCAGTTGCAAGCAGGAAGGGTAACAGTGGTCATGGAGGAACAGTCCGGATGAAGACATTTCGTTGTTATCCCCTAGTAACTCCACTCCACAGGATGCTTCATCTTAGAAGCACTCTAGAAGTTCCCCTTTGTCTCTGTCCGCCGTGGACTACCAGTGTTCTTGGAGGAAAGCAGGCATAACTTTTTCTTGGGTTTCTGCCTAGTGGCGTCCGCTGGGCCTCTCGGGAGTTTCCAAGACCTCTTTGGTTGGTTGTTGCTCTTAACCATCCTTGGAATCCTCTTCTGCACGACAGTGCAGCCAGGTCCCTCCCTCCCTTCCCCTCCCCCATCTGTGCCCCGCAGTGCTTGTGCCCTGTCTGTTAGTAACACTCCGGCACCTCTCCTCCCAAATACCGTCCAGTTGCTGCCGGCTTCTCCCTTTCGGGGCTCTGGGTATTGAAGGTGGGAAGGAAGCCGAAGCCTCACCCTGCACAGCTGGCTTGGGATCCATCCACTGGCCCCGTCACACACATTTTCAGACCCACTTCATCTTACACTTGGAAAGTCTCAGACTTTAAACATCGTGAACACCGATGTTGCTGCTGCTGCTAAGTCACTTCAGTTGTGTCCGACTCTGCGACCCCAGAGATGGCAGCCCACCAGGCTCCTCCATCCCTGGGATTCTCCAGGCAAGAACACTGGAGTGGGTTGCCATTTCCTTCTCCAATGCATGAAAGTGAGAAGTGAAAGTGAGGTCGCTCAGTCATGGACTGCAGCCTACCAGGCTCCTCTGTCCATGGGATTTTCCAGGCAAGAGTACTGGAGTGGGGTGCCATTGCCATCTCTGGAACACTGATGTTACCCTCATGAAAAGGATGCAAGGGTTCTTTCTGCAAGTGGAGCAGAGATGTCAAAATCCCAGGTCTTTTGTTTCTGCTCTAGGGACTTCCCTGGTGGTCTAGTGGCTAAGACTCCGCACTCCCAAGGAGGGGGCCCAGGTTCAATCTGGGTGCCCCCTGTAAGACCCAGATGTTTTGGTCTTCCCGGGTGGCTCAGACAGTAAAGAGTGCCTGCAATGCAGGAGACCTGGGTTTAATCCCTGGGTCAGGAAGAGTCCCTGGAGAAGGAAATGTCTACCCACTCCAGTATTCTTGCTTAGAAAAATCCCACGGACAGAGGAGCCTGGCAGGCTACAGGCAATGGGGTCACAGAGTCGGACACGACTCAGTGACTAACACTTTAACTTTGTTTCTGCTTTAGGGAGAACTTTTCTAACAACTTTGCAGAGATCTGGGGCTTTGAGTCGGGATACAGAGGTCACACCAAAATGAAAAGTTCCAGTTGCCCAGGTAACACACTCAACCTGCTGCCGTGAGGAGAGTGTTCAGACCTGAGTGTTACACCGGATCATTTCTGCCTTGTCCTTACAGCAACAACGGCAGCAAGAATGGTGGTGTCAGTGGGTGTGAAGATTCAGCGTGTCTCAAAGAGCTGACCAGCCACGGCCAGCGTGTGTGTGTGCAGGGCCAACTACACTTGGCCTTCAAGGAGAAGCAGAGCAGACGTAACCCATGCTCTCCGGTTTAGGAGGTTTTCCATGAGACCCCTGAGGCGGCACAGAGCTCTGATGGCAAACGCCGATGCCCTGGGTGGCTCCGGGTGCTTTCTGACAAGATGGTTGGGTTTGCTCAAGCAAATGAGTTTTAGGAAAATACATACAGCCGGCCTTTCTGAGCTTTATTGCTTGGGCTCAGGGATGTCCTGCTGTTGAGGGGCAGATTCCGTCAGGATCCAATCAGACAGGCAGACAGAACTGGGCGGCCTGAGAACACAGCAAGACAGTCCCAGGGCCCTGCCTCAGCATCCCATGGGAACTTGGTGTCTATGCTTATCCAAAACACTGCTTCCATTTCACTGGTGGTGACTTGCTCTGACTCTGGCTTTTGCTCCAGGTGGCTCAGTGGGTGAGGAGTCCACCTGGAGAGACGCAGGAGACACAGGTTCGATCCCTGTGTGGAGAAGATCCCCTGGAAGGCAAGGAGGGCATGGAAACCCACTCCAGTATTCTTGCCTGGAGAATCCCATGGACAGATGAGCCTGGTGGGCTACAGTCCATGGGGTCGCAAAGGAGTCAGACACAACTGAGCAACTGAGCACTCAAGCTGGGCCCCCGCCATCCTCTGGCCTTGGTGGGTATCAACTTCCTGGGAAGTCCGCTAGGTGGCACTAATGCCATGGGCGGGAGCAACTTGCAGAGAGAACCTTGGCAGACAGGTATAGGGCGACACCTCCCTCCCACAGGTGAGCAGAACTGGCAGCTGCCTCCCCAGCCTCTCTCAGCACTGCTGCCTTCTGACTTCTCCTGGGATGGGCTGGTGCTATTCATGACTTCTTACCGTTCTTCTCAGTGTCTAATTTGGAGATGCAAAAAGTAATTTATGGACCAAATCCAGCCCTTGGGCATGTTTAGCTTGACTCCCATCGCGACTTATATTCATTGGAAATATTGATGCTGAAGCTCCAGTACTTTGGCCATCTGACTCAAAGAGTTGACTCACTGGAAAAGACCCTGATGCTGAGAAAGATTGAAGGCAGAAGGAGAAGGGGTCCACAGATGGTTGGATGGCATCACCAACTCAATGGACATGAATTTGAGCAAGCTCCGGGAGATGGTGAAGGACAAGGAAGCCTGGTGTTCTGTAGTCCATGGGGACACAAAGAGTCAGACATGACTTAGCGACTGAACAATGACAACTCAGCCCAGAGAATCTTCCTGGTCCAGGGGACAGGGAAGATCTCACGCAGTCTCCCAAGCCCTTGCTTATGTCAAGATTATTTTTTTATCCTCCAAGGAGAGATGGTCATTTCCTTGGCCTCTGGCACCTCCTCTTCCCTAAAAAGGGGACATGGGATAAAGAGCCAAAAAATGCAAGGGAAAAGTGCTGGAGCTAAAAACACTGATTACCATCTCAAAGGTATCCTGCTGTCGACAAGATAACCTGAACCCTGCTAGGGCTCATGCTGTTCTCAGCGTAGGGTCCCTCAACAATGGAGGCCTTGACGTAGGGAAAGTGCTCTCAGCTCGTGTGGGTTTCCGTTTGTGGCAGGGCTCAATGAGTCTGGACACCTCAGTCAGTACCTTCCTGGAAAGTCTTGATGCGTCAGATGTTTTGACAGCAATCACTCACTTCTATCTCAGAATCAGAATGAAGAGTCTACGGGGGACTTCCCTGGTGGTCCCTAGGTTAAGATTGTGTCTTCTAATGCAAGGGGAGAGGATTGATCCCCGGTCTGGTAACTAAGGTCCCACATGTCGTGGAGTGTGACCAAAAATTAAAAAACAAAACCAGAAAAAAGGGTAGGGAAGATCTGCTTCAATATGGTACTTCCTATGGCCTTACCCGCTCCACATCCTAAATCTTTCCAGATACGAGGGCCAGGAGAACAGGATTGTAGGGTCTTCCTGAGCACTCTTCCTGGCTCTAGGGGAACCTTCCCAATCAAGACCCAATACTCCAGTGCCTGGAGTGTTGCTGACAGTGTTGTACATTTATTCATTTCCTGCAGATTGTCACAGTGACAGGAAGGGTCAGGATGGCGTAGCAGAGAGGGCATTTCACTTAAGCAAGAGGCTCTACATTTGAATCCCAGGGCCATTGCTTGTTAACTGTCAGATGCTGGATTATTAAAGGGATTACACGAGGTAGTGTAGGTACAACACCTAATACTGTAAGTTTCAAGCAGTGTCTGACCATAGCCCTTCCACATCCACAGGTTCAACCAAAGATCGAAAATATTTGAGAAAAAAATTCCAGCAAGTTCCCTAGTGGCTCAGACAGAGAAGAATCTGCCGGTAGTGCAGGAGACCCGGATTTGATCCCTGGGTGGGGAAGATCCCCTGGAGAAGGGAATGGCTACTCACTCCAGTATTCTTGCTTGGAGAATCCCACGAACAGAGGAGCCTGGCAGGCCACAGTCCATGAGGTTGCAAAGAGTTGGAAACGACTGTGTGACTTACACTCCTAAAAAGCAAAGTTTGAATCTGCAGAGTGCTGACAGCTATTCACAGAGCTTTTACATTCTGGGTATTCTGAGTAACCTAGAGATGACTGAAAGTGTCTGGGAGGATGTGCATAGGTTACCTGCCAATCGTATATGGTGCGTTATATACGCACCATCGTATATAAGGGACTTGGACATTCACAGATGGTGGTACCCAAGGAAGGTCCTGGAACCAGTTTCCAGTGGGCAGTGACTGTATATGCAAACACATTAAGTACCTTGTCAACTATTTTTAAAGGCGTTATGAATGCAAATGTTAACTTTCCAAAAGGGCAGAGATGACGGGAGGTATCGCTTGCCTGTAGATCATGATAGAAGAGACTGCTCTGATCCACAACAGTGAAACCATAAGCGTTTACTCTGTCCACAGTATCCCCTTCATTCTGCTGCCCTTCTCCCAAACATCAGTGAACTTGGGCTTAGGCAAAGTTCTCTCCCCCACTAAGTGACAGGCTATCAGGCGAGGCATGAAAAGGGATTACTGGATACATGTATTCAAATAAAGGGGAGTTCCCCAGAAGCAGGCTCCTTCCACCATCCATCAGTAGAAAAGCCGTTTGACTGGCAGATATAATTTTTTGGAAGCAGCAGTAATGGCGAACTCTGGGTGACAGATGTCAGATGTTGACAGAGTGACTGCCAAAACAAATCTCCTTGCATCTTCAGACATCAAGCTGATGGAGGACTGGGCACAGTTGGACTGGCAGCCCCTTCCTGCTTGGATCACTGCTCACATTATTATTTCTCAGTAGCCGGACAAAGCAGATGGTTTACCATGTATTTGTGACTTGTTATTGGCCTTGAAGTTCTGTTCTTCCATCAGGGTACAGCATGTAATCAATTATGACAGTGGGTGGTGTAAAAAAAAAAAACCCCTGCCAATAAAAGTCCCAGACTTTCTCTTTTATTACATTTGCATAAACCCTGACAATTTCCAACTTAAAAGCCAGAGGAGCAAAAAGCAAAGTCATGGTGTTAAAAGTACAGTAACTGGGATAATTGAAAAAGCACCAAATTTTAGTTGGTCCTGAAGACTCTCGTTAGTTTAGACTAACATCTGGTGTCAGCTTGGTCCATTTTGAGTCTTCAGCTCAAAATCTTCTCATCTCTATTTTGGTGAGTCTTTAAAAACATTTTTTCTTTCTTTATTTTTTTAGTTGCTCTGGGTCCTCGTTGCTGATCATGGGCTTTCTCTAGTTGTGGTGAATGGGGGTCCTCTTCGTTGCAGTACATGGGCTTCTCATAGCAGTGGCTTGTCATGTTGCCAAGCTCTAGGCGTGCAGACTCAGAAGTTGTGATGCACGGGCTCAGTTGCTCAGGAGCACGTGGGTTCTTCCCGGACCATAGTGAAGAGTTTTCTCTTATGCTTTTTCCTCCCCCGCCCCCCCTTTATTCTTTAGGAGCATGATTTTTGTGGATGACAAATGTTGATTGGGCTTCTGCAACGTGACTGTCACATTCCAGGCACGTGTAAGAGAACAAGGGAGTCCCTTCCTTAAAAAAAAAAAAAACAAACCCAAAACCCTACATTCCAGCATATAACAAAACAGAAATGGATTTATACATCCAGAGGGCAAACAGGCGGCAAAATGGCGGTAGTGGAGGAAACAAATAGGTGAGAAAGATTAGGAATTACAAACTTCCAGCTGCAAAATAAATGAGTCAGCGGGTATTACAGGTTCAGTGAGGGGAATACAGGTGACGTGTTGTAACCACTTATCCTGGTGATCATTTTGAAATGTGTCAAGCCACTATGTTGTAACAGGAACTAACATAGAGTTTTAGGTCAATTATACTTCAACAACAAATCCATGGAGGGGGGAGATCAGATTTGTAGTTACTGGAGGTTGAGGAGTGGGGAAATTGGATGAAAGCAGTCCAAAGGTACACACTTTCAGTTGCAAGATAAATAAAATTTTGTCTCTAAGTCATGTCCGACTCTTTTTTGACACCATGGGCTGTACCCTGCCAGGCTTCTCCGTCCATGGGATTTCCTAGGCAAGAATACTGGAATGGGTTACCATTTCCTCTCCAGGGCATCTTCCCGACCCAGGGGTCGAATGGGTGTCTCCTGCAGTGGCAGGTGGATTCTTTACCACTGAGCCACCTGGGAAGCCCTGCTGCTGCTGCTGCTGCTGCTGCTAAGTCGCTTCAGTCGTGTCCGACTCTGTGTGACCCCAGAGATGGCAGCCTATCGGGCTTCCCTGTCCCTGGGATTCTCTAGGCAAGAACACTGGAGTGGGTTGCCATTTCCTTCTCCAATACATGGAAGTGAAAAGTCAAAGTGAAGTCACTCAGTCGTGTCCGACTCTAGCGACCCCATGGATTGCAGCCCACCAGGCTCCTCCATCCATGGGATTTTCCAGGCAAGAGTACTGGAGTGGGGTGCCATTGCCTTCTCCACTGGGAAGCCCTAAGATAAATAAATACTAGAGATGTAATGTACAACATGATAAAGATATAAACACAGCTGCAGAGAGTAAATCCTAAGAGTTCTCATCAGGAGAAAAGCCTTTTTTTTTGCTACAATTTTGTGTCTCTAAGATGATTCTTTCAGGAAAAGAAACAATTTCGAACTTGATTGATAATCACTAGAGTTTTACTGGACTTCCCTGGTGACTCAGATGGTAAAGAAGCTGCCTGCAATGCGGGAGACCCGGGTTTGATCCCTAGGTTGGGAATATCCCCTGGAGGAGGAAATGGCACCCCACTCCAGTACTCTTGCCTGGAAAATCCCGTGGACAGAGGAGCCTGGCGGGGTACAGTCCGGAGGTCGCAAAGAGTCAGACACGACTGAGAGCGACTAACACATGACATGACAAGATGAGGGATATTCACTAAACTTTTTGTGACAGTCATTCCGTGATGGGTATAAACTACATCATTATGTTGCACACCTTAAACGGATAGAGTGCTGTATGTCCATTATATCTCGGTAAAACTGGAAGAAAAAGTAAACGAATAAGGAGAAAGCGGAGGGAGGGGACTGCAGGCTGGAGACACAAGTATCTGTGCACTGGGTAGGATCAGTGAGGAGACTGCATGGTGGAGAACAGAAGAGGACCAAAAGCATACCCCACGGAGACCGGGACACACACTGTACGGGGGGCGTGGTCCACACGCTAAACACTCACATGTCCCTCACTTTTCCTGCCACCTTTGCAGTTAAGGAGGGTCCTGTGAGTAGCTTCGGACACTGAATGAAGTATCTAAAAACTGGTTCAACACCCTCAATTGTTCTCACTTCCTGCCCTAGTTATTGTGAATCCGTGTAAGGAGGTCATTGTTAACCGTTACCTTAGGACTTTGTGGAGTAAAGCCCCTTCCTGATCCATGTCAGACATGTAGCATGAGAGAGAAAACTTTTATGTAGTAAGCCATGGAAACTCCAGGATTAATTTGTTACCATAACTTGGCCTATCCTGACTAATTCAGAATTCTATCATATGAGTTGCCACAACAAAGCATCCTTTTTTATAAAAAACAAAACAAACCAGCATGTTATTTTATATGTTGTCAACAAAAGCTTATCAGTGGTAATTTCCAGCTTATATCTAAACAAAGTTTAAATGAATTCCTTGTTCATTTTATAAACTGTAGGGTAGTCTCTGAACTCTTGAATGAATAACGCAGAATAATGTCCATTCTTTCAAAGAGTCTCATTTTTCAACTGTTTTTTTCCTGATTCTCAACGTTTTTGAAAACATACATGGTTTTTATAGGTAGTTCTTGGATAATTAAACATTTCATATTATTTTAATTTTCTAAATTTTTACAAAACAATTCTCTCCTCTTATAAAGCTAATTTTTTTAGATGTTTGATTTGACAAATGAATGCAACTCTGAACACAAGGACAAATGGAAATTTATAGCCAAGGGTGGGCTATCCGGAGGCTCGGGGGAAAAGAATCTGCCTGCAATGCAAAAGATGCAGGTTCAATTCCTGGGTCGGGAAGATTCCCTGGAAAAGGAAATTAATTACACCCTACTCCAGTATTCTTGCCTGGAAAATTCCATGGACCGAGGAGCCTGGCGGGCTACAGTGCATAAGATCACAGAGTCACACACAGCTGAGCACACATGCATAGCCAAGGGTGCAGGGTGAAAGATAGAATAGAAAATGAGGTAGAGAACGGAAAATATGACCATGAGGAACTAGGTGAGATTTTGGGGGAATGCAGACGGAGAGGAACGTGATTTTATTTACAGAATGGAGGAAGAGGAGTTCGATTAGACATCAAGGGTGGAAGGATTCTCCAGCAAGTGGCTTCGCAGGACTTTTGGTAAAAATCGGGCCCTGCAGGCGAAACAAGAGGCCTAGTCCAGATAAGGGCTGCTGCTGCTGCTGCTGCTAAGTCGCTTCAGTCGTGTCCGACTCTGTGCGACCCCACAGACGGCAGCCCACCAGGCTCCCCCGTCCCTGGGATTCTCCAGGCAAGAACACTGGAGTGGGTTGCCATTTCCTTCTCCAGTGCATGAAAGTGAAAAGTGAAAGTGAAGCCGCTCAGTCATATCCGACTCTTCGCGACCCCATGGACTGCAGCCTACCAGGCTCCTCCGCCCATGGGATTTTCCAGGCAAGAGTACTGGAGTGGGTTGCCAAAGGGCTGCCAGGGGCCAAGCCTAGGACTTTGTGTCCGGAGCAGGTCAGTCTAGGCGGAGGTGGGGGCTGAAGCCGGGTGGGTCTAAGCACACTGCTGACCCCACGCTCCCAGTGCCAGCGGTTAACATAAACCCTAGGACCGAACGTGTCTGGAGCTGTACATCCACGAAGCAGGACTGCTGGCCGCACTCCAGCCTCAAATCAGACTAACCGCAATCGGAGCGACAGCAGCCTTATCACCGCTGAGCCTCCAGCCCTGGGTTTGCCCCGGCGCGACCC
>NW_011494785.1:2419541-2432843 GCF_000754665.1 Bison bison bison | reverse complement strand
GGCTCGGGGCTGACCTTTCCCCTGCAGGCTCTGCTCCCACTCTGTACCCTCTGTCCCCCAGGCTCGGGTCTGAGATTCTCTTCCCCGCAGAGCTTCGGTCGCTGGGGGAGGAGCTGGGGCCGTGGGGCGGGCGCCTCGCCCTGTTCTCAGCCGCCTGCACCGCCCTCAACAAATATTTTTAACATGCAGCGTTACAGGGAGCCAAATGCTGACATATCTTGCCATGCCTTCCTTTTCCTTTTCGACTCTATGTTTGCCCGGTGTTAACTGAGTTCAGGGCGGTCAGGAGCACAGATTTTTCAAGCAAGGGCGACATAGATTGGAATCTGGGCTCCACCTGGGAGCCTTGTAACCTGGGCTTCCTTTAACCGACTTAATTTACACGACCTCAGTTTCCTGATTTATAAAATGGGGATAGTGATAGCCCCCACCCCACTGGATTAGTGTGATCATTAAATGTTAGAAAGGTAAAGTGCATAGCACTGGGGAGGGGTGGGGAGCATATATGAGAATTAACGAACTTTTGTTTGTGTTAAGGACAGCTCTGATAAAAATGCAGCGTGTGGTCCAGTATGTGTGTGTGTGGTTAATGGGACCAGCATTCTGAGTGGCTTCTGTGTATCAGAGGACTGGGTTACGGGTCACTAAGATTCCATTTTTGACTTGTTGGAGCTTGCAAGCAACATCAGAATGGTCTAACCTTGTCAAGCTGCCTTTAGTTGCTGTCTTTTTTTGGTCCTGTTCTTCCTGAATAGGAAGGTTATCTCAGCTGTTATCTGAAGTTGTCCCTTTAGGACTCACAGGATTTTAATGGCCAAGCGAGAAATGGAGATCCTTTCTCCACCCCATTCCTCTGCATGTTATAGAATGGTTTATTACCATCATGTGACCTTCCAAGGACTTACAGCTACTCCATAGCAGAACAGGAACTAGTCTTGATGGCACTTTCCTCTTAATTTGCAGCACTTTCTAGATGCCTGACCCAGTGCCTGACATAAAATTGAAGCCCAGAAGCCATAGAAAATCTAGGCTAAACCACCCCTTGAAAAACAAGCTGATCCCTATTTAGATGCTTAATAGACAATTGTTACATGAATGTATATTTTATCCCCTCCTCCCTTCTTAAAAAGGGCTTGAAAGGTGTAAAGTTGTTCCTCAAAGAAATCCTTTGAGGACTTAATTTAAAAATAAGTCTTAATGAATTAGTATTTGCCAGGTACTGTTGTAATTAAATTCTGACTACCATCCAGTGTGGTAAAGAGGGCCTCTCAATTTGCAGATGAGGAAACAGACACAGAGGTCATGTGACTTGCTTAAAATCACGTGATGAGTTGGGGAGGGGGTTTAAACCAAGGTGGTGGTACTGTGGCCCATCCTGTTAACTGCTTTGCCCTTCTGACTCCTATTTTAGAATTAAAGCCTAGTGTTTGTGGATTGCTTGACTATCACCAGCCATTTCAGAAGCTACTTTTTACTTCTTGTGATCTGACTGTGAAGAGTGATAAGAACAGTTTGCTTTGTTCTGTTCTGTTCATGGGAAAGGGCTTCTCTGGTGGTTCAGTGATAAAGAATCCACCTGTAGTGCAGGAGATGCAGGTTTGATCCCTGGGTCGGGAAGATCCACTGGAGGAGGAAATGGCAACCCACTCCAGTAATCTTGCCTGGAAAATCCCATGAACAGAGGAACCTGGCAGGCTGCAGTCCATGGGGTCAAAAAGAGTCGGACGCTACTTAGCCATCAAGCACACGGGCATCCATAAGAAACTGCAGAGAAAGTGTTGAAATAATTGATAGGGAATAGTTAGTTTCCTCCTTCAGAATTCTCAAAGCTAAAAATTGATGATTCTTTCAGGAAAAGAAACAAGATGCTAAAAGACGCTTACTCCTTGGAAGGAAAGTTATGACCAACTTAGACAGCATTTTAAAAAGCAGAGACATTACTTTGTCAACAAAGGTCTGTCTAGTCAAGGCTATGGTTTTTCCAGTGGTCATGTGTGGATGTGAGAGTTGGACTATAAAGAAAGCTGAGCGCCGAAGAACTGATGCTTTTGAACTGTGGTGTTGGAGAAGACTCTTGAGAGTCCCTTGGACTGCAAGGAGATCCAACGAGTCCATCCTAGGGGAGATCAGTCCTGAGTGTTCATTGGAAGGACTGATGTTGAAGCTGAAACTCCAATACTTTGGCCACCTGATGCAAAGAGCTGACTCTTTGGAAAGACCCTGATCCTGGGAAAGATTGAGGGCAGGAGGAGAAGGGGATGACAGAGGATGAGATGGTTAGATGGCATCACTGACTCAATGGACATGAGTTTGAGTAGACTCTGGGAGTTGGGGATGGACAGGGAGTCCTGGCGTGCTGCAGTCCACGGAGTTGCAAAGAGTCGGACACGACTGAGCGACTGAACTGAATTGAGTTTTATTGAATGGTGACTCTTCTGATAATGGAAGAAAACTTTTTAATTGCAATTTAAGCTCAGCCAAACCCTTTATGAATCTTGTGCTTTAAGCTCAGCCAGATTCTTTATGAATCTTGTGCTGTTACTGTCAGCATGTTGATCTTCATCAACATCCTTGAACGTGAGAGTGCCAGTGTGTATCATTGTTGGAACAGAATACCCCAGATTTCACACTTCAAGTTTACTAATCTGATTGAGCTGTAGTTTCTCATGGTCTTAGAACAGCATTGTTGAAAACCCCAATAAATGCAGAAAAGCCTCTGGTTTCCTCGAAACATTCTTGTAGGTGTTTGCAGTTAGTTGCCTGCCAAACTACTCCATTTCACTTCCATTTTTAGCTAGTTCTTTAAACATTTCTACAAACTAATTTACTTTTAATTCCTGAAAGATGATTAATTAGTATAGGTATTGACAGCAACACTGATTTTATTTTTTTAATTCTGCCTCTTTTGGCAGTTACTTAGTTTTCATTGAATGCTAATCATTGTTCTAATAGAGCAGGCAAGTTGAATATTGGATCATCTGTAAACTCTTATAAAGATACATGTAATTGCTATGTTCCCGTGATGTGTGTTTTCTGGGAGTAGGATTGATTAATTGGAAGAGCCTGTGCAGCTAGGACTAATGTAATGTAGATCCAGTGAAAATCCTCACATTCCTAGCCCTTGGAAACTTCGCTATTTTCAAATGAATTAATTGTGGAGGAATCACTGTAAGGCTGTATATTCATGGTTGAATAGCGGGAGAGTACACTCCATTCTCGTGTATACCAGAACATCTACTTTGACAACTCGCCCCAGTTGTACCCTAATGTCCCATGATTTGTCTCTCCTGTGGCAAACCCAAGTACTTGTCTGCTGAATTTGAATTATTTAAAAGGATGTGATTAGGAAATTAAGCTCTCTTACATGGTTTCTAGAGAAGCGCTGTCGAGCATAAACCAGAACTAACAAAATAAAATGTCTTTTAAAGTGAAGAACAGCGTGATAATCCCCCAAACGAACAGTGCATATTTGAGGGCCTATAAATGGCCAGTCATCAGACTTGGCTTCTTGTCATAAGGCTTGGGATTCTTACAGAGTCGGATATCTGTCTTGGAAGTGAATCCCACTGCAGATTTTGCAAATGAGTGCTGTTACTCCTGACTCCTTCAAAATATACTCCTCTGACCTTTCCACTCTGCTGATTTTCCCTGTGGCTGCTACAAGCCAAGCTTTGGTTAGGGAAGTGGATTAATAGTAAACCTATTCTAGCCACCCACTTTTCTTTCCCACTCCCCAAATTAGCTATAACCAGTTGCTTCAAGGATTTGTACAAACCTCTCGAGAAATGTTTGGTTTGTAACAAACATTTACAAAGCTGTAAAACTAAATATTTGTGCACCTTTTTTTTGGGGAAAAAATCCTGTTACTAGATTGCTTCTCTGTGATGTTTATAAGGTGATTTGAAAGCAAAACCTGCCCCATAGGATGCCAGTGCGCCCCGCCCTCCCCTGGCCAGCCTCAATCCAGTTGTTTTGTGACAGTGTTTCTCACCCTGTCACTCTTCTGGTTGCTTCAGAATGGGCTGGGTTTGGTTTTGTAATCCCTCAGCGTTGCAGAGCGGAGCAGCTGGGGCCGCTCGAGGACTCGGAAGCCAGGGTGGGGACTGTGGGTCCCTGTACCCCTTTCCGCTCCACTCATGGTCCCCTGGACCTGCTCGCTCAGCCCAGCAGATGAATGGGTGGACTGGCTGTCCTATTTGGTCCTGACATCTGGGAAGTAGTTTTGGTCAACATATTTGAAGATGATTTAACAAAAATTTTCTGTCTGTATATACACTTTTTTTTTTAATTGGGGTATAATTGCTTTACAGTGTTTTGTTAGTTTCTGCTGTACAACAGTATGAGTCAGATACCAGTACACGTACGTTGCCTCCCTGCCGTCCCTCCCTCCTAGCTTCACGGAGCGCCGAGCTGAGCCCCCTGCCCTGTGCAGCAGCTCCCTCTAGCTATCTTGTTGTACACGTGGTGGTGTGTACATCTCGGTGCTACTCAGTTCGTCTGCCCCCCGCCCCCGACATCCTCCCCCACCACGTCCACAGATGTGCTTTCTACATCTGTGTCTCTGTTCCTACCCTGCAAGGAGGTGCATCAAGACTTTTTTCTAGATTGCGTATATATGTGTTAATATACAATATTTGTTTTTCTCTTTCCGACTTGCTTCACTCTGTACGACAGGCTCTGGGTTTATCCACATCACTTACAACTGACTCAGGTTCATTCCTTTTTATGGCTGAGTGACACTCCATTATGTATCTGTACGTATACTTTGAAAAGTAATATTCTCTGCCTTCAATTCACTGAAGATTTATCTATATACATTTTACTTTGGAACAGTTTGAAATTTTTAGCTCATCAATTCAGTACATAGAATAGATAGCTGCAGATAGTAGTTTAGAGTGTCATTTTTACAGGTTAGATTCTAACGTAGGTACAATGTGCTGTCTTTACAAATATCGTGACCTTTCATTGCTGATTTTTTTCCCCTCATTTCAAAAGTAACCTAGTTTGATAATAAAGGCTTTCTCCCTGTGTTTCTATTTTAGTGGAGAAACAAGACTTAACAAGGAGAAAATAATTCAAGGTTGGTATTCTCTGACTTTTATTGTTTAGCTCTCTCTGTTCATGTTCATGTGAAATGTAGGTTAAAGAGATCTGATAGGGTAGGATGGACCGGGGGCAGGTCTGGACTGTGAGCTGGGATTACGGAATTAAAGCCTATGGTCACAGAAGTATGATCAGAGTAGATGGTACTCAAGAGGAGTGAGTATCTTGAGTGAGTTGGATGTGAAGACCAGTGGTCTAAATTGTTTGTGCGCGGCTCCAAAGCGACCTCTCAGCTGATTAAGGAGCTGTATTGGGTCTAATTGTCTTCAAATATATCTGCCAGGGTTTAAAATGACTTCATATTTGGAAACAAAAATTTACTGGCTGGTGTTAATGGTATTTTTCCTGCTAAGATATATTATTTTTAGTCGTAAGAAATAAATAGTTTAAAAAGAGAATTCCTGTTCTCACATGGGGTTGTTACTTTATTCTGTCTTGCTCCCCACCCCACCTCAGCCGAGCTTGCTCTGTTAATTTGGGCTCAGGTTCTTTTAATCTCCCTGCGATCCAGCTGGTCTGGCTTCTAAAGAATATCTTTCAGCTAGACATGCTATTTCTGTGCTCTGATGATCCAAGCGTTGAGTTTTATATTTTGGGGCTAGGGACATCTGGTGTTTGCAGGAGCTGATTTTTAATACCCCACGTGCCTGCCTCCTTCTGCTGGAAACCAGTCTGTTTCCCACTGACCTGGGCCCCACGCAGAGCATCCTCAGGACTCATTACCTTGTTTGTTCATGGGCCCTGCTCACTTGTCTCGTTTCATTTGAAACTGGCAGTAGAACATGAATAGAAGTTTCCATGTTCAGGACCTGTTGTTTAGATTTGTTTTGTGTTCTTTTTCTCACTTTGGAAGTTAGATGCTTAGTTTCCTCAGTCACAGCCACCTCTTTCTTTTAAGTTTTGTCAGCATTCAAGCTTATATGGTTCTGAGTACCGTTTTTGTTGCATGCCTACAGTTTCGATTTATAGTAATCTAGTAAATAGTCAGTACCAAGTATCTTAAATTTCCATTATGATTTATGATTTCTGTAGGTTATTTTGAACTGTTTTTTAAATTTCCAAATGAGTGGACTCTTTGGTTTTGTTCTTCATCTTTTGTGATTGACTTAGAGTGTGATTGCTTTCTGTTTTGACAATATGGCTTATTTGGTAATATGTCTGAAATTGGTTAGCGTGGTCAGTTTTTATAAATTTACTATATGTTTGAGAAAAATCTTTGTTTTCTAATTGTTGGGTTTGGAGTTTGATATCAAATCATTAATCTTGATTTTGTCGTTCAAATCTTCCCCTACTTTACTAGTTTTGTAAATTTACTCATGTGCCTGTATGACCTAAGGGTCAGTTTATGCATGAGATATATTGAATTTCCCACTGTGATAGCCAATTCATCCTTAAATACCTTCAATTTTATCAATTTGTGCTTTATATATATATATTCTGCTTTTACATCCTTCGAGAGTATTTTATTAGGCACATACAAATTTAAAGATTGCTCTATCTTCCTGGTGAATTGAACCTTATTTATAGTTATCTTCACAATCCTTAGTGAGACTTCTGTCACAAAGTCATGTATTTCTGAGAGTGATATGGCAGGTCCAGCTGTGTGGGGTTGGAATTTTCCTGGTGTGTATTTTCCCATCCCTTTCTTTTCAGCATTGCTGGGTACTGGTCTCCTAAGTGTTAACCTTGTCAATGGTAGGCAGCTGATTCTGGTTCTCTTAAAAAAAAAAAAAGCAGTCTTTTTGTTAACTGGTGAGAGTGGTTTAATCCATGTTGACTCTGGTTTCTGGTGTGTTTGGATTTTTCCTTTGTGGTTCTTTTTTTTCCTTCGTTTTCTAATCTTTTCCTTCTCACTCACCTTTACTTCTTAGGTGCCTGCTTTTCTTTCCCTTATCCAACCCACTGTTATCTTGCCTTCTGGCCTTGAAATAAGCCATGTCTGTTCTTTTAATAGTTGTCTTTGTATCTTCACCATTCATACCTAATAAAGTATAAGGTAAATATCCTCTCTCCTGAAAGATGTGTTGGCATGTGCTGTTGTTTTAGTCTCCTGTCCTTTTCACCTGTGCAGCCTAGGCATTATTTTACTTAGTGTTTGTTTAATTTACAGCCATACTTGCCAGCTTCTCCTGTCACCATTTCTTTTGCATCTCGGACCTTCATTCCTGAAGCATCTTTTCTGAGAAGTTCTCTTGTGTAAATCGGTTGGTGGTAAAGATAGTTTCAATCAGTTCTATTCCATGCAGTTCTGTTTCTATTGTCTTTAGTCTTCTTTAGTCCAGTTCTAGACTGATGGTTCTTTTGGAAGCCATTACTCTGCTGGGTTTTTTTATTTTGGCTTCTGTTGCTCCTGTCCAGAGATCTTCTCTCAACCAAATGGTGTCCCATGGTGGATATCCCATCATGGCCATGGTGTCCCATCATATCCCATGGTGTCCCATCTGTCTTTCTCTGTAGCTGTTTTTAAAGTCTTTTTATTTTGGTTTTCTACAGTTTCTCTTACTAAATCTGGTAGGGTTTGTTTGTTTTTTTTAATAATTTATCCTTGGTGTGCATCATGTTTCCTTTATCTGTAGTTTTATGTCTTTCCTGATTTCTGTTCTCCATTTCGCTCTTCTGTTCTCCATTTCACACTTCCTGTTCTGTTTCATAGTTCCTGTTCTTCATTTCACACTTCCTGTTCTTTGTTTCACACTTCCTATTCTCCATTTCACACTTCTGTTCTCCATTTCAAACTTCCTATTGTTTCATACTTCCTATTCTCCATTTCACACTTCCTATTGTTTCATACTTCCTATTCTCCATTTCACACTTCCTATTCTCCATTTCACACTTCCTGTTCTGTTTCATAGTTCCTTTTCTCCATTTCACACATCCTGTTCTCCATTTCATACTTCCTATTCTTCATTTAGCACTTCCTGTTCCGTTTCATACTTCTTGTTCTCCATTTCTCTCTCTCTTGAGTTCCCACTGGCTGTAGTTAGGAATCCTTGTCCTTCCTCCATGTCTTAACATGTCTGAGACGTGCTCTTATCTCCTCATATCTGTGGGAAAGGGGCACGGGGGACCACTTCAGCCTTACCTTTGGGTTCGTGAAGCTTCTCAGCTTAATGAATTTCCTTTTATCCACTGAGGGATATTTTTTACCTCCACAGCAATTCCGTTTTTCATTGTTAAAAGATTTGTTTAGCTCCTTCAGAAACCTGTCTGGTTTTGAGGACTTGCTGTTGCTTGTCTTTGTGATGCAGAGTGCAGCCTCTGGTGATTGCATGTCTGAAGTACTGGCGGTTCCAAGTCCGTTACCCGTTGTTTCTGCTGACCCTCATTCACGATGGTTTATTGTCCTGTGTGTCGTGTCGCTGGCCAAACTGATCTTTGCTCTAAGCTGGTAGAAGGCTTGTTGGCCTTTATGGAGAGTAATTTGCAGTACTGTATGTTACTGAATTTAAACAGTGGAGATAAAGAAGGAAAACTTCTCTAGATGATGATCCAACCACCCAAATACAGCAGCTGGGCCGAGAAGGTAGATCAGAGGCAGCACTAATGAAACAGGCTGGTAAAGCGGTGGGCGGTGCAAGGCAGGGGAGCTGAAGACAGTCTCATCACCCACCAGTTCCCATCAGGCAGACATGCTGGAAAACACTTGGATACCTGAACCTCTATAGGGATTATAGCTTAATTTTGCTTGCTTTTGGTTTTCTGAACAGTTATGTGGAAAGTACTCAAGGAAGTCTTAATAAAATATAAACGCTCTTTATATTCTCTTAGGTATGATTTTTATTTGCATCCGTTATATATATTTGAACGTTATTGTTCCTTCTCTTAATACTGCAGGACAAGGAATAGATGAGCCTCTTTCAGAAACTGGATTTAAACAAGCAGCTGCTGCTGGTATATTTCTTAAAGATGTGAAGTTTACTCATGTTTTCTCCAGTGACCTTACAAGGGCAAAGCAGGTAAGTTTAGTCAAGGATGAGGCTTGTAAATCAAAAGTTTCAACAGTTGTACCTTGAAAAATTTCCTCCCAGAGTTCATAGAGAATTAAATCGCACACAAACATCATCCCCAATCCTCTTTCCTCGCTGACAGAAGTTCTTTTTATTTCACTTTTATATTTTATTTTATTTTGGTAATTTAATCAGAGCAGCTTGGGGGGAAATGTCTAACAAAATGCCAAAAAAAGGCAAAGAGGGTGTTGTGAGAGAAACCCAGTGGAAACACCAGAGATTTAACGATTGAGATATCAGATATTGAAACTCAGATAGAGTTTAAAAAGCAGTTATGTTGCTATAAAGAAATGAAAGATGTGTGGAATAGCTTTAGGGAGCAGATTACTATAAAAACAATCCCAGAGGTTTGAAAAAACCAAATCAACTTCTGAAAGCTAAGGGAAGGAGACTTTAGTGACAACCGTGGGGGAATAACAGGGCTGGAATGTAGCCTCCCCCAACAAACAACCAGAAAACAAGACAAAACCTGTGAGACAACTGTTTTCAGATAGTGGACTCCAGGAAGCTTGGGCTGCAGTCTCAGATGGGGTGAAACAAAGGGGATGAGCCCTCAGTTGTCGTGGTTTTCTGACTAAAGTGATCTCCAGACTTCTGCAAAAGCAGCCAGCTGGAGGTCATTGGTCTCCGAGTTGAGGGAACAAAGCTTAGAATTTGAAAGGCTTAAGTAACTAAAATCTGTGGGCGTGCTGGAGGGAGAAATGCACAGAGAAGACTCTAGACACGTGTATAGAAGTCCTCATCAGTCTCTGGTGAACAGTTAGTCTGCACAGGTGTGGCTGGAACCACATGAGGGCAGAAAACGGAACTCTGGGGGAGAACAGTTGCTGGGGTGCGGTTGTCCAGTTGATTCCTGGGGCCCACACAAAGTGGGGAGGTGTGAGAGCTCCCACAGCACAAGTGGAGGCTTTGCTGAATACAGAGAGTGTGTCACCCCTTCACCGTGAGGCTAAACTGCCCTCAGAGGAGCATAACGAGGGGAGAAGTAGGAGGCGGCAGAAGCAACTCCATCTTCTAGAGATGAAAAAAGCAGTGTTCTGAAATGATAATTCCACAGGGTGGGATTAGCAGTAGGTTAGACACTGTAGATGGAGAAGGCAATGGCACCCCACTCCAGTACTCTTGCCTGGAAAGTCCCATGGATGGAGGAGCCTGGTAGGCTGCAGTCCATGAGGTCGCTAAGAGTCGGACACGACTGAGCGACTTCACGTTGACTTTTCACTTCCATGCATTGGAGAAGGAAATGGCAACCCACTCCAGTGTTCTTGCCTGGAGAATCCCAGGGACGGCGGGGCCTGGTGGGCTGCCGTCTATGGGGTCGCACAGAGTCGGACACAACTGAAGCGACTTAGCAGCAGCAGCAGCAACAGACACTGTAGAAGAGGAGGTCAGTGAATGTGAAGACATGGAAACTGAACATTCCAAAATTAACTGTGGAAGGAAAAAAGGCTGGAAAAGGAAAAATGAAGAGTCTCTGAACTGTGGGACAGTACCAGGCAGTGCAGACTTCAACATATAGTTGAAGTCTCAAAAGGGAAACAGGGAAGAGAGTTGGGGTGAGTGTGAAGGTAAAAGATACTTTGAAGAAATGACAACCCTGCAGTGCTTTTGAAAATTAAGGTGAAATAAAGACTTTCTCTTTCAAGCGTGAGTTGAGGGACCCACACTCACATGCTCAGTTGTTTTTGTAAGTGTTTTTGGTCAGTTGGACTTTGACAGAGATGCCAAGATAATTCTGTGTTTGAAAGGGTGGTCTTTTCAATAAAAGGTGTTGAAACAATGGGCCAGCCATCTGGAAAAACATGACATGTGACTCTTGCCTACACAGTACACAAAAACTAACTTGCAGCCCATCATAGAACAAGTCTAAAAGCTAAAGCTATGGGGCTTCTATAAGAAAACACAGGAGAAAGGTCTTTACGAAAGTTTTTTGGGACAAAGCATAAATAAGACACATAGAGGGAGAAAATTATAAATGTGTATGTTATATATGTGTGTATATATCTGACACATATATATTTGTCAGTAAATAACTTTTTATAAGTGATTGATCTACAACCTTTCTTATATTAATATATATACCTTTTCCAATAAGATTTTTGCTTTCATGTATTCTTGCTATTAATTAGTGCCTTTTCTTTTCAGCTTAAAGAAGCCCCATATATATTTCTTGTAGGGCTGGTTTCGTGGTGATGAACTCCTTTAGTTTTTGTTTGTCTGGAAAACTCTTGATCTTGTCTTCAATTCCGAGCAACCTTGCTGGGTAGAGTATTTTTAGCTGGAATTCTCAGCACTTTGAATATGTCACACCACTACCTCTGACCTGTAAGATTTCTACTAGAAAATCTACTATTAGCCTTTTGGGGTTTTCCTTGTCCTTGGGAGGAGGTGAGTTGAGAGTCTTCCTATGATACCATCCTGAGCCCTCCCAGAATGATTTTTTTCGGGGGGCGGGGTGCGTGTCATACAGAACCTTAGTTCCCCAACCAAGGATCTGAACAGTGCCCCCTGCAATGGAAGCATGCCCCGACCATTGGCGTGCTAGGGGATTCCCCAGTAATGATTATTTTTTTGAGAAAAGAAATGGTTGTCTTTTGATTTGCAGACCGTGCATGGGATTTTGGAGAAGAGCAAATTTTGCAAAGATATGACAGTAAAGTATGATTCAAGACTCCGAGAAAGGGTAAGTATTAATAGCTTACTTATATGTTGTTCTTCTACCATAAAATATCACTACAGCAACTCAGTTTATCCCATGGCTAGAAATCAAATGCCTTCCTGCTTGGGATGTGAAATTGGCTATTACATGAAGAATCTACTGTGTGGCAGTTACTCTTACTTACTCTCGTGAATAGTGTCTTATTTAATCATTAAAATCGTAGGCGAGAGGCATCTTAAATTATAAAAGCAAGGCATACTTGTGAGGACTTAGTACAGAAGAGTTTAAAAGTGAAAAGTTCTCTTCCCAGCCTCTGATCCTTCTACATCAACACTGGTTGTTAGTGGTCTCTTTGGTCTTCTGATTTAATGACTTATGAAAGGTGTCATTTTAATCTTTCTTACTATGAATTCCTGAGAAGGTAGATTTTCCGTGTCTCTTGGCCATTGGTATTTCCTCTGTGACTTGTGCATTTTGCTAAGTCTTGATTTTTAAGAGCCTAAACAGCTAACGAGCTATGAAGTCACATGGACCTGGGTTTGCATCTTTTCAGAGGAGATAGGATAAAGTAAGCTGAAAGTGTGCTGTAAACATGTACTTAATTGTCTGTGAATTGCAAATTCCCCTTGAGGCACTTTTGTCTGTTGGATCATTGCAGAAATATGGGGCTGCAGAAGGCAGGCCGCTGAGTGAGCTGAGGGCCATGGCCAAAGCGGCGGGGGAGGAGTGCCCAGCGTTCACACCGCCTGGAGGAGAGACCTTGGACCAGGTATGCAGCCTGGGGGAAAGTGGCTGTGTCCACGAGCTGGTCGACATCCGAGTAGCTGAAACCTGACTCCTCTTTGTGAGCGAGATGTTTCTGAGTTTTAGCTAAGCAATTTGCAAGTTGTTTGATTCACAGAACAACTCTGCATGATACCATTTTTCCCCCCTTTTAACCTGTCCTGTCTCGTTTATTAATTTGGCATCATTACTGATCATGGATTTGAGGAAATGGGTTGTTAGATGGTCTTGTTAAGAATGGGGAGCAGCAGTCTTTGCAGTGACAGGGGGGTCAGTGAAGCAGGTGTGTGCCGCTCGGGGAGGGCAGCCGATAGAGGCCGTCACGCCTCCCCCGCCCCCACCCCTCCAGGTGACATCATATCCCCTGGAGTGTTCTGCTGCTCAGGTGTGTTACGGGTGGTCGTCTCCCCCATTTTTAATTTTCGTAGTTCCCTTGTAAGGACTTTGCAGAGTTCAGCAAGGGCCGGCCTTTCATCCTCGCTGTCATTGAGCTTCAGAAGCGTTGGACGTGGTTTCCTAGGTGACGCTGTTTCACGACCTTCTGTTTGCTTCAAGTCAGGAGTTGGGCATTGTAGCTTACTCACCTTTGCCCCCAAAGTGCTCTCATGGTTCCAGAAATATATTAGGCGCTTACTTACTAGTATCAGTGGAAGTACTGATTGAATGAATAGAGTTTCATCTGCTTCTGTGGTATTACTGACTTACAGAAAAATCAGTTCTGTTTATATCCTAAGTGTTATTCAGTCAATT
>NW_011494785.1:2411874-2419441 GCF_000754665.1 Bison bison bison | reverse complement strand
TGACCCCATGGACGGTAGCCCGCCAGGCTCCTCTGTCTATAGAATTCTTCAGGCAAGAATACTGGAGTGGGTTGCCATTCCCTTCTTCAGGGGATCTTCCTGACCCAGGGATTGAACCCGGGTCTCCTCTATTGCAGGCACATTCTTTACCATCTGAGCCACCAGGGAAGCCTGTTTATGTCTTAAGATAGTCATTAATGTCAGTTTATTTCACCTTTTTTTTTTTCTTTCATTGCAGCTGAAAAGGCGTGGGAAAGACTTTTTTGAATTTCTTTGTCAACTGATCCTGAAAGAAGCCGGTCAGAATGAACAGTTTTCCCAGGAAGCCCCGAGCAGCTGTCTGGAAAGTTCCCTGGCAGAGATATTTCCTTTAGGGAAGAACTGTGCCTCCACGTTGAGCTCTGGCAGCGGCGCCCCGGGCCTAGCAGCCAGTGTCTTAGTCGTGAGTCATGGCGCCTACATACGAAGCCTGTTGGATTACTTTCTGACTGACCTCAAGTGCTCGTTCCCAGCGACTCTGAGCAGGTCCGAGCTCACGTCAGTCAGCCCTAACACAGGGATGACTGTCTTCATCCTAAACTTTGAGAAAGGAGGCAAAGGGAGACCAACTGCCCAGTGTGTGTGTGTGAACCTCCAGGGCCACCTGGCCGGGGTGAACAAAACTCCCTAAATCTGAATCATCTGCATGGAAATCAGCACATGTGAGCCTCTGAGGGAGTGCCTCTTGACTTTACTTCCGTCCTCTGCTAATGCAGATTTGGAAACAGTTAAAAAGCTGTCTGTTACAGCAGGTTATAAAACTCGAGTGGAATCAGAGCCATGTAAAACACTAATAGAAAACCATCGAAAATGGACTTCTTTGGTGCAAGTACAGTTGGAATTTTCCAGGGTAATTTTACCACCCTGCTCAGTGACCTCTCTGTATTGTAAATGGATGAGGGAACTCAGTATTGTGAATTGAGGCATGAATAACCCTGTTACTATGGTTTGGGGTTTTTTTTTTTTTTTTTCACCTTTTTAATATCTTTTTTTTTTTTTAATGTTTTTCTTTTATGTCTGAAAAATCTAACTTGTTTTCTTGGTATGATACTGTATTTTTTTTTTTTTCTTTTGCTGTCTTCATCCAGTGCTTGGAAGAGGGTACTTGTAATTTCCACTCCATATTTATGTGACAGATGTTATATTCAAAAAGTCCTTAAAGGAAACCTGCTATCATAGTTTACGTAAAAGCAAATGACACTAAATCTTTACTATGGAAATCAACTGTTGTAACTGTGGATTCTGGAGGGTTTGAGATATAGATGAATGTGGCTTGTAGTTTCAGAACAGTATACTGAGGAAGAACCATCACCTATTACAGAATTTTCAAGAGGGAATCAAAGCAGGAGAAACAAAAAGAGCAGACCTTTCATATCTAACCTGTGGGCTGAAGAATTTAGTTTGAACATGGTGCTTAAGAAAGCACACAGTTGCTGATTTGCTTCAAAGCAGTGGGGATTTGTTCAAGATGAGGTTTCCTCTCTTTTCCACCAGATGGTGCTAGAGAAAAGGGATTTGGGTTATCACCGACTTCATAGACCTGAGTTTGAGCAAGCTCAGGAAGTTGGTGATGGACAGGGAAGCCTGGCATGCTGCTGTCGTTGGGGTCGCAAAGAGTCAGACAGGACTGAGCAACGGAACTGAACTGAAATTCTGTGCAACAGATGGGGGTCCCTCTGAAGTCCTCGTCTCCATGGAGAAAGTGTTTTCCATGCAGTTTTGCTTATAAATAGTCATGTTGATGAATGCTGTGAGCCTCAGCTCACAAGAGGGTAAGACTGAGTCTGTCCGTCACTTAAGGCTAAAGTCACACTTAGACGTGCGTCAGGTTTAGGATCACGCAGTCCTCAGTGTGTCCAGTGCCACCGGTGTCCTGGAACGGAGGATGTGGTCGCGCACAGGGAGCTCACTGCAGACAGCTGGCAAGTAATCAGAAAAGGACAAATAAATGCCCACTCCCCCACCCTCCAGAAGTAATAACTAACACCCTCCTTTTTTAAATAATGCACTGAGATGGAAGTAAAGTTCCTCTAAGCAGCCGTCACTGCCCTGTTGCCTCCTGTTCTCCACAGAGGCGGCCAGCACCACGGGTCTGCACTCCCACACTCCCACCCGTCCTTCACATGGCTGCCTGGTATCATCAGGGAACGCTATCATTCTGGCGTTTTACAAATGGACACAGCATCGGTCTATTCTGACTTCTCACTTCCTGTGTGTATCTTGGGGCTCTATACTGGTGTGTACAGACCTGGTCACTTCTCTAACCACTGTATTCTGCAGAATAAGCACAGTACGTTTTATTTCTTTATTCTCCCATCAGTGGATGTTTTGGTTTATTCACCATTTTCTGAATAGAAACAGTGCTTCAGGGAGTGGTCTTGTGCTGTGTCAGAGAAAGCGTGTATCCCCAGCCTGACAGGAGCCAGTATTCTACAGAACAGAGGTTTTTCAGTCTCACTGGAAGTATTTCAAAAGCTCCTGGTCTCCACATCTTTGGCAACACTGGATTTTGTCTGGTGAAATTGTTTTAATCTGACGAGTGAAGGCTATGCCCCTGTGTTAATGAGCTCTTCTGTGACTGCTGGAGTCTGGGCATTTGTGTGTGTGTGTGCATCTTGACCATGGGGTTCCCTCTCTGGCAAGTCATCAGTCCGCATGCATTCTTGGTCTGGCTTTCTGTTCGGCTGCGTAGCTTTTTTGTGGTGAGTTATAGGAGGCCTTGAAGATGTCCTCCAGTTCACTCATCTCTTGTGTATGCCACCATACACCTTTTTCATATGTGTGTCTTTTTTTATTTTGAAGTCAAACGGATATACGCTATTGTTTATGATTTGGGGGAGTTGGGGGTGTCTTTAAGAAGCTTTTCCTACCATGAGGTCATATCCTAATCTCCTTTTTCTTACAGTGTTAAGGAGTTTTCTGAATGTTTGCTCTCATCATCTGGATTTGCTCTCATCATCTGGAATTTGTTTTTGAATACTGTAAAGTCAGAATTCTGTTTTAGATATTTTTTCCCATGTGGTGAACGGTTACCAAGTCTTTCTTTTCCCAGTTGGTTCCTGATTCTCAGGCAGACCCCCACGCACCCACATGTGCTAGAGGGAGTGGACTTTGCCCCAGTTCAGGGAGCTCTGGGTTCCCATGCGGGCTTCCCGGGTGGTTCAGCTGTAAAGAATCCACCTGCGATGCAGGAGACTTGAGTTCAGTCCCTGGGTTGGCAAGATCCCCTGGCAAAGGAAATGGCAACCCAGTAAAGCACGCTAGTATACTTGCCTGGGAAATCCCACGGGCAGAGGGGCTTGGTGGGCTCCAGTCCGTGGGGTTGCAAACAGTCGGACATGACTTAGCCACTAAACAACAACTCTGTTCCCACAGGACTGTCACTCTCAGTTACTGCAGCTTCATGGCCAGGTACTCTGTACGGGGAGCACCTCTATTCTGTACACGTGTTGGAATCAGTTCATTAATTTCCAGAAAAACTCTGTTGCAATTATAACTGGAATCGCATGCCTGTGTTCAATTAGTCATTCGGTAGATTTATTTTGAGCATGGCACATACATGCCAGGCTGTCACAAGAACTATTAGAGCTATTCTAAGAACTGCGAATATATAGCAATGAACAGAAAAATAGACCATCCTTGTGGAAGCCATACTCTGTCCAGGAAGATGAATACAGGACCTGTCAGTGGGCTCTTTGCAGTGGAGGGAAATGAAGCGGGAAGACCCGAGGGAGGCGTGCGGCTTTATTTGAGGGATGCCGGGAGGGTTCCCACAGGTGGGAGCAGAAGGTGGGATCCAAAGACTGAAACCAAGAGTGAACTCTGCTCGTCTGTGGGAGGAGACGAGCAACCCAGATGGAGATGGGGACACGGACGGAGGAGGAAGGGTCAAGCTCTGTGTGGGACCCAAGCTGGTGTGGGGGGAGCAGGTACTGGGAAGTCTGGGTGGGCGACAGGAGAAGGGAGCAGAAAGCAGAAGGGATGAGGGAGGGAGGCCTGGCTTAAGGGCTGGGGCTCATCTGTTGATGGGTTAATGTCTGATGGGACCAGGCGGCAACATGGGGAAGATCCGTGGTCAGTAGACTTGCGTTCAGCTTCTAGTAGTTTTGTGGCTGAGTGAGTCTCTTCGTGTCCCTGAGCTTCTATTTCCTTATATTAAGTGGAGAATAATTATAACAAAGTGTGTGTGTGTGTTGGTAACCTTTTGCTTTTGATATGTCATGCCCACAGAAAAGTGGCAAGAATAATACAAGAAACTCCTCATGTTAATCTCTTCACCCAGATTCACCACTTGCTTACATTTTGAGCCATTTGTTTTGTCCTGCAGGCTCATGGGTATGTTTTCCCCCTGAAACACTGGAGAGCAATCTGGAGATCCCATGCCCTTTCCCCTGCAAAATTTCAGTGTGTTGAAAGTGTTAGTCACTCAGTCATGTCCGACTCTGCCACCGCATGGACTGTAGCCCACCAGGCTGCTCTGTCCATGGGATTCTCCAGGCAAGAATACTGGAGTGGGTTGTCATTTCCTCTTCCAGGGGGTCTTCCCGACCCAGGGACCAAACCCAGTCTCCCGTGTCTCCTGTACTGCAGGTGGATTCTTCCTGCAAATTCTTCCTGTAGCCATCCCCAAATCACAGTTTGACTGTGATTACCTTTGTTGTTATTTTTCTTGAGATTTGATGAACTTCTTGTATCAGTACGTTCATTTTTCATCAGTTTTGGGGAAGTTTCAGTCATTATATCTTCAAATAATATTCCTCAACTTTTTCTGTACCTTTCCTGGAACTCCACTTACACATATTTTGGACAATTTGATACTGTCACACAAATCATTGAGACACCGGTCATGATTTTTTTTAACGTATTTATTCTTTCTTCAGATTAAGAGTATATGTTGACTTTATTATCTTCAATGGCTATTTATCTGCTTAATAAATTTATTATTTCAGATATTGTATCTTTCAATTCTTGATTTCTACTTGGTTCTTTATTATTTCTTTTCTCTGATCTGTTTATTCCTTAGTACCATTCTTTCCTTTTAAATCCTTAAATATATTTATCATAACTGCTTCAAAGTTCCTGTCACTGATTCCAGGATCTGGCTCATCTAATGGCTGGTCTCTAGTGATTGCATTTTCTCTGGACTGTGGGCCATTTCCCCTTATTTTGTCCAGAGCCTGGAATGTGTCGTCTTCCTTCAGAGGGTTACTGGGATCTTGATGTTGTTGTGTCTGTGGGTATTTTTCAAATAGAAAATTTTCTTTCTTTGAAGGAAACAACAAGCTAGAGTGATCAGAAATATAATCACGATTAACATTTTTTCTTTGTTTTCCAGAATTCTGTCTGAATTAGTCAAAATTACTGAGTTCGTTTGTGTATGGGGAAAACCTGGAATATTTTAAAGTTCTGATTTTTTTTCAACTTTGCTTTCTCTACATTTTCCCAGTGCTCCTCTACCATAATTCCTTTTATTCTCATGTTTTGATATATTTTTATGTACGCATACAAAAAAAGAAACACTCAGAGAAGCTGAGATAAATTTTATTTTTTTTAACAGAAGAAAGGAAAAGGGTGGGGTTACATTTTTATAAATATCTATAAATACAGAGCGAGAGGCAAAATCTTCCAAATAAATAAATAAATATTGCCATGTACTAAGGGACAAAAGACTGTGGGGCTCCCTCGACTCTGCCAAAGAGAAAACCCCAAAGAACCAGTTTTCTGCCAAAGTCCTTTCCATGGAGTTCTCCAGTAGCTCTTAAACAGTATAATAGTATCTCTGATGGGAAATGAAGACTATAGAGGAAACAGTTGCCATGTGCTGCTATTTAGTGTCATACACAGTCTGAGTGTTTCAAAATAGGAACCGGTCCTTCAGCCTAAAGCATCAGGCGAGGACAGTGGATCAGTTTCTACGATTGGGTGCATGATGAGAAGTGGGGGGCGGCAAGGAGGGTGGTGAGGTGACTGGGAAGAAGCTGCTATTCAGATCTGCCCTGCTTGCCCACATTCTCCTCTTCAGGTGGCCATTGAAACAGAGGTAGGAACGGGGCCCCTGAGGATGCCTAAGTCATCAGTGCCCTGCCTGGTGCTCCATCGTCTGTAAGTGAGAGTCAGTATTCCTCAGGATGCCACTGGGGCTTCTGGGACTGAAAACTGTCTTTGGTGCCCCCAGAACTTCCAAGTGGAGTAACACCCAGACATGCCGGCCTAGGAGCCTAGCTAAGCCTCTGGCCATGGCTGCAGGGCAGGTAGGGTGGTGATGAAGAGCTGACAGTGCTGGCTTTTTCTAACTCCTGCACTGGGGTCCCCAGTCCTGGATTTCTTTCCCCAGGATCCTCAATGCCACTTCATGAAAGGGCACAATTGCCACAAAGACCCCAGAACCCACAGTAGTGATCTCAAGGCCCCTCCCTGCAACAGTTGTGTAGTCGGGATTGCCACTCAACCTGGAAGCAGAGACTTAGCTAAACGCCTCTAAGCAGAGTTTGAATTTTTTTCCCCTTGGAAAAACAAATCCTAGCAGGGTAGATTCTCTGGACCCAAGACCGGATCCCCTCCTCAGGCTCAATTCACTCAAGCCAGAGGCGGTCCAGGAGGCAGAGCTGTGTCAGGGCCGCAGGCGTCACTCTGGGCCTCAGGCTTTGGTTGCAGAGAGGGACAGGGCAGGGCAGGGGGACCTCCCAGTAGGGAGGGGATGTTTCCACCTTGATCCCTTGCCTCCGGTCTCTGAGGAGTCATTCTGGCTAAATTTTGACCAGCCTACCGCCAATCTTGTGGACAGGCTTTTCCAGAGATGCTTAAGGATGTTTGCGAGTAGGACTGCCCAGTCCATCTGTTAGTGTCCTCTCAGGTCAGGGTCAAGCAGGGTCTAGGCAGATGACACAAAGTAGTGGGTAGTGGAGGATCTGCTGGCTTCGGTCTCCCCTTCACCTCCCTGGGTGAGAGGTGGGCGTGTTGAGGGGATAAACTGCCTAAACCTTTGTTGCTTTTTAAATTTTGTTTGTTTTGGCCCGCAAGATATGTGGGATCTCAGTTCCTCCACCAGGGATCGAACCCACATGCCCTGCATTGGCACGGCTGAATTTTAACCACTGGGCCACCAGGGAAGTCCCTAAGCCTTTGTTCTTAATGATTGGACTGATGGAGAGGACAGGAGGGGGAAGAGGAGAGTGGGTGGGGACACCTTCTCTCCCAGGGGTGCGTGGAGAGGTGGGATGAGGAAGGTGAGGAGTTCCATCCCGCAGGCCTCAAAGGGCGATTCCCCCTGGAGCAGGGAGTGCCGGTCTTCCCGGAGAGGGAGCCGCCACTCCACCCCACCTCCTGTGCTGGGGGTGGCAGGGGAACCTGTCCCCCAGGAGACGATGTGGCTTTCCCAAGTCGGGCGCCCTAGGCGAAGCCGGGGAGGGGCCGGCAGCGCTCGGCGCCCGCGGAGCCGGCGCGCACGTCCAGGCGGTGTCCGCGGAGCACCCCGAGCGGGTCGCTGGCGGCAGGGCCGGAGTCCTCGGCGCTGGGCAGCTCCTGGGAG
>NW_011494785.1:2403717-2411320 GCF_000754665.1 Bison bison bison | reverse complement strand
CTGTGGCTGCCTGGAGCCACGCTGGACAAAACTAGCTTTCTGGAGGGAGGCCGACTTCCATGCAGCCTCGTCCTGCCCTGTCACTGCCCTTTAAACCCTTTTTGGGCTCAGCGACGACTTGGGTTAGCCTTTTCACCTGGACAAAGGTGGGGTGAGGTTTGTGGGGCCCCGCATAAGTGAGAGTGCTCCCAGCTGAGACAGAACATGGGAATTCAGGACATGAACTTCATCACCAGATGACCTAGGCAAGCCCTCACTCAGCCACTAATTGGGGCTGGGTTTTGCCCAGTGACTGCTGGGACCTTTGCAGAGTATGCCATTTAATCCTCAAAGTCCAGGAAAGAAAGTGTTAGGCACTGAGTCGTGTCTGACTCTTTGTGACACCGTGGACTGTAGCCCGCCAGTCTCCTTTGTGCGAGGAATTCTCCAGGCAAGAATACTGGAGTGGGTTGCCATTTCCTTCTTCAGGGGATCTTCCCCACCCAGGGTTTGAACCCAGGTCTCCTGCACTGTAGGCAGATTCTTTACCGACTGAGCTACCAGGGAAGCCCCAGAGTCCAGGAAGTCAGTATTTTAAAGATGAGGACTCTCTATATGCCTGTATGTGGTCAACAGGTATTTTCATATCTATTTATCTATATTTGTTCAACAGATATTTATCTGCTCTGGGTCAGATTCTATGGTGGGTGCTGGGACACAGCAAGCAAAACATAAAGTAATTGCTGTCTTGGAATTTCTGGTGGGAGGAGCTCCGGGGCTCTGCCTTCCTGCTCCTGTTCTAAGGCATGATGTTTGGAACGGCAGTGCTGCCTTGTAGGTCGGAAAAGCCCTTGCTCTCCAGCTCAGAGCAGCTGTCACAGCTGGGACAGAGAGAATTCCTTACAGACCTTGAATTGGGGGAAGCCCACAGGGCATATGATCCACATCCCCACCCTTGACTTCTTCCAGGTCAGGAAACTGAAATTGACAGATAATAGAGGACTTGCCCAAGGACACAGACATCTAGGAACAACATCATGAGATGCCAGTGGCTCCTCACCCTTTCTTTCTAACGGACTTTACAATATGAACGGATGTGACGTGAGGACCTGGGCTGCAGACAAGGTGCTGTGCCAGGTACAAAAATGGGGACAAAGGGGGGCAGGTCAGATTAGAAGCTGAGAGCCCAGGAACCATGAGCTGGACTTACTGGGTTCAGACCCCAGTTGTATAAACCAGAGCATCTGATACTTAGATGGGTAAAAGTCCTCAGTGAAAAGATCACCAAGATACACTGCAGGTGGAAATCTTTAAGCTATAAGGTTCTATGTTTTGCCAGAGCTGTGAGATAAGTATTTGCAAATAATAACCCAGCACAGAAAGAAACTCACGGATCCAAAAATGTTGCCTGTGAAGTCCATGCAGAGGTACCGCCTGCTCATCACACCTGTTATCACCACGAAGCCGGCATCCTCCGACCTGATCATCAGGGCGCCTGTGGAGAAAACCATTCAGGTCCAAACCTGGCTTCACATGTGGTCCCCACCTCCAAGAAGCCTGCCTTGATTGATCTGAAGGGGCAGGGTGAGGACTTCACAGAACTCTCCTCACAGTTGTCCTTGTTCAGCCTCTTCTGACTCCCACTTCCCCACGCCCCTCCCCTCCGCCTTGCCTCCTGTTTCTCCCCTGCCTGTAGGGAGCACCCCAAGCTCCCAGCATTCTTCTACCCGTGCCAACACGTTTCTTTCTCCCTGGACTCTGTTGTCCCCTTTGTTTGGCTCATACTTTTATTGTTTGACAGTATGGATCTTAGTTCCCCGTCCAGGGATCGAACCTGTGTCCCCCCTTCCCCCACACATTGGAAGTGCAGAATCTTAACCGTTGGACCACCAGGGAAGTCCTTGGCTCGTACTGCTTAATGTTTGCCATGGTGGTCACATTCTCCCAAGCTTTTGTGATTTTGAAATCTATGCCCAGATGTCTTTCAGGAATCCAGATTGTACGTGGAGCCTGATCCTCCACCGAGATAGCTGTGTGGAGCCAGCGAGGTGGCAGTCAGCACCCTTTCTGTGTGAATCTTCTCCTCTCCTTTCTGTGTATCCAGGTCACTCATGCTCCAAGGCCAGGCTCATATGTCACCATTTTATGGAGACTTTTCTAATCTCCCTCATCTGCATGGACTGTTCTTTCTTCTCAGCCCCTCCAAACAATGCCTCACCCCATCAGAGCATGTACCTCATCACCTGTGTTAATAAGTTTATGCCTCTCTAGGGTGGAGAAACAGGTGGTTTAGCTTTCCGTGTTGAATGGATGCAGGGAATTACTTCTTGCTTCTTCATCACTATTCTTTTTCCTTTTCTCACTTGCTGGTGCCCCTCTCCCCCAGGGGTAGCCTCTCTCAAAACCTAGCCCTGGGGCTTCCCTGGTGATCCAGTGGTTGGGAATCCACCTGCCAATGCAGGGGACACGGTTTCGATCCCTGGTTCAGGAGATTCCACATGCTGTGGGGCAGCTAAGCCTGGGCACCACAACCACCGAAGCCCACACGCTCTAGAGCCCGTATTCCTCAGCAAGAGATGCCACTGCGATGAGAAGCCCTTGCACTGCAATGAAGAGCAGCCCCCACTCGCCGCAACTAGAGAAAGTCACGCTCGGCAGTGAAGACCCAGCACAGCCAGAAATAACAAATGAATAAGCCCCTAGCCCTGGACAAAAGCCTGACAGCCATTCACACTACTTACACCCTGAGTAAGTGACAGCAGCTCTAAGTGTGACCCCCCACTCCCTTGCCCACCCCCGTGGAGACTTGCAGTTTTAAGAAGTACCAGTGACTAGTTAAATAAAGTCTAAAGTTTCTGTTTTGTAGCAAGGGTACAAGTAGACCATAAAAGGTGTGATGCGAGTGATAATTGAGCAAGACTTCCTCCCCAAATGCTGTTTAACTTCCTGACATTTTCTACTAGGATCATTTGTTTAAGTCTCAGGGTCTCTTCCCTTAGCCGACCAGAGAATTGTTCCCCACATGTCTCATTTGGCCTCAGAGTCCCCAGGGAGGTAGTTCAGGCAGGGGTCTTCTAGAAAGGTAGCCTGGAGAGCTGTGAACACCGGGCCTGTGTGCCCAGTAAGTGGTGTCACCTCCTGGGTGAGTTACACCCCAGATATACCCCATGTGGGCTCCATGCAGAGCCCTCCAAGGACAGCTACAGGCAGTGCTCAGACCCTAGGTGAGCTCAGAGCAGTCAGAATGATGACAGGCAGAGGCCGTGAGGCTGAGAGCGAGCCCAGAAAGAAGCCCAAGTGGAGCGGTCATTGGTTTCCAAGTGTGGCTAAGGATTGGCCTTGACAGAAGCTTCTGGATGTGGGGTGGGTTATGGGAGGTACAGAGGATATGAAATTCTCCATAGTAGCGTCTGTTGGGGTGTCTCAGATCTACAGCTACTGTTGAGGGAAGACCTGAAACATAAAGAACAAGAAGCTGTTTCTAGCCTGATGATTTTTTAGTCTAGCTGAAAAAAAAATTACACTTCATAACTGTTTTTGAGAGGTTGTACTCTGAGTACTTGATATATTTTAAATTCTCAAAACAGCTGCTATGGGACTTGCCTACTGGTCCAGTGGTTAAGACCCTAAGTTTCCATTGCAGGGGGGCTCAGGTTCAATTCCTGCTTGGAGAACTTAGATCCCACATGCCTTGGGCACTAAAACTAAAGAAATAAAAAAGAATTTTTTAAAACCCCAGCTGCTATGTTGTTAATGTCACCACTATTAATATTGGAAATAGCAACCTCCCAACTTAAATGATGAGGAACCTATGGCAATATTCAAACTCCGATCCATGACCCTGACATCCTCTGCCCACGGCCCAGGAGCTCATCTCCAACTGAGGTCACAACAAGCCTCAGAAGACACAATCAGGGGCCAAAATCCAGGCCATGGCTATGAGGCTTCCAGGTCGTGGTGCCCTGGAGGGGGTCAGGGGAGAGGTTCTGAGCCAGCAGCCCGGAACCCAGACACTAAGATTCTGTTCCCCGTTACGCCTCTTCCTAATGTTGTAGCCTCAGCAAGTCATCGCTCTCGTCTCACAGCTGTGCTGCCTGCTCCCCTGGGCTGCAGCAGGATCAAAAGGGATGATGCTATAAAAGTGCCTTGAAAATGTTTAGCAGATGGAAGGCTCCATGGAGGGTGGCTGGCCTGCCCTTGACAACAGGCCATCACGTGGGCCGTCACCGGCAGATGCCTGCATCCCTCTGGGTGGTGTGTGTGGTGTCCAGGGCCACTGCGGACAGAAGGCAGCCTGCAGAGGGACAGGGAGCTGCTGCTGTGAGGGTGCGCAGGCTTGAACCAAATCCACGGGAGCCGATGCAGAAGTTTAGCAAAGGCAAGAGCTGCTTTCCTTCCCTGGTGCAGGGGCCCAAGGCAGGTCTGCACAGACCCATGGGCAGAATTTGGCAGAAAGAAAGCATCAACCAACCCCTGGCTGCTGGGGCCACATCTGTTGGAGCCCGGCAGGTGTGAAGGACATTTCCTTTCATGATGCCGTGTCTGTGTACCTGACCCCAGAAGAAGCGTGGGATGCGGTCCAGGTGTGCTTTAGGTCACTTACCATATGTGACCACAAGCCAGATACCTGTGTTCCTGAATCTCTTTTCTCATTTGGAGCACAATCATTTACCCCATTTGGTCGACTTTGGGATGTAAGGAGATAATATTTTTATCCACTATAAACACACTTTCTAAATACCAGTGATTGTTACTATGACCATTTGCCTCAACCTCTGCTGTAAAAGTAGAAAATTTTCTGCCCTATTCTCGTCTCATGGCCAGTAAGTGATAAATAAGATGATGGGTGTAATCAGCTTTGTGTTGTGTGTTAGTTGCTCAGTCATGTCCGACTCTTTGCAACCCCATGGGGTGTAGACCGCCGGGCTCCTCTGTCCATGAGATTCTCCAGGCAAGAATACAGGAGTGGGTTGCCATTTCCTTCTCCAAAACAGCTTTGGGGTCCCCAAAAGAAAGAAATTATTTTGAAAGATTAAAAAGCCCAAGGATGGTTCAGCTTCATGTAAAGAAAGTGACACTGGGGAAGGTGAAGGAAGTAAAAAGTTTAGGATCTAGAGAGAAATATTAACTGGGAGTAATAAGCATCTCGTTGCTACTCTTGCCACAAAGTGGGGCTCACGGAATTCAAAAGGGTGATCTTGTTTATAGTAGGGAGGAGATACAGGCTTCATAGGGGTTCCCTATTCACAGCTGTGAGTCCTGAGGTTCTAGCATCTTGTAGCAGATAATTTAATAATGATCAACAAACCAAAGATGGGCTGAACACTCAATGATTCATCAAAATCCCTCACTTATAAAAGTTAAAAAAAAAGAATTTAGTAAAGCACATTAATCAAGTGAACTGCATTTTACTGGAAATAATTAGGAGGGAAAATACACCCCACATCTTTCCATCAGTGTAAAACCATCGTTGGTTTTACAAAAATTCCAGCATTGCTTGGTGTTCACTGGGGAGGTCATTACAAATTCTTCCTCGGCTTGGTACTTAGCTGTGCTACCTCGTTACATGTATCGGTGTTTCTTCTTTCCTTTTTGGGTAACTTTTTATCTTAGCCTACCTCTCTCTCTCTCTCTCTATTTCTTTATCTATATGTATGTAATGCTCTATATGTATGTAATCTATATGTATGTAATGTAATGTAATGTGATAACTGATCTGGATAATATAAAAGTTTATACAAACTAGGAGAAGTGTCTCCCTCCCACCCCTGACTCTGTCCCTTCCCCAGGTTTCTTAATTGCCAGAGACACAGGCTTATCTAGGACCTATATATGACTAAAGCACATTTCTGTAAAAAAAAAAAAAGATCTGAAATCAGTTCATTTCACTTTGCTTCCTCTCACTGATTTTAATTCATTCCAACTAGCGCTCTGTGCCTTTTGGGGGCCTGAGGTCAGTGGCTACAAGAGGGAAAGCTCTCTGATTCATTCTGCAAACTCAGTAGGCTAAGCCCCGCTCCCTTCTGGCACCACTCACAGCCCTCCCCCCATCCCCACCAGGATGCATCTTTGGGGGCTTCCTTTCATCAAAGGAAGATAAGTTTTAGAAGCAGTCTTTAATTGTCTGCAGCCCTTTCCATCTAGGGGAATCACAGTAATTCCCCTACTATCCTGCATCGAAAATCATCTCTCATCTTGAAGGGAGGACGACCCTCAATGAGAGGTGCAAAACCATGTTTCCTAATAGTCTCTTCACAGCGGGAAGACATGAAGGGTTAGAAGCCTGGAGGTGCTTGAAGGGCTGGGTCTTCTTTTGAAGTCACCTTAGCTTTGGGGAATGTCGGACACATTGCAGATGCTGCTAAGTATCCATTGAATAAAACACGCGCTCCGTTGGTGGCAACAACTGTATCCCGATTTAGTTCAGATTTTTGCCATGTGGCTCAAACTTGGCTCCCAAGATGTTGACGCCTGAATCCTACCATATTCCCCTGAGTTCTGGAAACCGTTTGGTATTTGGGGAGACCTTCTTCCTATCTCCCGTCACCATCTGCTGAGAACTTGAGATCTGAACTCTCGGCTTTGCATGTTCATCTGTCTTGCTACCACGTTTAAGGCCCTTTGATTCTTAGCAGAATGAGTGTCTTGCATACAGCAAGCCCATTGCAAAATTACTGAATCATTCCGTGCAGCAATAAAGGGCAAGTCATTCCTACAATACACTTTTTAAAATTAAACAGAGATTGTGATTACTCTTTCACTCCTCTGATTGAATTTTGAATCAGTTGGCATTTTTCTGTATCCTTAGAGTAATTTTTACTAATTTTCATAAAAGAGAAGACCATGTTTTTTTAAACATCCATCCTCTTCCCACCCCATTTTCCCTTCTGAGGACATCGGAAGCACAGCTAGTTGGCTGACTATTGTAGACTGTGGTCCAATTTTCCACAAACCTGATCTTTAAAAACATTCTGATTGTCTTATGTTTTCAGTGAGTTTCCAAGCAGCTCAATTTGCTACTAGGTAGACCTTTCAGCTCCACAGAGAAGACTCACTGGCTCATAGCAGCCTGGGTACCACTGAAGCCCTCAGTAAGGTTGTTGGATAGATGAGTGGATGGATGGGTGTGTGGATTCACTGGGTCAGACTCATCAAGACAGTGAATGCTGTCTAGTCTAGTCTTTGATGCATTTTTCCTGAGAACTTTTACAAGGCCAGAATACTAGAAGCCCGGAGTTGGAAAGAGCCCCTGGATTCATCTATCCCAAGCCTTGGTCTGGTACAAGAATCCTCTTTACAACCTCCAAGGCTAACCCAGTCCAACGTTCATGAGCATAACTCAGTGTCTACTGACTGGTCTGGCTTCTCTTCCTCCCAGCCTCCTTGTCTATCATTTGTACATTTTTATGACTCTTTGGACAGGGCAAAGGGGAAGAGGTTGCTCTTTGTGGGAAGACAGATTTTAGTTAAGATGGAAATTATTCTGTTGGGAGAAACCAATAAACACTAACTGAGGAGGTGACAGAATATTCTCCCGAGGTCTAAACACACACACACACACACACACGCACGCACACACGCACACACACACGCACACACGCACACACACACGCACACACTGGAA
>NW_011494785.1:2382564-2403576 GCF_000754665.1 Bison bison bison | reverse complement strand
TGCCCGTCTCCATGGATCTGCAGGTGGTAGCTGTTCCTGGCCGTGGCCGTGTACAGGTGGGTCAGGCCGCCCCAGCTGGAGCCCAGCAGCGGGGAGCTGTTGGGATAGGCTTGGACCACACAGCTCAGGGTGCAGACCCAGAGCCCCAGGCGGGCCCCCAGCATCGCAGCTTTCTGAGTGATCGGTGCTGAGTCTGAAACCCGACCCTGCCTCCCTGACTCTGCCAGCTTCTTTCTCTTCTTCCTTGCTGGTTTCTGGCCTGAGGCTCCTCAGCTGCATTCCCTCCTTTTTTCCCCTCAGACTTTTAAAGGGTAGCAGTGTGACATCAAACAGGAAAAACTCCGGCGTCCACATCCTCTGTGTTGTAATCAGCCCATTTGAAGAGAATACAGGGATCTCTGAGGCTCACGGAAGGCACGTCGGTTCCAGACACACACACACACACACACACACACACATAAACACACACACCCCTCAATTTCAAGCCAACGCTCCCAAAAGTGAATGATGTGTGGGCAAAAGTTATCTACGACTCTGGGCTGTCTGCTGACCTGCCCCACTTCCACCAGGAAATGTGAAGGCAGCCAGCAGTTCTGAAAAAATCCAGCTTCAGCCATGCAGTCGACAGACGCCTGTGCAATTAATCTCCCATCAAGTCCACTCATTTTGCTTCTCTCCCAAACGAGTGTTTTGAATTCCAATCAGGAGCTGTGCATCCAGAATGTTCTCTGTGCACAGTGCTAGGTGGGTGTCTGGAGGGATGCAGAAGTAACCCAGGTCAGCATCAGGCCGTGGCATCCTCCAAGACTCCATCCTCGTGAAGATTTGGGAGCCAGAGCCTGAGGCACCCAAAGCCAAAGTTGCCGCCTTGGGAAGGATTCGAGATGGGAAGGAAGAATAAAGACCCAAAGTCACTTCTCCTTTATGAAATGCTGAGGTTCGATTGCTTGGTTCCCCTGATGAGGACTGCCCAGAGCCACTCCACCAGTATAGTGGTCTCCCCGGCAGTGTGGAGTTGAATTCAGAGAGCTCGTGAAGATGGGACGTCTGTTGGCCATGCCCAGGGAGCAATGCCCAGGAGGGTCCCTGGAGCAGAGCTGCAGGCCAGGGGTCCCCACAGTTAAGCAGTGTCCCAGTCCTTAGGGGTCCTGGGTCCTGGGACTGGATGCTTCCTCTGATTGGAGGAGAGAGATGTGATGCCTGCCCCAGCTAACACAGGAGGCAGAGAAGAGTCAGGAACTATTATACAAGGCATCACGGGGTGTGAGGTCACACAGATGCAGGCACAGAAAGCGGGTGTTTGTTATTCTGCACGTATACATGTTTTCATAGTTTATAAAAGCATTTTTCACATGTATTTGCTCATCTGATCTCATGGCCACCCTGTGAGGTAGACACACCAGGCATTAACAATATTTTAACTTTATATATGAAGAAAGGGAGCTCTTGGGGTTTATATGTCTGGAGTCACAAATCAGATGAGCAGGAGAGCAGGGACAGCATCTTAGTTTCCCCAGGCCGCTGGCCCCATAATAATCCTGGTTACACATGGCACTTACAGAGAGCTTACTAAGTGCTTTACATATAACTCATTTATTCTTCATAGTAACTCTCTGGGGGAGGAACTGTTACCTCCTCTGTGTAGATGAGGAGGCTGGTGCAGACAGTTTAAATAACACGCAGCTTATACCGGGAGTGGTCGAGTTTGAAGCTGCATATCCTGAGCCCACCACGGGTTGGGGCTGAAGTCACGAGGGCAGGAGAGGAAAGACCAGGAGCAGAGGTGCACAGTGCTCCTCACCTGGACCCAGGATGTGTCTCTAAGACAGGGTGCTGATGCCCCAGGTTAGAGAGAAGATTTAGGACAGTTCAGTGCTATATGTGGGGCTTCCCTGGTGGCTCAGGTGGTAAAGAATCCTCCTGGCAGTGCAGGAGACCTGGGTTCCATCCCTGGGTCGGGCAGATCGCCTGGAGGAGGAAAGGGCAACCCACTCCAATATTCTTGCCTGGGAAATCCATGGACAGAGGAGCCTGGTGGGCTACAGTCCATGGGGTCACAAACAGTCAGACACGACTGAGCGACTAAACCACCACCACGGATGCTATGTGTCAGACAGCCTTCTTTAGGAACAGTCACAGAATGGTCCATGCAAAGAACCCCATGCCTCAGCGAACTGAAGAAACAGCTTTGAGGATTGAAGTGCAAGTCATTCAGGAGCACCTGTGTTTGGTAGCACTGTGAAGCCGGCTGCAGGTACTGAGAGCCTTCCCTGTGCCAGAGCGGGCAGGGGAGGAGTTACAGAATACAATGCAAACTTGTCTTCAAGGGACCCACGATGTGATCCTGTGATTTGTTCCCTACAAGTTGCCTCCTGAGAAGGACTGGATGGCCAGGATGGGCGGGGCTTACGAGGGCATCTGGAGGAGGGACAGATCTCTGGGTGGATGCAGTGGTCAAGGAGGACTTGAGGGCAAGAGAGGCTTGAGGGAGACTCACAGGGTGGATGGGGAGGGGTGTCCCAGCCCCCGCCAAGGCACAGTGGGATGCAGGGCAGGTGTCTTGGGAGGAGGATGTGGGCATTGGCTCTAGTCCCAGACTGGTTGGAAGGCAAACCTCCCTGGCCCCTTCCCTTGGGGGGAGGTGGTCTCAGGGTGGGTCAGGGTTTTCTCTGCTTTGTGGGACTGTGAAGCCCCTGTCTGCAGAGGAAGGTCTCTGCTCCCTACCTGTACATCTTCACGGTGTATCATTTCAACAGTGGTTTCCCCCGCCATCTTGCTCATCCAGTCCCTGGAGTCAGGGAAATCAATGCCTAAGCCTCCAGGAGGGATGGCCTTCCTGAAAACATCACCCTGTATGTTGTTCTGCTGACAGTTAAAGTGCATTTCCTAATATCCAATCAGATTCTCTCTTCCCCAATGCATCCACTCAATCCTCACATAAGTGTTTATAGGAACCCTATCTTATAGCCAGTGCTTTGTAGGAAGTCTTTAGGGAAGCCTAAGAATGAAAAAGGACAGTCCTGTTCTTCAAGGAGCTGATGACATGCGGGGCAGGAGACGCCTAGCTTCTCTCTGGCTCTTCCCAACCTACAATCTGCGTCTACACCCAGCATCCCACTTGATGCTCTGACAGTCCTGTGAGACAGGCTGTCAGGTCACTTCAAGAACTTTATATCTCAAAACTACGATGAAGAACCACCTCACACTGGTCGGAAGAGCCATCATGCAAAAATCTACAAATAATAAATTCTGGAGAAAAAGGAACCCCCCTACACTGTTAGTGGGGATGTAAATTGGTGCAGCCATTATGGAGAGCAACATGGAAGTTCCTCAAAAAACTAAAAATAAAATTGCCGTATGATCTAGCAATCCCACTCCTGGGCATATATGTGGAGAAAACTATAATTTGAAAAGATACACGAACCCTATGTTCCTAGCAACACTATTTACAATAGTCAAGACGTGGAAGCAACTTAAATGTCCATCAACAGATGAATGGATAAAGAAGATGTGGTACATATATGTACAATGGAATACGACTCAGTCATAAAAAAAGTGAAATAATGCCATTTGTGGCAGCATGGATGGACCTAGAGATTATCATACTAAGTGGAGTAAATCGGACAAAGACAAATATCACAGGGTATCACTTCTATGTGGACTCTCACATATGACGCAAATGGATTTATTTACAAAACGGAAACAGACCCACAGACATAGAGAGGAGACTTGTGGTTGCCGAGGTGGAGGCAGGTTGGGAAGGGATGGACTGGGAGTTTGGGATTAACAAGTGCATGTATATATATATAAACCACGTATATTAACATATAAGCGTATGTATAACTGAACCACTTTGCTGTACTCCAGACACTACGCACAGTGTAAATCCACTGTAGTTCAATGAAATACACTTAAAAAGCTCATCACCGCTCAGTCAAGAATCAATACCTCCCAAGGTGTCCTCCCAAGTCCCCCCAAGGGCCTTTATTTTGGGAAGGCTACCATGACCAAATCTTCCCTGATAGCTCAGTTGGTAAAGAATCTGCCTGCAATGCAGGAGACCCTGATTCAATTCCTAGGTCAGGAAGATCCCCTGGGGAAGGGTTAGGCTACCCACTCTAGTATTCTTGGGCTCTGCTTGTGGCTCAGCTGGTAAAGAATCTGCCTGCAATGTGGGAGACCTGGATTTGATCCCTGGGTTGGGAAGATCCCTTGCAGAAGGGAAAAGCTACCCACTCCAGTATTCTGGCCTGGAGAATTCCATGGACTGTATAGTCCATGGAGTTACAAAGAGTAGGACATGACTGAGCGACTTTCACTCGCCATGACAAGAAAAACAAGCTGAAATGTCTGCCTTGGGAAGGAGAAATTGAAACATCTCTTTTGGGAGGATAAAGATGGAAGAGGAGGTGAGTGACCCCATGGGAGGTTTTGATACTTGACTGAGAGGTGATGAAGTTCTTAAAGAACTTTCCAAAATAAAGGCCCTTGGGAGGACTTGTCGTCTGCACCTGCTGCTCCTGCCAGTGAACCCCAAGCTTCCAGTGACCTTGTAAATCTGTAATTACTGACACTGACGGGTCGGCAATGGCTGTGGATGAGAAGGATAGGCATCTGGGTGTTATTTACTTGACTTTTGGAAAAATAAGCTTTGACTTTCAAATGCATACCATTTAACTTTGCCACCTACTGCAGAGCTTGAAGGGCTTCCCTGGTGGCTCAGCTGGTTAAAGAATCTGCCTGCCAGGTTCAGTCCCTGGGTCGGGAAGATCCCCTTGGAGAAGGAAACAGCTACTCACTCCAGTATTCTTGCCTAGGAAATCCCATGGACAGAGGAGCCTGGCGAGCTACATACAGTCCATGGGGTTGCAAAAGAGTGGGATACGACTTATTGACTAAACTGCTACCACTACAGAGCTTGAAAGCTTTTTTGAAAAATAACAATTGTTTAAGTGTGTTTGATGAAAATGATATCTGAGTGCTTGCTCAGCATAGGGGTTTAACATTTTTCAAGAAGGTATACGTCATGCTGGATAGGAATTCTGAAGAGGCTTGCAGGGTATGTCTGTGTGTGAGTGGGGGTGCTCTGCTACTTGCTGACTGAGAGGAAGCTGTCATGAGAATGTGGAAGGAGTGGCTGGGGGCGAGGAGAACCAGGAGACGGAGGACGTCTTAGGAAACAGCATCCCTGGAGGGCAAAGGCTTTAGGGCGGGGCCAGCCCTGCGAGTGCACAGTCATGCCCTGCACCCTGTCGTCTGTGGCTGGTACTTGGGCACCATCTAAGACAGTGAGAGGAGCTGAGCGCTGGGAGGACACCCACAGCCAAGCGCTGGAGCACAGGGGAGCTTTAGGGCTGTAAAACTGTTCTCAGAGAGACTGCAATGGTGGACACAGACCCACATAGAATTCACGACCCAAGGAGCGAACCCTCATGTAAACTCAAGACCTTTGTTAGTCATCACATCTCAATATTGCTTCAATGATTGTGACAAATGCAATACTTAATGCAAGATGCTGGTAGTAGAGGAGATTATGTGCTGGGGGAGGTATATGAAAGCTCTCTGCTCAATTTTGTTGTTAACTTATGTGTGTATGCTCAGTCGAGCAGTTGTGTCCGACTCTTTGGGACCCCATGGACTGTAGCTCACCAGGCTCCTCTGTCCATGGGATTCTCCAGTCAAGAATACTTGAGTGGGTTGCCGTTTCTTCCTCCAGGGGCTGTTTCCGACCCAGGGATCGAATCTGCCTCTCTGATGTCTCCTGCATTGGAAGGCAGATTATTTACTACTGAGCCGTCTGGGAAGTCCACTGTTATAACTGCCCTAAAAAAAGAACGTATATTCCAAAGAATGAGAACAAAACTCAGCCATGGCATTTGCCTGAATGGGGGTCAAAATGGGATCGCCACCTGAAACAATTCATTCCAGGGTCAGAGAAATGGGGTCTGCTGAAACAGCACCCATCTGCCTGCGTTGACTCGTCTCACCTTTCGTGCCTTGAGATAAGACACGTTCAGTCTCTCACCTGCCCTGTCACATGGAGCAGCTTCTCCGTCGCTGTGTAGACTTGTTTTTTTCTAAATCTGTGCCTGCAAACTGCGGAACCGCATCCTCCTCTCTGACCTGTGTTCCCAGCTGTCTGCTGGGGAGGTGGATGTGTGAATGAAATAATCTCTCAAGTCCCTACCGGGTGTCTCAGTCTGGCAGTGTCTCTGGGGTCAGATCCTGTCATGTCATCCATTCCCCTCCTCAATAACTCACTTTATCACTTGCTACACTTGACCTGGTCAGCTGGGAAGTGCCCACCTGCAGATGTAGACAGAGGGTTTATTGTTCTCTGCTGCTGGCCTCATTTTTCCCCTCTTGCCTTGCTTATAATGTTCACACTGGATTAGGGATCAACTCAAGCAAGAAAGATGCCTTCACTCTCTATTGTCTTTTATTTCCTCTCCGATCATTTGGTTTTAAATTACAGATGTTATTTTATTTATTGTACTACTTTATAAAATTGGAGATTTTGGTTTTTGGTGATCAGTCTGTTTAAATGATCTGTTTTTTTCTTAATTCAATTTTGGTGGGCTGTATGTTTCTAGAAACTTGCGCATTCTTTCTAGGCTGTCAAATTTGTTGGTATGTAACTGTTCATAGTGTTCCCTTGTGTTATTTGGTGTTTCTGCAGTATCAGTTGTTATGTCTCCTTTTCCATTTCTTATTTCGCTTATTTGGATTCTCTCTCTCTTCTTGGTGAGTCTGGTCAGAGATTTGCCAGTCTTGTTTATCCTTTCAATGAACCAGCTCTTGGTTTTTTCATTTTTTTAAATTGTTTTTTAAATTTCTATTTCCTCTCTGTCCTTTATCATGTAGTTTTTTAAATTACAAATGCTACAGATGCTGTTAATTTAATATTGAACATCACACAAAGGATTGTGTATTTTTAACATTTAATATTATAGGTCTCTATAATATCAGTCTCAGCCCAACAGATGTGCTCAAGAGGAAATCCAAATATATAGACAGAACCCTCCTGATACATTCTCCAGTGAAATGCAAACGGCTTCTCGAATGTCACAGAACCCATGTTGCTGCTGTCTGGCCTGTGGTGGTCCGCATGAAGCTTATGTTGCAGGACAAAGAGGAGTTAAAGCCTTGCAGACGCCTTCGCTGGGGACCCTGGTCAAGGGCGGGTCACAGAAGAGCCTGACAGCGGAACATAGACTGACCCGAGGCTGCAGCTCACGTCCCCTTTCCTCCACCACCTCCCCCCTTCCTCTTTTCCGCTGACACCCTTCTTACTGGAAGCCCTCTCCTGGCCTCCTCCACGACGGCCGGGGAGAGATAAGACAACACTGCGTGTCCCGGGCTACAGGAGGGATTTCAGAGGGTTCACTTTGGGTGAGAAGAGAGGGGCTGCGCTGGGTCCATTCAGAGCAGAGCCAGAGACTGGGGTCAGGCTTGCTGGGGAAGCGGGGAGAGGTGGGCCTGAGGGTGTGGGGGAGGGAATGGGGGAACACAGCTTGTTTTTGAGATGAGATTTTATTTTGAGATAAGACTTTATATGTTTTTGTATAAAAACAAAAGATTTCATTTATTTTTTAAAATTAATTTTTATCGGAGTCTAATTGCATTCCAACGCTGAGTTAGTTTCTGCTGTGCAGCAAAGTGAATCAGCCGTACGTATACACACATCCCCTCCCTTTGGGATTTCCTTCCCATCTAGGTCGCTCTGAGCTCTGAGTAGAGTTCCCTGGGCTATATGGTAGGTTCTCATTAGTTACCTATTTGATACATGGTATCCAGAGTGTATATGTGTCAGTCCCAGTCAGACAGGGATGACTCCAGAGTGTGTCATCCAGACAGAAGTAAATCAGTAAAAGGAAAAGGGTATAAATGATCTTACTTGCACAAGAGAGACACAGACACAGAGAACAAACATGGAAACCAAGCGGGGAAGGCAGCATGGGATGGACCGGGGTAGCCAGCTTTTGAATAAGGATTCTCAGTATTTGTTGCTGTTGTTGTTCAGTTGCCAAGTCGCGTCCGACTCTTTGCGACCCCGTGGACTGCAGCACACCAGGCTTCCTGTCCACCACTGTCTCCCGGAGTTTGCTCAGACTCAAGTCCATTGAGTCAGTGATGCCATCCAACCGTCTCATTCTCTGCTGCCTGAGGATTCTCAATATAAAGTTTGTCAATTTGTTACCCTGCCCCCCACCAACAAATCTCACTTAAAAAAAAAAAAAGAAGTTTATAATTTGAAGTGGTGCTTTCCTGAGCTCTGTGTCCTGTGAATCCCCAGGGATAGCAGGTGCGCAGGGCATGGCTGGGACCTGGGGGGATGGGTGGTCAGCTTGCAGACAGATGCCACCTTCTATCTGGACCCCCGTGTGAGGAAGATTGGGAAGCCCCATTCCAAGGTCATCACACTTGCTCCAGGTATAAAAACAGCCCTAGGGATAAAGTGCTTTCTCACACCTACTCGGGCCCGAGCCCCTGTGTAAGCCCAAGGAGGAGGCGAGGGCAGTGTCCCAGCAGATTTTCAGCAGTGTCTCCAAGGTGATCCACACTGAAGCCGGGACTGGCCCTCATGCCCTAGGTCTCATGTAATAACAAAAGCTCCACCCCTAACATTTACAAAGGGCTTTCCAAATGGAATAGTCTGACAAAACATCCTCACATCCATTCTCTCTCTCTCTTTTCTTGGCTACTCTGCAGCATATGGATTTCTAGTTCCCTGATCAGGGATTAAACCTGCGGCCCCTGCATTGGAAGCTCAGAGTCTTATCCACTGGACCGCCAGGGAAGCCCCTCTTACATGCATTCTCTTATCTGATCTTCAGAACCACTCCGTGGGAGAGTAGGAATCCCATTTGATGTCTGAAGAAACCGAGGATCAATCTGGGACTTATGCAAGGTTTTATGTTTCCTCTGAGGCACAGCCGGGAGACAGACCCTGGCCTTCTTGCTCTGAATTCAGAGCTCTGCCAAAGATACCCCCTTGCCCCATATCTGGTGTGTGTTCCCATTTTCAGGGACTTTAACCGAGTGGCTGGGGTGGGAACATGGTGGGCAGAGAGCAGTGGCAGGGAGAGCTGGAGGGATCTGGTACCCTGGAATTAGGCTCTGCAGGAGGAACTTGGAATGTTTTCTCTCTTTTAGGTGGGGAAGAGGGATTCCCAGGTGGCACCAGTGGTAAAGAACCTGCCTGCCAATGCAGGAGACATAAGAGACCAGGGTTCCATCCTTGGGTTGGGAAGATCCCCTGAAGAAGGGCATGGCAACCCACCTCAGTATTCTTGTCTGGAGAATACCTGTGGACAGAGGAGCCTGTTGGGCTATAGTCTATGGGGTCACAAAGAGTCAGACATGACTGAGCACACACACACAGGTGGGGAAGAAGGAGAAAGGTCTAGAAGCCTTGGTTATCCTGCTCGCTAAACTTTGCTGGGTTGCTATCTCCTCCTAACCCCTCCTACTCTGCTCTTTTGACCAGAACCAGAGAGAAGACAAGGATGCTTGTCAAGCTGGGATTGTGTCCAGGGAAGAACAATGGGAACTGTGAACTGCAGAGTTGCCTTGTGTGTGTGTGTGTGTGTGTGTGTGTGTGTGTGTGTGCACGGCCTGCCTGATCTGATTGGCACTTGCAGGCTGCCCATCGGAACCCAGCCCGCCCTCGCAGGATGCCTGGGGCTTGTCACGCAGCCCACGTCGGAGAGCAGACATCCTGGTGCCCACTCACCTCCTCGGAGCCTGTGACCCAGGCCAGTCCACCGGGTTTGGGATGCCGCACATCCGGGCCTGTGTTATCTCGGGGTCCTGGGACTCCTTGGCCCCCCTGCCCAGCCTCCTCCCCTCCCGGTGGACACGTAGCCACCGCACACTTCTTGGAGGGCTATTTCTAGCTGGGGGGGCTGGTGATTCAGCCCAGCCTGTCAGGTCAGGTTGTCTGCGTGCTGCAGCTGGGATGGGCGGCCTGACGTGCTTGGGTTCAGCAGAAAGCAGGATGCGGGGGCTTCCGGAGAAAGGCATCCCCCTGGGCTGCTGGAGGTCACAGCTGCTGACACGTGGGGGTGGGGCAGGCAGGATGCTCCTGCCGCACGATGGGGAGGGGTGGGGAGTCCACAGGGCGAGGCGAGAAGCCAGCCACCTGGCACCTCTGTGCTCTGACCCCCTGCCCCGTCTCCCTGCGGGAATCACTTGTCTTCAGTGTGGCTTGGAGTGAGCAGAGATCTGTGGTTGAAGGAAGGTCCTGGGGTTTGACAGTTTGGGCCAGAACCCGAGCTCTGCACCATCAAGCCATTTCCCCACTCTGAGACTTGGTTCTCTCATCTGTCAAAAAAGAGGTTAAACCTACTGCAGGGCACAGGGAATTCTGCTCAATATTATGTAGCAACCTAAATGGGAAAAGCATTTGAAAAAGAATAGATGCATGAGTATGTATAACTGGGCTTCCCAGATGTCTCAGTGGTAAAGAATCCTGCCAAGCAGAAGACACAGATTCCCTCCCTGGATTGGGGATGATCCCCTGGTGTAGGAAATGGCAACCCACTTCAGTATTCTTGCCTGGGAAATCCCATGGATAGAGGAGCCTGCCAGACTACAGTCCATGGGGTCGAAAAGAGCTGGACATGGCTGAGCGACTAAACCACCATCACCATATGCAAGACTGAATCACTTTGCTACACACCTGAAGTTATCACTACACTGTTAATCAACTATATTTCAATATAAAAGGAAAAGTGTTTTTTAAAAAAGAAACCATAATTATACCTGTGTCTTTAGATGGTCAATAAGATTTAATACAATGGGTACACAGTCTCATGGGAAGGGGCCACGTAGCCCTGCTTGGTAGATGGTCAGTTTTTCTTGCCGCTGGTAGTTCCTTTTCCAAACTCCAGCCTCCTACTGTAGATCCAGGTGGGAACCGTCTGACCATTCCCACCTGGATCTTTCCTGCAGTCATAATTCCTCACAAGTGACCTTCAGAGCCGCTGTCATTTCAGAGTTACTGCCGATGCCTGTCACATATTGGAGCTTGTTGTTTTTGTTTGGTTGTTGTTCAGTCTCTAAGTGGTGTCCGACTCTTTACAACCCCATGGACTGTGCAGCACGCCAGGCTCCTCTGTCCTCCGCTATCTCCCGGAGTTTGCTCAAATTCGTGTCCATTGAGCTAGTGATGCCATCCAACCATCTTATCCTCTGTCGCCCCCTTCTCTTCTTGACCTCAGTCTTTCCCAGCATCAGGGTCTTCTCCAGTGAGTCAGCTCTTCACATCAGGTGGCCAAAGTATTGGAGCTTTAGCTTCAGCATCAGTCCTTCCAATGAATATTCAGCGTTGATTTCCTTTAGGATTGACTGTTTTGCCCTTGCAGCTAAGGAACTCTCAAAAGTCTTCTCTAGCACCATAATTTGAAAATATAAATTCTTTGGTGCTCAGCCTTCTTTAAGGTCCAACTCTCACATCTGTACATGACTAGTGGAAAAACCATAGCTTTGACTACACAAACCTTTGTCAGCAAAGTGATGTCTCTACTTTTTAATATGCTGTCCAGGTTTGTCATAGTTTTTCTTCCAAGGAGCAAGTGTCTTTTAATTTCATGGCAGCAGTCACTGTTAGGATCTTATTAAGTATTTACGGAATGAAGGGATGCATTCCTCCTGAGCCTGATATAAGGGCAGGGCACTGAACTGGGAAGGAAAATGAACACAAAGCGAAAGCCTGGGTTCAAGTCCCCGCTGCCCCCATGGCCAGTAACATCACCACCCACATCAGCGAGATGGCCCCATTTCAGCGCCCCCTCCCTGGCGCACTCTCTGCCCAGCCTTGTCCCAAGGGTGTGGGAACAGGTAGGCCAAGGGTATGGCTCCTTCTAGGCAGATTATCCTTCATCTCCAGTGACTTCCCAAAGAAGGAAATGAACAAACAGTTAAATAAAGGGAATAACTGAAGACCCTCCTCTGAGAGGCCGGAGTAGAACCCATCTGGTCTCTCCTCCTTCCAGCCTGGCCTTGATTCCCACCAGGTATCTAAGGAAGCACAGAGAAGGGAAGGAAGAAAGGGAACTTAGTGGCTGAGAAGAGTCTGGTGTGACGTACTCCATGATGTTCCTAGCTATGATTTATGTATTCCTTCTACTAAAGAGCTCCAGCCACTAGTGTGTCAGAACCCCAGAGTGTACACCTCTGAGAAACAAGGCCTTTTGGTAATTGACTCACGTGTGAGATTTCATTCCCAGGGCTGGAGTGAAGAGGAAGTCTTCAGCTCCCTGATGTTTGTTCTTAATTATCAGGAATGAGGAGAGGAAAAAAGGAGAGTGGAGGAAGCAAGATTTCCAGAAAGAGGGTGTGAAGAACCATTCCCAACACTGCAGAGAGGACACACAAGCTCAGGGATCAGGCTTTGCAATTTTTCATTCTTGATTTTGCAAAGAGTTCTTTCTAAAGAGTAGGACTGGAAACCAGATTGTGTGGACTGAAGGCAAGATAAATGAGGGGATGAAAGTGGAGAGTGTGGACATTCTTTTAAAGTGTGGAGAAACATTAATAGGAAGAGCCACAGGGTGATGGTCTAGGCTAATTAGTTAAGAAACTCAAGAGAAAAAGTGACTGATTTATCAAATCACAAAAAGAAAAACTTTACAGGAATACCACTGCCATTTGGATCATTTGTTCCACTCATAAGGCTTTCTTTGTGGAAGGGCTTACAGGGCTAATCCATCCATGACTGTTTTCTCCAATCAAGGAAGGAGATGAGAAATCAGGGGCTATTTTTAAATTCTGGGTTCAAACTGCAAAACTATAAAACTCCTAGAAGATAATATGGTTGAGAAAATGTAAGTGACCTTGGGTTTGGCAATGACTTTTTAGATACCAGTCATTACAGTGAAAACTTTGGTTCTGAGAAAGATAAAGTCAAGAGAAGCTGCAGACTGGAAGAAAATGTTTGCAAAAGGCACATCTGAAAAAGGACTGTTAGCTAAAATATACAAAAAAATCTGAAGACTCATCAATAAGAAAACAAACAACAATTAAAAAATAGGCATAAAATCTGAACAGACACCTCACACAAAGATTCTATACAGATGCCAAATAAACATTCAGAAAGATACTCCACGTCATATGTCATCAGGGAAAGGCAAATTAAACCAACAATAAGATACCACTACACACCTGTACACTACACACTTATTAGATTGGTATTCAGAATTGACAATGCCAAATACTGCCGAGAACATGGAGCAATAGGAATTCTCACTCACTGCTGGTGGGAATGCAAAATGGTGCTACCACTTTGGAAAACAGCTTGGCAGTTTCTTGCAAGATTAAACATACTCTTACCCCGTGTGTGTGTGTGCCAGTCGCTTCAGTCATGTCTGACTCTGTGCGACCCCATGGACTGCAGCCTGCCAGGCTGCTCTGACCATGGGGAGTCTCCAAGCAAGAATACTGGAGTGGGTTGCCCTACCCTCCTCCAAGGGATCTTCCAGTGCTAAAAATAAATATGCTATCAAGCCATGAAAAGACACAGAGGAACCTTCATTGTCTAGTATTAAGTGCAAGAAGCCAATCTGAAAAAGGCCACATACTGTGTGATTCCAGCTATGTGAGTTTTTGGAAAAGGCAATGCTATGGAGACAGTGAAAGATCAGTTATTTCCAGGGTTTGGGGGTGGAGAGATGAATAGGCAGAGCAGAGAGGATGTATCCCTGGGTTTAAACTGCATATTTCTTGGGCTTCCTAGGTGGCTCAGATGGTAAAGAATCCACCTGCCAATGCAGGAGACTCGGGTTCGATTCCTGGGTCAGGAATATCCCCTGGAGGAGGAAATGGCAACCCACCCCAATATTCTTGCCTGGAAAATCCCATGGATAGAGGAGTTTGGCAGGCTGCACAGTCTATGGGGTTGCAAAGAGTTGGATATGACCGAGCACACAGGCAAGGCTGTAAAAATACTCTAATGATGAGTATCTGTCACTTGATCCCTGTGTCCAAACCCATAGAATCTGTAACAACATCAGAAGTGAACTCTGGTGAAAACTATGGACTTTGGATGATCATGTGTCAATATGGTTCATCAATTGTAACAAATGTACCACTCTGGTGTGGGATATTGATCAAGGAAAAGGCTATGCATGTTAGGCCACTCCAGTGTTCTTGCCTGGAGAATCCCAGGGACGGGGAAGCCTGGTGGGCTGCCGTCTATGAGGTTGCACAGAGTCGGACACGACTGAAGTGACTTAGCAGTAGCAGTAGCGTGCATGTTGGGGGCAGGGAGGATGGGAAATCTCTGCTTCTTCATCTCAATTTTGCTGTGAACCCAAAACTGGCATCAAAAAATAAACTCTTAAAAGATTTCCTTCTTCAAACGTCCATGTACCTTATAGCCTGATAAGTTTGGCAAAACCAGAGGATTCGATTTAGAAAATAAAAAGCAATTGCCATGTGCAGTGGTAATATTTGCTGTTTGATACACAGCTTCAGCACATACACTTTTAAAATACATTTTTATTGAGGAGTGTTGCTATATGATACTTTAGCAGTAAAAAGTGATAGACATGACCTCTGCTCTCAAAGTGGTGACTGTTTAGCAGGGAAGAAAGACAATTTCAGAAGTCACATTCAGTTCAGTTCAGTTCAGTCGCTCAGTCATGTTCAACTCTTTGCGACCCCATGAATCGCATTAAGAGTTGGTAAATATTGCAATAGGGAGAAAGTGTGTCAGTGGGTCACATCCTGGCAAACAGGACAGTGAATAACCGGGAGGACATGATGAGGGCTAAACCGAGATCTGAAAGGTGAGTAACTTTGTAAACTATAGAAAAGTAGAGAGGCAAGAAAATACCCATACTCTGTCTGAGCGATAAAAGTTATTTGATCACAACTCAGTGTATTTTCTTTAGATCTTCCTTTATTGAACACCTTTTTTTGTTTTGTGAGAATTTGTTACTCATAAATAACTTAAGAAAATAGAGTGAAAAAAGAACAAAGAATAAAGTAGAAAGAACAAAGCTTAAAAAAAAACCCTGCCATCTATCAATATCCACTCTTGAATGAACTTTATTGTATATATCTCCATATATAGGCTTCCCTGGTGGCTCAGTGGTAAAGAATCCGCCTGCAGTGCAGGAGACCAGGGTTCGAGCGGAGGCTCGGGAAGATCTCCTGGAGAAGGAAATGGCAACCCGATCCAGGATTCTTGCCTGGGAAATCCCCATGGACAGAGGAGCATGGTGGACTACAGTCCATGGGGTCACAAAACAGTCAGATATGACTGAGCACCACCACCACCATTTCATGTGTATCTTTATGGATAGAAGAATAGGCAGAAACATTAACAGAAGTGTTTTTACAAAAATGGAATCATACTACATATTCATGTTTTTACACAAAAATGTTTTAATTCGATATTACTTGGATTTAATGGAAGGAAACAATGGAAGTTAAAGTGGCAAAGTAATTGGTGAACTTCAGTTAAATGAGTCATTTGCACAGAGATATTGTTTTGATAAAATCCTCCCACATTTAAGAAAATAAATTATGAAAATATTATAAAAGCATTGAGAGGTTAGAATCATTGCCTATCTATCAACATTTTTTTGGTGACTGATTTAAATTTGGCAGTTTCAAATTGGGTAAATGCTATGAAAAATAAAGTAATTAGCATCTTTCACATGTCTGTGTTCTCACAACTCCCTAATTTTGCTAATTATATTCTTAATTTTGCATCATTAAAGCTGTTCTATGATTGTGTAGTCGTCAGTCAGTATCTAATTGTTTTAGTGTTTACCACCTGTACTTTTTCAGCTGTTTCTCATTTCCTGAATTTTTGTTTGGATTCTTATTTTAATATATAAAATTGTATTAAATAGCTTTTCCCCCTCATCCCAAGTAGAGTTTCTGGGTGCTGTCTTCCTAAGTTCTTTCAGGTTTGATAAATTTTGTTTCTTGACTTTAGCTAAATGACTTCTTGGTGGTTATAATTTGGGGTGCCACTTTCTCTTCCTCAAAACTTTGTAAATATTGCCCCATTATTTATCAGTTAAACAATGCTCCTGGAAGTCTGAGGTCAGCTTGACTTTACTTCCTTGCAGGTGTATTGTTTCCTATACCTAGATTTTATACTTGGAAGGACGAAGTGTCTTCTCTCTTAAAAGCCAGCAGTCTTGTAAAGAGCCTGAATGCCACCAGACTGCCCTACTGTGAGGAAATCTAAGTCAGCCACCCGGCAAGAGAGAGAGAAGCCAGGCATGTGAGTGAAACCTTCTTGGACCCTCTGGTTCAGCACAGCCAACGCTCAATGCAGCCAAGTCTTGACGCCATCTGCTGACGTGGAGCAGAAGAAGCCCCCAGCTAATCCCTACTTGCATTCTTCATTTATAGAACTGTAAGCCATAGCCACTGATTGTTGTTTAACAGTGATTTGTTATGTAGAAATAGATAACTAAAACAACTCTATAAACAGTTTTGTGTCTATTTTTTTTAATCCACTTAATGATGGATCCCGACCACTTCTTCCTGAGCTTCCCAGGTGGCTCAGTGGTAAAGAATCTGCCTGCCAAGCAGGTGACGTGGGTCGGATCCCTGGGTTGGGAAGATCTCCTGGAGAAGGAAATGGCAACCCAAGTCAGTATTCTTGCCTGGGGAATCCCATGGACAGAGAAGCCTGAAGGGTTGCAATAGAGTCAGACACAACTTAGAGACTAAACTTAAATAACTTCTTCTACATTAGTATTTATTTTTTGTCTTTTTCTTTCCTTTTCTTTCAACTTCTGTAGTATGAATGCATAATTTCCACACCACTTCTTTTTATTTTTTACTCTGTCTGAGCAACTCTGCTTGTTCTGGGTTCAAGGATGAGGTTGAGAATAGCTCTGAAAAAAATCTATGCAAGTCTGTTAGACTAATTCTCATGAAATGAATATTTGCCACTGAAAGTGAATATTTACCACTATAATTGACAGAGAACCCAACTGCCAACAGTTCAAACACAGAGAGGGTTTTTTCCTCAGGTAATAAAAAAATATTAGTAGGTGTTTGCTGGCAGTGGTTCAGTGGCTTATCATCAGGGCATTTTGATTCTTCAGCCTTGACCCTGGAGTTGAAAGATGGCCACTCCAACTCCAGACATCACGTACATTTTCCTGGCAGCGATAAAGGGGAAACACAAGGAAAAGCTTCCCGAGCCCCGGGTAGGATTCGTCTCGTGTCTCATTGGCCACCTATTATATTTGTATAATGACCTTCCTTTTCCCATGACTACAAGTGGAAAAGATGCTCATTCTAAAGCCTTGGAAAATTTAACAGAGAGCAACGGTTATGTGGCGGCCTGGATAGGAGAGGAGTTTGAGGGAGAATGGATACTGAGTTCCTTCACCCTTCACCTGAAACTATCACGGCATTATTAGTTGGCTATACCCCAGTACAAAATGTCTTTGCTGTTAAAAAATTAAAAAAAAAAAAAAGAAAGCAAAATCATCAATAATCTCATACCCCAGAGATGGTGTCAAATGTTAACATTTAGGAACATTTCCTTCCGGAAATGCACCCCTGACATATGTAAATGATATTATATTATATATTTGGTATGGCACCATGCTTATTTAAAAAAAAAAACAACTCAGTATTGTGTTTTCCCTCACCATTAGTTTTTCAAGGTCATAATTATTTTTTATTATTTATCTTTCTTTTTCTGGATCACCAAACTTATCCCTGAAAAATATTCACGTTTATGAACATTCCTGATATTCTCAACTCAAGAGAAAACCATTCGAAGCAGCCAGCAGCTTTATCAGAATTTCTAACTATTCCGTGTTGTTGGACATCCAGGTTGTCTCATCACCAGAGATAACACTTTGATGAATATCCTCACACACAGATTGTGTTCGCATTCTGATGACTTCCTTTGTGTGAATTCCTAGAAGTGGGCTTACTGGGTGAAAGGGTAAAAACACTTTCAGCACTGCCCCTCATGCTGCCAAATTGCTCTCCGGAAGGGTTGTACCACTTATACTCCGACCGGCATTTTATGAGCACGGCCCATCACTGCAACCTTGCCAGGACTTCTGAACCTCTTTCAGACCTTTTGCAAAAAAGCAGTGAGGCTTAGAAAGCATAACAGTCAGACTTCTAACTGATTCTAACCAGCAATCAGAAGTCCTGCTTTTAAGTTCTGACTCCAGCAGAGCTTTTGTGTGACCTTGGGCAAGTCAGTGAGTGCACGTCTAAGTTTGGTTTAAAAATTCTGTGTTCTGTCGTGAACACTGTTGTCTGCCTGCTCAATAATTATTTGCCCTTTACTCCTTTCCAACAGATCCTGATTGGCTCAGACACGCACCCCTCCTCTATGAAAAGCTTTGGGGAGGCTGACCACGGGCCGCCCCAGCCTCAATAGGTGGAAGCTGATTAATTTAAGCAGTGGTTCTTAAACTTTTCAGTTTCAGACAGCTTTACCCTCTTTTTTCTTTTTTAAATAAAGTTTTATTGGAGGATAGTTGCTTTACAATGTTGTGTTCGTTTCTGCAGTACATCAGTGAATCAGTACAAAGTGAATCAGCTACACCTATGCATGTATCCCCTCTTTTTGTGGATTTCTTTCCCATTTAGGTCACCACAGAGCCCTGAGTAGAGTTCCCTGTGCTACACAGAAGGTTCTCATTAGTTACCTACATTATACACAGTCGCGTACATGCATCAATCCCAATCTGTCAGTTCATCCCACTCCCTTCCCCCTCCCCCTTGGTATCCATACATCTGCGTCAGACACCGTCACACTTCTGAAAGTTTTTGAAGAACTCAAAGAGCCTTCATTTCTAGGGGCTGTATCTGTCAGTATTCACTGTATTTGCTACTAGAAGTAGGGAATTTAAGAACTCTTTTGAATTAATTTACAGATAGCAACAAGAAGCCAGTTAGATGGTAACCTGATTAGCATATTTTAAAGAAAACACCTCTTATTTTCCAAAACCAAAAACACTCAGTAAGAAGAGCAGCATTGTTTTACGTGTCTGCAAAACTCCTTTCAGCGCCCGGCTTCATAGCAGCACAGCTGGATGCCCACATTCGCTCCTGTGTTCCGTCTGCTGTGTTATCACCCAGCACGCAGTTGCTGTAAAAGTCCATCGTGAGAGACTGAGAGAGAAAGGCAATACTGTTATGAAAATACTTTTCCCTTCATGAACCTCCTGAAAGGACCTCAGTGCCCCCAGGGGCCTCTAAACACATGCTGAAAGCTGTCATGGTGACCGCACCAGAGGCTGGCCTGGGAGTGCGCACACAGCCCAGTGTGATGGGTGAGGCGTAAAGGAGAGGTTGTTGGTGGGCTTCAGGAAAATTCTTGCTCCCGCAGAAAAGTGTATGAAAGGGGTGATGGTATCTGCATGTGATAGTTGTGTCTACAGTTATTTTTCTGCCACTGTGGGAGTGAAAGGTGTGCATGCAGAGGGGCACAGCCAAGGGGTGACAGGTGTGAGGAAGAGAGTGGCCCTCAAATGAGGGATGGGCGAGGGGAGGAGGTGGGGAAGCAGGAGCCAGCATCAAGATCCCCGCTGGTCCAGGCTGGACAGCTGGACACTGCTATGAGGCTGTGAGTTACCAGATGCAACTATTTTCAGTAGAACTGTGGGATGATAAGTGAGTGCCCATTGAGGGTGTCGTATTAGGGGAAATGATGGGAAATTCAGCATATTGGAGCACTGACTGTTTTTGGTGGCCTTTAGTAAATCTTATAAGAAAGAGACAAGATTATGCCAATCGGAAAGCAGAGAAGGAGGTGGGAATCTTATTTCCAGGAGATACTTAAGCCCATAAAAACCTTACTGGCCAGGACCCTCCCAAACACCTTCCTTTGAGTTTCTTCACCAGACCCTCTGGACAGGGTGTCAGCAAGATCAACTTTATGGTGGGGGCTCCCTGCCCAGGAATGTTATTTAAAGTGCCTCTGGGCAGAGGTCCTTACACTGGGCCCAGGAGCTCACTTATCAGGGGACTCAGAGACCACATCCAGATAAAGTCTTTGGTTGAGGATTAATAATTCATAGAATTGACTAGAAGCAAATTGATGGAAGCTACATGTGGTGATGGAGAAGACTCTTGAGAATCCCTTGGACAGCAAGGAGCTCAGACCAGTCAAACCTAAAGGAAATCAACCCTGAATATTCACTGGAAGGACTGATGCTGACACTGAAGCTCCAGTACTTCGGCCACTTGATTCACATTGGAAAAGACCCTGATGCTGGGAAAGATTGAAGGCAGGAGGAGAAGCGGATGACAGAGGACTAGATGGTTGGATGGCATCACCGACTCAATAGACGTGAGTTTGAGCAAATTCAGGGAGATAGTGAAGGACAGAGAAGTCTGGTGTGCTGCATTCCATGGGGCCACAAACAGTCAGACACGACTTAGTGATTGAACAACAACAAAAATATTAAGGAAACTGTGTTGCCAGAGAAATCCTAACCTTGGCCAAGAAAAGGATCGTTTTTTAAATCTCTAAGTAATCCCCATACCTCTGAGCCTGTGGTCACTGAAACTCTGTATCTCCTCCGACAGCTATCTCATTATGGCTGTGAAAAATTCACTTCTTCATATTCAGGATCTGTCTCCAGTAGGCTTCTAGGAAAATGTGAATACTTTCCAACATACAGCAGTATATTGAATCAGATCAGATCAGATCAGTCACTCAGTCGTGTCCGACTCTTTGCGACCCCATGAATTGTAGCACCAGCTAGGCCTCCCTGTCCATCACCAACTCCCGGAGTTCACTCAGACTCATGTCCATCGAGTCAGTGATGCCATCCAGCCATCTCATCCTCTGTCGTCCCCTTCTCCTCCTGCCCTCAATCCCTCCCAGCATCAGAGTCTTTTCCAATGAGTCAACTCTTTGCATGAGGTGGCCAAAGTACTGGAGTTTCAGCTTTAGCATCATTCCTTCCAAAGAAATCCCAGGGCTGATCTCCTTCAGAATGGACTGGTTGGATCTCCTTGCAGTCCAAGGGACTCTCAAGAGTCTTCTCCAAC
>NW_011494785.1:2360483-2382464 GCF_000754665.1 Bison bison bison | reverse complement strand
CGCTCAGCTTTCTTCACAGTCCAACTCTCACATCCATACATGACCACAGGAAAAACCATAGCCTTGACTAGACGAACCTTTGTTGGCAAAGTAATGTCTCTGCTTTTGAATATGCTATCTAGATTTGTCGTAACTTTCCCACCCAATAAAAAACATACTAGTTGCTCTCTACCCACCAGATATTTTACAGACATTATCACATTTGACCCTCACAATAACCCTACAGAAATGAATACTGATTCCTGCTTTGCAGATGAGGAAACTAAAAGTTAGTTTGTTTCGGAAACTTCCTGGTTTCTTAAATTTTCTGATGATTTCCACCTTTAGAATCTGGTTCTCAAGCTGGTAACTGCTGGCACCTTTGTCTGTATTTGCTCATTCAAGTTGCAAAGGTACAGATGGCCAACCCAGCACTCTCGGGGCAATAAAGTTCTCTGACCCCACAGAATCTAGAAATGAGCTCTCTCACTAAGAGGGAAATGAAATTCAAAGCATAGTGACATGAAACACTGATTTGGTTTTTCTTAATCAAAAATACAAATTATAATCTGTCAGGAAGTCCACAGGTATGGCCGTTTTCATGCGTGTTGGTGGGAGGGGTGTTTTTGACTGGAGGAAGGGAGTTCAGAGGAATTTCTGACCCACCTTGAACCACATCATGTAAGTGGCTGACCTGCAGCTAGTCCTGGGATCTGCTGATACTCAGTGGCTTCAGTAGGTGTCCTTAGTGACTGCCAGGCACACAGTTCTGTTCCCGATTCCCATTGCCTGGATCACCCTCCAAAATCCAGGAAAGATTCATCCCTGGACTCCTCTGACTGCTCCCAGACTGCATAGCTTCTCCACACTACATTTGTTGTTGGTCTCTAAGTCGTGTCCGACTCTTTGCAACCCCAGGGACTGCAGCTAACTTCCCTGTCCTTCACCAGTCTCCAGAATTTGCTCAGATTCGTGTGCATTGAGTGGGTAATGCTATCCAACCATCTCATCCTCTGTCGTCCTGCCTTCAATCTTTCCCAGCATCAGGGTCTTTTCCAATGTGCAGGCTCTGCTTATGTGCATACAAGTCATTGTGAACAAGCATACAGAATCTCACAAATAACAAGTGAATTAGTTACAAAAGAAGCCACCGTAGGTTTCTTTTCAGAATTGCAGTTGCATCCCACAAGGGCACGTAGCCCTCTATCCTGTTTTCTCCAGCTGTTCCAAAAGACGGTTTCTCAGAACGGTGGAGAATGGAGGGACTTGGCAATCATGCAGTCCAGCCCCCTTATTTTCCAGATGAGACCCAGAGAGGGGAAGTGCCTTGTCTGAGTTTTCACAGCTGGCTTAGTGTTGCAGCACTTAGTAGAACCTGGGCCAGAACACATTAGGTCAGGAACATGTCCCCAAACATGTCCATGATGATAACTTATCTGCTGACATATAATTTCTGTCCCAAGCCCAACTATATTTTCCATCTAGATTAACTCTTGGAAGTAGTGAGTTCTAGAGCCTTACCACCTGCACAGAAATTGGTAGCACTTAGATATTTTAATTTTTTCCAAAACTTTAAGAAGTTTTACAAGGGAGCTGACATTTTCATGTTTTGAGATTTGCTATATAAAGTACACGTTTACCTTAATGACACTAGTGTTTGCCAGACTTTGATCATACTGCGTCCTTGCCTTTTTTTAGGATTCGTTTTTTAAATGAATTTTTAAAATGAATCCTGTTAACACTTAGGGCAAGATCTGGCTTGATCTCAGAGAATTGTGGAATTTGAAAGCAAGGAAGGGACTTTAGGACTTTATACAACTTTTCTCTAGTTAAGTGTCCTTCCTCATAAACTTGACTAGAGAAACTTTAATTAAGGTACTTAGAATACAATTTCTGGGAAAAGAGTTGTTTGGGCTGCAGTTTTCATGAAGATAAAAGCTATGACAAAGACTATGTAAAAGTGAATTGATCTGAGCGCTGCCTTCAGGAAACGGTCCTCTGCTTCTCCTAGTTTATGTAGTCTTTCTGGGAAGAGGGCGTATTTCTAATAATTCTAATTCTCTAGTAACTGTGTCCACATCCATAGAGCCAACATGGTCTGAGCTCACAAAAGGCGCTTGATGCTTGTTTACTGAATGCATGGACTAAATGAACGGACGCAGTCCCACACGTGAGGCTTGTGTTTCTTTATAGTAAGGAGGGTGTGTAACAGGCAGAGATGACATGCTAATTCCAGAAAGAGCAACAGGGATAACATTCCAGTAAAGAGAAGAGACTTGTTTCCGGCTAGCATCTGCCAAAGTTGGTCCAGGAAGAGGGGCAGCAGTGATAATCATTTCTCAGAAAACGCCTGTGTCCAGGCACGGATGCTCTTGCCCTGGGAAACGAAACCTTGCAAAGGTACAGAGGCCAAGCGTTCCGCTGACCCCCGCCCCCTTCCCTACCCTCAGTGCTCCCCGCTGACCACTGTTGCTCGTCAGCAGTGTACCAGGAGTGTGGTTCAGATTCCAAGAATCTTTGGAACTCGGAAAGGGCCTGGATCATTAGGACAGAAGGAAAGAGAAACACTCTCTAGAGGCCTTGAATGATGTGCTCTGGATGGGGCTTTGTTGTTGCTGTTGTTCAGTCACTAAGTCATGTCTGACTCTTTTCGACCCCATGGACTGCAGCACGCCAGGCTCCTCTGTCCTCCACTATCTCCCAGAGTTTGCTCAAACTCATGTCCATTGAGTCAGTGATACCGTCCAACCATCTCATCCTCTGTCCCCCTCTTCTCCTCCTGCCCTCAATCTTTCCCAGCATCAGGGTCTTTTCCAATGAGTTATTTGGCTCTTCACATCAGGTGGCCAAAGTACTGGAGCTTCAGCTTTGGCATCAGTCCTTCCAATGAATATTCAGGGTTGATTTCCTTTAGGATGGACTGGTTTGATCTCCTTGCAGCTCAAGGTACTCTCAAGAGTCTTCTCTAGCACCACAATTTGAAAGCATCACTGATAGAGTTTGGCTAGTTATACATTCTCCACTCCTTTGTTAATGTCAAGAAGCAGATGTGAGCCGTATGGAAAAGTTGGAACTTCAGAAACCATGGGAACAAAACCTCCAGATATTCTGGAGCACACGTCTGCTGTTGTGAAGAAGTTCTCAATAGAAATAAATACAATGGAACCTGCAGCCATCAAAGACAATTAGCTCATTCACTTTAGGGAGATCTGAGTAAGCAAGAGGGTCATTTGTTACGTTTGGTTAGCAGGGGCTGGTAGATTTAGTTATGATTGTTCTATAAATTTTCTTCTGTGCATAAGCCATAATTTTGACCATTTTTTTTCTGAGAGATTTGGTCATGCTGATTCTCTTAAGAGGAGTGCATGCATGCGTCCCTGCTCAGATGCTCAGTCGTGTCTGACTCTTTGCGACCCCATGGACTGTAGCCCACCAGGCACGTCTGTCCATGGAATTTTCCAGACAAGAATACTGGAGTGGTTGCCATTTCTTTCTCTAGGAGATCTTGGAGACCCAGGGATTGAACCCAGGTTTCCTACACTGGCGAATAAAGCATAAAAGACATCAAACCATTTGCACTGACTCTTGAGGACATCTCAAAAGCTGAACTAACTTAGTGGAGACCATGCTTGGCCACAAACCTTGGTGCTTGGGATGGAGTTTGTTGGGTCAAACAAGCTGGGAAGTGTTGAACTCTTGCAGTTCACTCGTATGTATGAAATTACTAAGAGTGCTCATTCTTTCCTCCCCTCCACTTGCAGAGGGCATGAGGAAATTAGGGCTAACATTTACCTTGAGGCCATGGAGGGGAAGAGTAAAAGGGAAGAAGAGGGCCAGCACTCCTTTGGGTTCAGAGAGGAAGTCTGAGCTCATGACAATATAATTATAGGGAATACAGGGGTGTGGGCAGGCAGCACCAACTTGGCCTCAGAGGCTCACACATGGGGACCCGAGGTCTGAGAAGCAGTTTTGTCCCCACTTAGTGAATTAGGTGTGACTTCTCTCGTCTCCTCGGCCCTGGACCCCAGGGAGCACCTCCTTCCATGTTCCTATCTCACCAAGGAAAAGACAAGAAGGCAGATGCTCCCAGTGGGATTTCTTCATCTTTTTGACCCTGGTTGTGTGTGCTAATGACGTAGGGAATGGACATCCTGTGGGGAAGTTAGGAGACCAAGGTTATCTTCCCAACTTTCACTGTTTTTGAGATGCATGGTGTGGGTAAGATTACTTAAATTTCATTTTTCTTCTCTGCATGACGATGGCTTGCTATTATATTGATTCTGAGGTTACTCTCAGCACCATGCATGTAATTCCAGCAGCAACGAATTGTCTTCATTACTTCTCATTCTTTCATCAAATGAGATAAGTATAAAAGCATGCTATAAGGTCTACCTTATGTATATATGAAAAGACATCACTGAGCTGCTCACGTGAGTCCTCATTCGCCTGTGTGTGTCTGAGCCCCGAGACTGTGAGCTGACATGGGCTGACTCTTCTTCGTGTGCCGACTCTTCTTCGTGTGCCAGGTGTGCTGAGCTCTTCAGGTGTATTTACTAGTTTAATTCAGGTGTCCCTTGGGGCTCAGTGGTAAAGACCCTACATGCCAATGAAAGAGACCTGGGTTCGATCCCTGGGTCAGGAAGACCCCCTGGAGACGGAGATGGCAACCCACTCCAGTATTCTTGCTGGAATCCCATGGACAGAGGAGCCTGGTGGGCTACAGTCCATGGGGTTGCAAAAGAGACACTTGCTAAGTTGGACACAACTTAGCGACTAAATAGCAACAACAGCTAGTTTAATTCATAGACCAGCCCTCTGAGGAGGGGCCGGTGTGAGGCCAAGGATCATGGTCGTTTTAGAGGTAGGAAGACTGAGTCTGAGGGCAGTTATATGAGACCAGGGAGGTGGGACATGGTGTAGCCAGAGCTTGGTCCTGGCTGGTCTGTCCCTGGAGGCTCTGCCCTTGGCCCCAGCACCTCCTGCCCCTCCTTGGGCTGGGATGGGCATTATGTTCTTAGCATCCTCCCTTGACGCCAGAGCTGATCAGAAGAGCAGAGTCAGACAACGACTGAATGGAAGGGATGCCGGTTGTGGGTAAATTCCCTTGCTTGAGAAGATTCCAGAATAGGCATCCCAGGCAGCTGCAGCTCACATCCTGCTGACAGCTCAGAACTGAGCCAGAGCTTTGGGCACGCTCAGTCAAGGGGAGACGGAGGCTTGCTGGCCCCATCGAGTCTCCCAGCCCAAGGATTCTCTGTTCCTCTGATTCCTAGAACTGTTGGCCGAAAGAGAAAAGCTTACGATAAACCACAGCGTGGGATGCAAGGTGACAGGAACCGTGCTTTTGGCCTGATGTTTATCTTGTGGGCCAGCCAGTGCCTGGCAGCCAATCAGTAGGCTCTCAGCCGCGGAGCAGGGCTTTCCCCGTCAGCTTCCTTCCCAGTTACTCACTACCAGTGAGCGGGGAGAGAAGGAAATGAGGGCACAGGGAAAGGAGTGTTTCCCTGGCAAGAGGCCAGGGGGGTCCTAGAGCTGCTGACCTGCTTGCCTGCCTGCTGAACAGGGAGCCCAGCAGCCCATTTAGCCGTGGTCCAGGGCTCGGAGCTTGCGTAGCATCCCATGCTTCACTCACTCCACTCCTTGACTCTTTCATTCTCTCAGCAAAGAACACGGGGCTCACTGGGTGTACTCACCCGCAGCACTTGTTTCTGACTTTTTCTCCAGCCCATCCACATGCTCCGAGGATAGTCATCGATCCCTTTATTCTTCCAGAACAAACAGTGCAGCGAACACCTACCTTGTGCCAGCAGGTGGGTTTGGGATGCCAAGGGCCTCCATCTCTGCCCTCAGGGAGCAACCAGCAAGTGGCATGCTGGCAGGGACATGGGAACGATACCGGAGTGTGAGACGTGTGTGCATAGGACGGCAGGAACCCAGCTCAGGAAAAGGAGGCTTTCACGCAGACAGCATTAGTGAAGGTGGACATGGACAGGAGACGGTTGTCCAAAATGGTGATCTCCTGTGTTTAAAGATCACCCCCAGCTACAAAAGCGGGAATGGTTGTATGAGGAGAAACGGGGAGCGGAAATGAGCTAAGAGACTCAGAGGCACGGGGACCCAGACAGAATAGAACATAATGCCACCTCCTGCCTACGATCCTCTCACTCCATCCAGGACAGCAGGACATGTGCCAGGATAATTCATTGAGATGATCAGTTATGTCTTCTTCCCTCTGTATCTCCCTCCCTCTCTCTCTCTCATTCCTGAATGACGCGGAGATTGTGTTCCCTCGTTCTTCTGAAACAGACCTTGATTCCAGGCTGAGAGTCAACAGGAGGTTCACTTACATGGCATTTGAAAGCTGGATGATCCTCTCTGGCTGCAGGAAGGGAAAAGGAAGGATCAGAGGAGTCAACTGCAAGGAGACTGGGGGCAAAGTCCTCTGAGCTTCTGCAAGAGCCCAGGAATAGCCAGAAAAGAAGAGCCAGCACGCTGTTCTCACTGCTCCCAGAATCCTCGTTTCCCAAGCCCTGCACATCATCACTTTGTGGGTTTTTTAATTTTTTTTTTTTTCTGGCTCTATGTGAGTGATCACATCATCGTGATTATCTGTGTCATGAAGATCTTTTTTGTACAGTTCTTCTGTGTATTCTTGCCATGTCTTCTTAATATCTTCTGCTTCTGTTAGGTCCAATATAAATTTTTTTATATTGAAGAATAGTTGATTTACAATGTGGTGTTAGTTTCAGATGTACAGCAAAGTGATTCAGTTGTACATGTGTCCCTGAGGGCTCAGTCGCTTCAGTTGTGTCCAGCTCTTTGCAACTCTGTGGACTGTTGCCCACACGGCTCCTCTGTCCATGACATTCTCCAGGTGAAAATGCTGGAGTGGGTTGCCATGCCCTCCTCCGGGGATCTTCCTGACCCAGCGATTGAACCTCTGCCTCTTACATCTCCAGCACTGGCAGGTTCTCTACCACTAGGGCCACCTGGGAAGCCCTCAGTTATACATACGTATTATGTATGTTCTTTTTCATATTCTTTTCCATGATGGTTTATTACAGGATAATGAGTATGGTTTCCTGGGCTATACGGTAGGTCCTTATCATTTATGTCATTTTTGAAAAATACCAGGTTATTTCCACCAAATTAAAAAAGTTGAAGAAATAGCCAGTGAAGTTTGGAGAGGATTTTTCCTTAGAACACAACAATGGTACCTTTTAATATAACGAAAACATGAGATGCTTAACATGTCTTCACTATCTATTTTCTACATGGTAGTTTGTATCTGTTAATCCCAAGCTCCTAACACATCACATCTTTTGCATCTGGCACAGGAGCTGAAGTGACCCATTTCCCCGGTATTCTCCATTCTGGCTCCACGGGTGTGCCCCTGCCACCCTCCCCTTGTCGTGTGATAAGGGTATATTTTCTGGGGACCTCGGGGCCGTCCAGTCTCCACCAAGACAAAGGCTTCCAGCGGCAGGAGCCTGCTCTTGCTTCCAGTTCACTGAGCTTCACCAGCACGAGCGAGGTGTTTGTTTACTTGGCTGCACCGGGTCTTAGTTTCAGCATGGAAAGCCTTCGGTGCTGCATGTGGGACCTGATTCCCTGACCAGGGATCGAACTCCAGCCTCCTGCAATGGGAGTGCCCAGCCTTGGCCACTGGACCACCGGGGAAGTCCCCAAAGCCGGCGGGTTGTACACATTTGGCTGATACATGAACGAGTAGCTTCCTTGTTGTTTGTTGTTGGTCGCTCAGTCGTGACCAACTCTTTGCGACCCCACGGACTGCAGCCCGCCAGACTCCTCTGTCCATGGGACTTCCCAGGCAAGAATACTGGAGTGGGTTGCCGTTTCCTCCTCTCATGGAACTTCCTGACCCAGAGATGGAATCTGCATCTCCTGCACGGGCAGGCAGATTGTTTACCACTGAGCCACCTGGGAAGCTCTGAGGGGGCTTCCTTTGCTTTCCCTATTTTATTCTCATCACAGATTTCTCTTAAGATTTCATCAGAATGCTTCCCTTGCCAGCCTTACAGTGGGGCCCCTTTGTCTATGGATAATTTGGGAGTCCTGAGCTTGGTGTTCAAGATGTGGCTCCAGTTTACACTAGCCTCCACACCCATCCATACCACCCACTGCTCCAGGACACACTGAACTGCTTGCTTTGGCTGCTGTCATTGTACTTTCTCTGAGTCCTGTGCACAGTATTTTATATATATTATTCCATTCATCCTTTGCAAGGGCTCTGTGGATAGGCACTAGCTTTATCCCCATGATTCCTGCTTTTATGGAAGAAACCGAGGCTTAAATAATCCACCTAAGATGGAGCAGCAAAAGGAGAAGGGGGCGGCAGAGGATGAGATGGCTGGATGGCATCACTGACTCAATGGACATGCGTTTTGAGCAAACTCCGGGAGATGGTGAAGGACAGGGAAGCCTGGTGTGCTGCAGTCCCTGGGGTCGCAAAGAGTCAGACACGACTGAGCAACTGGACAACAAAAACGTGACGGAGCAGCTCCTGAATGCCACATCCAAGCCCTGACTACCCCCCGCCCCGCACCTGTCTGCCACCGGAGTCCTCGTTTTTAACCCCCACTAAGCAGAATCTACCCTGTGTTTTTACATCCTGAGCTTGGCCTGTGAGCAGGCTCGTCTCTGAACCTAGAAGAGTCCTTCCTCCTCTCCACGTGTCTTTTACCCTTGGAGTCCCAGCCCCACCCACTCTGTGCTTAGTCGCTCAGTCGTGTCCGACTCTTTGCAACCCCATGCACTGTAGCCTGCCAGTCTACAATCCTTGGTCCATGGGGATTCTCCAGGCAAGAATACTGGCATAGGCTCCTACTCCAGCCTCCACGAGGCTTTCCCCCCCTCTGCTGAGTCACCTTTTCCTGGGCACCCTCGGACGCGTTCTGATTGAAGCAGCATCGGTTGGGCAGGTGGCTCCTCCACTCAGGGCCGTGAGCTCTTGCTAGGCAAGAACTGCAGTCTATTCATAAAATTAGCGTCCAAGTCGCCACTCCTATTGACATCCCGCGGATCTCAACCTCCGTGATGAAGGAAGTGGCCACAAGGGGGCACTACCAAAGGGCCTGACGATGGATCGCCCTGACTTCAGCCTGGAGACCCTGCAGGGCCCAGAGGAACAAGCGTGTAAAGGAAATGGAAAGTGCTCACAGTACTGTATTGTATATTTGAAACTTGTCTGAGCGAGTGTATTTTTTTAAAGTCTCCACCACATAGTTGTACCTCTGTGAGGTTATTGCTGTATTATCTGACCTTATTTTGGTAATAAGTTTGCATATATATATATGTATGTATGTATATATGTGGCTTCCCTAGTAGCTCAGCTGGTAAAGAATTTGCCTGCCATGCAGGAGACCCTGGTTCGATTCCTGGGTCGGGAAGATCCCCTGGAGGAGGGCATGGCCTACTGGAGTAGGAGCCTATGCCAGGATTCTTGCCTGGAGAATCCCCATGGACCGAGGAGCCTGGCGGGCTATAGTCCATGGAGTTGCAAAGAGTCAAACACGACTGAGCGACTAAGCACAGTATATATAAAATCATTATATCATACACCTTGAACTTATACAATGTTATATGTCAATTATATCACAATAAAGCTCGAAAAAGGAAAAGTACTGAGCCAAAAAGGTAAATAACAATGTGAAGTATAGGAGGAAATTTGGATGAAAGTTATCAAACATGTTTTGGGAAGTTTCTGAAAATTTTCAAAGTTTTTCAAAAATTTGGAAAACACAGGGAAATAGCTTTTTTCCCCTGCTAAGTGTTCTTTGCTCTTCTTGATAAGATATTTACACCTTTGGTTTCCCAAGCACAATTTTATTTGCCAATCAAGAAGCACATAACACATTCTATAAGGAAGAAGTCCATCTATGTGTAAAAATAAGGTTAAAAATATAACTCATGCTATTTCCTATTATTTTCCAAATTTTGTTACTTTTCTCCCTCCACCCTCCTAATTGCTGTGTATGAATTTAAAATGTTTTTAATCAAGAATTATGTATTATATAATTTTTGTTGCTTTGTTATTGTTATTTAGCTGGGTTTTTCCAATTAAAAATGACTGCTGCTGCTACTAAGTCGCTTTAGTCGTGTCCGACTCTGTGCGACCCCACAGATGGCAGCCCACCAGGCTCCTCCATCCATGGGAGTTTCCAGGCAAGAGTACTGGAGTGGGGTGCCATTGCCTTCTCCAAAAATGACTAGAAGACCATAAAAATGTCAAGATGTGTTACCTTCCTGGCATTCCTGGAGATCAGAGGGCCCCACAGTAACCCTGGGGAAGGAGTGGGGAGGGTCAGGTCGGATGGAGAAGAACAGAGGTGGCCAGTGAGTGCTGGTGGCCACAGCTCACTAATTCGTGGGATGCGTCAGGATGGATGTGAGAGCGGACCATAAAGAAGCCTGAGCGCCAAAGAACAGATGCCTTCAAAATGTGGTGCTGGAGAAGACTCTTGAGAGTCCCTTGGACAGCAAGGTGATCCAACCAGTCCATCCTAAAGGAAATCAACCTTGAATACTCATTGGAAGGACTGATGCTAAAGCTGAAGCTCCAATACTTTGGCCACCTGATGGGAAGAGCCAACTCATTGGAAAAGACCCTGATGCTGAGAAAGAGTGAGTGCAGGAGAGAAGGGGGCAGCAGAGGATGAGATGGTTAAACATCACTGACTCAGTGAGTTTGAGCAAACTCCGGGAGGTAGTAAAGGACAGGGAAGCCTGGAATGCTGCAGTCCATGGGGTCACAGAATCGGACACAACTTAGCAACTGAACAGCAAGGAACAATTTAGGGATAAGATTTTGAACAAGAGTCCTGCTGGCTGGGATGGGATGGGTGGGGGCAGGAGCAGGGCGGGGGTTGGGGAAGGATTCTGACGCAGGTTTGAGAAGGTAACAGAGACTGTGGTGACAGAGAAGAGGAAGGACCTGTGGGGCCTTCACTTCATTTCCCTTGGGTCTTACTCACCTGCCCCTCACATTCCTCCTTCCACCCAGGAACACTCATCTGGCTTTCAGATGTGAACTCCTCATCTGCCCAGCCTCCTCTCTGGACAGTCATCCATTGCCCACTGCCCTATCCCGTCCACACAGGACTTCCGGGGGATGCAGAAGAGGAGCAAGGGGTGCTTCTCTCAGAGCCTTCCTGCCTCACCTGGGTCTCCAGGGAGAGTCAGTGATGAATTTCAGGCTGAGCAAGGGACTTCCCTGATGGGCCAGTGGTTAGGACTCTGCACTTCCACTGCTGAGGGTGTGGGTTCAATCCCTGGTCAGGGAACTAAGATCCCATAAGTGGCGTGATGCAGCAAAAAAAAAAAAAAAAGAAAGAAATTTTAGGCCAAGTGAGAGGGGCGCCCGTACCTGTCTGCAGGTTCTCTGTGGTCGGGGCTGTGCTGGGTACTGTAGCAGCCCTGGTCTATATCCATAAGATACAATAAAAGCCCACACCCCTACTTGTGAAGGTCAAAAATGTCCTCAGAAATCGCCTAAGGTCCTAGTCGTCCTCAACAGAGATTATTGCCTATGTTGTGAGCATGCTCAGTCACCCAGTCGTGTCTGACTCTTCCCTCAGCCCCACCTGCCCCTTCAAACACCTGCAACAGCCTCCCTCCCCTAGAGCATCCATCCTCCCCTGACCTCACCTACCCACTCACTCACCTGAATTCTGACTGACGCCCCTCACAGCTCAGCTCTCGCTGGAATGAGTCCCCTTATCCACCCTGGGCCCTGATCTGTGCCCCCATGGGACCCCTGGACTTCCTCATTCATGCCTCTTAATCACAAATTGCTGAATTATTCCTTTAATATCTGTCTTCCTTGCTAGTATATGAGCCCACAGATAACTGATCACAGCAATATTGTTGGGGCCAGTGTGGTATCTGGGCACACAGCAGGAGCTCAGAGATGTTAACTGCATGGATAAACACAAGGGTGAGATAAAGAGGGCACGGGACCAGGTGGCTCTTCCAGCAGAAAGTGAAAGTGAAAGTGTCCTTCGCTCAGTTGTGTCCGACTCTTTTGCAACACATGGACGGTAGCCTGCCAGGCTCCTCTGTCCATGGGATTCTCCAGGCAAGAATACTGCAGTGGGTTGCCATGCCCTTCTCCAGGGGATCTTCCCCACCTAGGGATCGAATCCAGGTCTCCTGCACTGCAGGTGGATTCTTTACCATCTGAGCCACCAGGGAAGCCCTCTTCTAAGAGTGTAGGTTTATTCAGAACCCATCATTGCTCAGCTGAAGACACACTGCCATTCATCCCCCCCAGGGCCTGTGGAGGAGGCAGAAGAGGGTGGGGTGTGGGTGCAGGGGTGAGGGGTGGGGTGGAGGGGCTGATGATGGTGGGGGCCAGCGCACAGAAAGGAGAGAAGGGGTCTCTCTCTCACCAGGCTGGGTGATCTTGGGTAAGAAACTTACACTCCCTAGCCTTTTTCTTCTTTTAACCCATGAAAAGATTTTTAAAAATGATTTATAAAGTCTCTCTTGGCCCAAATGTTCTACAAGTTCAGTCATCCTTCTAGACCAGGGCTCTGCAATGTCGGGGTTGCCTGGGTAGATTCCTGGGCCCACCCAGGCCTAGATGCTGGGAGTGTGGCTTGGAATCTACACTTTAATACATTCACGGGTGATTTTTATATTTTTAATGCAAGTCCGTGAGAGGCTAGGGAACTGTTTCTGCCTTGTTCACTCACATGCCTGCCCCCAAATCTAGCCCAGGGCAGCCCAGAGACAGGTGCCCCCAAACTATTAATAATCCTGGATGGGCAAATACGTGGATGAGTAACGAAGATGATTGATGGCCCCAAAAGTGTGCACAACCAGGCTCCTGGCACACTGTGTGTGTGCACATGCTCAGCTGTGTCCAAGTCTTTGTGACCCCAGGACTGTAGCCCGCCAGGCTCCTCTGTCCATGGGATTTCCCAGGCAAGAATACTGGAGTGGGTTGCCATTTCCCCCTCCAGGGGATCTTCCCAGCCCAGGGATCGAACCCAGGTCTCCTGCATTGCAGGTGGATTCTTTATCAGCTGAGCCACCAGGGAAGCGTCTGGCCCACCAGGGCTTCCCTGGTCTACCATGGCTGACAGTATCGTCCTTCTCCCTCCTTGGCTGTATTTCCCCTTCTGTAAAATACAGAATGGATGAAGCGACCCATGTGACTACTTCCAGCCTTAAAAATCCACAGCACCATGCACTCCTGCTTTCTCTCTCCAATTTGCCTTCCTCCTCGAGAGGAGAAAAAGAATCCACAGCCCAAAGATTTGTTGTCGGTTTTAATAGGAGGGGTGGAGTCCAACAGTTTAGAGGAACGTATAAAAAGACCTTTTCCTTTTTGCTGGAACACGATATGGTTTGTGCATAGCACATACATATTAAAAAAAAAATAGAAGCATCACATTTTACAAGCACATGACTGAACAAATCCTGCGTTTTCCTACCCGCTAAACCCAGGCTCTGCCCTGGGATGCAGCCTGAGGTACTGATTGATTTATATGAATAGGAAGGAGAACCCACGTGAGGACCCAGTGGTGTGGGTGCTGGACTCTGCCGTTCAGTGGGGCATCCCCACACGGTCTGTGTGAGCTGTCTGCCGGGTGGACCAGATTCGGGAGGCTGTGGGCACAGTCACTCCTGCCTCCTGTCCAGGGCAGAGGACACACCGGTTCTGGGGCAAGCACAGATGTCAGTGTTTCCATCTACTCTTCTGGCCCTGACCCTAACTTTCCTACTGTTGGCATTTTCCTGGGAGGTAGCACAATGAATGGTTGGGTTCTTGCTGAAAGGAGAGTATAGAAATACTAGCTACCCACTTCGCAGGTGCGGGAGGGGTGGGGGGCAGAGAACACCTCCTTGGTGGTGACGGACCCAGAGCCCTTGGGGGAAAGCGTTGGGATAGAAAGAGGTAGGAGCGATCTAGCTTGTGTCCACGTGAAAAGGGACAAAAAGGAAAGGGAGGGCAGAGAGCTCATCCCCGAGGCCAGTGCCCGCGTCTGGTTTGTACTCGCAGCCGTGGCCCAGAGTGGGCAAAGGCGAGGGAAGTCCAACTCTGGGGGGAAGGAGGCTGGCAGCTTACGATCTCGCGCATTTCCTTCCTCCCCTAGGACTCTCTCAGGATGAGGAAGGGTCCGAGATCCAGGACGAGAGAGGGGCGGAGCCAGCCTGGGCTGGAGAGTCCCACCTGCTTCTGGATAGGATGGGAACTAGGAGAGAATTCCGGGCCTGGGGAGAAAGCGGTGTGCCTGAAGGAGAGAAGTTTGTCGCCTGGAGCAGAGGACAGGAGAACCTCTCCTCCTTCTTAAGCCCCAGAACAGCCCTGACCACGGGCCTGGGGTGTGCGTTGGAGGTGCGGTGGGATGTGGGGGCGGAGGGGAAGGTACGAAGGAGAAGAATGATGGAGTGTCCATCACAAAGTTGTACGCTGCTTTTCCACTGGGAAGTGGGGAGGGAGGGGTCAGGAGGCAGTGAGTGACCTACAGGAACAAGCAGGGCGTTTTCTGGTTTCCTCTGCGGTCCACCCATGGCTGCCCGAGGAGGGGGTAGATTCTTCAGGGGCCTGGCCCCCCTTCTTTGTCCTGAGCTAAGTCGTCCAGCTGAGAAGCCACCTTCAGGGCGTGCACCTTGCTGCTCTCTTCTGCATCGTTTGTTCTTGAAGGGGTAACAAGGCAGTCTCTGGGCTCCTGGAGCCCCGCCTTTGCCTGGAGCTCCTGGAGGTGGTTTGGGATGGAACAGAGGCCATTTAGCTATAAAAACTGCATGAACCAGGGTCACAGCTTAGGATCTGGTGGAGGGAGGACCCAAGACATTCTTAGTCCGTGCTTGGCGGGAAGGTGGGGTCCACCTCTGATCCCCTGCTTCTGCCACCTCCCTGCAGCCGTTTGGATCCAATGGGGCTGACAGCTGAGCATGGGCCTCGGTTGGGGATGAGCAAGGAGAGAACTCTGCACACCGGTGCAGACCTCCCTCTGTTTCTGCCCCGATCCCATGTCTATGGATGGGGGTTGATTTTCCCCTAAGCTCAGTTGCTCACAGGTCAGACGGAAAGCCCTGGGAGAATTCCTCTGGATGGGAAGGATGTTAAAGAGTCAGTGATTCAGCCGTACATCAGAGGTGATCTTTGAAGTACGGAAACTCTAGTACACCATGGGCCCGGGTACCAGTGAGAACAGACACCCAGCTGCCCACAGGGATGTCGGACAATGCGTTATACTGGAGTGACGGGCATCAAGCCTGCCCGGTCCCGGGCATTTGAGAGCTTCTCATCCTCCCTTCCAGCATCAGAGATGGGAGTGGACATTTGGGGAAACTCCTGGTCAGGATTTGGGCACTTTTATAAGCCTCTAAGGGGCTGCAGGAAAGATCTAACCATCTGAGGCCTCATGACTCTCCTTAGAAGAGCCTTCTCCTGCCAAGAGAGTGCAGCACCTGGGGGAGAAGGGAACCAATATTTTGGGACCTGTGACTTCCTTCTCCTCTTCAGATTGTGGTCCATCCGTCCCCACCCAGAACCCCTACACGCCACTGCATCCTATTGGGAGCTGACCCATCACTCAGGTTGTGAGTGCATCGGTTTCCAACATACCCTGTTAAACAGACCAGTTACTCAGGACAAGACCTCCTGAAGAACAATCTGTTTTGTCCCCTGCCTCCAAGCAGACCTACACTTGAAATATTCCAAACAGTCAAGATGGACCAATGGTTTCCCCTTCTGCTTGACCAAGACCCCAGCTCCATCCAGTTTCTATTCAAGACCTGGCTGTGTTCTCTCTCATCCTGAGCTCTCATTGTCTGTTGCATCTTTGCTCACTTTGGTGCAGCCTCTTGTCCCTCCCCCAGCACATGTCTGCCCTGATATGTGCCGGGCAGAGGAGGTGACCAGCAGGGTGTCTCTCCCTTGGATCGTCAGCCCCTGACTTCAGCTCATCCCGGCTCTATCTATAGCTGGACACATCTGCAAATAGAGAGGTGTGTCAAAGGTGAGGATATTTGCAGCAGAGGAAGGGCTGGTCTTGCTGGCCGGGGCCTCTGAGAGTCACAGAGGGTGTCAGCTCATTTTGTAACCCGCCCGTCCACGTCCGCCGAAAATATGTGTGCTCCGACACGGGTCTCTCTGGTTTCAGATTTAGGAACGTCCCAATGGCTCAGGCATCCAAAGGCTTCAGGCGGACAACATTTATAGTCACTTGGGGCACCTCTGCTTTAAATACTCTCAAAGGCCAGGAGGCAAGAAGGCATTGTGGCAGCAAGGAGCCGCTTCAGCTGGGCTGCTCCATTTCACCGGATTATCACTCTTCTCCTACTGGAGGGGGTTAGGGGGGCAAACTCCGGACATCACGATGCCCAATTCCGCTGCATCCAGGCACCGGTGCGTGTGTGGGGGAGGTCGGCTGAGAAGGAAGTGAGAGTATCAGATGAGAACTTGGGTGAGTTTCCTGGACGTTACTGGAGAGGAATTAGCATCTGAAGTCTGAAACCTCTCTACTTCCTTCATGACCTATTTTGTGCCCCTCGATGCTCGCCAAAGAGGTTGCCATTATTAGGATCCTTGTCATCTGAGGTTAAAATAAGACCCAGTTCAACGTGGAAAAGTTACGGGCAGGCAGCCTGGCCCCAGCTTGTTCTTGGAGCCGCGCGCAGCACTTGAGTCCTCCGGGCAGAAAGGTTCTCTCTAGGACGCCCCATCCACTCTGCTGCTTCTAGCCAGTTTTCTCCCAGTAGCCTCACACACTGCTCCGACCTTCTCCTCCAAAAAAAAGGGGACATTGTCTCCCCCAGCTTCCCCAACAATGTGTCCCAGGGCCCCAGAGCCCTCACACCCAGGATGCCTCGAGTGCCCACTCAGTCTTTCTGTCTGCAGCTAAATCTTACGCCCTGTCACCCTGTCCTCTCTGCACTTTAGAGGACAGCTGCTTCCTGCCCCCGCCTCCGAGGCAACCCACGCGGTCAGCAGCCTCTGCGAGGGAAGGTGATTGGAAAGAGGCAGAATGGGAGCACGCATCGATCCTGCTGGCTGACAGGTGACATTCTTGCAGGCAGATTCCGGTGATGCCTGGAGGAAGAAACCTGTTCGGAGATGCCCAGATGCCTAGGCTCTGATGATATAGACTGAGATGTCTGTACGTATAGACTGAGATGTATGGATATACATCAGCACACACACTTCATCCCCTCCTTTTCCAGTGCCCAGGGTCCTCTTCCACGAGTTTCTCTGGACTTTCTCCCCTCAGTTGAGGTCAGAGCGTGGGATCAATCCATTGCCATTCTAGGAGCCCGTCTGCAACCCCTCCCTTGGGTGGGTCACACGCCATGGGGTCCGGTGGCTCTGGGTACCGGCTCAGGTCTCCCCCCTCCCAAGCAGAGAAGGAGCTCGACTCAGGAGGCATAGGGGGAAGGGGAACTGTCCACTTGTGCAAAATTCCAACAGAAGACGTTGCTTTCCACCTGTGAGCCTTCCTCCGGGGTCCTCATATCCTAGGGAGGAAGTGTGTGACAGTCATGGTGGGGGACACCTTGCTGCCCCGCTTCACCCTTCCGTATTTGCTCAGCGCGATGTAGGCGCCTCGGTACAGGTCCGACTCGTAGGCATTGTAGTTGTTGGGCAGGAGGGTCTCTCTGAACTTGCACTCTTCTTGGAAGCTGGGCTGTGGAGGAAACGAACAAACGGCAGAGCATCAGTGATGAATGAAGCCCAGCAGGCCTCGGGCCCCTCGCCTCCCTGAATCGGATGACCGCTGGAAGCTCTGAGCTACCCTGGGTAAGCAGAAGCCTGGAGCTGAAAACAGGAGGGCCTTCGGAGCTCTCGTGGGCCCCCCTCACCTTCTCCCTCTTCATTATGAGAAAACTCAGGCCCAGGGATGTGGGTGGACGGCCTGTGTCACATGGAGAACGGGGGTGCTCCGGGCTGCCAGTCGTGGGCACTCAGTCTCCTAAACACCTGGATGATAATTTATTATGTTCAGAGACAGGACCAGGAAGGGACAGAGAAAGCTGTCTTCTCGAGTCTGCTGGGAGAGGATCTAGTGGAGCAGGACTGGGGACTGGGGTTTGATCAATGGCTCCACTTGTGTGGCCTTGGGGCAGCCGTCTCTCCTCCAGACCTGTTTCCCTTCTCTGCACTCCGCGTGCTGGGGGACCATCAAGAGGGGCAGGTGAGTGGAGGTTGAGACGGACAACTTTCTAAGGCCTTCCCAGCACTCCTACGTCTGGTTATTATGGTAATTCTCTCTGCAGTTGGATCCCTCCTCCCATCTTTCCCAGGTTAAGGCCCAGGTGTGCTGCCCTTCAAAGGCCCATCTTCGGCTTTGATTTTGAGCCCGGAGGTGCCTGGTGTCACCTGTGCGTGCGTGCTCAGTCGTGTCCGACTCTTGGCGACCCCATGGACTGTAGCCCACCAGGCTCCTTTGTCCATGGGATTCTGCAGGCAAGAATACTGGAGTGGGTTGCCATGACCTCCTCCAGGGGATCTTCCTGACCCAGGGATAGAACCCATGTCTCATTATGTCTCCTGCATTGGCAGGTGGGTTCTTTACCACTGAGCCACCGGGGAAGCCCTGGTGCCCTCTAGGAATCCACCGTTCTCCAGACAAAGGCAGGAATGAGATGGTGATGGGCAGAGACTTTATGGGGAACAGAGCTGGTTCCCTCTGTGACCCATGGTGCTGTGGAGTCTGGGGCTGGTGATGAAGGGTCCCTGCTGGAGCGAGTTGTGTGAGGACCAACTTGTTCAGAAACTGAGGGCCAGGCTTCCTGCCACACATCGACAAGTTCAGCCCCAATAAATCACCCACGTCCTCCTTTATTCCTAGAAGAGGGGGCCCTCCATTCAAAACCACCCAGGTCACTGCCCCCGGCTGGGGGGATTTCTGGGCTTCAGGTGGAGGTCGCTCCCTTGGGGGGCCAGAAAGCCTGGGATCTGGTCTTTAGAGAAATGCAGAATGAAACAGAGACAGAGCTGAGCATAATACCTGACTCCTTCCTGCCGGCTGAGGCCATCGGCTATAAAAAACCCACTCAATGGCTGAGCGGCTGTGCCAGGGGTGTCGTCTGACCTTCTCAAGAGGAATCGTACTACGAGCGCCTGGCCTTACCCTGCTGGTGTGGGGTGGACGAGAGCCTCTTTCTCTGATGAACAAGGGTGATGAGCTGGCTCCTCAGGACTCCGAGTGGACCAGTCTGACAGCACTGAAAACAATGCACCATCCCAGGGGACTCCTAAACACAGTTCCCTGAGACAAGGACTGCATCCTTTTGAGCAGGTGACACTGGATGAATGATGCTGTGATAGGGGCTCATGGATGCCCACAAAGGGATAGCTCTTGGATGCAGCGAGAGCCAGTGAGGGGCAATGGGCATTGTCTAGGTAATACGCTGGGTACCACTCACCCATCCCTCTGCCACCCCTCGTTGAATGAAGGTCCCTTCTCTTTCCCTCACACACCCCTGGGTTACTGTTGACAAGGCACCTCCCTGTGATGTTCATTTCCTGGAGACGACCCTGCAAGTCTGCACCAGCCGTGTCAACTGGCTTCTGAATATCGCACCAGGGAGTTCTGTTTTTCACAAGTTTTTATCTTTCTTGCCATGGGTACTCAAAAATATTTGCAGAATGAAGAAAGGAATGTCCCAAAGCAGGAAAAAGAAACTAATCAAAGTAGGCGAAGCATATGTGACGACTCACCTCTTATTTAGCTATGTGAACTTGACAAGTGATTTCACCTCCTAAACCTCAGCTTCCTCATCCGTAAAATGGGAGCAGTGAGGACAGTTCTGTCACAGAATTGGAGGGAGCATTCACTGAAATAATGCATGGTATAAAGTGAAAAATAATTGCTATTGCCATAATGATTCTCCTCCAACTGATTCATAGATTAGTTGAAAGTAAAAGCACTGAAGGCCTTGTCTTACCTGGGATCATCATTCCTGTAAAACTTGCTGTGGGGGCTTACCTGGTGGTCTAGTGGTTAAGAATCTACCTGCTAATGTAGGGGACATAGGTTTTCCAGACATCCCTGGTCTGGAAAGATTCCATGCACCTTGGAGCATCTGAGCCCGTGAGCCACAACTATTGAGCCTGTGTTCTAGAGTCTGGGAGTGGCAACAGCTGAAGCCTGCACACCCTAGAGCCCGTGCTCCGAAACAAGAGAAGTCACCACAATGAGAAGCCCGTGAACCACAACGGAGAGCTGACCCCGCTCTCCACATCTAGAGAAATGTCCCCACAGCAACCAAGACCCAGAGCGGCCAAAAATAAACAAAGTTTAAAAAAAGCTGCAGTGGGTTGTAGGACAAGTTAGTTTCTAAGCCCTGCATTTATTGCCTGAGTGGTGGTAGGGGGTGAGCCTGAGGGAGGGGGGCACAGAGCTGACCAGACTCTGGCCCCACACTCCTGGGGCCTCTCGGGACACAGGGGGTCGGGGGAACCACAGGACCTAAGGCTGTCCATGGGTAAAGCTCCAGGGAAAAGTGAATTTGGGATCAATGCTCAAAGTTGAGCAGAAATAATGCTGCATAAATTAACAGTCTGGTGCAGCTCAACAAACAGAATACGATCCAGAAGTAAATCCAAACATGAACATAAAATGAATATAAAATAAAAGTGGCAATTCCAATCACCGGAGAAAACATGGTGTTGGAAGAACTGGATACTATCTTATATGATAATAATAAAATTTGATGTATGATTTTATTCCTAACTCTAAAATAAATTCCAAAGGAACAAATAACTTAAGTGCTAAAAAGAGAAACTTAAGGAGAGTTCCCTGGTCGCCTAGTGGCGCTTTCACTGCCAAGGCCCAGGTTCAATCCCCAGTCTGGAAACTGAGATACCACAAGCCATGCAGGCGGGACCAAAGACAAGAAAAAAAGAGAGAAGAGAATCTTAAAAAAAAGTCAGAAAGCTCTTTCTAAGCAGGACACAAAAACTAGAGGCCATTATTGAAACCCAAGAGGAATAAATTAGACTTCTGCCTGGAAAAAAAAATCAACTTAAAATAAGAACGTAAACAGCAAACTGAATAAAAAAACATTTACAATGCATTATACTATATAATATAGTTTGCAATAGATTAAATTTTGCTATTATACTCAGAACCATGAACTGACTAAAATGGATGTTTTTAGACAGTTTACAGAAAAGGAAATACAAGTAGCATTTAAACATAAGAAAATACGCCTAACTCAGTCGTGTCCGACTCTTTGTGACCCCGTGGACTGTAGCCCGCCAGACTCCTCTGTCCATGGAAATCTCCAGGCCAGAATACTGGAGTGGGTAGCCATTCCCTTCTCCAGGGGATCTTCCCAGCCTGGGAACCTGGGTCTCCTGCATTGCAGGCGGATTCTTTACCATCTGAGCCACCAGGGAAGCCCTAAAGGAAAGATAAACCACAACTGTGTGATCACATTTTTAATTGCCGGATTGCAAAGAGAACTGTGTTGGATAAGAGGCATTCATTGGTGAGGGCATGGGGACTAGGAGTTCTCGTTGGATGTGCTGGTGTGTGTATTGTTGTAACTTCTGTCAAGAGAAAATTTACAATATGTATTAGAATAAAATAATAACTACAGTTTTGGTTAGTGCTTCCACTTCTAGGAATTTATCTTACAGGCTCACTCCCACGCGTGTATAAAAGTCACGCACTGCAGCAGCATCTATAACAGTGAGAGACCGGAAACAGCCTCAGGGTCTATCAGGCGGGCGGCGCTCCGCTCAGTGATGGGACAGCCACACACAGAATGCTCTCAGTCATAAAAAACCAGAACCCCTCTGTGCACTGTTTGGAGATGGCCCCTAAGGCATACGGTTCAGTGGAGAAGCAAGATTCAAACACTGAGTAGTTTGCTCCTGTTTGTGTGATTTTAAAATATGATGCCAACATAAGCACACACATAGGGATGCTGGTTCTTCCTAGGATGGTTGGCACATGAGGGCTAGGGACAGTGCTGCCCTGGGGACAGTCTGGGTCTTTGAGACAACACTGAAAGGGA
>NW_011494785.1:2357730-2360190 GCF_000754665.1 Bison bison bison | reverse complement strand
AGCCCTGTCCAGCCCCCTGTCCACCCACCAATTGGTTTTAACTTTTTATGACCCTGGAGAGCACCCCGCCCGCCAGTTTCCAGAAGAATTCATTTCTGATCTAAACGGTGGTCAAGGGAGAGGTTTCACGTGAGGTTTGCAAACTCTGATTCCCTCGTGGCTCAGATGGTAAAGCCTTTACCTGCAATGAGGGAGACCTGGGTTTGGTCCCTGTGTCGGGAAGATCCCCTGGAGAAGGAAATGGCAACCTGCTCCAGTACCCTTGCCTAGAAAATTCCATGGATGGAGGAGCCTGGTGGGCTGCAGTCCATGGGGTCGCAAAGAGATGGACACGACTGAACGACTTCACTTTCTTTGCAAACTCTAGAGAGGAAATCAGATCTTGGGCAGAGGTCTCCAGGGACAGGACAGGAAGAGAGAGGAATTGAGCCAGATTGGAGCCAGAAATTCAGAGCATTTGCCCTGATCCAATAGAAGAATCTAGCTTTTGCTAAGGTCTAGATCTTCTAAAACATATTTGTTTAAATGTGCACGATGGTGGTGTTATACATGGTGCTTTGGTCTCTGCTCATCAGGTTTTGATATTCAACTTCCACCCCCAGCTTTTCAGAAAGTTTCCAACCTCTGTTTCTTTCCTCCAGCCCACTTCACGTCCCTAGCCTTCCCCACGTTGTGTGAGTTGCTCAGTTGTGTCATAGTCTTTCCAGTCCCACGGACTGCAGCCCTCCAGGCTCCTCTGTCCATGGGATTCTCCAAGCAAGAATACTGGAGTGGGTTGCCATTCCCTTCTCCAGGGGCGCTTCCTGACCCAGGGATCGAATCCGGGTGACCCACATTGCAGGCAGATTCTTTACTGTCTGAAGCCTTCCCCAGAATTCTGTGTGAATCCAAAGTGAGAAGAGACATGGATGAAGTTGCTTTGAAAGCCTCTGTGCCTCTCCCTGGCCCCTTCCTCTCTGAGCCCCTCTGCTCCATCCCTGGTGTTCAGGTGGCCACGCGGCTGGGGGCAGGAGGCCAAGACCGTGGCCCTGAACTCTTCCCTCCAGCTGATGCTCCACGGCCCCACGGATGCTCAGGCTGGCATCGGGACCAGCCCCTCACTTCATCTCACCATTTGTGTCCCTGAGCCGAGTCTCATGGCTCAGGAATGTTGGCTCCTCAGCTCTGGTGAGAAAAGCCAAGCAAACGCCGTGTTAAGAAAAGCAGCTACCGTATATTATTACTTGAACAAATGAAAATAATTCCCCTGGATCACATTGCCAGGGCCTGCCAGGCCCCAAGCTCCAGCATGACAATGTCTTAAATTCCACGTAGGTCTAATCGGACTTCTGAGGACCCGAGCTCTAAAGCGTTTAGCTCTGGCAGTGGAGAGGGGGCATTTTGCATGGGTGGGTGGGACATACAGGGGTCTTGGCATGAGTTACTGCTGGTGGAAATGCCCCTCAGAGCCTGAGGTGGACCAGACAGCCATCCCAGACTCTGGTCTTTGTTCACTAGGTCACCGGACTGATGGAAGTGTCTCCTTGTCTTTAAAGTTCTTTCTTCTAGGGCTGCCTAGGCCATTTTCCCCCTTTACTCTTGGTTGTCTATGGGCATGGGAGTTGGGGAGGGGGTTGCATGGATAAGGAGTGGGGAGGTAAGAAGAAACCCAGAGAACTCTTTGTCCCAAGACCCTCTCCTCCTGGAGCCCAACTGCTGCTTTCTCAGTCCCTAGCTGAAATGGAGAAACAGCACCTCCTGGCTCTGAAGACGCCTGTCCTTTCTAATCCCCGTTCCTAACACACAATTGCATAGGCAACTTGGAAGCGTTTGAAGATGCCTCCACCGGGCCTGTCGTGCTTCTCACTCCTCGTTCCTGCATCGCCCTGGGTAGCAGGCAGGCTGCAGACAAAGCCATTTGGGAGACCGTCTGCAGGGCTCCTCAGGCCCCTGGCTGCAGTGCAAGCCGCCCCCAGCTCTGGGGTCCCACCTCTGACCCTTCCACATATTGTCAGCACCAGTGACCCTTTGCCCCATCCGCTCAGACTCCATCTCCCGCTAGGGGAGAGAAGCAGTTAAGAGCAAGAGAAAGACCTGATCCTCCCCTCCCTGCAGGTTAACGCCCCAGGTAATAACCAAAGGCCTCTGTGGATGAAATAAATGCTGTGTTTCCCTTTTGTCATGATGCCATTGATGAAAAGGATGGAGACACAGTTATTCTGAATAAAACCAAAATCACTGAGAAGCATAACTGAATCCCTAGTAGATTTTCATCACTATGTACTTTTCTCAGCTAAAGGATTATAACAGTACCACTGTTACGTGGAGATCTTTGATTTTTTTCTTTTTTAATTTTAAAAAGATCAAGGAGATTGGAACTCACTGATTCCTGCCTCCGTCCCCATCAGAGGGAGCAGAGGTCTGCGCTCAGAGGTGGTTAGAGACTTTGCCAGAAGTAAGATAGTGGCTGGGGGGGAGGGG
>NW_011494785.1:2352465-2357630 GCF_000754665.1 Bison bison bison | reverse complement strand
CTGCACAGCTGGTGCGTTTCCGCTGCAGGCCTAGGGCATCACCTGTGGAGGCAGGTCTGCACACAAGCCTGATCCACCTGAGACCTCAGAGACCCAGGGTCCCATCTTCAAAACGGAGATGAAAATCAGACACGCCTCCCAGCTGTGCTGAGGGGTGCTGTCCAGAGAGCATCCCCAGGGCACCTGGCAAATAGTAGGTGCTCAATACGGGTGAGCTGTTTATATTGTCTAAACACTGCCACAGGCTCTGCACCCTTCCTTCCAAGGGATGAGACCCGTGGGAGTCCACTCTTCAGGTGGGTTTTCTTGGCGCTTATTTTCCTACCTTGGATTTCCCTGTAAAGAATCTGCCTGCAATGCAGGAGATGTGAATTCAGTCCCCGGGTTGGGAAGATCCCCTGGAGAAGGGAATGGTAATCCATCCCAGTATTCTTGCCTGGAGAATCCCATGGACAGAGGAGCCTGGTGGGCTACAGTCCATGGGGTTGTAAAAGAGTCTGAGACGACCTAGCGAATAACACTGTTACTCATTTTCCTACCTTGCCCCCTGCCCCTTCGTCTCTCCCCCCAGCAGGGCTCCCCACCCCGAGAAGAAACCCCACTCAGGGACCACAGTAGCAGCTGAGCGTGCAGGGAAGGGAGACAGTTCCAGGGGCTTAAAGGGAAATAGTGTGAATGAAATCACCATCCATCAGGAGTCTTCCTGGCTCCGGAATCAGCTGGCAATTGTTCTTTCAGACTGTGATAACGGTCCCTGGGGGGCACTGCAGGGTAAGGGGAGGGGGTTTAGGAGCATCTGGTGGGGCTGGGACTCCAGGGAGGACGTCTCCCCTCCAAGAAGGTGCCCTTGGGCAGACGCCCCTGGGAGGTATATGAGGGGAGGAGGTGAAGGTGTACATGGTGGGCAGGGCTCTTCCCAGGGAAGCCCCCCTTTTTCCTGGACTTTGTCTCTTCAGTGAGTCCTGTGGACCTCCTTTGAAGTCATCTGCCCAGGAGTGAGGGGTCAGCCTATGCTTCAGAGTCTCCCCCTCCTCGTGGTCCCAGAATGCTCTGTCCACTCTCAGTGCTCCTGCTGGTCCCAGTCTCCCTGGCTTCTCCTACGGAGACCCCAGGTTTCAAGTGGGAAGTGGTCACAGTGACCCTCTGTTTGCACCCTTCCCCCACCTCACAGTTAAATTTTTTTCAGGATAAGGAGAAAGAAATACTAAATAGCTTGTTAATGATGGTGGCAGAGATAAGGGTTGATGTAATCTGTGCTTCCTTCCAAAAGATTCACTTTGCGGAGAAGCTCAGAGCCAACTGCCCCCATTCCTGGCTCTGCAACCAGTGGGATCCAGGCAACACTCACGTGGCTGGGAAGGGGCTGTTGGGGACCATCCTCGTACCACGCGGGGCACTGGCTCCATCGAAGCCCTGCTGGCCCCAGGGACCACCCCCCTCTCCATCACACATGCAGAGAGCGGTGAAAAGGACATCTGAGGATCCCCGTTGCAGACCAGTTTCATCTCCCTGCAGCCTTCAGCACTGGTGTGACCCTCGGCCAGCAAGAATTCCCTGCCCTGCAAAGCCCATGTAGCCTGGTGGCCCCTAAGCCTGCTTGCACCTCAGAAATACCTGGGAAACTTGAATAAAAACAAACATATGCAGCCCGATCCAGCCCTAATGACTGAGCATCTCTGAGGAGGGACCCAAGAAACCTGGCCTGTGACAAGTTCCCAAGGTGGCGTGGATGCAGAGATTCCTCCCAGGAGACTCATCTCTAGAAGGAGAGAGGTGGAGCCTGTGGCAGTGCTGAGACACCATAAATGATTCCCCTGTACTGAGCACCTACTGTTGGTCAGGAGCCCTGGGGATGCTCTCTAGGCACTCTTCCCCAGCAGCCCCGAGAGGTGCATCTGATCTTCATCCTCACTTTGCAGGTGGGACCCTGGGTCTGTGTGCAGACCTGCCTCTGTGCTCTGCAGGTGATGGCTGTAGGCCCTCAGCAGAAGCGCCTCTCATGGTACAGACTAGGACGCGGTTCCAACTCCAGCCTACCTGCCTCCAGCCACTTGTCCTCAGAGGCTCACGGATTCTGACGCACGCCTGGTCTCCACACAAACCAACACAGACAGAGAGGTGTTAGCGCTGCAGATCACAGGCCGAGGCCACCTGGGCTCCCACTTTGGGCATTTCACAGCCCTGGTCTGTTGGGACAGCCTCCCTGGACGTCGGCCCCGGGTCCCAGAGCCTCCGCATTCACTTCCTGCTCCCGTCTGTCCCCACGCAGGGGTAGAACGGCCCTCCACGCCCTCCCCAGAAATAGTCACTCTGCTATTCCTCGACCATGGCTCACAGGTCTTCCTTTTTAGCCTTCTTATTTCGGTCGCGAGAACTCCCAGTGTCTCTGCCTTCACAGGAATGCTTTCCCCGTCCACATTTTGGAATATGGCAAAATTATGGGCTGGGAGACCCAGGAAGGAAGGGGTCAGAGAGAGCAGAGAAGTGGGGAAACGTGGAAGTTGGGGAGGTTAACCCAAGTGCTAGCATTGTCGCCACCAGTGGTGACGGGTGATGGGAGAAGGCAGAGGTGGGGGCTGGTGCCAGCCAAGGGGGTACAGTGCGGGGCATGGTTCTCTAGTGGCTGGGATCAGAGGTCGGTGGGCTTAAAATCTTAAAGTGAGATGTCCACGCACTGATAAAGGTGAGAAAAAGAGCTTCATCTCTTCCCGAGCTGTGCTTGTGGCTGGAGGGTGGCTCATGGGAGCAGCGTGTCTAGGCTGACACACAGGCCTGCTTCTCTGGGCCTCTCCAGCTCACGGCCTGACCGTAAGCTTGGACAACAGCTTTATGTAGAACTCCGGCTTCCCTTGGACCCTATGGCCCTCTGAGCTACGGTTCCTTTCTTGCTACAAGGCTCTGATGGGTGGGATCAAGAAAAACACGATCCAGCACAGAGTGGCAAGCACCTCATTCGCACCGGCTCCTCCCACAGCCCCCCTCCTCATTCTAGATAAATATGCACATCTCTGCTCAAGAGTTTGCTTACTTTCCTCAATGCACGGGCTTCCTGGGTGGCTCAGTGGTAAAGAGTCCACCTGCCAATGCAGGAGGTACGGGTTCGATCCCTGAGTAGGGAAGATCCCCTGGAGGGGGAAACGGCAACCCACTTCAGCCTGGAGAATCCCATGGACAGAGGAGCCTGGCAGGAGACTGAGCTACTGAGCATGCAGGCAGGCCTCGTGTGCGGCCTGAAAGCTTCCCTTGGCCTGATGGACTCACCGTGGCGTATAATTTTCCTTTACTGTTCATGGCGACGAAGAGGGCGCTCTTCACCCCAAAGAGGCTCACCACGCCTCGCTCCACCGTGGAAATCTCCAGCAGGCCTGCCAAAGAGACAGGGGCTGTGTTACCCCAGGATTGTGCAAAGCGGTGTGGGATGTCAACCTAAAGGTGACCCCCCCCCAAGTGCATCTAGGCCCACCCTCCTGCTTCTAGAAAGTCAGGCCTTCTGTCGCCTCCACCCTGATCTCACTTTAGGAGCTGAGTTGCCAGTCTGGTCCATTCTACTGAACTGTTAACAATCGAGTTTTGCAAGGGGGAAGTTCTGACATCGGAGTTAGAGATTCCAGTGGCCACCTGGGCATCAACCTAAGGGTAGCTTCGAATCTGGGCCTAATCACATGAGGTCCTTGACATGGATAAAAAAAATGAATTCTGATTAGCTTTGTTTAAAATGTCTCCTCGCATTTCAACACATCTCAGCCCATCTAATCTTGCAAACACCGCAGCCACACAGACCCTGTCGGCTGCCCTGGGTCCTCCAGCCCCATCCCCTCCTGGGGAGAGCCCATCTAGACATCAACCCACCAACTTGTAGGGCGGGCGTGGGGGGTGGGGGCAAGCTGAACTAGAAAGAAGGATAAGCTGCAGCTGGAAAATCTGCAAACGACTTGCCTTTCCTCTCAAAGAGGGAAGTAAAATAAAAAGCAGCTCATATCTAATCTGGTCTAAGCATCCTTGCCAGTTCTCTCCACCCTCATTTTGTGGCTCCCCCTGGCTGGGGGTTCCCGGTAGTCCTATGAGGCCACAGTGGTGCCTGAAATACTGAAGGAATTAATGCCTCAGGGGCATGCTGATGGCAGAGGATGCTCAGACCTCAGCCTATGCATCCTGCAGGAGCAAAGCGAGTTGGGGGAGGTGGCTAAGCTAGTGGGCACCCAAGTGTAGAATCCCCCCCACTTTATCACAGGACCCCAGGCACCAGAGACCTGCTGGAGTCCCAGCCCCCCGCTTCCCCAACCGGCTGCGGCTGGCACTCACTGTAGGGGTTCTCCTCGTGGGTCCCGCTGATCCGGCCGTCGGGGGGCACCTGAAGGTGGAAGCCGATGCCCACGTTGCAGTACAGCCTCCGCTGCCGCTTGATCCCCACCAAGTAGCCACTCTCCCAGTTCACGCCAGCGATCTCTCCGGCCAGCCCGGCTCGAGACCTGGACAGCAGGGTGCCCCAGCCCCTCGAGGCCAGCAGTGTGCCGTTGGCTCTCGTGCCCGCAGGAGAGGGCACCACCATGCCCACTAGGACGCCGAGGAAGACGAGAGCCCGCAGCGTGCCCTGCGGACGTCCTGCTCCCCGGGACATAGTGATGAGCGGCGTCTGTCCCCGGGCCATCCACCTTGCCTCTCAGGCACGTGGTCAGAATTAATGGCCCTAAAAATACCGCCCTTCTTGTTTTTCTCCCCTCGGCATGGCGGCAGGGGCTTATTTTTGGAAGGCAGTTGAAGGCTGCTGACATGAAACCAAAGCCGGCTTTGGGCACTTGGGTCTGGAGCAGAGGGACCCAGGCTGAGCCGCGGCCGGTAGGGACCATGGCTTGGGGACGCTGCCTGGCTGGCCCGCTCTCTCCGACCCGAGTTGATTATATCGGATTGGACCTGTCTTTATAGTTCAGCCACCCGGCCCTCCCTGCCACCCATCATCACCCTGACGTCAAGTGGGCCACCTCACTTATCCAGGGCTGTAACATTAACCTGCTCCAGGGCCTGGCTGCCTCCCCAGACCCCCGGCACCCCCCCGCCCAACACACCCCACAGATTCTGGGAGCCGCTGTCATTCCAACTATGAGGCAGGAATGAAGTGAGCAGGGTGCATCTCTGAGGGAGGGGGAGATGGCTGGGGGCCACGGGGC
>NW_011494785.1:2331829-2352365 GCF_000754665.1 Bison bison bison | reverse complement strand
GTTGGCTGGGGGCCCAGGGGAAGAGGGAGGCGAGAGGCCACCCAGGACCCAAATTGGGCAGAAGTCCTGGGCCTGGCAGTGCTGGCTTCCTTATTTAGAGGGCAAAGGGTAAAGCCAGGGGTGGGGGAGGCGTGGTGGCAGGTGATGACCGGGGCCTTTGAGTCACCCTGTTCATGGAAAGAGCTCACTGTTAAGGGCCACTGAGGCCGGGAGGATGCTGGAAGGCTGCACCCCTTCAGCAAGAGAGGACAGGGATTGGACGGGAGGTCTCCAAGGGTCTTGAGGATTGTGGAGGGAGGTGGGGCTAGGGTTGGGCTTCTGTTCTCCACACAGGTCCTGGCATGCAGCCAGCCAGAGGGTAGGAGCTAGGTCCAGCCCTGGACAGAGTCACCAGCCCTTTTCCTACCGCGGTTCACCCTTGGTACCTGACTGCTGTCATTCCCATTTCACAGATGAGGAAGGTGAGGCAGGGGCAAGCTTAAGTGACTTGCCCAAATGATGACAGCTAGTAAGCTGCAAAGCCAGAACATACAAAGTTGGCCGAAGTCCAAAGCCAGTGCTTGCAACCTCTGCATGATGCCTGTCGTAGAAGTGAAATGTCCATGAATCGAGTGAGCTTGCTCTAGGCGAAGGGTACCTCATAGAATCATTTCAATAGCACTCACTCACAGTGGAGGCTGCGGGCAGTGTGGGGAAGGTTTCTAGGCTGAGGCCTGCTGCCCAGGGCCTTCGCTGAGACCCCACGCCTTCCCCTCCAACTATAAGCTCCAGCCTTGGCCTGGGTCCCCACCTGCAGTCCATGGTGTCCACCTGCCTTCTGCCCTGCTGCTCAGTTCACCTGGATGACGCTTTGGTTAGGATTTTCGCCAAGCCTTGCATGTCCACTTTGTCCTCTCAGAATCCTTGAAGCCCAGCGGTCTTCTGTGATTACTTTCATCTGGTAAAATGCAGGAAACAGGGGAGGGAATACGTGAACTTCCACTCTGCCATCGGCCTCACCCTTGGGCGCCCAGCCTCCTGGGCCCCTACCCCTGTCACCTGGACCACCATCTTATCCACAAGGAAAGATTGGAACCCAGTGGGTACAGAGCGGGTTGACTATGTAAGCCTTGTTAGAAAATTAGTTTAAATATATATATATACACACACACATGCTGCTGCTGCTGCTGCTAAGTTGCGTCAGTCGTGTCCGACTCTGTGCGACCCCATAGACAGCAGCCCACCAGGTTCCCCCGTCCCTGGGATTCTCCAGGCAAGAACACTGGAGTGGGTTTCCATTTCCTTATATAATTTTTAAAAAGTATCTCTCTGCAAAATAGGAAGGTCTTGAATAATCAAAAACAGAACTGTCAAGAAATGGACTTTCAAATTGGACTTCCAGGTAGATTGCACACATTAACCCTTTCAACATCCAGGAGCGGTGGAGGCATCCTCTAACCCGTGGCCACTTTGGAATCTTGTGTTCATGCTGCTGCTGCTTGGACTTCAGGAAGAGGCAGCCCTTTGGATGGTGAGAAGCTAGTTTGAGATGAATGAATGCTTGCCTCGGTTGATTGGAGAGGCGCACATGAGCAGGGGGCCAGAATCTCTGTGGATTTCTTCCTGGAACCCATCCGCTTTGGGACCCCTTTGGAGGAGAGATTCAACCATCACAAGGTGTTTGCCAGGTATCAACAAAAGTAGTGAATCTCTTTAGGTTCGCCTCATTGCAGATTCTTTGTGCAGAGGTGGTGGTTGGCATCTTACAAAGCAAAGGGGTTTGGAATGTGGGATGCCTGGATTTAAATCCTAACTCCACCATTTGTTAGCTGTGTGACCTTGGAAAATTTCTGAACATCTCTGAGCCTCGTCTGCAAAATGAGACCATTACCATGCAGGGTTATTATATATTAGTGACGATATATGCAAAGGGCTGGGTGCAGAACACAGTACAGTCTTTTCTCAGAAACACATTGAAAATTGCTCAACCAATTCAAGGAGGACAGACCCAAAGTGAGAAGGACCATCTCTCAGCTCAAGGATGGGAGAGACACGTGGACTTCTACTTCCTAACTGCCGGCCACCCGAGTATATATTGTGATGGCTGCTAACATATGCAGAAGCAGGCAGCTCGGATTCCTAAAATATTCTGAAAACCAGTAATAGCTTTGGTATCGTCCCCTGTTAAATATAAAACTTAAGTAATTCATTCTATTAAAAAGCCTGGGTCTTATTTTTATCGCGTGATGTGATGAGGCCCTGTTCTAAATGCGCCTCCTGGGCCTGTCTCCATAGCAACCCTGCTGTGCTCATATAGCCATAGATTTTTCCTGAAGGCTAATTAAGTTGACAACTGCTAGGGCTTCTTGGTTTACCAGATTTGCACCTGACCCTTCTCCTGGGGCTTAGGGACCCCTATGGATGTGAAGTGATAGAGAAAAAGAGTAACAGGTGGAGGAGGCCTCTCCGTGGACCCCTCTTTCAAATAGTTGCCCAGCAGCCTCTGGGGCTGTCAATCACTCTCTCTGGATGAGCCAAGAGTTGGTAGAGGTGAGCAGAGGAAAAAATGCTAATGTCCATCTCCTTCCATGACAGTCCTTGTCCCTGGGTGGGGTTGGGGGGCAGGTACCACGCAGTAGACATTGATCAAGTTTGACCTGCCTGGTGGAACCCCTTCTATCACAACCAGGTGGGTTGCCTTCTGTGTGCTGTGTGCTCAGTCACTGAGTCGTGTCCAGCTCTTTGCAACCCCATGGACTGTAGCCTGCCAGGCTTCTCTGTGCATGGGATTTCCCAGGCAAGAATACTGGAGTGGGTTGCCATTTCCTTCTCCAGGTGGTCTTCCCAACACAGGGATCGAGCTAGTGTCTCCAGTGTCTCCTTCATTGCAGGCAGATTTTTTATCTGCTGAGCCATCAGGGAAGCCCTGTTGCCTTCTATGCCTCCTAGTTATCACTTCATGAATTTCAAACACCCTAGGAGTGACCATAAGGGAAAGCCCAGAAAGCTCACCTAGACTGTCAAAAGTGCTGTTTACCTGAACTTTTGACATTTGATTTTGAAAAAAGTTAACACTTGCCTTTTTTTTATAATTTGGAAAGCGCAGAAAGTTATCAGGTATAAAATGACACAGCTATGTTGAGCATTTCTGGTGGTCTTTCTGAGTTACCTGGGCCGTGGGACTGCCGCCTCCTTTGCCTTCTCCCTCCCTCTTGCTCAGACACCTGTGCGCTCACACCTGCTCTGCAGAGGTAGTGTTAGCTCAGGGGGCTTGGCGGGTCAGAGGTGGGCTTGGGCTGAGGGGAGGGACTAGCAGGAACCCTGCCCAAAGCCAACATTTAGGGCCTGTGACACTTGCTACAAATAGGAAGATTCAAGAGAGAGAAAACATTTCCAGGGACATCCCTGATGGTTCAGTGGTTAAGACTTTGCCTTCCAATGCAGAGGGTGCGAGTTTGATCCCTGGTCGGGGAGCTAAGATTCCATATGCAGAAAGCTCAAGTGGAGCTTCAGCACACTGTAAGTGGCCCCTAGTTATTTCTGGAAGTCCAGAGTGTGCCTTATATGTGTGGGTGAGCACGTGGCTGCTCCTGCCTGGGACCACTGCAGGGCACCTGTCGGGAGTCCCATCCATCAGCCTTCCACCTCCTGCTTACAGCCAATGGGTATTTCTTTTTCCTCCAACGCTGAAGACCCAAAGCCCTCAAGGAGCCAATGTTCTGTTTCAACACCAGGAGGAGTATCTGGGTCCCCTCCTATAGTGATGCTTGTTAGAGAAGTGCCCGACTAGAACTATTGATCCCTGCACCCTGGGGATTCCTCTTTGGGGTTTTATTTCCAGACTCTTCATTTGATATGGGTCAAGCCCAGACACCGAGTTCTCTTCACCTCCAGGATGGATTCTGTCTCAGGAGGCCCCTCAACGCTCAGGCAGGTGGACTTCTGCTGGGCCAGCCCATCAGTAATCTCCAGGCAGGCGTTCAGACTGGAAACCCTGCTCTTCTCCCTGCCATCCCTCACTGGGGACATCCCACGCTGCTCAGCTTTGTGTCCTGGTGGCCCAAGGATTTGCAGAGTCCTCTGGATGGGGGCATGTCCTCCTCTCCACCCCAGAAATCACCACCTTGGGTCACAGGGCTTCCTGGTCTGTGCCTCCAGCCCGAGCCTCATTCCGCTGCATCTCCCAGCCTACCCCCACTTCCTTCTCTCCTTCTCACTCCCCTCTCCTCCTGACTATTATTCTCCAGCCACACACACAAGCCTAGAGGGTTCACCAGCTGCCAAGGAGGCGACACCTCAGGGCTGGCTGACCACTGTGGCCACACATCTCAGCTGAATTTGCAAAGGGGCAAAGGAGTCAGATAACTTTCTGGAGCCTTAGAACGTAAGGGGTTTGGCTCTGCTCAGAGTTTTGAGGTTCTCAGGTTTGCCTTTCACGATCATCGTCTAATAATACCTATTGCGTGCTGAGGCGGGCATGCATCCTGCCAGCCACCGTGCAGTTATGTAAAAGACTCAGCCCGCGGTGGCAGGCTCCCCAGTGTGGCAGGACAGGCCCTCCACGTCCTGACCTCTGCTGGCCTCTGCGGCTCCATCCCCTGCCTCTCCTTTGGGAATTTTTACTGAAATGGCCCACATCTCTCGAGGCCCACTTTGTGCTCCTTCTGCCTGCGTGCTTTCGCTCAAACTGTCCTCTCTTTGCCTGGTGGATGGCTTCCCATCCTTAAAGACTCCGCTGAAATGTCACCACCGGAAGCTATGGTTGACAGCCTTCCACCTGTCACCAAGCTGGACTTGGTGCCCCTGCCTCGCCTCCTCCTACCCTCTCTTCAATAATGTTGTGTATATTTCTCTATCGCTGCCTTTACCAGCTTGTAGCGTCATAATCTGATTCGGCACTCATTCTGATAGGGAAATCCTGATGGTAGCAATGGAGCCGTACTCATCTCTCTGTGTTCAGAACCTAGCCCAGTGCCAGCTGCATAATAAAGGCCATGAAATGTCTGAATCAATGGTGTTCAATTAAAGGCTTGGAATCTGGATTTCACTAGATGAGTGATTCTCAAACACATGCCAAGCCCTCTGTGTGTGTGGCGGGGCGGGGGGGGTTGTGATCAGTTTTGATGGGGCATTTTAATTTGTAAAACCACTTTAAAAGTATTTTTATTTATCTATTTGGCTGTGCAAGTACAGTGAGAGATGATTATCTTCAAACCAAATGCTGCTCAATAACTAACAAATATTAAACAAACAAACAAACAAACAAAAAGGATTCATGTGTTTCCAAGTATAAAATTCTCTCCAGGAGAAAAGCTCAAGAGTACCCATAAAAATACAAGACCATTCAAACCCCAACAGGGCAATTTTCAAATGTCTGGCATACAATAAAAACGTACCAATGGCTTCCCTGGTGGCTCAGTGGGTGAAGAATCTACCTGCCAATGCAAGAGACATGGCTTCAATCCCTGATCTGGGAAGATCCCACACGCCATGTGTGGAGCACTAAGCCCTGTGTACCACAGCTACTGGGCCTGTGCTCTAGAGCCTGGGAAGCGCAACTACTGAGCCCCCGTGCCCACAACTACTGAAGCCCGAATACCTAGAGCCTGTGCGCCGCCACCAGAGAAGCCACCATGGTGAGAAGCCCGTGCACTGTAACTAGTGAGCAGCCCCACTTGCCACAACTAGAGCAAAGCCCATGCAGCGACAAAGGCTCAGCACTGCCAAAGATGAATAAGTAAAAATAATTGTAAAAAATAATGGCTATATTAAAAAAATAAATTACCAGTAATACAAGGAAGCAGGACAGTGTGAGGCATAAGAAGAAAAAAATATTTTTAAGTAGAAACTAACCCCAAACTGACACAGGTGTTAGTATTATCAGGCGACCACATTCAAATAGTTACAATAATTCTATTTTATATGTTCAAAATGCTAGAGGCAAAAATAAAGAATGTACATAGAGACATAGATGATATAAGAAAGACCCAAAATGAACTTACAGAGATGAAAACACAATGCTTAAGATGAAAGATGCACTGCGTGGGATCAATGACAGATGAGACAATGCAGAAGAAAAGATCAGTAAAATCAAAGCAACAGAGACTATTCAAAATAACCACAGAGAGAAAAGACAGCTTTTAAAATGTACAGAACATCATTAAAGCAACTTGAAATTTGTAGAATTTGAGTCTCGATATATGTAGAATTTGATGAAGGGGAAGGGACAAAAAGTATTTGCTAAAATAATGTTTAAATTTTTCCAAATTCAAAGGAAACTCTAAAGTCATAGATCCAAGAAGCTCAATAAACCCCAAGCATAAGAAATATAAAAGAAAACTATAATGCTATCACGGAGAAGGCATTGGCACCCCACTCCAGTACTCTTGCCTGGAAAATCCCATGGACGGAGGAGCCTGGTAGGCTGCAGTCCATGGGGTCGCTAAGAGTCGGACATGACTGAGTGACTTCACTTTCACTTTTCACTTTCATGCATTGGAGGAGGAAATGGCAACCCACTCCAGTGTTCTTGCCTGGAGAATCCCAGGGACGGCGGGGCCTGGTGGGCTGCCATCTATGGGGTTGCACAGAGTCGGACACGACTGAAGCGACTTAGCAGCAGCAGCAGCATAATGCTATCATGGAGAAGGAAATGGCAACCTACTCCAGTATTCTTGCCTGGGAAGTCCCATGGTCAGAGGAACCTAGGGCTACATACAGCCCATGGGGTCGCAAAAAATCGGACACACCTTAGCAACTGAACAACAAATAATGCCACCATAATCAGATTACTGGGTGGCTCAGACAGTAAAGAATCCATGGGCTATATAGTCCATGGGGTCCCAAAGAGTCAGACTCGACTGAGTGACTAACTTATTTATGGTCATATAGGATAAAAAAATCATGACAATGGATGCTGCCTGGGAAAAACCCACTGTAAATATAATATTAAAATACATCAAAAATAAATCTAAAACTGGAATGTCTATATTAATGTCAGTCATAGTAGATTCCATTTTAAAAATAGCATAAAAATAAAGATGGTTGTTTCAAAATGGAAAAAAGATGTTAATCAACAGGACATAAAAACCATAAATCATTATGCACTTGACATTAGAATTTCAGGAAAATGAAGTAAAAGCTGATACAACTACAGACAGAAATAGGCAAGTCCACAATTACAGCCAAAGATTATAATCTTTGCAATCGTTCATGGAACAAGGAGATAGAAAAGTAAGTAAGGATGGAGAAGACCTGCACAGCCATTTCAACCAACGTGACCTAGCGGACATTTGTAAAGCTCTCCATCCCACAATAGCTGAATGTTGTTATTGTCAGGTAACATAATACACAAATAGATTATATTATGGGCCAGAAAACAAGTATTGGTAGGATCTGAGTCATATAAAGTGTGTTCTCTGACAACAGTAAAATTAGAAATCAATAACAAAAAAATCTGGAAGAACCTCAGATGTTCGAAAACTAAATAACACAGTTCTAAGCAATCCATTGGTAAAAGGATAAATCTGAAGGGAAATTTAAAAGTGTTTTGAATTGAATGAAAAGGATAATATGACTTGCCAAAAGTGTGCGGAATTCTATTAAAATAGTGTTTAGAGGAAAATGCATAGCACTGAACACCTATATTTGAAAAGAAGAAAGATTTCCAATCAATGATTTCAGCTTTGTTTTCCAAAAACTAGAAAAAAGAAGAGTAAATTAAACCCAAACTAAGAAAAAGAAAGGAAATAATAAAGATTAGAGAGATCAGTAACATAGAAAACAGGGGGAAAAGAGAATATCAATGAAATTAAAAGTTGATTTTTTAGAAGATAAATAAAATAACCTTGAGTAAAGTCATGAGGAAAATAAGAGACAAAATGCAAATTAACAGTGTCATGAATAAAAGAGGTAACATCCCTAGAGATTTTGCAGATATTAAAAGGATAATAAGGACTATTATGAACAACTTCATAACAATAAATTTGGCAATTTCATTGAAATGGACATATTCTTTGAAAGACTCAGACTACCAAAGCGCACTCAAGTAGAAATAGATAACTTGAATAGCCCTATATCTAGTAAAAATTTTATAACTGAAAACTTTCCCAATAAGAAGACTTTGGACTCAGATGGCTTCACTAGCAAATTCTACTAAATATTTAAGGAAGATAAAATGTCAAACTCTTGCAGAAAATCAATAGAGAGAAAAACTTACCAACTTATTCCATGTCACCAGCATTACCACTTACAAAACTTGATAAAGACATTACAATGGGAAAAAAATGCTGTAGACCAATATCGCTCATGAATGGATGCAAAAGTCCTTAAGGAAGTTTTAGCAAGTCAATTACAATAATATATAGAAACAATAACCATCATGATAAGTGTGGGATTTACCTCAATAATGCAATCTTGGTTTAACATTCAAAAATCAATCATTATAATTCATTGAACAATGCAATTCATTTAACAAACTGAAACATTATGGTTATCTCAATAAAAGCAGAAAAAAATGTGTCAAAATCAACAACTATTTCTGATTAAATCTCTTGAACAAGTAAGGATAAACTGGAACTTCCTCAGCTTGATAAACGGCATCTATGAAAAAGCTGTGCTCACCTTATACTTAATGGTGAAAACTGAACGTTTTTACCCTAATATCAGGAGCAAGGCAAACATGCTTTCTCTTTCACTTCCACCGAGTGAGAGGTTCTAACCAGTGCAGCTAGGCAAGAAAAAGTAAAAGGTAACCATTGAAAGTGAAGCGAAAGTCACTCAGTCGTGTCTGACTCTTTGTGACCCCATGGACTGTATAGTCCATGGAATTCTCTAGGCCAGAATACTGGAGTGGGTAGCCTTTCCCTTCGCCAGGGGATCTTCCCAACCCAGGGATCGAACCCAGGTCTCCCACATTGGGTGCAGATTCTCTACCAGCTGAGTCACCAGGGAAGCCCTTGAAATCACTGAAAAGAAGTTAGCAAAACTGTTTTTATTTGCAGATGACATTATACTGTAGGTAAAAAATCTCAAGAAGTAAAACACACACACACACACACATACACACAAACTATTAAAACTAATAAGCAAGTTTCAAAAGGCTATAGGATACAATGTCTACTTACTAAAATCGACTGTATTTCTACGTACTGACAATGAATAGCCTGCAAATGAAAAACTAAGAAAACAATTCCATTCACAATAGCACGAAAAAGAATATAGTACTTAGGAATAAATTTAACTAATGACATTCAAGACTTGTACACTGAAAAAACAAAACACTGCTGAAAGACATTAAAGATGTAAATAAATGGATAGACATTCCATGACTATGGATCCCTAAGAAAATAACAGGAATCACAGACCTGGAAAAGTATTTGCAAATCATCTATCTGATAAAGAACTGATATCTATCTGATAAAGGAGTATATAAAGACCTCTTACTACTCAATTATAAGAGGACAAATAGCACAATTAAAAACAGGCAAGAGATTTTAGCGAATGAGTTACCACTAAAATGTATGAAGAGCCAAAAAGCAAATGAAAGGATGCTTAAGACGCTCAAGTCATTCAAGAAACACAAATTCAAATTACAAGATAAGTCTTCACGCCCACAAGAATGATTCTAAAATTAAAAAAAAAAAAAAGACAATAACAAGAGTCTGGGAAAAAAATGGAACCCTTAACGTTGCTGGTGGGAACGTAAAATGACGCAATCTTGAAAACTAGATGACAGATCCCCCAAGAGTTAAATATAAAGAGAAATTAAACTATATGTCCATAGAAAGATTCGTGTGTGAATACTCACAGCAGTATCATTCACAGTTGTCCCAAAGTGGAAACCATCCAACGTCCATCAACTGGTGAGTGTGAAAACAACACGTGGTCTGTTCTTACAATGGAATACTATTTGGCAATGAACTGTTACAAAGCACTGACACATGCTACAAAATTGAAGAGCTTTGAAAACCCTATGCTAATGAAAGAAGACAAAAAGTATCACTGCTATGTGACTCTGTTTACCTGAGACGTCCCTAAAAGGCAAATTTACAGAGACAGAGCAGATTACTGATTGCCTGGGGATGGCGGTTGGAAAGGGGAATTACAGCAAATGTACATGAGGAATCCTTTAGGGATGACGGTAATGTTCTAAAATTGAATTGTGATGATGGCTCTATAAACTACTGAAGTTCTTTGGATTTTACCCTTACAATGCATAAATTCTATGGTATGGAAATTATACCTCGGTAAACCTGTTTTCTTCTTAAAAAGAGGGCTTCTTGTTGAAGGTGATGATTTGCTTCTAAAATTTATAGGAAATGTAGAGGACGTCCCTGGTGGTCCAGTGGCTAGGACTCTGCACTTCAGTGCAGGGGGCCTGGGTTCAATCCCCAGACAGGGACCCCAGATTTGTTCCCTGATTAGGGAACTAGATTCCGCGTGACACAGCTAAGAGCCTGTATGCCGCAACTGAAGACCCCACGTGCTGCAACTAAGACTCAGTGTAGCCAAACAAATTAAAAAATTAGGAACTATATGTCTAAAATTCATAGGACATATAAAGGTTCTTCTAATAGCCAAAAAAATTTTTTTTGAAAGAACAAAATTGGAAAACTTAACACCAGCTGATTTCAATACTTTAAAGCTACAGAAGTCAAGAGTGGGTGGTATTGGCTTGAGACAGATACACAGAATGGTGGAACTGAATGTGGTCCAGAAGTAGATTCATACATGTAAAAACAGCTGATTTCCTCAGAGATGTGAAGGTAATCCCAATTTATTGGGGGTTTTACTGTTACTGACATTTAGGGGGATGTGCCTCACCTGAAACTCACTTTCAGGGCAGGAGAGACATCAAGCTCCATGGTGGTCAGAGTGCCGTCCCTAAGAAAAGACTCCATTTGCGCTTACAGGACTTCTGCTACCAGCCAGTGCTCAGGGATCGTACCTCAACTACCTCAGCCTCAACTCTACCTTTCTAGCTATTCTGCCCTTTGACCTAGAGGCTCTGTTATGTAATTACAGTGCCCAAGCTAATTTACGGAGAAGGCAATGGCACCCCACTCCAGTACTCTTGCCTGGAAAATCCCATGGACGGAGGAGCCTGGTAGGCTGCAGTCAGTCTGTGGGGTTGCAAAGAGTCGGACACGACTGAGTGACTTCACTTCACTTCATTTCAAGCTAATTTAGTAATGGGAGAGGAAATTGTGGTATACAGCAAGGTCCCCCGGATTCAATAGAAGGGATGAAAACATCAGATGGAAACTGGACTTGGTGACTCTGAGATCCTGTGGCTCTAGAAAGTTACAAGTGCACTGTTCATATTAGTCAATTCAGTGTGTCACATGTGGCCATATACCTATCAGTTTATTGTGACAAGCAATGTTAGCCAGCTACCCAACAGACTTCCTTTCTTTCTGCTTTCACATGCAGGGGTGTATGCATGTAGTGTGAGCAGCGGCAACCCTTTTGTGACCATGAAGCTTCCATGAAGCCAAGAAGACTGCAGGAGGCTGAACAAGAGCCTGCCACTGTTGAGCTGCTGAATTAAGTGGCCCTGAAATCTCCTGCATCTAGACAGTGAAATAAATCTCATTGTTGAAGCAACTTTAAGTTGGGTGGTATATTTTGCTCTCTTTCTCTCGATGTAGGCAAACACACATTTGTAGATCCTCCTAACGTGCAGATCCCAGACTGAGACCAGAGACACATCTTTTAGCTGTCCTTGTATTTAGGTGGTAGGTAGCCAGCCTCTAAGATGGGCCCCTTGGCTGGCCTTTTCCCACATTGAATCAAGACAGGTCCCTGTGACCAGAGGAGTACGGCAGATGTGAAGGTGTATGAGGTCTGATGCTGGGTTATGAAAAGACGGTGGCTCCCATTTGGGTCTCTTGGTTTGCTCTGCCCCAGCCATGCGGTGAGGACACTCAAGCAGCACTGTGGAGAGGCCACGTGGAAAAGAGCTGAGGACTCCAGCCAACAGCCGCGCCAGCTGGTCAGGCACTTGGGTGCAACAGCTCCTCCAGTTTCGGTCAAGCCTTGGAAGATAGTGGCTCTGGCTGACCTCTGACTCCACCTTGTAAGAAAACATGAGCCAGAGCACTTGGCCAGGCCACACTTGACTTTCCTGACCCCCCAGAAACATGGAAGATGATCCATATTTATTTATTTATTAAGGGTTGATTATTTATTTCACGGTGGCAAAATATACATAAAATGAAATTTACCGTTTTAACTATTCTAAAGTGCACAGTTCAGTGGCATTGAGTACATTTACCTTGTTATGCAACCTCTGCCACCACCCATCTCCACCGAGTTTTTCATTTTCCCGAACTGAAACTCTGTACTCATTAAACAATAACTTCCCACTCCCTCCCAGGTCTTGGCAACCAACCACCACGTCTACCTTCTCTATGAATCTGGGTACTATGGATATCTTGTAGCAGTAGAATCACACAGTATTTGGATCAAGATTTAAGTCACTAAATTTGGAGCGAATTTGTGGCAATGAATACAGGGAATTGTTATGACAGGACTCTACTCCTCAGCACTTGGTCACAAATGTTCTCCTTGCAACTACTCAAAGCCCCACTTGATTTCCTAAATTTCACCCAGAAACCATTCAAACAGAAATTTTTCTTCCTTCTGCACCTAGCCCGTAAGTCCAGATGCTCCTCCTGGCCCCTGTTCTAAAAACAACTATTGCCCACTCTCCAGCTCTTCCTGGTCTTTCTTTCCTTCTCCTGCCTTTCTATCTTTTAGTCTTGACTCTAAAAGTATCAAGATTTTTCAAAACCGGGTCCTCATAGAATTAAATCGCTCGGGGCAGGAGTCAGGGCAAACTCTGTCCTGAGGACCGAACCACAGCATCTGCCTGTTTTCGTGCTGACGTTTGTTTGGATCACAGGCATTTGTCTACCTGCTGTCTGTGTCTCCTTTTGCACTACAGAGCTGATTAGTTGTGACAGAGATCAGATGTCTCACAAAGCCCAAAATACGTGCTACTTGACCTTCAATAGAAACAGCTTGCAACCCCAGACTTAGGGTTTCTAATATTTTATATGTGTAGCAAAACTCCAGCGGAGAACGAATCATGACTGCCTTTGTGTGGCAGCGTTCACCTTCCAATTCAGGGAGTCTGTTCCTCTCTGGTCCTCGCCTCCCATTCTACAGATATCAGCTCATCCCAGCCCCCCACCTATTTCAGCTTTTCTGTTCTGTTGATACTGGAGTTATCAATCCGCATGCAGGGTTGCAAGGTGGGGCATGGCTGTTTCTATTTTCTCCTCCCACGTCCCATACTCCTTCCTCCCTCCCCTCCCGGCCCCTCCTCTCCCCCTCCCAATTCCTTCCTTCTCACCTCCTTCCCTCCTCTCCCTGCCCCTTCTCTTCCCCTTCCTGACTTCCCTCTCCTCTCCTTCCCTCTCTCCATCTTCTCTCTCTCTCTCTCCCTCCCCTCCCTGCCCCCTTTCTCTCCCTTCCTTCCCTTCTTTCCTTCCTTCCACTAAAGATGGGGGAAGAGGCAACAATATTTTAATTCACTCCTTATGAATTAAGAAACCATGCAAGGAGGTGGGAAATTTTTATTCCAGAAGTGCATGCACATGCATACCCACACATGCATGTGCACACCCACACACATGCACACACACACATGTGCGTACACACACACCCTCACACAGCAAACCAGTCCAAGCCTGTCTGGTGTGGAGATGCCATACCCTGAGCCATAATCACAGAGCACTTCTCAGCTCTGGCCCTTCGAGAGGAAGAGGAACAAGGGTAATTCCAGCTATTACAGGCTCCTGGGCACCAAATGACATGCTCTGCTGTAAATTGTATATAATCAGGGAGGAAGACTTTTATTTGTCCGTGGTTATGAATGGAACTTTTCCTTCCTCTCCTCTAGGAGGAAAGGAACAGGTTTAGATCAGTCCGGGGGAGTTTCCTTGAGCTGAGGTGACCAGAACTCTCTCTCTGGGTACGAACGGGGCCCCTGTCCTATATTCAGGACGTGTGTAAACAGAGAATCTCATGTCTCTTTTCTTAACCAAGATTTCCCTTCTCCTCACCACACAATTTCTGTCCTTAGGACAAAGCATGCTTACTGCAAGGTAGTGGAGATTTTCAGATGCTTGAAAGTGATGGAGACAGAATATAAGCGCCTGTTCGTCCTATAACATTTTTGCAACTTTACCTACATAGTCTCTGCCCTGTGGGAGCTCACAGTTTTGAAGGGGAGACCAATTATTTATAGGAAATGCTGAATTACAGAGGGAAGATGCCCTGGAGAAGGGAACAGCTACCCACTCCAGGGTTCTTGCCTGGAGAATCCCATGAACAGAGGAGCCTGGTGGGCTGTAGTCGATGGGATCACAAAGAGTTGGCCATGACTGAGTGACTTACACACACACAGACCCTTGAGAAGCACAAGCTGGGGGAAGGGGTGCTTCATGCATTTTCTGTGCTGGGGCAGGCTGAACAATCTCCCCTAGACCAAGCTTTTAGAGATGACCCTTCCAGAGGTGACTGGTGATGTCTGGCAGGGAGGAGACAGTGGCAGTTGGAAGTGGGGTTGTCCCCAGGATTCTCACTTCCATTCCAGAACTTTTCCTTTAACAGATTGTCTCCCAACCCCATATGAGGCAGCATACCAAGAAAGTGTGGAGTGAGGGGTGGACCTATGCTCGTTAGGGAAATAGGCTTCTGGAGCAAAGACAGGAATTGCATCCACAAAGCAATTGGAAAACCAGACAGAAGAGCATCCATTTCTGAACTGCGTAGTACACAGAACGGGGAGTTCCCAAGTGGAGGAGCATGGTGTAGAATCCAGAGAAGACCGGGCTGAGCTCCGAGGAGTGGAGTGGGTGGAGAGGAGGGGGCAGGGCGAGGCAGGGGGCCCAGGCCCCTCCACCCGCAGACTGAAGCCACCAGTTACCTGCTCCTCACCAACACCCTTCCTTTGGTTTTCCCTGTGAGCTTTTTTCCTTTTAGCACCTGAGGCTATTTTCTTGTTTCATTCTGAGTTTATCCCTTGTATTAGTTGATCTCTGTCATGTATCATTGTACCAGTTACTTTTTGCCACTGCTTTTCTACTTCTATAACATTTTCATTATGTGATCTATTTCTCAATCCCATTTTATGTCCTTTCTAACTCTATTTATCGTCTATCTACTATCAGCCATCTATCATCTACCTATCATCTATTTTTCTATCATCTACTAAACCATCTATTTCTCCCTCCTAATTCATCTTCATTCTGTTTTTATTATCTTGTCCTTTCTCCTCACGTCTAAACAGTTATCTATCTCTTAATTCAGTCTTTCATCATTATTATTCCCCCTATTTCGCCTCTTTATCCCCTCCACTCTTTTCCCCACCCTTATTTCCACACAATCACACATCAGTTATCTTCTGTCAATGTCTACATTCTTCCCTCCCTCCAACTATTTGTTTTCATCTCAATAGTTAGTGATAACAAGCGAGAACACTGGAGTGAGTTGCTATTCCCTTCTCTAGGGGAATCGTCCTGACCCCAGGATCAAACCCAGGTCTCCTGCATTGCAGGCAGATTCTTAACAACCTGAGGCACCAGTGAAACCTGTAACAAGCAAACTTTTGTGTAGCCTTTTTTATGTGCCAGGCAAGGTTGTAACTGTTTTACTTACATTCATTCACTTCACCCCCAGGACGACACTGTGAGGTAGCTGACTCTCATTATCCCCATTTGGAGGAGACCCAGGTCCAGAGAGGTTTATAAGATGCTAAGCTCTCCAGCTAACAAATAGCAGAGCCAAGGCTCAGTCCTCCAGCTCTGCTGTAACCACTACGCTTGCCAGCTCTCGAGAAGGTCCACAGTCCCTCAGCTTGTCGGAGCCCCATCCTGCCCACTGGGTTGATGCAGACTCCATCATCACGGGGGCTCCTCACTCTGCAGGACAGGACAGAATCCTGGGAGTTTTGTGCACAACAGAATGCTTAGGAGAGAGGTCCTTCTGGCCTTTGGTCCACCTGGCTGAGCTGATATGTTCACTTGCAAAAAGGAGTCATTTTGGAGGTTCGGAGCCCTGGAGCTCTAGCACCTGGGGTCATGCTTCTGGGAGGCAGCACCATCACCTTTTCTGAGCTCCCTACTAGTCTCAGAACCAGAGATCACTGATTCTTCAAAGTCTGGGCAAATCTCCTGCCCTGCTCTGTTCTCTCTGATCACTCAGTTTCAGCTCCCACCGTCCCCAGAGGGTCTCCCCTTCCCAACAGAATCCCAACCTTGAGTTCAGAATTTCTAGACGGAAGTCAGGAAGGAGGGTTGTCTACAGGTAACTTGCTTTTGGCCTCACTTCTCATGCTGCATCGATGTGGGGACACAATGTCTGCACCATCTAGGAATGCAAGAGGGTGATACAGAGGGAAGAAGACATAGTTGATCATCTCAGTAAATTACCCTGGCGCCTGTCCTGCTGTCCTGGATGGAGCGAGATGATCGTAGGCAGGAGGTGGCAGCAGGTCCTATTCCATCCAGGCCTCCATGCCTCGGGCCTCTTAGCTTGTTTCCGTGTCCTATTTCTCCTCACGTTATCCCTGCTTTTGTAGCTGGGGTGATCTTCTTGAAACAGTTTCACCCCATGCACTTTCTCTTTAGAAATGCACAGAAGGATACTCTCAGTTCTGGAATTAGATCATGGTGATGGTTGCATACCTTTGTGAAGATGGTAAAAACTTACACTTTAAAAAGGTGAGTTTTATGGCATGTGAAATACAGCTCAATTTTTAAAAAGAAGGCTTTTATCATCGTTGGCCTTGGAGTTAAGTGCACAGTCTTCAAGGTCTCCCCTGATCTCTCCAGCCTTACTTCTTTTCACTCACCTTTCTTTTCACCACTCTCAACTCTCCCTGCCTCTGGTCCTGTCACTTCCTTGACCTAAAATCCTCTCCCTCTTCAGTCCATAAATCTCTGTCTCGTAGTTTCTTCAAGACTAGTTCAAGTTCGGCCTCCTTGATGGAACTTTGATGTCAGTCTTCACTGACATCTTCTACTCTAAGCTCCCTTACACGATCGATCTGTTCCTACTTCGGCATAAACTTTAGAAGACGGACCATTCCTTGAGTGAAGGGCTTCTTTTTCTTTTTCATCTTTGTGACTCTGCACCCCACAGTACCTGGCATAGAGGCCACCTTAAAAAGTGATAAATGCATTCTTCTAATCTCTAATTGATTCACATGTGCCTTTTTTGTTGTTGTTTTGTTTTGTTTTCAACTAGATTATAAGATCCTACAGGAAGGGTCCAGGTCTTCACCTGAGATTTAGCACTGGATAAGAAGAGAATACCTGGTTGACCATTCAGCTCCTTACTTACCTGATGGCTCAGCCGAGAAAGTCACCCGTTCTATTTCACTGGTGATGGGCGGGAAAGGGAGGATACTGACAGGCAGGGAGAGTCCCCAGGATGCTGGTTGAATGGTGGTTGCTCCACCCTTAACCACAAATGGTTCATTGACCACCGCTTTGGCATCTACAAGGGACTTTGGAAAGAGATGTAGCAATTTCCCCCCTCGCGGCTTATTTTTAAAATCAGTGGCTGAGAATGCCTTCCAGAAGTGGGGTCAGACAGCCCTGAGCTGCCAGGTGGACGGAATGGGTGCTGTCTGAGAGGAGATGCAGTGGTTGGTCCTTAATTTCGGACCTCTACTTCCCTGGAAGCGGAAGCTGGGTCAAAGGGAAGGAGTGGCTTACCCCAAACAGATCACAGCTTCCATGGTGATACAAGCATCTAGCCAGGCAATTTTCCCAGTCCTGAAGTTTGAAGGCTGGGGCTGGGCCAGCTAGAGAGCTACTGGCCTTCTAGTCACTCGAGCGAAAAAAATAAATAAATAAATAAAAGTTTTATTGAGTTCTTACATATGCCAAGCACTCTTCTAGGCACTAGGGATTGAGGTGTGGACTTGATACAGTTTCTACCCTCCAGAGGCTCATAAATTAGCAGGAGAAGACAGAGAAGTACACATGTAAATACATTAGTAGGTAAACACATCAGCACAGTAAGTGCAACAATGGAGGTAGAGGAGAAAGAGAGTCCCTGGAGTCTTTAAATAAGTGGCATCCAGGTTGAGACCTGGTGATGAATAAAGGTCAAAGGACAAAGGAAAGAGGCATTCCAGACAGCAGACTGTGAAGTGCTCGTGAGATGAAAAAAATGCCTTGTCCACAGGTAGTTCAATTGTTTAAAGCAGGGGTCACCGCATAGTGGCTCAAGAGACAAATTCAGCCAGCTGCTTGTTTTTGTAATTAAAGTTTTATTTTCACATAGTTCCACCCATGTATCTACATATTGCCCATGGCTCATTTGTGTTACAACTGGAGTTGAGTCCTTGTGACAGAGAACATGTGACCCTGAAAGTCTACAATACTATACTGGTCAAAAGAAAGTGGTCTGGGAGAGACTGGAGAGTGGCAACAGGCTGGGAAAGTGAGGGGAGGCAGACTATGAATGGGCTTGTAACCAAGCTAAAGGGTTCACTCTTTAAACGCTAGGAGGGAGCAAAAGGAGAATGGGCAACCACCTGTACTCAACGTTTACCATTTCACTTTGTCTTCTTCCATCCTGATCTCCTAAGTTTCTTCCTGAATCTCTAATGTCTGAAGAACTTCTTTTAGCGATATATTTAAAGCAGGTCTTCTGACAACAAATTTTCTTAGTCTTTCTTCATCAGAGAAGGCCTTTATTTCACTCAATTCCTGAAGATATTTTCACTAGGTATAGAATTCTGGACAGTCTTTTTCCACTTCTTCCTGCTTCCATGGTTTCTAATGAGAAACCTGATGCCACTTCTGTTGGGGTTGCCCTGTGGGTAATGCATTGTTTTTTCCTGGCTGCTTTCAAGAATTTTGTTTGTTTGGTTTTAGCTTTCAGCAGTTTGATGTGTCTGGATGTAGATTTCATTGAATTTATCTTATTTGGGATTTATGGAAATTCTTGAATCTTTAAATTTATATCATTCACTAAATCGGGGAGTTTTCAGCCAATATTTCTTCAAATATTGTTTCAGCACCACAGTCTTTTTCCTCCTGGGACTCTAACAGCATGAATGTCAGACACTTTACTATTTACCCACCGTCCCCTGAGGTTTAGCTTATTTTCCTAATTTTTTTTTTCTGTTGTTTAGCATCAAGAATTTCTTTTGATCTGTCTTCAAGCTCACAGACTCCTCTCTTCATCATCTCCATTCTGCTTCTGACCCTATCCAGTGATTTCTTCCTTTATTTTGGAGATTGAATTTTTCAGTTCTAAAGTTTCCCTGTGGTTCTTCTTTATATCTATTTATTGGCTAAGAATTTTTAAATTCATCTTAAGAGAGTTTGTATTTATTTCATAAAGCATTTTTTTCCTAATAGCTTGGTGGTGTAATCCCAACATCTGAGTGATTTTAGGTTGTCTGGGAGTTGAGATTTTTCTTGTTCTTTGTATGGCAAGTGTTTTTAGATTGTGTTCAGGACATTTACAATATTATATTATCAGATTCTAGGTTTTATTTAAATCCTATGGAGAATGTTGTTATTTTTCTCCTAGCAGACAACCAACCCATTTTATAATTTCAGGCCACAAGTTCAGACAAACCTTTTCGTGGGTTATGGCTTGAATGTTAGTTCTATTTTCAAAGCCTTTGAGGTGCTATTTGAAATTTTCTTGCAATGGTGCTGCTCAGCAGACAGCCTGGAATCTGGGTGGTGATCTATCTCATCATTCAGTTCTCAAAGTTTTTAGTAAGATGTTTAAGATCAGATCCATGCTGACACATCTCTGGAGTAAGTCCAGGAGCTCACAAACTATTTCGTGGTACAGGTTCCAGCTTTTCCCTCTCTATGACTTCCCTAGTTCTTTCCATGTCTCCCATTTTTGGCCCTTTAACCAGAAATCTGCGAATTTATTTTCCCTACTCAGTGTACTTACCTCAACTACTCTTTTTTAAAATTTTTTCTTGTTTCATTTTATTTCCTCAGCCTGGGAAAGCATCTTCCTGTCTGGCTAACTAATATTAATTTTTCAGGTTGTAGCTTATACATCATCTTATCCTAAAAGCCTTCCCTTATTGTCATGTCAATTATGTTTACCCCTTTTCCATAGGACCCAGCATGGTTTATAGTTACATATGTATTTGTTTATTGATCTAATATATCTCTCCTACTAGCCAGGGGATGAGATCATGTGTTTTGTTCATCTTTATGTAACATTTCTATATTTTAAACAGTGTATGACACAAAAGACACACTCAATATTTAATTTCCTTCCATCTACCCACCCACCCATCCATGTCCTGCCTCACCTCCCAAAAGATATTAAGATCCTTGTATTCAAATATGGCTTGGCTTTTAACAATAAAATTAAATCTTATCTTTTTATAACTTTATAATTTATAAAGCATTCTTGCATTTCCTTTTTCTTCTTGCCTGATTTTATGAAGCTGAGAGGGAGAAAGCTAAATGAACAACTTAACCTCACATCTCAAGCAACTAGAAAAAGAAGAGCAATGTAAGCCCAAAGCTAGTAGAAGTAACAAAAT
>NW_011494785.1:2330258-2331448 GCF_000754665.1 Bison bison bison | reverse complement strand
CTTCACTTTCACTTTTCACTTTCATGCACTGGAGAAGGAAATGGCAACCCACTCCGGTGTTCTTGCCTGGAGAATCCCAGGGACGGGGAGCCTGGTGGGCTGCCGTCTATGGGGTCGCACACAGTCGGATACGACTGAAGCAACTTAGCAGCAGCAGCAGCATAGTACTCAGAAGAGTATACTACCGGCATAAAAAAATGAAACAGAATAGAGAGCCCAGAAATAGATCCACACATCTATGGTCAATTAATTTATGACAAAGGAACCAAGAATATACAATGGGGAAAGGACAGGCTCTTCAATAAATGGTGTTGGGAAAACCGCACAGTTGCAAGCAAAAGAATAAAATTGCACCTTCATCTTAAACCACTCACAAAATTCAACTTGAAATGGATTAAAAACTCGAATGTTAAGATCTGAAACCATAAAACTCCTAGAAGAAAACAGGGTATAAGCTCCATGACATTGGTCCTGGCAATGATATTTTTGGGTTTGACACCAAAAGAAAGGCAACGAAAGCAGAGATAAACAAGCGGGACTACTCCAAAGCAAAAAGCTGCTCAGAAAAGGAAACCATCAACCTTGGGCTTCCCTGGTGGCTCAGACAGTAAAGAATCCGCCTGCAGTGTTGGAGACCTGGGTTTGATCCCTGGGTTTGGAAGATCCCCTGGAGGAGGGCATGGCAACCCACTCCAGTATTCTTGCCCGGAGAATCCCATGGACAGAGGAGACTGGCAGGCTATAGTCAATGGGGTTGCAAAGAGTCGGACAGGACTTAGCAACTAAGCCCAAAGCACAATTAAAAGGCAACTTATGGAATGGGAGAAAATATTTGCAAATCAGTTCAGTTCAGTTCAGTTCAGTCACTCAGTCATGTCTGACTCTTTGCGACCCCATGAATCATAGCATGCCAGGCCTCCCTGTCCCTCACCAACTCCCCGAGTTCACTCAAACTCATGTCCATCGAATCAGTGATGCCATCCAGCCATCTCATCCTCTCTCGTCTGCTTCTTCTCCTGCCTCCAATCCCTCCCAGCATCAGAGTCTTTTCCAATGAGTCAACTCTTCGCATGAGGTGGCCAAAGTACTGGAGTTTCAGCTTTAGCATCATTCCTTCCAAAGAAATCCCAGGGCTGATCTCCTTCAGAATGGACTGGTTGGATCTCCTTGCAGTCCAAGGGCTGTCTTTG
>NW_011494785.1:2329513-2330158 GCF_000754665.1 Bison bison bison | reverse complement strand
AATGAAATAGACACTAAAAAGACCATGAAAAAAATAAAGCTAAGAGCTGTTTTTTTAAAATGATAAGCAAAATAGCTAAACCTTCAGTCAGACTTACCAAGAATAAAAGAGAGAAGATTCAGATAAAATTAGGAATGAAAGAAGAGACATTGTAACTAATGCCACACAAATACAAAGAATCATAAGCGACTACTATGAACAACTATATGCAAAAAAAAAAAAAAATCAGACAACTTATAAGAAATGGTAAAATCCTGGAAACATTAGTCTGCCAAGACTAAATCATAAAGAAATAGAAAACCCGAACAGATCAATTACTAGTAAGGAGATTGAAGCCATAATCAAAAATCTCCCAACAGGGAGTTTGGGGTGGACATGTACACGCTGCTATACTTAAAATGGATAATCAACAAGGACTTGCTACACGGTTTTTTAAATTTCAAACTATATTACAATGCAGGCAATGGCAACCCACTCCAGTACTCTTGCCTGGAAAATCCCATAGATGGAGGGGCCTGGTAGGCTGCAGTCCATGGGGTCGCTAGGAGTCGGATACAACTGAGCGACTTCACTTTCACTTTTCACTTTCATGCACTGGAGAAGGAAATGGCAACCCACTCCGGTGTTCTTGCCTGGAGAATCCCA
>NW_011494785.1:2317982-2328989 GCF_000754665.1 Bison bison bison | reverse complement strand
CCCAGCATCAGAGTCTTTTCCAATGAGTCAACTCTTCGCATGAGGTGGCCAAAGTACTGGAGTTTCAGCTTTAGCATCATTCCTTCCAAAGAAATCCCAGGGCTGATCTCCTTCAGAATGGACTGGTTGGATCTCCTTGCAGTCCAAGGGACTCTCAAGAGTCTTCCCAACACCACAGTTCAAAAGCATCAATTCTTCGGCGCTCAGCTTTCTTCACAGTCCAACTCTTACATCCATACATGACCACTGGAAAAACCATAGCCTTGACTAGACGGACCTTTGTGGTCAAAGTAATGTCTCTGCTTTTTAATATGCTGTCTAGGTTGGTCATAACTTTCCTTCCAAGGAGTAAGCATCTTTTAATTTCATGGCTGCAATCACCATCTGCAGTGATTTTGGAGCCCCCCAAAATAAAGTCTGACACTGTTTCCACTGTCTCCCCATCTATTTCCCATGAAGTGATGGGACCAGATGTCATGATCTTTGTTTTCTGAATGTTGAGCTTTAAGCCAATGTTTTCACTCTCCTCTTTCACTTTCATCAGGCTTTTTAGTTCCTCTTTACTTTCTGCCATAAGGGTGGTGTCATCTGCATATCAGAGGTTATTGATATTTCTCCCAGCAATCTTGATTCCAGCTTGTGCTTCTTCCAGCCCAGCTGTTTCTCATGATGTACTCTGCATATAAGTTAAATAAGCAGGGTGACAAAATACAGCCTTGACGTCCTCCTTTTCCTATTTGGAACCAGTCTGTTGTTCCATGTCCAGTTCTAACTGTTGCTTCCTGACCTGCATATAGGTTTCTCAAGAGGCAGGTCAGGTGGTCTGGTATTCCCATCTCTTTCAGAATTTTCCACAGTTTATTGTGATCCACACAGTCAAAGGCTTTGGCATAGTCAATACTGGACTATAAGCCTATATAATTCAGAGTATTCAAAAATAATATACAGCAGCTGAAATGAAGGAAGTAGCTCTATTTGTATCAATAGGGCTGAATCTCAAAAGCATCGTATTGAGTTTTAAAAAAGTGAGTTGTTAGGATTTCCCTGGTGGTCCAGTGGTTAAAGACTCCACACTCCCAATGCAGGGGATTCCCTGGTGGCTCAGAGGGTAAAGAGTCTGCCTGCAATGCAGGAGACCTGAGTTCGATCCCTGGGTCAGGAAGATCCCCTGGAGGAGGAACCTGGAGGGCTACAGTCCACGGGGTCGCAAAGAGCTGGATATGACTGAGCGACTTCGCTTTCACCTTCCCAATGCAGGGAGCCTGGGTTCCATCTCTTCTATGGAAACCAGATCCCACATGCCAGAGCTAAGAGTTCACATGCCATAACTAAAGATCTCGCATGTTGCAACTAAGACCCAGAACAGCCAAATAAAAAATAATTTTGTAAAAGCAAGCTGTTGAATGATACTCAGAAGATAATGTTTTCCTTATGAAAGCTTTTGCACATCTTGATACGACACATTTTATGGATACACTATATAGAGACGGATATACACTCTACAGACATGCCTTAAAACTATAAATAAGCCCATGAGAATGAAGAACATCGAAACCAAGATGGCAATCACTACTTGGGAGAGACGGATATACTGGCAGCACAAATAGACTCCGTGTTTCTCCCCATCCTGCATCCGTGCTTTTTGCTATGTAACTTTAGGAACACTTCTCATCAAGAAGTGAACCTGTTCCCTCACTCCTAGAAGATACAATGGGTTTGCGAATTGCTTTAACCGACAGCATGTAGTACAAGTGACACGTGCCATTGCTGAATCGAGGCCTCAGAAGCATTGCACGATTCCACTGTCTATTCTAACCAACCTGCTTCCGCAGGTAAGCAAGTCTGGGCCACGTCCTGGAGGAGGAGACCCAGTGAAGGACCATCCAGGTGTCCCAGCTGAGGTCAGCCTATTCCAGCATGCAGCCAGCCGACCTCCAAACACCCCAAGAGAGATGATGATCTTCAGAGCTGCCCACCTGACCTCTGAGGCCTGTCTGAAAACTCATGAAAGAGCCCAGGTAAGACCAGAGCAACTGAGGTGACCAAGGAGCTGTAAGGAGTCAGAAGGCTTATTGTCTCGGCCACTAAGTGTCCGGGTGGTTTGTTACTGAGAAGTAGCCGATATAAAGGGGGAGTATGGAATGGGGGAGGGGCAGAAAGGACAAGCGTTCAATTGTATTGCTCATGTTTCATGTCTTCTTAAAAAAAGAGACTTGGGACTTCCCTGATGGTCCAGTGGTGAAGAATCCACCTTGCAATGCAGAGGATGCTGGTTCCATTCCTGATCAAGGAACTAAGATCCCACGTGCCACAGGACAGCTAAGCCCACACACCATAATGAGTCTGTGTGCCCCCAGCGAGGAGCCCAGTCCTGCAACTAAGACCCGATGCAGCCAAATGAACTTTTTTAAAAAACAGAGACCTGAAGCAAACATAGCAAAATGTTAAGATTTCCCATACACAGGGAGTAGAAAAATGAGGACTGGCTATCTAACTCTCCTAATGCTCCTAACTGTATGCTTGAAGTATTTCACATTAAAAGAAAACTTACACAGAAGAGTAAATATCCAGTGTGCTATGCCAGACAAGATGGCCAAGATTTTTTAGAAAGCATTTTTTTTATTATTTTGACTGTACCACCCAGCACATGGGACCCTAGTTTTCTGATCAGGGATCAAACCTGCGACCCCTGCATTGGAAGCCGGGAGTCTTAACCACTGGACCACCAGGGAAGCCCTGGCCAAGATGATTTTAAAGAGAGGAACAAAAAGCAGCAGCTTCCCTCTCGCCTCCTCCCTACTTCACTGGCACCACACACACAGAGCAGAGCAAGTGGACCAGGGATGGTAGAGTTCCTATCCTCTTCTCTCATCCCCGGGACGTCTTCCCTAACCTCCTGGCACTGGATCCCTTGCCAGCTTTTAATCCTCCAGCCTTAGTGAGTCATTCATGAGACAGCACACATCTGATCAACTCTCAGACAGATCCTCAGAGATGAGCCGGGGGAGCATCACAGGGGTGAATTCTATACGGCTGCTTTGGGGGCAGCGAACCTGAAACCTCATAACTACTTCATACTATTGTTATGTTCAAAATCCAGGTTCACCAGATAAAAATGTGAGTCCTTCCTGCTGCACTCAAATACGGGGTTAGTCACCTCCCCTGTGACTTCCTCCTGACACTCTAACCTGCCCCGTCCTTTGTGTCTGAAGTTGCTGCCACTCCTGGCAAAGGTGGCAGGGTGTGTCTGCCAGGAGACTCGTGCTGGCCCATCAAGAGAGACGAGGGCTCCCAGGGGATATGCACTTCATGCCAGAGAGAGCCAGGGCCAAGCTGGCTGCTCTCGAGGGGCTCAGCATCCCTCTCGGCCCGATGCATCGCTCCTGTCTCTTCTGATGTCCAAGCCCACTGGGGGCGCCGTGGCCACAGGCCACTGTGTGCACAGCATTCTGTGCTGACTGTGTGAACACCTTCCTGCGTGCATGCTGGTCCTGCAGGTTACCCTGAATGCTTGTCCCGACTCCACTGGGCTGCACGCTGTCCAGGGACACAGTGTGCTAAGTGACTTCATGTCCTTACCATGCAGTGAAAGGAAAGAAGGAAAAGAGGAGAAAGGTCAGACAGGAAGGAAGAAAGGGAGAAAGGGGAGGCAGCAGGAAGGAAGGATAATAGCAGCGTGTATTTATAGAATGACGATACACCAGGTCGTGTGCACTTTCTTATTCAGTCCTCCAACTACTCGGTGAGGCAGACACTATTATTAATTTTTCCTAGCTTACAGATGAGGAAACATCCTTCCGAGGGTTGGGTAACATGCCCGGTGGTACAAGCCATGGAGACTGAATCGCAGAGGCAGTCTGTGAACAAGGTTTGTTTAACTATGTTCCCATCTCTGACGCCAGACTGTCCAGCTGTGTTCCCATCTCTGCTGCTAGACTGTCATGTTGGGTAGTTTTGAGCACAGAGGAGCAGATAACGGGGAACCAGGACGTGACTCTAAAGAAAGAAAAAGGGAGAGAAGAGAAGGCAGAAGAGAACATAGATGAAAGGGGAGATCTACACACAGATCTCACACTGAACCTGCGAGAGCATGGTTTCTGCTTCATTCCTCGACATCTCCAGAAAGGAAGCATGTGCTTCCCGGTGATGTGTTCCAGGTTTCATTTTCCACGTGCCAAAGGCATCCACTGACAGCCCATTCTGCCCACCTGCCTGTGAGAGAAGACGGGTAGACAGCTGACTCTGGGGTTGTACCCCAAGTCAGCAAGTCCTGGACCACTGCTCGGGGCGGGGAGTTGGGAGAATACAAGGCTCTCATTCTCATCAGCCAATCAATACATAACCTTTCTTATGTTCATTTCTGTTTAAAGACACCTGATTTTAATAAATTGTTGACTCATTATGTACAGTGAACTCAGGACCAGCAGCACCATAACTGATGCCTGGGTGGAGCTTGTGCTCCCAGACCTGTATTTCCCCATAAGGCACATCACAGCCTTCTAGCAGTGAGGAATCTTAGATCCTTGCCTGTAAAACCATCAACAAAACTGTCAAAAATGTGGCAGGAAATAGACTGTGTAAAGCACACTTGGTTATGTTGGTGGAGCTGAAATCAGAAGGCAGAGGGTAACCCTGCTCTTCTCGGCTGGGAGTGTGCTTGTCTGCTGACTCACTTTTCCACCGTTCTGCTTGTGTGTGTGCACATACGATGCCCAAAGTGGTTGCAAAGGCCTCCCATTTCATCCTGAGGGTCAGTTACAACATCCAAGCAACTTGGAATTGATGAGACTATTGCTTTTGCTCAGTGGCTAAGTCGTGTCTGACTCTTTGCAACGTCACGAACTGCAGCATGCCAGGCTTCCCTGTCCTTCACTATCTCTTGGAGTTTGCTCAAACTCATGTCCATTGAGTTGGTGATGCCATACAACCATCTCATCCTCTGTCAGCCCCTTCTTCTCTGGCCCTCAATATTTCCCAGCATCAGGGTCTTTTCCAGGGAGTCGTTTTGTGAATCACATGGCCGAAGTATTGGAGTTTCAGCTTCAGCATCAGTCTTTCCAAATGAATATTCAGGATTGATTCCCTTTAGGATTGACTAGTTTGATCTCCTTGCTGTTCAAGAGACTCTCAAGGGTCTTTCCAGTACCACAATTTGAAAGCGTCAATTCTACGGTGCTCAGCCTTCTTCATGGTAGATGCCTGATTACTTCTGGGGTTACAAATAAATGTTAGCAAGCTGGAGAATCTGCAAATATAGAGGCCACGATGAATGAAGATTCACTGCAGGCAGTATTAAGATCGACCAGTTCTCAGACTTGGACATTCCAGGAACTTGGCCGTCCTCTGGGAAAACAGGAAAGGAACAGAGCCCTGGGGGGCATGGCGGTAACTGCAGGTGTATGTGTAAGAGGGCATCACGTACTTGTCCGGCAGGGACCCTCAAAGGCCCATCCATGCTGGGATTTAGCCAGGATTCTGTCCTGGTCATTAGAGGTGGTCAGCAGCGCAGATCCTAGAAGAGCCTACCAAGTCTTCTCACTTGAATCAAATAGCTCCTTGAATCCATTGTCTTTGTATAGGCTTCTGGAGGCTGGATCTTGCTCAGCCCTGTGCCTGTGTGGAAGAAACTCTGCAAACACAGGCTGTGAATTGAATGAGGCTAGGCCGGATCTGACCCCACACTGTCTTATCCCTCCCCTTCCTTTGTAATGTACCCTCAAGGAAATATTTCTAAGTTTGAGGTTCCTCGAATTGGTAGTCCTTAAAGGTTTCTTAATGATGTCACCGAGCTACTGAAAAAAAATCTTTCCCAAGATACATTTCACCGGGACAAGACTTCACAGGTGAACAGAAAATGTCAAGGATGTTTCTGATTTTGTGAACTTGCCAGGAATGACAGTGAGCATGGCATGCCATGATGCTGCATACCGCTTGCTGATTCCCATTCAATTTCACCTGAATGGGAAAACTCAATCCTGAAGGAAATCAACCCTGAATATTCATTGGAAGGACCGATGTTGAAGCTGAAGCTCCAATACTTTGGCCACCTGAGGTGAAGAGCTGACTCACAGGAAAAGACTCTGAAGCTGGGAAAGATTGAGAGCGGGAGAGGGGGACGACAGAGGATGAGATGGTTGGATGGCATCACTGACTCAATGCCTGTGAGTTTGAACAAACTCTGGGAGATAATGAAGGACAGAGAAGCCTGGCTGAGTCCATGGGGTCGCAAAGAGTTGGACATGACTGAGCAAATGAAGAACAGCAGCAACAGAAGAGATATTCTTTACCTAAAAACAACAGGCCCGAGGAGCCACCCTCTCCGCTCTGCTCGTTCCTTCAGCACAGCTCGGCTGATTCTTCCGAGGGCCTCTGAAACAGGCCTCTTTCCATGAATTCATCTTTCCTTTGTGGAACGTTTTCTTCCTCCTCGTGAGACTCAGCCAGGATCCAACTGCAGTGACACAGACGGCACATGCTTTGCCAGGAGATCAGCTCAGCCAGCGCCCAGGCAACCTAAGCTGTGTTTCCCTTCAAATTCCTCTTCATGCCTTTCCCCCACTCCAGTCACACTGCCATGCTGCGCAACAGCTGGGGCCACCCTTCCCCATTGCAACGAGCTTACAGCCTTGCTGGGTTTTGAGTATGTAAGTGGGGGCAGGGGGGAAGAGGGCAGTAGGGACCAGAGACCTCAGGCTCAGCACCTGCCTCATCTCCAGGGTGTGCTTTTAAAGCCTTGAGGACATCATCATCTCTCCTCAGGATCCTTAACTGTACAAATTGAGAACCTGAAGCTCACTGAGATGGTCTTTACCACTGCCCCATGGTCTGCGCTGAGGCCCCAGGGTCTGCACAGTATCCCCTGAAGGCCCTTGCAGTCAGTTTGCTTTTCCCAGCTTCCTGGCGGTGTTGCACCACCTCCCTTCACTCCACCCCTGCTCCCGTCTGGACCTCATATAGTGGGCGCTCCTCCTCTTCTCAGCCTGCCAAGCCGCTGCCTCCTCATCATTCATGGAGTGTCTGAAACCACTTCCACCCAAGAAGCTTCCAAGAACACGCCGGGTACAGTCTTAATCTTATCCGTCTCAGTCCAAATGCAACCCCACAGACTCCCTCATCTACTGCTGCACTAAAATCCCTACCATGTGGTACTTTTAACTACACACGTGACCAGCTTAGTGTTTGGCGTGTCTTTGTAAGAATGGAACTCTGCTCAATGTTATGTGGCAGGCTGGATGGGAGGGGAGTTTGGGGGAGAACGGATACATGTGTATGTATGGCTGAGTCACTCTGCAATCCACCTCAAACTACCACAACATTGCTAATCCGCTACACCCCAATACAAACTATAAAGTGAAAAAAAAGGTAGGTAGCATCATTGCTTGACCTTTCCAATTTCGGTTGCCGTCTAGTGGCTAAGTCCTGTCCGACTCTGCGACCTTGTGGACTGTATGGACTGCAGCCCACCATAGAAGCTTGTATCTGCTAATCCCAAACAATTTATTGAATAGGCATAAATTTTAACTTTTTTTTTGAGGCAGACCATTTTTCCAGTCTTTATTGAATCTGCTAATATTACTTCTGTTTTTACATTTTTGTTTTTTTGGCCATGAGGCACGGGGAAGCTTTGCTTCTGACCAGGGAGCGAACCCGTACGCCTTGGACTGGAAGGTGAAGTCTTAACCACTGGACCCCCAGAGAAGTCCTGGCGTGAATGCCAACGCCTTTTACTGATCACACTACACCCACCTCCAACGCGACCTGTCACAGTACGAACCCCAGCAGGTCCTGAGCCCGTACCAGCACACCCCATTTTCTACCTACCTTGCTGTGTGAGAATCAGTCGCAATGGCAGCATTCGTGCTTGGAAGACAATCTCTTGCTTCAAGGGCAGAACACCTACCTTCTTCTCGGGGGGACCGCCGGGCTCTTTGGAAAAGGGTTTGTAAAGTGTTAGTGAGTCGTGGACCCAGCCTGGAGTGGTGTTCTCCTCAGGGCTGTTATTGGACAGTTGCTGCCTTGAGTAGAAGATCAAGACACATTCTGTGTTATGAGAAAGCACTGTCTCTGCCAAATGCGTTTCTGTAAGTGATTATGTGTAGGCGTACCAGTAAGAGTGCCTTTTGTTGCCTGCGGCTTCCCAGATGGCCCGGGTGGTAAAGAACCTGCCTGTCGATGCAGGAGACGTAAGAGACGCACGTTCAGTCCCTGGGTGGGGAAGATTCCCTGGAGGAGGGCATGGTAACCAACTCCAGTATCCTTGCCTGGAGCGTTCTAGCCCGTCAGGCTCTGCTGTCCATGGGATCACATGGAGTAAGACACTCATTGACTCAGCCTTATACCCGGATACGATTCAAACTTTTGGAAAGTCAAGTATTTCCATGAAATTGTAGTGAATAATCTCCTACATCAAATGCCCATGTGTGAAACAGACAAAGTTTTAACTCACTAATATTCACAGATAGGACAGTAGGGAAACAGTAGGGAAAAAAAAACCAAGACTCTTTTTTTTCCCCCATAAACAGAGCTTAAGAATGAATGTATAATTAAGGGGCTGATCACCAGTCTGTACAACATATGGGTTTTTGGAATGTTTAGCAGACATTTATCATGATCGGATTTGTGCCTTGGGTGGCAAGTTCTCTTTCTGGGCATCTTTTGCTTGACAGGATCCCAGCATCTTCTTCAGTGTGTTGGTCTGTGGGGGCTCAGTGCTTGGAGGTCAAGGTCAGTGTCGATGACACCCGGAAGATCTGGGGAAGCATGTTACTAAGTTGGTAAAACATCTCTTCAGAAATACTCTGTAAGACGTAACAAAAAAAAAAAAGAGAAGAGTTTGCATTTGTTAAACTATCAGTGATTTTTAAAAAATGTTTTAAGTGTTTTAAAATATGGAAGTAATACAAGTAGTTTCGGACATGAGGTGGAACGTGAGAATCTCATCTTCGGGAACTGATTCAACTGCATGGCTCTGGGCAGGGGCGTGTCTCTGAGAACCCACGCTGTGTCTGTCAAGCAGTAAGCCTGATTACCAGAAAAAGCCCTCGATAACACTACTGTAATCAGAGATAAAAGTACCACTCGTTGTGCTGAATTCTACACAGAAGACAGAATCATTTTCTGCTCACGTCCTCCTTTATGAACTCTTTAGACTCTATATAACATAAATGTGGGGGAAAAAACAGAAAGAGGAGTCAAGTTCGGCTTTGGGTTAAATCAAAGAACCCTCGAGTGGTAGACGCTAACATCTTCAACAGTAAACGGAGTGCCTTGATAACTCCAAACACTTCTCCCCCTAAAACACAGAAACCTGTGAGCATTTTGTCATGTAGTAATGAGTTGAGGGCAGGGCTTCCCTTCCCACTGTTTCCCTACTGTCCTATCTGTGAATATTAGTGAGTTAAAACTTTCTCAGTGGGTAGCCACTCCAATATTCTTGCCTGGAGAATCCCATGGACAGAGGACCCTGGCGGGCTGCAGTCCATGGGGTCGTGAATAGTCGGACATGACCGAGAGACTAAGCGACAACGACGATACCGTGGGCAGGGCAGAGTGCCTGGCCCTGTCTGTAAGGAATACTATAGCAGAGCTGGACTGGGTGAGATCTACCCAGGTCACACACCTGTGGCACCAGAAACTGCACTGTCCTAGAAATCCCTCCGTCCCACGAGGCCATTTCCATCATGAAACCTGCAACAGAGCAACAGATGTGGCTGAATGATGAGCTCTGGTTCAAGCCCACCTGTCCTTTACTGAAAGTAAACTGGACGTTTACAGTCAGGCTACCCGTCTCCATGTTTTAGGTGCCCACTTTCCTGTGGGAGAGGCAAGCCTGAGGGCCAGACACACTTCTGTAATCCTTAATTCTCCACACCAGCACGGTTCCCCACAGTGCTGTCAAAACACCTGGAATGATCATTTCTCGAGTTCTATTTTGTCTCCACACAATGAAGCCAAAACAAGTCATTAAAAATTCCATAAATATGTGGTTCTATTTTCTTTTCGGGAAAATGAAAGGTAGCTGAGAGTAAGTTCTATCAATGTTCAAATACTGTTGCATTTCAAGAGGGTTGGAGACGTCCCTGGTGGCCTAATGGTTAGGACTGGGTGCTTTTCACTGATGCGGCCCAGGTTCAAGCCTTGGTCGGGGAATTGATCTTACAGACTGCATAGTGTGACCCGAAACAAACAAAAAAGAGGGCTGGAGGTTTTGTTTTCTGATTGGAAAAGGTTAAAAAATCCATTATGAAGGATTTGCTCATTAAACCCTACAACTGGGGCACCAGGTGACCACAGGAATGCCCACGTTCTTTCACCCGGCTTGCTCAGCTGTCAAGATTTTCGAGGAAGAAATACAGGTCCTTGTTGTTAAACATAAGGTTGTATCTTACCTTTGACACACTTAAACACAAGTTCCGCTCTCCTTAAGCACCATGGTATAGTCATTTCCTAAAAACAGAAACAAAATAAATCGTATGTTTTTGATAGGACTTTGCAGGAAAAAGACACCTAACTAACCTGTGCTTTTCAAAGTGAAAACAGCGGCTACCCTCGTGGAGGGAACAGTGGAGAGGATGTGGGTTAAGCGGCTGGACGAGAGCCTGGGGCGGCTCCTGGGGTGCTGGCTGGTGACGTTCTGCTTCATCACCTGGGCGCTGCTGATGTCGGTGGTCAGTCGGGGAACGTGCGAGCCGTTTCTATGTGCTTTTCCCGAGGTGTATTATACGCTGCTGCTGCTGCTGCTAAGTTGCTTCAGTCGTGTCCGACTCTTTGCGACCCCATAGACAGGAGCCCACCAGTCTCCCCTGTCCCTGGGATTCTCCAGGCAAGAACACTGGAGTGGGTTGCCATTTCCTTCTCCAATACATGAAAGTGAAAAGTGAGAGTGAAGTTGCTCAGTTGTGTCCGACTCTTAGCGACCCCATGGACTGCAGCCTACCAGGCTCCTCTGTCCATGGGATTTTCCAGGCAAGAGTACTGGAGTGGGGTGCCGTTGCCTTCTCCGGTACT
>NW_011494785.1:2265797-2317882 GCF_000754665.1 Bison bison bison | reverse complement strand
TTGATGGCTCAGTGGTGAAGAATCCACCTGCCAATGCAGGAGACGTGGGTTTTCGATCCCTGGGTTAGGAAGATCCCCTGGAGAAAGAAATGGCAACCCATTCCAGTATTCTTGCCTGGAAAACCCCACGGACAGAGAAGCCTGGTGGGCTACAGTACAGGGGGTGGCAAAAGAGTCGGACATGGCTGAGTAACTAAACAACAACGGAAAGTTAAAAACAAAGAACAACATCCGCGTCTACCACAACCACGACAACTAAAACCTGGCGAGTCCCAAACAAGTCAACAAGTTCATAGCACAGACAAGAGGAAAAGCCGGGAACTCGGGCTTCGTGGCCTGCTGGTTCACTCCCCGTACGGCAGGTTAGACTGATTCCAGGATGACACTGTCTTCAGGTCGCAAAGGTCTATGGGGGTAGAACTGCTAAGAGTAGGATGTCTTCCTTCCGGCTGATGGATTATTTTTTCCTTTTTTTTTTTTAAAATTGCAATTCATTTTATCAACCCCAGGCCAGGACCATTTCCGACAGCAGTGTCACCTCACATGTGCTGCAGCGTGGGCATGAGTGGGGCAAGTCTGTCTGTCACAGGAAGAAAACAAGAGACGAAATGCTGTGGGACCCTTTTGTGAAAGCTAAGACAAACACTGCCTCTATATCCTGGGCAGTGTCGTCTGAGTTTGCAGGATAGACTCTGTGACCTGAATGGATGTTTAAATATGACTGATGGGAGGAGTGTGGCTTGATATACTCTTGTGAATTAAAACGGGACTCTGGACGCAGGCTTAATGTTCTGCAGCTGGCCGTCCCGATTTAAAACATGCAACTTCTGTGACACTGTGGGAGAGGGCACACTGCTAGTGTCAGATGTCTGGGAGTGAGGCCGAACCTGGTGACTTTTGGAAATGCTGCCTTCGAGGTCGTTTCCCACCTACATAGAACCATTTTTATAAACTGGTTAACCAGGAGTCCAGCTGCAGGCATGTCTGGATACTTTCGTGGGGCCGGACCTCGTCACAAACTTTCTTTGTTTTTCCCCAAAGACTCTGCTATAGATGGGCTGGTCTGTGATGAGAAGGATGGCTACAAGTTCCTGGTGGGACTGAGACTTTATAAAGCGACAGTGGAAGGAAAGGAAACAACAAAACACGTTGGTCGGTCACTCCTGCTGCCGAATTGGGTATGACTGAGGCTGAGAGGCTGAGAACACGGACGCACTGCTCATTAAATGAGTCAGAGCTCTCTTAATCAAAACGGTGTGTGTCTGGTAAAAACACACATGGATGGTCAGTGGGAAATCATCTAAACCACCCTGTCTTACATGGACTTGAGCTGTGTGTGTGTTTATACAGAGAACTGCATTTAAAGTGAGGCCTCCTGAATACGATGAGTCTAAGCGGGGACTCAGTCACTCTGAAAAGTACAACATAAAATCTTCTGCACCACTTCTTTACGGTAAGAGGGTTTACACACATCTGCTACTCTGGTAAATAACTTTTAATAATCAAGGAGTGAATGCCCTTCCTTTCACAATCTGTCCTTGCCGGCTAGCCATTTTGCTTTTTAAAGAATGCCACTCAAAACCAGCAGCACCGTGCTGCTGATACAGGTCCTTCACCCCGTTGGCCACGGGCTCTCCCGGAAGGACCAGCTGGCACCTGCTTGGAGGCTGTTTCACTCCTCCAGACTCTCTTAACTAAAGTTGGATCTAACCTCTGTATTATGTCCACAACTTAGCCCCTCTAACTAGCTTTCATGGAGGGGAGGGAAGAAAGCATGAGAGAAAGCAGTCATGGGAAGAGAGTTTTTTTTTTAATTTAAAAGCATAAAATACAGTCCATCGCAAAAGGAGCGAACGATTGTGCCACATTTTAGTTGTAGAAGCCGCCAGTATGTGCTTTATAGCAACAGTGTCCTTGAGAACCTGGTGAAAGGAGGCTGGCTTCTTCCTGCCAACGAGCAAGCATCTCTTTCTATTGCCTGTCAATGCCTACTCAGAGAGTGCTAAGTAATTTTAACGGTGGTCTAGGCCAATACAAATGTGGAGGTAAACTTGCTGCTGCTGCTGCTAAGTCGCTTCAGTCGTGTCCGACTCTGTGCGACCCCATAGACTGCAGCCCACCAGGCTCCCCCGTCCCTGGGATTCTCCAGGCAAGAACACTGGAGTGGGCTGCCATTTCCTTCTCCAATGCAGGAAAGTGAAAAGTGAAAGGGAAGTTGCTCAGTCATGTCTGACTCTTAGTGACCCCATGGACCACAGCCCACCAGGCTCCTCCATCCACGGGATTTTCCAGGCAGGAGTCCTGGAGTGGGGTGCCATTGCCTTCTCCACAAATGTAAAGCGGATGATGCTTATTCTACAGTGTTGCCACATTCTCAGAAAATGCCGGCACTTTTCCCACCTGCTTACCTCTGACATATCGTGCACCAGCAGGAGGGGAATACTGACGGTCGTGATGTCGTGGGTACAGCAAACCTTGAGGATGTTTCGGAGCCCCATGATGGCGGGGTCCCGAGCAGTGATGTTTCCTGATTTCACGTTGTCATCCACACAAAGGTGGAAAGCGACATGTATTTCTGAGAGGTTAGAGTGCCGTGTGATGTAAAATTCTCCTGTGAACAGCAGATAACAATCGTGACTTTCAGAAACACAAAGCGTGTTCACTAGTGGGCTTCAGAGACGACTGTGACAGGCAGCCAGTGTGCTGAACCAGCAGAGGAGTTTATCAGGGACCTGTGTGGAACTCAGGAAGCAAATAGGATTAGTGCTACTTAATTCTTGGAAAGAAGGTGATGGAAAAGAGAGGTGATGGCCAAATTCATCTTAGGTTCATAAATTGGTATGAAGAGACCACCAAGCAGTATATAAATCAAATCAGTGCCCATCATCGCAGTTTTGATATAAATGCTCAAAGCGCTCTAATCATTCAAAATTAATATGTCAAGACAGGCTACTTGAAGATCTGTCTTCCCCACACCCTGCACCTGCTCTTCTCCATCTCAGTTTAGGGGCCCAGTTTCCTTCCATTAGCTGCAAAGACAGAAACACACGAGTTGGCCTTCATTACTCTCTTTTTCTCATGACATCCTCCCCAATCCAATTCACCACCAACTATTTTCAGTGTTGTTGTTCAGTCGCTAAGTTGTATCCAACTCTTTGAGACCCCACGGACTGTAGCACAACAGGCTTCCCTGCCTTCCACTATCCCCTGGAATTTGCTCAAATTTCACGTCCATTGAATCCGTGATGCTATTTCATCCTCTGCCACCCCCTTATCCTTTTGCCTCCAATCTTTCCCAGCATCAGGGGCTTTTTCCAGTGAGTTGGCTCTTCACATCAGGTGTCCAAAGTACTGGAGCTTCAGCATCAGTCCTTTCAGTGAAAATTCAAGGTTCATTTCCATTAAGATTGACTGGTTTGATTTCCTTGCTTTCCAAGGGACTCTCAAGAGTCCAGCACCACAATTCGAAAGCATCAATTCTTTGGTGCTCAGCCTTCTTCATGGTCCAACTCTCACATGTGTACATGACTACTGGAAAAATCATAGCTTTATCTATATGGGCCTTTGTCGGCAGGGTGATGTCTCTGCTTTTTAATTCGCTGTCTAGGTTTTCATAGCTTTCCTTCCAAGGAGTAAGTGTCTTATTTCATGGCTGTAGTCACTGCCCACAGTGATTTGGGAGGCCAAGAAAATAAAACCTGTCACTGCTCCCATTTTTTCTCCTTCTATTTGCCATGAAGTGATCTATAACAAACCTCTCAACTATCTCAAGTCTGAGCACTCCATTTTTATTGCTATCACCCTAGTTCACAGTACCATCTTATCACCTAGGTTTCAGCAACAGCCTCTGAATTAACCTCTTTGTTCCCATTCTTGCCAACAGATCATATCCACACGTACAGATAAAATGATTTTAAGTATAGACCAGATTACATCACTCTCCCACTTAACATGGTCCAAAAGGCTCACATGACACTCAGGAAAAAAACCCAAACTCCATCCTCTTGTCTTACCCTTTCTCACCCCAGCCACACGGCCTTCCTTAAGGTCTTCACACACACAGGGCTTGTTCCTGATCCAGGGCTGCTTCCTGAGGGCCCTTCCCCCACGGCTCCTGTCCAGATGACTGCTTTTCACCAATCATGCCTCAGAGCGAAAGTCACCTCCTCTCGGAAGTCTTCCTTGATTGACCCATATGATTGATGTAGGACTCCCTCACCCCTCACTTATTCTCTTTCACATTGTTCTATTTTCTCCTCAGCACTGAAATTCTTTTGTTATCTATTTATGAGGTTATTTTAAAGAGAGTACCACTGTTTACATGCCGTGACTGTAAGGACTTTTGCCTCTCTCGTTTACTGTGCTGTCTGTAGCTCATGAAACTACAGGACCTGGTACACAGAAGGTACTTGGTAAACTTTGGTTTGCTGAATGGTAATCAAATGTTTTCAACCAAAAGCTTATTTTATCCAGGCTTTCTACAATCACTCCATTTCCTAGGTAGCCATGCCAGCCATTGGCTTTTATATTCTGCAGTTTCTGTCAATGTAAATAAACAGAAAATATATAAAAATATGTTTTTATAAACACACCTGCCTCACTGGAAATTCTGAGATGTTCTTCGAGGAAAATCTTGCTATTGTAAAACCTAGTTTTCCATCACTAACCCACATCCCCACAAATTCTGCTCATCCTGGCCTCAAGGTCCTTATCTTAGGATTTTACTTTGTATTTACTTATAAACACAGAGTATGTTTAAAGTACTTAACACACGTTGGCACGGTGTTTAACAATTTCCAGTTACAAGTATACATAAGCTGTGTCACTGATAGGCCCTAGTCAAAAGTCTGCTTTTTTTTTTTCTTTGACTTACGATATAAGAACTAGATAAGCAGTAAAAGAAATTAGAGAAAGGCCAGTGACAGGCCAAACTAGACAAAAGAAACGTTAAAAAAAAAAAACTTGTTTGGCAAGAAGTGGTACGGCTGCCATTTCCCTGGCAGGCAACACGAGACGCGGACTGCTTATCAGAAACCAGGCAGGTCCCAGGAGGCCCCCCGTTTCGAACTCTGGCTGATGGCTTAGGCGGTGGGGGTCACCATGTTGAAACTGGGCCACGGCCAGCACAGGGGCTGACGACTCACTTACTGCACAAGTCAGGTGTTCCTAATCCCCAAGCTGGCACTGCTTCATCCGACCTCAGACGACTTGTCCTGGGCCTCGTTTTACCCGTGAGGAACGTGGGGGTCTCAGTGCTGACAGCGGTGATTGAAATAACAGAAGACGGTAGGAAAAGGGACCAGACTGGGTGTTAAGAAGATCTGGCATCTAGCACTGACTGGTTGAGTGATCTTGGGCAAATCAATTCAATTTACAGATCCTCTGTACTTTACGAATTAGATGGGAAAAATAACTCCTGACTGCTTTCCTTACAAAGATGTTTTAAGAATTAGAGAAGCTGATGTTTAATTCTTAAGATGATCCAAGCTACAAGTAATTAGATAATGACGAAGCAAACTCACTGGTTAAAAGAGACATAAATCAAACTCTTTCTCTGTAACTTGAAATCTAGAAGCATTTTGTGATCTGGACCCTTCTAATCTCCTGTCTCCTTCCTGGGTAGGCTGGCAAGCTTTTTCCAAATGGAAACTCAGAAGCTACCAGCATAGCTCACTGAACCCTTAACTCCGCCTTCTCTGATGCTGACTTATAGCACAGTCTCCTGATTTACTACTAATAGCCAGATACTCACCTCCAGGCTTTTCCCAAGAAGGACCAAGAGGGAAAATGCACACAGCAGTAAAGAGTTAAGTTTAAAAAAGTCAGACATTGGTACCTCCAGAACAGATAAGGGTGACACATTTTAAGAAAGCCACAAAATATAGATGATTTAAATTATGCACCTACGAAGAGAGATAAGATAAATCCTGTCTCAATGAAGGTATTTTTAGATGGAGAGGAGGACAGTTTCCTGCTCCACAAAGTGGAGAACCACCTCGTGGTGACACAATCCCCGCCACTTAGCATTATCCACCGGAGTGGGCTCTCTGAGGTGGGCGTGCACTCGGAAGCCGACGACCACAAGCTAGCTGGCCGGGAGAGGAGTGAGCACCAGGATTACGTGGAATGTGGCCTTGGCGTCGAAAATCTGGGGAAGGAAATGGAGCCAGACAACCTTGGCTGTTTCAGCACCTGCGACGTGGTTGAAGAGACTTGACACAGCGTCTCCACACGGGCCTTCCTGTTGTGCCCTGTCACACAGACACTGCTGCAGGCCATCAGAGGGCATGGAACCTGGAAGAACATCAGGGGCCCAACTTCCAGATGATAAGCAATATTCCCAAGAGTCATACAGGAGATTTAAAGAAAGGGAGGACAGGAACATTTATGGGGAGATAGCAATAAAAAAGATTCTAAATCAGATGACCTGTGCTCTTCCCATGTGCTCAATTATTTACATCTCTATCTACTGTTGTTTATATGTCAGAAAAAAAGTGATTTATTGGCTCATTTAAGAAACTAAGGAACAATGTGTGACGCAGCAAATAATAATAAAAACTTACGCAACGGCTTGAGGAATTTTTCTTGTACGCATCTGGGAAAACTCAGGGCTGGTATAAGAATAAGGATTTAGCTGCTGGACACTATAACAGGGTATCTACAGAGATACAAAGTTCTAGGGTGATACATTTGACAAACTGTATAATGTACACCAAAAGAACCTGTGTTTCAAATCTGTGATTTCAATGCACGTGAGTATAAGAAAACCGCAAGTGAAATAATACTCACCAGGTAAAATATTTAAATAGTTTCTATCTGCAATTTTAGTCTTATCGTCACTTCCTCCATTTCGGCTTCCAGAATCTATTTATAAGATAATGCAACATGAGAGAATATAGTTAACGTATGAGAACACACTTGTGATGTCCCCCAAACAACCACAACCACAGCAAAAATCTACTAAGGATCTCCAGGTATCAGGTGGTCTGTGACATGCTTTATACGGATGGTCTCTTAATTCTTACAAAACTCCTCTAACCAGAACACTCTACCCTTTTCATCTTATATGTGAGAACAGAGGCTTAGATGGGTTAACTCACTTAAGGAAGGAGGCACAGGTAAGTGGCAGAACCAGGTCTGGAACCCACACACTCAGGTTCCAAATTCTGTGATCTTGACCACAAGAGACTTGCCAAGGCTCTGTTTTTCATTTGGGCCGTTCAGGGCACTAAGTTAACTACACATAAAATAACTTCATTAGGCAGTTGTGGGGTGGCCATCTTTATTTTTAGAATCTGAGTCACTGTTGAGGATATAACTTGTTCAGGATGACAGGCTAATGGTTAGTAGCACTGGGAATCATTTGATATTCAGCCCATCCTTGAAATCTGTCACTTCTTATCTGACACTATATACAATTTCTTCCAAATAGATACTTGAGATTCCATTTCAAATGGAGTCTTCTCCCCCCGCCCCCACCAGATATTCAATAGTTTTTCTTTCTTTTTAGAAGGCATGATATTACTTTGAAGGATAAATGTTGCTAAAATAAAATATAGCACATTTGATTATTCATTATTATGGCTGAACACATTATTTTACTTGTATACATATATTTTTAATAGAAGACACATCGGAATTTTATAAGAATCCTAAGAGAACTGAAAAATGCAGCGTGAATATTATTAGATACCTGTCTTTAAGAAACTATGTATCTATACAAATTAAATCTAAGACTATATCGCAATGGCTTTCAATATGAGAAAATCACTTGAAAACAGTCAGAACTTGAAATGAGTAAACTGAAACTACCAGGGAGTATTATAGTTTAAAAGTTCTGAATAAAAGTAACCTAGTGTTTTACCCACTGACTACTCTGAGTCATTGGTTATAACACTGTACCTTGTAAACGCATATATTTTATAAACACAATGAGGGAGGGAGAGACATAGACAGAAGGCTCTGTGTTGCCAGAATCCACATTTAATGCAATAATGTGATTCTCATACAGACCCCTGAAATTGACGGGCTCTGAATAAATGGCTGCTCACAGCACAGAAAACAAAAACACAGTAAATGAGGAGCCTCTAATTTTGTTCACGTGCAATCTGAAACTGACAAAATCCTTCCTAAGAAACAAAAAAAAGAACAGTCTATAGCCCGCCCGCCTTCCGTGTTTCAAAGGTAATACCCTGTAACACTAAGAAGATGGTTATTTTCAAAAATGGGTATAAAATATGTACAAAAATGAAACTGCTTTTGGCTTATCATGAACCACAGAAACATAAAAACACAGTGAGAAAAATAACGGAGTGTCTTAGGATAGACAGACTTCCGTATCAGGATGTAAACGTGCATAACAAACGTGGGCACGCCTCAGAAAAGGAAGAGACGGGGAAAGCATTTTGGCAAAACTCTTCTATAACAACATGCGGGCTTCTCTAAGAAAGGAGTCTTTTATAAACCTACTTGTTTCACTGACTCACTTAAACCACAAAATAGCTGCCCGAACAAGAACAAAATACTACCATGATGTACACACGGTGCCCTAACCGTATGTGGTTTAAAAACTTTCCGTCCCCACACACTTTCTAACCTCTCATAAATATACTCAGCACCCTCTGCCTTCTCCTAACTGTTGTGATCTCCGTCTTCATGCTTTTAGTCACTACAGAGAACAATAGCTGGATGTCTCCGATCACATCCGTGCCACTTTGAATGAGATGGGGGCAGGGGTTGGCAGAAGAATAAGAGGACGGACTGGAATTTGCCCGAAGGTCCTTGTTGGGGTGCGCTTCCAGGCTGATTTTCGAGACTCAGCCGGGGTCTGTTGTGAGTGACACGCATTGCCAGAGCAAAGCCACCATTACCTATAGTGGAAATACAAACTGGTGGGTTGCGGCGCAGAGTAACTGCTAACATTATCAGAAGTACAACTGCCTTTGCCCTTTAGCTCAGGAATGTCTTTTTAGGACTCTATTTCAGAGATATGCTCACTCATGCAAGATGATATATGTGTAAGATTATTCATGCATTATTACTTAGAAGAAAAAACTCTGGAACAGATGAAATGCCCATTAACAGGGACGTGATCATTAAGGGGATATCCTGCAGTGGACCCTATCCAGCAGTAACAGGCTCTAAGGATGCTCTGTCTGTACAGATGTGGAAGGCTGCCCAAGATAAACTATTCAGTGGAAAAAAAAGCAGAAGACAAAAGAGTGTGCAGAGAAAGCTGCCATTTGCATGAAGCAGGAAAATCTGTAAATACACACAGACATGTGCTCACACACACATTCATAAACGCATGTCTGGAAGGTACACGAGACATGGCACTGGCTGCCCCAGGAGCAGGAAACTGGATGGCTGATGGACAGAGCCACAGAGTCTCTCACCGTATGCTCTTTTGTACAGTCTGAATTGTGAATCTTGAGGTGATACTAGTGGTAAAGAACCCCTCCCAATGCAGGAGACATAGAAGACACGGTTTCGATCTCTGGATTGGGAAGATCCCCTGAAAGACGGCATGGCAACCCACTCCAGTATGCCTGCCTGGAGAACCCCACAGAGGAGCCTGACAGGCTATAGTCCAGGGGGTCACAAAGAGTCAGACACGACTGAAGCGATTTAGCACATACAAGGCTATCTTTACCTATTTCAGCAACGATTACAATTAAAAAAATGTTTTTTTAAGTCTACTGAATAAACATAGACACTATTATGAATGCTAATCAAGTCGATTCTAGAGAACTGCCTTCTATCACCAGGAGAACAGGAGGAATTCTTCAACATACATGGGAGAGAGAATAAAGTCACCAAGCAAAGGTATAGCAGTGTCTCTGTTTACTATAAAAAACAAAACCTGTGAACCCAAAGCACCAGAAAACTCTAAGGGTTTCTCTGAAACACTGCAGCTGCAAAACAAACAAGGCAGACAACCAAAGCACCGGAAGCAGATTTAAAGGTCTGACCAACTATTAAAAACGTGCCATATTTTATTTCTTGGGCAAGACATCAAGTTTCTATAAGAAATAATAAAACACTGGGTATGTACTTGAGTCGTATAAGAGCATGTATTGTAATTTTAAGCTTGTGATATACTATGAAATATCAGAAAAATAAGAAAAACAGACCTCATGTATATTCTTGAATGAATATTACCCTTATATATTTAGCTCCTAACTAAACAAACTTATGGCACCAATTTACTTTTTGGAGAGATTCCTTTCTAAACTTTCATTTTTCAATTACAGATAGCAGAATCACTCTGTAACTTGAGCTAGAGTATCTTCTTCTATGTCTCCCCTGTCTTCCCAAAGGTCTTCTTACACGTAATTAAAAATTACTGAAGAGAGACACCATGAACTTTTCCCATAGCTTTTAAACCATCTTCCAGTAAATTTCCTATAAGGATGTTTAGATTGTGGATAAAAATAGGAAAAGCAGGATATAGTTCTAAACATAGTAATTTTTAAAAAGAACAACCAAAACCAGTTCTTGTAACTGACTTCATGCTACCTAAGTGGATCAAAGATGGAACATATAAGAAGTGTATATTTCGGGCTGTTTACCCTATGATTTCAATGTCCTTTACAGTTCTAATTATATCCATTGTAGAGATACAGAACTTGAAGCAAAGGATCCCAACTTTCCACTGAGTGCCTACTTCAAGTACAACTACAGAATCAAAATTTTAAAACAGTTTTTCTAAGGATCTTGAACAAAATCAGGCAGAAAAGAAAATTAAGAACAGAATTCAAGCTTCTAAAGACTCTGAAATTTGTTCTTAATTTCTTCCTTCCCACAACTTTCTCTATTTCAGGTGGCCAGGATGCTAAGAGAGTGCTTAGAGACAGAACATCCTCAAAGTGAAATTTTTTAAAATCTGAGTTTCACTGACCATGAGATTCTTTCAACTTGCTCCTGCGCTGGGTTCTTGCATAAAGTACAACCTGCTGGACAACCTCCAGCTGCTCTTCAATCCGGGGGAAATGAAAGTCAGTGCATTCTTGGCAAACCGTGGCGAAATCTAGGGGACCCAACATAGTTAACAAACTTGCAAAGGTGAAGTATCAGATCTTTAGTGTTTACTTACAGAGAGATCCATCAGAAATGGAAAACAGTATTCCCAAGGACGGCAGCTCATACTTGTCCTCTCTATGATTATGTCTTAGTAAGTTAAGGGACAACAATTTGGTTCTGATCAGAAACTCACTCTCTCGATGGCTCAAAAGAATACATAATTAATAGGCAAGGAAATTTTAATAAAAGTCCAAACCTTCTTTAAATAGTAGACACTTTGATCATAATCTAGTTCCCAAAAGTGCTAAAAAAAAATAGGTTCTTACACTTACAATAGAAAATAAAATATTCGAGCATCTTAAAAGTAGTTCTACATTTCAATGCACTTTCTATGTCAAACTCTTAAAAAATCATCAGAAAAAATGAATTGTACTAGGAGGGAAGGCAGAATTCAACCTAGCATTTTTAAGAAATAGACTATTTAAAAATATAGAGAAAAAACATGACAAATGGATGAACTAAAATTCAGTCAGGATCTGCTTCTAAACTGAAAAATGTATTTATGTCTTGATTATTCTTTTTGTGATACCACGAAAAAGGATCCTTTAAAGTATTATCTATGATAGGATTTTAAGAAAAATGAAATATCCTAAAGCGCCCCATGGGTGCTAAAGTATGAAACAAATCCTACACAACTATGTCTGGGTCTGTGTGCTGTTTGGACCACCTGAATACTGGGGTGGCTCAAGCTTTTTTCAGTTCTTTTCCTCTCACTGCTTTCTCTTTCAAATGGCATTAAATGGAGAACTTTGAGGGCGTAACTACGCACAACGTTAACTTACCTCTTTTAATACCACTGTAGGAATTAATTCGATTATCGACCAGCAACACCAGGCCACAAAGGGACGTGGAGTAAAGCGACAACGCCGTCTGCAGTCGGTGGAGCTTCACGCCGCTTCGGTGGTTCCTCTTGTGCTTGCAGAAGTCCAGCATGTCTGCTCTCAGCAACCTCAGGTTATGCATGGTCTTCAGCTGGGCCCCTGGGGGAAGGCAGCAGGCCCAGAAAGATACTTAGACAGCTGCAGAAAGCCAGCAGAGCAGGAGGCAAATCTCTGTGGCAGGAATCCTAGTAAATCTGTGCTACGAATACTTTAAGATGGGCTTTTCAATTTTCTATTTTGCTGCTGTTCACTCGCTTAGTCGTGCCCAATACTTTGCAACCCTATGGACTGTAGCCCACCGGGCTCCTCTGCATCCATGGTGATTCTCCAGGCAATAATACTGGAGTGGGTTGCCATTTCCTCCTCCAGGGGATCTTCCTGACCTAGGGATTGAACTTGTATCTCCTGCATTGGCAGGTGGGTCTTTACCACTGAGCCACCGAGGAAGCCTGTGTTCTATTTTAATAACTATTAATATTTCACCTTTGCATTTGAAAAAAAAAATAGATGAGCTAAAATAGAAAACTTATAGCCAATAAACATAGGCCTTCTTGGAGCAGAACCTAATTTTTCATTTTAAATGTGAAGTGGAAGTCACTCAGTTGTGTCTTGACTCTTCGACCCCATGGACTATAGCCTACCAGGCTTCTCTGTCCATGGATTTCCCAGGCAAGAACACTGGAATGGGTTGCCATTTCCTTCTCCAGGGGATCCTCCCAACCCAGAGATCAAACCCAGATCTTCTGCATTGAAAGTGGATTCTTTACTGTCTGAGCCATCAAGGAAGACTTTCATTTTAAAAAGAACCGGGACATATTTTACTTATATGCTAAGGACTTTTCTCTTAAAAACATTAAAAAAGTTTCACCAGTTACAAAGTGGTCACTGTAAAAAATTAACACACTTACCTAAGTGGATGGTAAAACTTTCTTCTAACTTTCTCTGTTCCTCATAAACCCTTCCATTTGCTTCAGCGGATTCTCTGAACTGATTTGGCTGAACTTTAATTTCTTCGCTGCAATTGAGAAAATTATTGATATGCTTTTTTTTGGTATGCCTGTCAAGAAATTTTCCTATAAGAAAGAAAGCTTTATAGTGAAATGAAAGTGAAGGTCACTCAGTCCTGTCTGACTCTTTGCGACCCCATGGACTGTAGCCCACGAGGCTTCTCTGTTCATGGGATTCTCCAGGCAAGAATACTAAAGTGGGTTGTCATTTCCTACTCCAGGAGATCTTCCCAACCCAGGGATCAAACCCGGGTGCTCGCATTGCAGGCAGCGTCTTTACCATCTGAGCCACCAGGTAATGAAACTAATTGCTGAAAGTACCACTTAATTTATTCCTAAATTTATCCTTTATCCATGGGGCAAGGAACACAAGCACTTACAACTTATATAATTCCCACTTATTCTTCCATTTCTTTGGTTATTTTTAGTCATTACAATATCAACTCCTATGCCACTGTGTAATATTTCTTAGTAGCCTAGGGCATGACTAAATAGTGACTAACATTACCTTAAAATGTTTAAAATGACATTAAAAACATTAATATATCCTTATATCAGGTGGCATCAGTGAAACTAGAGAAAAAGTGAAGTGAGAGAAATGAAAATTAAAAACAAAAAAGTCAAATAAAAGAAAGAAAAAAGAAGAAAGTTCATTTTGACATATTCATATCCTTTTTTTAAAAACCATTTCCTATTTTTTCACTGCCAAGAGTCTCACATTAAAAGACTTCTCTTAGCTCTAGCCCTTGCACTTCCTGAAAATGTTTCCGTGGAGGCATCAGAACTGTACAACTGCTCAATTCACTTATTACGGTGAGCTGAAGATGATTCAAATCTGTAATAGTCATCTATTCCCCTGACTAGATTTTTTCGATAAATCCAAACAGTCTTATTTGTGTCACTGATGGACTTCATTAGTAAATATAGCCAGTTTCAACCCCCAAATTCATACAGATTTACACAAATTAAATATCATTTTAGGATTCAGGAAGCCACCAAAGAAAGTTGTTCCTGTTCTAGTAACAAGAAAAGCCGGGGTAATCTATATGGCCATAACTGTTCTGAAGCTCATCAGAGATCTGAGGTAACAAGGTGACCAAGAAATTAAATTCTGAAGTGTGGCATGCCTGTCCCAGGGAAGACAGGACACATGGTTTTCAGTTTTGGCAGAGCACCGTAGACATGAAATGCTGTAATGTATATAAGAAGGTGAGAAGAAATCAGCTAAAATGCTAACACGTTCTTCAAGGTAAAGTATGGGGTGGCATGTGCATTTAGGACAGCAATGGATGTTACGTGCTCTTGCAAACTCTTTCCCACTGGCCTCCACCAAGTGCTTCCAGGAAAGGCCCGGAGGTGGGGCAGGAGGAGAGACAGGCCACCGGGCGGCACAGGTAGATGTGCTAAGGCTGCCCCGTGCCCTCGGCCCAGACCTGCAGGGTGTGCCCAAGACCACGGGACCACGGAACCTGTCTCTCACCCTCAACGAGGAGCCTGACACTGAACAACAAACAAGGCCAGTCTATTGCTGGGGGCAGAACAGCAGCACACACAGGGACCTCCTGCTGAGGAGCAGGCCCTCAAAGGCTACTGACAGCTCAGGGTGGGGCAGGGTGGCAGAGGACCGGCTAGAGACCAAAGCCCCACTCTCAACACCAAGTGGCAGCAGCGTGCCGCTGTAGACTGTGAAGCCTGCGGTGGACCGGACTGGAGAACAGAAACCAAACAGCCCGACCACCAACTGCATTTCCATGGCCTTCACCTTAACAGCCTGCCCATTTCTGGGCATAGGCACTATTTATGTAGGCGGTGCTTAGTGGTAGAGAATCCACCTACCAATGCAGGAGATGAGAGACCCAGGTTCAATCCTTAGGTCAGGCCCCTGGAGGAGGAAATGGCAACCCACTTCAGTGTTCTTGCCTGGAGAATTGGATGCATCTGAGCCACACACTACTTCTTTTCTAATACACACAACAGTCTGCATTTTATAGTGGATACGTGTTAGTGTTAGTCACTCAGTCGTGTCTGACTCTTTGCGACCCCACAGACTGTAGCCCGCCAGGCTTCTCTATCCATGCAATTCTCCAGGCAAGAATACTGGAGTGGATTGCCATTCCCTTCTCCAGAGGAACTTTCCAACCCAGGGATTGAACCCTGGTCTCCTGCCTCACAGGCAGATTCTTTACCATTTGAGCTATAGGGAAGTCTTATACATAATGGATATATTTACTTACATTCTAATATATAGTGGATATATTTACTTATATTCATTATAATATATATGAAGTACTAGATCCTGAGTTATATGTTTAAGTTTGAACTATAAAATTTCTAGAAGAAAATGTAGCAGAAAATCTTTGTGATCTTGAGTTTTTAGATAAGACACTGCTCTTTGAAAGAAACTGATAAGAAAATGAAAAGACAAGCCACAAGGTGCTAGAACATATTTGTAAAACATATATCTGATTATACATTTGTACCAGAATACATAGAGAACTTTTACAACTCAATAATAAGAAAAAAAATAATAAAGGAGAGCTATGGCTAGAAGATCAGCCATAGCTGATCTGAAAACTGAAAAAATGTTCAGCGTTAGTAGCCACCAGGGGAACGCAAAGACACACAAAATGAGACCCCGCTACAAAACCCACCAGAATGGCTGAATACCACCACCAAGTGCTGACAAGGGTGTGGAGCGTCTGGAACCTCATACGTGGGCGGTGGGGATGCAAAACTGTCACAACCACTTCGGAGAACAGTTGGGCAGTTTCTTATAAGATTAAACACACCATGTATTCTATTTACTGTGTTACCCAGCAATCCCACTCCTAGGTATTTACATAAGAGAATTTTAAACATATGTCTACACATATTATATTATAAACATACGTCCATCCATATGTTCCAGCTTCTCTGTTGGCTCAGATGGTAAAGACTCTGCCTGCAATGTGGGTTACCTGGGTTCAATCCCCAGATCGGGAAGATCCCCTGGAGGAGGGCAACCCACTCCAGTATTCGTTCTTGCTTGGAGAATCCCATGGACAGAGGAGCCTGGTGGACTACAGTCCACGGGCTTGCAAAGGGCTGGACACAACTGAGCGACTGACTTTCATTTTCACTTTCATGACTATACAAAGACCTGTATGTAAATGCTTCAGTCACTTCATTTATAATTGCCCAAATCTGGAAATACTTCAAATGTCCACCATTAGATAAACAAAAAAATAACAGAGCAACAAAAAGGGAAGAACCACTTATAATGGCAACAACATGAATGAGTCTCAAAAGGGTTATGTTAAGTGAAGAAAGTAAGACATAAACTGCTGCATACAGTTTGATTCCATTTATATGAGAAAATAAAAATTACAGGGACAGAAATCAGATCAGGTTACCACAAGCTCGGCAAGCAGAAGGGGGGTTAATATAAATGGATAAAAAGGAAATGCTATGTCTTGACTGCAGGGATGACTTCATGACTAAGTCTGTCAAAACTCATCAAAATGCAAACCTAAAACAAGTGACTTTTATACTGTTTACCCTTTAATAGACCTGATTTTAAACAAAAAGGCAAAAATAAATGAATTTTAAAAACTGGTCAATTTCATACAATTCCATATGTAGTTATGCTGAAAACAGGTTTCTGCTCCCCCAGGAAATCTACCAAAAAGGAAAGCAAGCTAACAAAGTCACAGTAAAAATACTCTTTCCTAGGAATACTTGATTTTTTAAAGCAGCAGCAGTGAAAGGTCAATATTTATACAATGGAACTGATCACACAGAATGAATTTCTGAAACTATAGTAGCAAGTGAAAGTGAAAGTCGTTCAGTCGTGTTCGACTCTTTGCGACCCCATGGACTAGTGCGTAGCCTTTCCCTTCTCCAGGGGATCTTCCCAACCCAAGGATTGAACCCAGGTCTCCCACACTGCAGGTGGATTCTTTACCAGCTGAGCCACAAGGGAAGCCCAAGAATACTGGAGTGGGTAGCCTATCCCGTTTCCAGCAAACCGGGGTCTCCTGCATCAAGAGATATTTTTGGTAGCAAGGGGTTTTCTGAGCTTCCATTAGGTCAGTGATTTTCTGCCTTTTTGACCACAGTACAGAGTACATACTTAATATTTTACATTTTGTTCAATACACACATGTGTAATGCACTGATGTCTTTTCCCCTAGTCTACTCTACTCAGATCTGTTCCATTCCATTCCATTCTACTATTAATTTTATCTTTTTTTTTTTCCAGCAAGTAACATGCTTTTATTTTACCATCATGCGTATAAAGAAAGACAAATATATCAATGGTACACTTTTAATTTGACAGAGCAGCTTCACAAGTATTTATGCTATTTAGGAAAAGACACATGAATTACTAAGCTGTTAACCAGGCAAATTATCAAGACAGACAATTAAGCCACATATTTTTAGTAGGCTACTTTTTCATGAAGACAACAATTTCCAAAGTATTAAGAATATGAAAAGAACAAGTTACACAGATTATATTTCTAAGCATACAGTTTAATTATTAACAGAAACAAGCTGAAATTCACTACGATATTCATTTAGGTGTTTATATCATACAGAGATACAGCACATTTTTCCAAATGTTCTCAACTGAAAGCAAAATAAAGCCTGTATAGCTCAATTTTCCCAGTAAACAGAAAGAAGGAAAATAACACGATTTTACTAAATACTAGTGAAATAAAGCATGCAGTACTAACCCTCCTTATAAATTAAGTCAAACGAAAACAAGTGAAAGCACTCAGTTGCCTTTTTTACAAAACTCTTTTTTAGGTAATGTACTTAACATTCTAACCCCCTTCAATTCTCACGTGTTAATCCTGGGAAAAGAACCTCTTCTCCCATCACCACTGACAGACAAAGAACCTCCTTGAAGACTCTCCATCTTAATTTAAGGCCCAATTTTAACCTGGCTCATTTTTGCCTATCTGTAGTCTGTTCAGTTTCTCCTGTTTTGGGCACCCATCACAATATCTTCTTCCATCAATTATGGCCTAGATAGTACTTTTCATTTCATCTAAATCTGTCTCCCTTTAAATCCTCTAGATGTTGCTAAAGTGGGTGGAGGATGCAGAAGAGAGCAGAAGAATATAAGAGCTCTGGCAATCTATTAGACAAGACAGCCTGTTCCTTGAAATAATGGAGAGCCAAATTAAAAGACCTGATTTGCACACGCTTATGAGCTAACATTTAAGACAGGAGAGAGACAACGGAGAAGGTGTACTGCCACTCTGGCGCTTAATTATGCTCAGGATGAAAAAAGGAGGCACAAAGAGGTACCCAGCTTTTGGGTGATTCACTAGAGACTGAAAAAGCCTGGTACTTTGAATGGACACCATCTTTAGGCCAACGTGCCATGAGAAGTCTAACTTGTCACCTCAACCACTTGCCTGACAGTTATTAGGGTTCTGCATGATGGGAGCGGAGGATGAGGAACAGAGGATAAGTCTTTTGGGAAAAATAGAAGGGTCTTTTGAGTGCTGGCAGGAAACCTGGAGATTGTTTACCAGAAACCAGAGTGGGGCTGACAAAGTTCTAGAAGATGTCCATCCAGTAGATAGCAGTCAAGGGAACAGCCGGTAGCAGGCAGCGATAGTAGGTGACCAGAGGTGCAAGAAGAGCAATGGAGTCACATAAATCACACAGGCCCAGTGGCCCACTGCAGTTCTCCCTTGATATCATTAATGCCTGGTTATCTACAGGGCATATGCCTGTGCTGTGGAGACGGATGGGTAGAATGGCCTCCTGGACAAATACCTCCAGGTACAAGAGGCAAACCGGAGGCTCTGGGAACTAACAGGGTCCAAGGAGTGCAGATAAAGACTATGCAGTTTACAGCATCACAAGCTTACTCAGGAGTGGTATGAGTCACGGGCCATGCAGCATGTGATATCAATGCAGGAAAGCACGAAGGCCATGTGCAAGTGAAGGAGCATGGCCATGACTGTCTCAATCCTGAGGCTGAGAGAAATGAATGTCCAGAGAAAAAAGGCTCCAGAAATGTCAGAGAAAAAAGTGGGGTTGAGAGGGGTGGTTAGAAGACATATCCGTATCTGTTGCCCAAACACAGGTCCATTAAGAGGCGAAAAGGGACCTTGTACAGAAACCTTCCCAATGGCAAAGTTTAACCAGACTGGAACCCGAAGGGCCTGGGGATTTCCACGGGCTCCCTTACTGGGCGACGTCTGGCTCTACGGACTCCTTCACGCAGCAGGTAGTATTGCAGTGGATCTGGCCACAGGTCCTCTTTGATAATTTCAGCAATCCTGTCAGACTCTGGAAGGCTGTGGTCTGAAAACCAGGTGAAGAAACTGCACACGACCTCTTGGTTCCTGCGAATGAAGGACTGGGGTTCATGGCCCCGGCGCCATATGATTGGAGTGGAAAGAGACACTACTCGGCCAGAGGCTCTGACCTCGTATTCTTTGACAATCAGCTGGTTTCGAAAATACGGGTTTCTCCGAAAGAAGAACTTGAACTTGCAGCCTGTTCGCGGGTGTCTGAGCTCCTTCACCTCCAAATTAGTTATGTATCTTAACATCTCTGCATCTTGGCCTCTAATCATGGGAGACAACTGGGGGTGGTTCCGAAAGGCAGTGACCCAGAAGCCCGGGATATTCTGAATGATGTAGTTCCTCCGCTCCAGGTAGTGTCGACGCATCCACCCGAATTTATGCTCTAGTTGTTGAAAGGCCCGGTCAGCCTGAGCGTTCACAGTGTCCAGTTCCAGCTGGATTGCCTCCAGCGGGTTCATGTGGAGATCCATACGCAGAGGCCGGTGCCCCGCCTCCTCCACCACTCTGTTCTCCACAATTTCTATTTCTTCACCGACTGGCCTCTCCTCCACCTCCATTCCCTGCTCCATTGCTTCCTCCTCCTTCGCTCCTTCCTTCCCCACCACCTCCTCATCCACTGCGACCGAGAAGACGGGGCCGTCTTCAGTCTTCACTTCCTCAGCTTTCGCCTCCGCCATCAAGTCAGACCCCAACTTCTCCGCGCCACAAGTTTCTAGCGGCTTCTCCTGACTCAAGCCCAGCGGCTCTCCGGGCTGACGGCCATTTCCCAGGCTGTCGTCCGTGCCAGGGACCCAGACGCCATTTCCAGACCCTCCGTAGGTGGAGCCGGCTCTAGCCTCACTTCGGGCGCTACGTAACCGCCGTCCCCGCCTGCTCGGATCTGGAATGTACTGGCACAGCCTGGATCTGGGGGAGCAGCTGGGGGTGCGTCTTCCTCCTCTGGAAGCTGGGGTGGTGGGAGCGTGACGGCCTCGAAATACCCCTCACCCGTCTCTGCCATCACCTGTGACGCCTCTGTTTTCAGGCACCGGGAAGGGTCCGGAGCTCCGGCGGCACAGTCGGATGTGGCGAGGCTGTGGGTTTCAAGGAGAGGGGTCCTCTCGCCCCCGTCTGGGCTGCTCATGTCAGCAGCACTCAGATAAACCGAAGGCCAACGTCTGTTTTCCTCTCAGAAGCCGCGCTCGACGAAAACTGGTCGCTCGTACCACTCACTCTCTAATCTCTCTATTATTTCTCTATTATTATTTTTAAAGTTCAGTTGGAAAGCAAAGGATCTACCTTGGTTCCTGGCAGACTACAAGCAGCAGTCTGAGAAACACCACTGGACCTTATGGCATATTGTCTATATGGGACAGGATGTTCCCAGCCTGTCCCCGATATCTCTTTTTGTACTGAGTTTAGCACTTTTTTCATTTGAAATGAAGAGTATATACATGTTGGTGTCCAGGGGGTTATCCCATTTCTAATTATAAAAAATTGTTTAAATGTTTCTAAGGTATTGTCTTGGGGAAAACAACACCACAAATGAAAGATGATAATAGGAGGTGATAATAGATAGCATCAGGTAAACAGTTTAATGATAAGACTCATAAGCCTGTCTATACACCCATCCCATAAGTATTTCTTTACATGCCTGTATCAACAGGGACTATGCCAAAGCCTTTGACTGTGTGGGTCACAATAAACTGTGGAAAATTCTTCAAGAGATGGGAATACTAGACCACCTGATCTGCCTCTTGAGAAATTTGTATGCAGGTCAGGAAGCAACAGTTAGAACTGGACATGGAACAACAGACTGGTTCCAAATAGGAAAAGGAGTTCATCAAGGCTGTATATTGTCACCCTGCTTATTTAATTTATATGCAGAGTACATCACGAGAAACGCTAGACTGGAAGAAACACAAGCTGGAATCAAGATTGCTGGGAGAAATATCAATAACCTCAGATATGCAGGTGACACCACCCTTATGGCAGAAAGTGAAGAGGAACTCAAAAGCCTCTTGATGAGTGGACAGTGAAAAAGTTGGCTTAAAGCTCAACATTCAGAAAACGAAGATCATGGCATCCGGTCCCATCACTTCATGGCAAATAGATGGGGAAATAGTGGAAAGAGTGAGAGACTTTATTTTTTGGGGCTCCAAAATCACTGCAGATGGTGACTGCAGCCATGAAATTAAAAGACGTTTACGCCTTGGAAGGAAAGTTATGACCAACCTAGACAGCCTATTAAAAAGCAGAGAGATTACTTTGCCAACAAAGGTCCATCTAGTCAAGGCTATGGTTTTTCCAGTAGTCATGTATGGATGTGAGAGTTGGACTGTAAAGAAAGCTGAGTGCCAAGAATTGATGCTTTTGAACTGTTATGTTGGAGAAGACTCTTGAGAGTCCCTTGGACAGCAAGGAGATCAAATCAGTCCATCCTAAGGAGATCATTCCTGGGTGTACATTGGAAGGACTGCTGTTGAAACTGAAATTCCAATACTTTGGCCACCTGAAGCAAAGTGCTGACTCATCTGAAAAGACCCTGATGCTGGGAAAGATTAAGGGGCTGGGGGAGAAGGGGACGACAGAGGATGAGATGGTTGGATGGCATCACTGACTCAATGGACATAAGTTTGGATACTCTGGGAGTTGGTGATGGACAGGGAGGCCTGGCATGCTGCAGTCCATGGGGTTGCAAAGAGTCGGACACGACTGAGCAACAGAACGGAACTGAACGGAACTGCTCAAGAGCTAGACACTTGACAGAGATCTGGGGATTACAAGAGCAGAAAAAATAGACATGGTTTTTTACCTTCAAGGCAAAATAAGTAAGGGAGAAGGACATTATATAAATAAAATGCTATATCTAAATGTTTACAGCACACACTAGAAAATCCTGAAAACAGGATTATTATACTGTACTAAGTATATCTCCAATAGAATATACTTTAAGCTTTGAAAAAAGAAAGAAATTCTCAAAGGTGAGTACACAGCCAGGAAATAACAGGCAATATAAGAAACACAGTGCATTTAGCCCATAAGGGACCACACAAATTATGAATTATAGAAAGTCTTCTTCTTCGTTTTGTACCCTGTACGTGCTTCTATTACTGCACATATCATTGTGTACAGTACTATTTACAGGCCAGTCTCTATAGAATATAAGCTCCCCACAGGCAGTTCTTGTTTTTCTGCTTAAAGAGTGCTTGGCATTTAAGATGCATTCAACCACTGTGTACTGCATTGAAAGGAAACCAATTTAAAAAACACAGGAGACAGTAGTCAAGGTATTTAGGTATACATACCCACAAGATTTATAAAGCTAAGTTCTAGGTGGAGAATCACCTTTGTAAAACATCCTGCCCCACATAATCCACATAAAGTCTACAAAATGAAAGGTGTTAAAAAAAAGCATATAGTTATCTTGAATTTTCATTGGTGACATAAAAATATCTACAACTAAAAAGGTCCAATTTCACAATAAATACAAACTGTTACTGATAACAACTTTTTATCTCATAAAAGTGATACCTGATTAATACCTGAGGGAGCTGTTGTTGGGATTTTTTAGGTCTTGATGAAGTTTAATTACCCATTCCTGATACTCTTGTTTTTGAATGGCAGTCGATTGTTTTAATTCATTGGACCACTTATTTTCTAAGTCCTAAAAAGAGACAGTATACCAACTAGTTAATTTTTTTTTTTCTTCACAAAAATAAACAAAGGCACTCTGAAAGTCATTATATATACCTCAATTACCTGCTGGGATTCGAAATGCTGAGCAGCTAGGGTGTTCACATCTTGGTCTGTCAGTGACTTTCCCAACTCCTGCATCACTTTTTCCATTTCAATACCTTGTCTGAAACATAAATAAGTAGACTGAATACAGTCATCACATTTTAAAGGTGCAGAACCACTTCAGATTCATGGAATAACTGCTATGAAGCGCAAAGAACATTTTCTTCTTATAGGAAGGTGCCCAGGAATTGCAACAGTACTGTCTGGAAAGCAGTCTGAAGCCCTGGCAATGGACAGGTGGAAACAATGATGCTAACATCGTATAGTATACATAACATCACGTGTGTAGTTAAATGGGAATCTAAATTTAGTACATAAAGGAGAACATTCAGAATCCAGGAGATAGTTCAATTTCCATAACTAATATTGAAAAGTCCAGAGCCTTTTTCACTTGCAGATTTTCACAAAGAAGATACTCCGCAATTCAGCTCAAAGTACATTTTTTATTCCTCTGAATGTGAGTTAAAGTGACTTCAACCTTCGAATCACACGTTATAATCAGAAGCTGCCAGTTAGGTTCTAAGAATCAAACTGGTATTAAGTCACAGCGTTCTGTTTCTAGAGGAATGTGAAACACATTCTGAAGATACATTTTAGTCTTAATTTATCCAAATAAACAATGTGTGGAAATTAAAAATGGTATTTCCCCATGAGAAAAACTAACGGTGCTACAAGTTCAGACAGTGGTTATTTACGGAGGAAACAGGTGGGAACTGCTGGATGGGTAGGAGGGAGCCTTCTGCAGGCTGGAGATCACCTCCTTCTTCATCTGGGAGAGGAGCACACTGGTGTGCTTACTTAGTGAAAGCTTACTGAACTGTATACCTACAGTTTATTGCCTTTTTATATGTAGGTTATATTTTAATAAATAAGTTGATTAAAACATCTCTAATAAAAATGTATTAATCAAGTTTGTTCTAAAACACATTTCAAACAAACTTGGAAGCAGTGAAACAGACATGAACTAAAGGACTTCACTATCATTTTAGTCAGTTGACGTAAATTGCTCTTAAAAGAGAAACTGTACTTACTTCTAAGAACTGATTAACATACTTAAATGTATATCATAAATGAAACTCATTCGTATGTTATATTTTTATACATCTCAATGTAAACCTTCTGGTATCAAATATTCAGTACTACTTAATTCCCACTTAATGATAATGCAGGTGACCTCACTAATTTTTAATAATTACTAGAGGTCAGGTGAAGATAATGCTTGCAAGTAAGATTTTTATTAAAACAGAAATAACTGCTAAGCATTTATAATTACAAACTTTGATACAATATATTAATATTTTACATTACACATGTTCCCTCTAGTGGATAAAAAGTATCACTGCCACTTTAAAGTTTCAAAGAACTATCTTGAATCTGGTTTGCTAAAAAGAGGGAAATTTTCATTCAGGAAAAAGAAAACTAATAAATAACAATTCAACAAATAAAACTTCAGGAACATTTATTTCACCCTAAATGTGTTAGAAGTGCAAGTACAGTTAATGATATAACATTTATGTCTACGGTTAAGATGAAAGAAAAATTTATTATATGAAATACTATGTAGTGGCTCAGGATGTCTGTCATGATGATTCTGACAACCTGTACGTTATCTTGAAGACATTTAAGAAAAAAGATCATTGTAACTGTGTTGATGTTGTATTGAGACAAATTCTTTTAAAGATGTAAAATGGGATTAAAATGAAAGGAGAGATGAGAAAATGCGTCACTTCTACTCACAATTAGATAAATGAATTAAACACCAAAATTTTGGGTGAACTTCCACTAATGAATTCCAACTTACTATTAGTTATACGATTCAACTTTGCAAAAAATATTACCTGCCTTGAAGAGAACATGGTTTATTTTTATTTAAGCTGACAGTTTGGACACGTGAAAAACTATGAAACTGTTCTTAAAATAAATGTTTGCAAACATTTTTAAAGTCTTTATTGAACTTGTTACAATAGTTATGTGTTTTATGTTTTGTTTTTTTGGCCATGAGGCATGTGAGATCTTAGTTCCCCAACCAGGGATCCAACCTGCACCCCCTGCATTTGAAGGTGAAGTTTCAACCACTGGACAACCAGGGAAGCCCCAAATGCATTCCATTATTATCTGTATGTTTGGGGGTGGGCAAACAAAGCCCCGTCAAGAAGTCTGGCCAAAGGACATTTCAAAAAATAACATAAACCAAAACAAATCCCTATTGAAAAACTATCCTGTAACAGAAAAATATATATATAAAGTACCAGTAAATGCTGATAATTAGTAACTTAATGCAGTTTCCAAAAAAACTGAAAGGTTAAGTGGAATAAGAACCTTCTTCCAACTTAGAAAAAAGAACAATTATAGAACAGTGATGGCCAGAGATGAAATTTTCTGGGAGGTGGAGTGAGCAGGCAGCAAAGAGAACCACAGCTCAGAGCAACTCAGCTGCTGACTGAAAGCAGGAGCGAGCGACAGCCACTGACGTGAACCACAGATGCCGAGCTGTGCATTTTTTAATATCCCTAAACAGGTTGGAGAAGACTCTTGAGAGTCCCTTGGACTGCAAGGAGATCCAACCAGTCTATTCTAAAGGAGATCAGTCCTGGGTGTTCATTGGAAGGACTGACGCTAAAGCTGAAACTCCAATACTTTGGCCACCTCATGTGAAGAGTTGACTCATTGGAAAAGAGTCTGATGCTGGAAGGGATTGTGGGCAGGAGAAGGGGATGACAGAGGATGAGATGGCTGGATGGCATCACCAACTTGATGGACATGAGTTTGAGTAAACTTCGGGAGTTGGTGATGGACAGGGAGGCCTGGCGTGCTGCGATTCACAGGGTCACAAAGAGTCGGACACGACTGAGCGACTGAACTGAACTGAAGTGAAACACGTAGAACGAGTGTAGGCCCAGAAAACCTAAGACCTGAGAACAGATTCAGAATGAGAGGAAGATTGTATTATCTGAAGCCCCAGTGGGGAAAAAAATCAAACAAATGAAGTTCAACAGAAGGTAATTAGTGTTGGGTGACGAGCACCATATTTTAAAAACTCTAATCTGTATTTCACGCTTATTTTCAAGTATGTTCACAGTATTCCATGTGTGCATGCTTAGTTGCTTCAGTTGTGTCTGACTCTTTGCGACCCAATGGACTGTAGGCCACCAGGGTCCTCTGTCCATGGGGTTCTCCAGGCAAGAATGAATACTGGAGTGGGTTGCCATGTCCTCCACTAGGGGATCTTCCCGACCCAGGGATCAATCCGACATCTCCTGAGTCTCCTGCATTGCAGGCAGATTCTTTACTCAGAGCCACCTGGGAAGTCTGTGGACAATATTATTGGATATGAAATAAAGAACTAGAGGAAATCCATTTCTGCCTCAGTAAACTGGGGCAGTAACAGTAGGGTTGTGGATCAAATGAGACAGGGCATCTGTTAAGGACTGCATGTTCGTGGCCCCCCAGAGTACAAATGTTGAAACCCTAACCTTCACTGTGATGTTATGTGGAGGTGGGGCCTTTGGCAGGCAATCAGGTTGAGGTAAGCTCCAGAGGTTGGCATCCTCATGATGGAATTAGTCTGGAAGAAGGGGTGCTACTGTTCTCTGTCTATAGCAACATGCCAGGAGCGTGCATGGAGGAAAGGCTAAGGAAGCAATGTCAGGAAGGCACTGGCTACAAGCCAGGCGGTGGGTCCTCACCAGACACTGAGTCTGCTGGCACCGTGACCTTGGACAACTCAGCCTCCAGACTGTAGGAGATCAATTTCTGCTGTTTAAGCCATCCAGTCTGTGTTGTTGTTGTTGTTTTTTTTAATATAGTGGCCTGAATGAAGACAGCATCCAAAGCACTTTGCACAGGGCCTGGAACAAAGCTGACCTTCAGAAGAGATAAGTTCTTCCTCCATCAGAACTAAGAGTAGATAGAGCCATCATAATTCGTTTAGGTAAATCCCTTGAGGAGTTCTATAAACTAGGAGAACCTTACCTGCCCAGGTGAAATGAGAGATCGAAACACACAAGAAAATCACTTTCTAATGTTGAAGATGATTTTCTATTCTATTTTTCAGTTTTATTTAAAAAAAAAAAGAGAACACGCTGTTCTATAGCCTGTCATTATTTGATGATGTAACATTTAACTACGGTAATGCAAGAACTAGGAAGTACCTCTCCCGTAACTTTTTCAGCTCCACGTCTCTTTCGCCAATGAGTTCAGAGATACTGACGAAGTAGTTGTGTTCCAAGTTTAGGAGAGTTTCAGAGGCTGGAGAATGGATGAGGTCATGGTACACATCCGCGAAGTCTTCATCCCAGCTGGGCTCCTCGGGCCTCGCATGCTCTAGTGTGGTCTGCGAGATGGGACCAGACATTCTTAAATCCTGATGCAGTGCTCTTGGTTAACACACTGCTAGAGAAGTGAGTATACTATGATTCCATTTCGGTACATCAAAGGACAGAAAGGCCCTCTATTTATGTGTTTATAGGTTACATAGGATTATCTGAGCATACACAAAAAATACGGAAAGAAGTGAACTCAGTTGTCAATGTGGGTTACCTGGAGGCAGGGATAAGGGGAAGGTGTTAATGTGAAGCAAGGGATAGAAGTGTCCATAATTCAAAATAAAAAAAGAAAGGGTGATAAGTAAGCTCTCATTTCCATAAAACATACAAACACATTTGAAGGGGCTGTTTGTAGCAGAGCGGGATTTTTAAGTACCTTACTTTGTATTCTAATGTGCCACGTGAGAGAATAACTTGCATATAGTAATTGTATCATCAGAAAAAAAGCTTTTCATTATTAAAAATATATTAATAAAAAAGGTTTTGTAGGCTATATATTTAGAGAATGAGCTTACCTATGTAATAACACTGCCCTTGATAACCCAATTCATTCATAGGATTTTACATCAAGATATACAGGCAAAACTTTCTTACTTTGAACTCAGGTATTGTTTTCTTCATAAAATGTAAGTCCCCTCAATTAAATGTATGAAAACAGTAGTTATCAAAATGATAAAGGGACTGCATAAACACTGAGAAGCAAACAAACAAAAAACCCGGAAACACACAGAAGCAGCAAAGAGACACCCTGAGTGCACACACAAGCACGTCTGGGGAGACAGATGCCTGGCCCCAGACGCGTGCCATGACAACACATCTGACGCACACAGCGCCCTACAGCGGCGGAAAACTGACATGCTCCGAAGTCCCCCGCCAAAGGTCATACGATACAACGGCAAAGAGGAAATTACACAAAGATTTCAACATTTTTTCTATTTTTGATCTTTGCAACTAGACACCTGTAAAAGAGAACAATCTAAATTCTTCCCTTTTCTTACCAACGAAAATACCCCAAATGGGAATCTATGATAGGACTCAAAATAATAATGCCCCTTACATACAACAAACGGATAAATCATGGAAACAGGTATTCTGAACCGGGACAATCAGGTAAACTCTTCCCCTTGTTCCCTTTCACTTATACTTGGATCAACTCTAGGTCAGGAGGGGAGACTTATTAAGAGAATCAGCCGAATGTAGACGGTGGATTTCATCTGCCCCGCAACTCTGCAAACCCGGACCACGCTCTGATAACTTCTATGTATCCCTAGACCCAGCATCCCTCTAGGAATTATAATCAGTCTATGTGACTTAGGCTCTGTTCCAAATTCACTCTGGGCTTGGGCTGAAGTTGTGTAAGAAGGAGCCAAGGTCAAATCCGAGGGACCTGCTTGGCCATACATAACACCAGACATTCAGTAGCCCCACAAGGTCAGATCAGCTCATTATGTAACTGGCAAGCCTCAGTTTACAACTCAGGCTGGAGTGAGACTTGTGAATAGGGAGAAGCATCTTACTACACGAGATGCACCCAACAGAATTCTTACTCACCGTCAGTCAACTAGAACTCTGGCACCGAGTTTACACACTTCCTCCCTGTCCCACATCCTGAGACCAGCCTGGGCCACTTGGATGTCCTGGTGGATGATTCACTAAGGCCCTGCCTTCCAGTGTCCCTCAACGCTGTATTTTTAATAAGTTCTCCCCTTTGCCTGACACTCATTCCATATCCTCCCTGGGAACAGCTCAGCCACTAAAATTCAAACACTCAGTCACTGATTACAAACTCCAACTGAAACTTCTCGTTCAGCAGCTCCGAGGCAACTGGTTCTGTAGCCTCACCAGGACCTCTGCTTCACAATCTCCACTATCTGAGCTGTTGGCTCTCTCTCACTGCCCTTTCTTCCTGATAAAGCTTACAGTCAATCACTGTCTTGCCCACATCCTCTTTGCCCACCTAACAAAACCACATCGTATTCCTCTAGCTCCACCTGCAGTCAGGCTCTGGGGAGCCGCAGCAGAAAAATCACAGAAGTCCAGACCAAATCCTGTTATTTGCAAGCTTGTGGCTGGATGTATTGTTGTTTACTTGCTAAGTTGTGGCCAACTCTTTTGCGACCCCATGGACTGTGGCCCGCCAGTCTCCTCTGTCCATGGGATTCTCCAGGCAAGAATACTGGAGTGGATTGCCATTTCCTTCTCCAGGGCATCTTCCTGGCCCAGGGATTGAACCCATGTCCCCTGCATTGGCAGGTGGATGCTTTACCACTGAGCCACTGAGGAAGCTCTCTGTGCTGGTTACTAGTTAATAAAAGAGAAGAAGGCAGACGTTTCCAGGTGGATATTCAGATAAGCCAGGTAGGTCAACAGACAATTACAATAAAGGATCTAGTCAAGATTCTGTCTAGGTGTCTTCTCTTCTCAGTCTACCCTGGGCTACTCCATTGAGCAATGAATAATTTTTTAACATAAGCATGCTCCATGTATATGTGGGATATACTCATATGAAAAAATTCATTGTTTATCTGAAATTCTAGTTTATTTATTTATTTAGGGCCACACCACACAGCATGTGGGATCTCACTTCCCCAACCAGGGATCAAACCCACAAGCCCCTGCACTGGAAGCACAGATTCTTAACCACTGGACCACCAGGGAAGTCCCTGAAATTCTAAGTTAAATGGGTGGCTGTATTTTTAATGACTAACTCTGGCCACCCTATGCTGGGTAGAAACACAAAAGCAGCGTCTCATTTCACAGGAACATTACAGGAAGCACTGCGTCCTGTGTGCTCACCTCGGTACCAAGAAGGACGCACACAAGCGCTGACACAGGGTGCGTACTACGGAGTAACTCTCTGTACACAGAGCACAGAGGTTCTACAGCTGCTCCAGTGTTACCCTGGCCATTTACACACCCTCGTCATTCTGCTTCAGAAACAAACACACACACAGAAAAAGCCATCAGATCTGTGTTACTTCAGGCTGGGCATGGAGGAAGCGGAAATGGGACGAAGGCAGTCAAAAGACACAAGCTTCCAGTTATAGTAAGTACTAGGCATGTTGTGTGCGATGTGATACATATAACGAACACTGCTGTATGGCACACATGAAAGGTGAGAGAACAAATCCTCAGCACAGGAGGAAACATTTTACTTTCTATTTCTTTAACTCTGTGTCTGTATGAGATGACGGATGTTCAGTAAATTTGTTGTGATAACCATTCCCTGATGTGTGTATGTCAAATCATCATGCTGTACACCTTAAACTCATGCAGTGTCATATGCCAACTACATTCCCAACATCTCAATAAAACTGTAAGAAAAAAACCCAAACAAACACATCAGAGTCCAGAACATCCCTGAAATTTAGGGTCTTATCTATTTTTGTACCTCTGCATAGGCTTTGGCCCATGTGCTTGCCAGCTGATGGAGGTCAACTTCACCTGACTTCACAGCTTCCAGGGCAGCTTCGGCCTCTCTGTCATAATCTCTGAGGGATTCTTCTTCGATATACTGGCTCAGAGCTTCTTTTAAGTCTGTAATATCGATAACAAATACCACCATTGGCAGACATAAATTGGGAACATTTTACCTGGCTAAGCATTCCAGTGTGACACTCCTGTCAAGCTTATACCCTTAAGAGCATGTCTAACTACGATAAATTCAGCTTAGAGGATCATTCAACTAATCTCACACTTATTTTTCTTTACAACCACAGGTTACTGAATGGTCAAAATTCTTAACTCTTATGTAATATAACCCTGATACTAATTAAAAACATTAATTTCTGAAGTCCTCATCTGAAACCGACTAGAGAAAAGCACATAAAGACCTTCTACAGAGGGAGGGTATGAAGCTTTCTGTATTTAAATGAGCTTCCTATATAACTTTCAAGGATATTATTGTTGTGTGTGTGTGTGCTCAGTTGCTTCAGTTGTGTTGAACTCTTGGTGACCCCACGGAATGTAGCCCGCCAGGCTCCTCTGTCCATGGGATTCTCCAGGCAAGAATGCTGGGGTGGGTTGCCATGCCCTTCTCCAGGGAATCTTCCTGACCCAGGGATTGAACCTGCATCTCTTGTGTTTCCTGCCTTGCAGGCAGATTCTTTACCCACTAAGCTACGTGGGAAGGCCATATATTGATACATTCTTTGAACCTGAAATAGAACTTGAGTGATCAGCATATTAAAACTGATTTATTTCAGATGATCTACAATTCCAACTTCAGACACACTAAAGACTGCTTTGAGGATGAGAAGACCATGGCTTTCATCTTGGGCACTTCCTTGCTCCCTCCCTCTTTCAGGTTGCTGGCCCTGGGGGAGACCAGCTGCAGGTGCGGAGGTGACCCTATAAAGAGGCCCCATAAGGCCTGAGAACAGCCTCACAAGTGACCTGGGAGATGATCTTGTGCTAGTAAAGCCTTCAGATGAGACTCTGGAGTCCTGACTGACAGTTTGGCTGGAGTCCCATGAGAAATCCTGAGCCAGAGGCGCCCATCTAAGTTGCACTTGGATCCCTGAACCATAGTAATGGTAGCAAGATAATACATACTTGCTGCTTAAAAAAAAAAAAAAAGATAGATTAAAGAGCAGTGAGACAGAAACCAGGATACCTGTGCTCTGGTCTTGGTTCTGACACAACGTCTGTAACTCTGGACCAGAGAGTCTCAGTTGTTAGGATGCATCAGAGCTCCCTGGGGGGCTCACTGGAATAGATGCTGCATCCCAGTCCTAGAGTTTCTGATTCAAAGTGAATGCAGTGGAGCCCAAGAATACACACTTCAAACAGGTTCCCAAGTGAGGCTGCTTGCGGAACAATTTTTGAGAACTACTGCCTTGGGCAAATTATTTAACCTTTCTAGGCACCAGTTTCCTTATTTGTATGATGAGATTATGCTAGAAAGTTTCCACATTCCCTTGTATCTCTGACCTTCTATGATCCAACATATTCTTAAGTAAAACATTTTCCCTTCTCTGTAGACAGAATGTAGACCTTTTAAAATGGCATAATACAGATGACTCTATGGAACTAATTTAGGTGAGCAAAGATTATTGAAAGATAGGTACCGCCTTCTCTTCCATGACATCTCAGAAACTGAGGACCAGATTGTTAAAAGAGCAAAACATTGAGCACATAACCAATGACAGCCAACATGCCTTATGAATCCATCTAGCTACATGAAGAGGTTAGAAAATTCAATAGAAGAAAGATCTGGGAAACCTTTTTATTCCTGAAAGCTTCACATTTTGTGGTTGTTTCCCGTGCCTCTCAGGTTTATGCTAACACGAAACTTCTAATGACGGAGACCAAAAGAAAATAACAAAGTGGTATTTTCCAAAAATCAGTCCTCACCTTTTTCTATAAAGCATGGTAAGTTGTGCAGCAGCATGAGACGTCCATGTAAATGACTGGCATTCTCCTGAACAGGAAATCTGAGGGGTACCCTCAGTTCAAAGCACTGACTTCCAACTTTGAATTTATACACAAATTCCCTCTCTCGGTTGCAGAATCTTTCTCTGTTTTTTTTCATCTTTAGCAGGATTCTAGAAAACTAACAACAAAAAATTCAGCCGGTTATAAGTGCAAAAAAACTTACAATGTTTCCTTATTGCTAAGCCACTTCTGGACTTCCCTATAGCTCAGATGGTAGAGAATCTGCCTGCAACGCAGGAGACCCAGGTTCAATTCTGGGTCAGGAAGATTCCCCTGGAGAAAGAAATGGCAACCCACTCCAATATTCTTGCCTGGAGAATCCCACTGACAGAGGAGCCTGGTGGGTTACAGTCCATGGAGTCACAAAAAGCCACTTTTAAGATGGCTCCCTACTCAGAGATTTTATTTGTGTGACACTCAGCTGATTATTCTTTTTTCCTACTTTTATCCCTTCATAAAAGTAGGGATGTTTTCATGATGAAAACAAAGTGCTTCTTTTTAAATGAAAAGTCTCTCTTCAACTTCATACATGAAAAAAACTGCCCATTTAGCATTCCTAGGCAGGGTGGCTCAGTCTCTTAGTCATGTCTGATTCTTTGCAACCCCATGGACTATAGTCCACCACGCTCCTCTCTCTGTCCATTTTCCCGGCAAGAATATTGGAGTGGGTTGCCAATCCCTCCTGCAAGGGATCTTCCTGACCCAGGGATCGAACTGGCATCTCCTGTACTGCAGGTGGGTTCTTTACCACTGAAGCACCTGGGAAGCCAAGATCCCTAGGCGGAGTTCTCACGAATCGGTAAGGATCATGTAGAGAAGAACAGAGAGGATTCTTTGGAAGAGATGCACGGTAGCCAGATACAGTTCATGAAATAGTTGGTGAATATAAAGTCAAAGAAACAGATCAGGGATCGAGGCATCTTGAAGACCCTAGAGACTGTGGGCGTAAGATCTGATTGAGGGGTGGAGGGAAGGGAGGTGGTGCTGGAAAGATTTCTATATGGGGAGAAAATATACATAAAATGTACAGGATAGACCATAAAGCAAAGCAGACAACTACTGGGAAAGAAGAAATCTGGTCAGAAAGAACACATCAATTGAAGATTTCCTTATTAGCCCCCAAACAGGAGTCCTGTTCCTAGGCATTCCCCCATCAAATCAGCTTTCACACTATTCTCTGCACTGAAGTCAGAGTAATCTTTTTCAAGTGCATATCTGGTCATGCTGATTATCTGCTTAAAATCCTTCTACGATATTCCATTGCTTTTAGGATACAATACAAATTCTTTAACAGTTTCTCACCCCTGCTTATACCTCCAGACTCTTCTTTGGGGAGCTGAACCCCCCTCCTCTCCAACACACAAACTGACAAACTTTATTTTCAGTCATAGTGAACCTCTTTCAATACCACACCTCTCTTTCCACTTCCAATCTTTCTGAATGTTTTTCCTTTGCCTAGAGCACGCTTACTGCTCTTCTTTCCTTGGCTTGTCTCAGATTAGATATGCCCCAGGAAGCCTTTTAACTTGTCGGACTGTCTTCATGTTTAATCAAATAATAAATACGAAGCATCTGGTAAACATAATATGACCAGTAAATGGAAGCTGGTAAAAATAATAAAGAAAGAAAGAAGCTTTTATATAAGAACATATCAGTTTTTTAAAAAAACCAAAGGCTGCTAAGTACACATGAGGCAGACAGAGGCAGTCAAGGAACATTTTGCAGGGAACTGAAAATTAATTAAATGTGGGCGCATGGTCTCATTTTGTTTAGAGTCAATATTCTAGGCAAACAAAAAGCACTAGCTCTGGTTTCAGTTGATTCACTCTTTAGAATTGTGCCTCAAAAAATTGATACTTTGGTTATCTCTCTCTGGTTTGTTATTACTGCCTGCGTGCATGGGTGTGCTCAGTCGTGCTTCACTCTTTGCAACCCCAGGGACGGTAACCGGCCGGCTCCTCTGTCCATGGGATTCTCCAGGCAAGAATACTGGGGTGGGTTGCCGTTTCCTCCTCCAGGAGATCCTCCCCCCACAGGGATCAATCCGGGGTCTCCTGCGTTGGCAGGCGGATTCTTTTACCACTGAGGCACCTGGACACTCCCCAGTGCTGAAATCAAGGAAGATTTCCACACAACAATGGGATTGGAAGAGGGGAGCTGGACCGAACTCATTCAGCCAACAGAATGGAGGAGGTTCGGAGGCTTGAGTGAGTCAGCGAAGGGAGGGCAGACTGTCGGGCCGAGAAGTCTCAGCCGAGTGAGGGAACAGCCCCCCGACTCGAGGGTTCCAGCCCGAGGAAGCTTCCTCGCTCCGGTCGCGAGCTCACCTCCTCTTGTTCCGAGTTCCCAGCTGTTGGCAGTACGGGTCCTGACCATCGGCCTTGGCGCTGGGCCCATCAGCTGACTGCTGCCTTGTTTTTACAGCCGGAAGATCCGCTACGGCTGATTCTTCCAATTATTTTCCTCTTTCCTGGCACCTCGTGAAAAATTCCTCGGTCTAAATGTTCCCTTGTTCCATCCTACCTATTTTTAATCATTTAAAAACTGTCGGAAGATGTATTTATACTATTATTGTGCATTTTGGAGACGGCGCAGAGTAAACTCTCATGACGAAAGTGAAGCGGCGAAACACAATCTCAGTTCGGGCGGACCGGATGCGGAAGGGTGGTGCTTGGGGAAGGCGTGAACTAACTGCGCATCGCAGAACGCATGCGCGGCAGTTGGACTGGCCGGCCAGGATTGGCGATCCGCGGGATAGGCGGAACGCTCTGGATTTGGTTTTGGGCGGGAATTGAAATTGCCGCGGCGGCTGCCTGCTAGAGCCTGAGAGCTGCAGGTTTCCAGCCTCGGAGGGGACCATGGTGCGGCCTGCGAGGTGAGTAGCTCATGGCATCCCGCGAGGGAAGGGAGGAAGGGCAGGAAGACGCTGTAGGCTGCGTTACCTGCACGGGATGAAAAGAAGGGCCCGAGGATCAGGTGGCGATAGTGGGATGGACAGGGAAACACTCCAGCCTCCAGCGAGAGCTCCCGCTCCTCGGAAGGGTCCTCCTCGGAAGGGTCCTGACATTTCCTGGCGTTTATTTTACCCACCCCGTTCAACTAAGACCCGATTACCCTTTGCATTGCTATGGTTTTTCCAGTAGTCATGTATGGATTTGAGAGTTGGGCTGTGAAGAAAGCTGAGCGCCGAAGAATTGATGCTTTTGAACTGTGGTGTTGGAGAAGACTCTTGAGAGTCCCTTGGACTGCAAGGAGATCCAACCAGTCCATTGTGAAGGAGATCAGCCGTGGGATTTCTTTGGAAGGAATGATGCTAAAGCTGAAACTCCAGTACTTTGGCCACCTCATGCGAAGAGTTGACTCATTGGAAAAGACTCTGATGTTGGGAGGGATTGGGGGCAGGAGGAGAAGGGGACGACAGAGGATGAGATGGCTGGATGGCGTCACTGAGTCCATGGAAGTGAGTCTGAGTGAACTCTGGGAGTTGGTGATGGACAGGGAGGCCTGGCGTGCTGTGGTTTATGGGGTCACAAAGAGTCGGACACGACTGAGCGACTGAACTGAACTGAACTGCTACTTAGGTGTTAATTCACTTGTTCGTCACTATATTTGAGATAGAAAGTTTAGGTCTCTTCATTTTATCAGTTTAAACCTCTGGGCCTGAAAGTCAGTTTGCCTGAGTCGTATGGCTAGTAAGTTACTAGGTAACAAGCAAATCTAAGCCAGCTGGCGCCATATCCTCTGTGTTTTCCACCAAGTGCTGTTGGAAATTCTTCCTCTACTTTACCTCAGTCGAGCACCATGGAGACCTAGGGTCAGCCATTCATTTAATAGAGTTTCGAATATACTTCTGCCCTGGAAGTGTGTATTTACTAGGTATATATACATATATTTAGATGCTGGAGGTTGCATTCTAAGGGGCTGAAAATAAACATGGGAGTGTGAGAGAGTGAGAGGAAGGAAAGCCTTACTTTAATTAAAAACTTTTTATTGAAGTGTAGTTCTCTATTATCTTGTGTCTCTGGTGTACAGCAAAGTGATTCAGTTTTATATGTATATATACACATACACGTGTATTCTTTTCCATTATGGTTTATTACAAGATATTGAATATAGTTCCCTGTGTTATATAAACTTTTTATCTATTTTGTATATAATAGTTTGTATGTGCTAATCCCAAACTCCTAATTTATCCCTCCGACCCCTTTTCCCTTTTGGTAACCCTGTTTGTTTTCCATGTCTCTGAGGCTGTTTCTCAGACTCACCATGTTTTAAATGCCTATTGCATAGTGAGCCATGGAGAAGGAAATGGCAACCCACTCCAATATTCTTGCCTGGAGAATCCCAGGGACAGAGGAGCCTGGTGGGCTGCCGTCTATGGGGTCGCCCAGAATTGGACACGACTGAAGCGCCTTAGCAGCAGCAGCACAGTGAGCATGAATTAATATTGGAAGAGATAAAAGAAAATGGCTTTCAGTATCAAGAAGTTTATAATTTAACATCAGAATTCACATATAAAACAAATACATACAATAGGAAATTCTAAATGCCCAATGGTAATTAAACAGTGTATAAACTTTGTGTTAATTATATTGATTATTCCTACTTTGTTCTCTGAATTAACTTTTTTCCTTATCAAGTATAACAATCTTCTATCTTTGCTGTAAAATGCAAATCATGTTTTTAATTTACATGTGCTTAAGGGAATCCAAACATTTTTATTTACTCAAGAGTATTAATGGCCTTAGAGAATGGAGGTGAGAAGTTGACATTTCTATAAATAAAATTTCTGTCTTGGTCACAGGCATAAGAAGCCAGTCAATTACTCCCAGTTTGAGGACTCTGATAGTGATGGTAAGTAGAGCATCTTATTTCTTCATTAAAGGTTTGATAATTTATATCCTTAGTTTATAGGATATATTATGTATGGGGGCGTGTGTGTGTATGGCTAAAATATGGTTGTACCAATTGCATATGAGGAAGGTCTGGAGAAATAATTTTTTTAGCATTTAGAATAATTATGCTGATCACTACACTGACAAGAATTAATATTGGCATAAATCATAACCACACAGGGCCAGGAGAAATGATTTTTCAGGTCTAAACTACTCTAGATCCAGGTTCCCCCTGTCTTTCAGAGATGCAGATGTGTTACAGAATGTATTGTAAAATCCCCATTAATGATAGAGTAAAGCAAGCGCCTGAAGGAATCTCAGCCTTAAGCTTTATCCTACTGTGTTACATATGTACTTGTCTTTGTTATTAAGAGAACTTTGGTCAAAAACTTGGAGAAACATGGTGTTAGGTTACACTGTACTTCAAAGTAAGTTTTTTGTTTCTTTCTTAGACCTCTGGAGTTTTCTGGGAGTCAAATGTTTAGTAATGCCTTGATTTGAAGGAATCTGTTTTTGCTTGGAGCCCAGTCTTAATGTGCGTCTAAGACTTGGGACCGAAGAGTATAGAACATGACTTGATAGCTTTTTACTCTTGTCATCAGTCTGTCGCAAAATAGGTATAAACTGCTGGCTGTATTCTGGAAACTGTGGTGTGGAGGTGGGGGACAAGTCACAGATTATTGTATTTCTATGTGGAGAAGCATAAAACACTTGTTAATAATGGGAAAGTCCATGATTCAGACTGTGTGTACCTCGAAGGTATACATACGTGTCATGTGTGCGTTTGAAAGTTAGAGCAGCAGTTTTATGTTGAGTGTCAACAGAAGAATCACCTCAGTTCTGAGGATGGTAAGACGAAAAACAATGAAGACAGAATGGCCTGGAAAACAGCATCCCTTTGCCAAAAATCAAGTTACTGTGGTGGGATCGTAGGAGGGCTCTTAAGGTGATGATACCACTGTAAAGACTGCTACTGTAAAGTCCTAAGTAGGAGCTACTTTCTCTTCCTCCAGGTTCCGATGCTTCTTACTTTACTTAGCTTGGTTGTTGTTTTAGGAAAGGTAATGGGGATGAGATGGCTGGATGGCATCGCCAACTCGATGGACATGAGTTTGAGCAAGCTCTGGAAGTTGGTGATGCACAGGGAAGCCTGGTGTGCTGCAGTCCATGGGGTTGCAGAGTCAGACACGACCGAGCGACTGAACTGTACTGAATGCGCCTTTGAAAGAAAGTATTTGGCTGTGTTATGAAATTTCCATAAAAATAATTTTCTTCCACTTGTCAATATGATAAAATTATACATGGAATTTTATTGATTTTTCTAATGGTTTTGGAGGTTTTTAATTAATCGTTTTTTTCTTTGCCACTTATATACGCTAGCTTAGTGGCCCTTATAGTTTTTCAGGGAGTTAGTTTGTGACAGATGGATGTTTTTTTTTTTTTTTAAGTCACTAAAACAAAGTTGAAAAGCTCGAGTGAGAATAAAGACAGTATACCAACTGTCTTTTTTAGATTATGGAAAGCAAACAGTGCTTATCTTTAAAACTTGAACACACATAGTAATGATTCTCAACTACCAAGAAAGTAAGTTTACCTTATTTCTTCCTTGCTGCTGCTGCTGCTAAGTTGCTTCAGTCATGTCCAACTCTGTACGACCCCATGGACTGCAGCCTACCAGGCTCCTCCATGCAATTTCATATATTCTGTTATTTTTAATTCACGCATAAATAGATGATTTTGTTCCTGCAACTGCACCGTTAAATAAGAAATCCAGAACAACACAAAAGGAGTTGAAACTAGAAAAACCAGAACCTAAGCTGAAGAATCTCCAGGAAAAAGACATCTCACTACAAGAGAAAACCCCTAAAAAAAGGTGAGAGGTAAGACATGCAGTGAATATATGACGTTAAATGTGTTAATCTAAAAGAGATAAATTCAAACTCTTGGTCTAAATTAGAACTTGAGCAGAATCATAGGTCTTATTTAATTCATGTAAGAGAACAGGAATGTACCACTAATCCCCTCTGGCTTTCTGAACTGCTTTAAGTTCATGAATGCATAAGGAAATAAGCATTGAAGTCATAATCTCCAAGTTTACAAGGTTTATCTTGCCCTTACAAGGAGACCTAGCACCTGGCTCTGAAGTCCTCAGGTCTTACAAGACTACCTTGTTTAAAGTTATGTCTGTAAGGATTATAAAATTCAAAGGCAGATTTCTCAATGAGATGATGGATGTTCCCTAAACTTGTCATCATTTCATGATGTATATGAGCCACATCATTGTGTCACACACCTGAAACTTACACAGTGCTGGATGTCCATTGTAGATAGCTCAGGAAAACCAGAAGGAAAAAAAAAGTGAAACCGTGTATTTCTCTACAGATAAAAAATATTTTCACTTTATCTTACTGAGTTTTGTCCAGCAGTGAGAAGGACCCGTAGTTTCAAAGTAACCCTGGAGTTCCACTAGTTAGTACTTGGAGGCAGTGGGGGAGATGGAGGGGAGGAGTCTGAGAGGCCCCAGACTTGCAGTGTGGGGAGGAGGTGGCCGAGGAGGGATTCTGACAAGTGGAACATGGCATGTGTGACGCTTCACTGCTCCAGTAGCGTGAGGAAACTTCCTTAACAGAGAAACTTACCCCCACATCATTCTCTTCACTTTTGACTCTTTGTTTTTGAGCTTCTTGTACTATCTTTAAAATATAGTTTAAAAAACGACCAATGGATGGGAAAAAAGATTTGCAAATCATGTGATCCATTAGGGACTTGCATCTAGAATATTTAGAGAACTCTTACAACCCAACACTAAAAAGGATCATGACCCAATTTAGAAATGGGCCAAGGACTTGAATAGACATTTCTTTAAGGAATATATACAAATGGCCAATAAGCACATGAAATGATGCTCACCGTCCATAGCCATCAGGGAAATACAAATGAAAACCCCAGTGAGATCATATGCACACCCACAGGAATGGCTGGAAGCAGAAAGACAGATGGTAGCAGGTGTTAAGGAAGATGTGCAGAAATGGAAACCCTCATGCATTGCTGCAGGGAATATAAAATGGTGCACCCTCATTGGAAGACAGAGTAGCAGTGCCCCAAAATGTAGGGTTTATTATATGACCCAGCTAGGTATATGCCCGAGAGAAATAAAACTCTGCCCACACACAAACCTGTACACGGGTATTAACAGGAGCATTAATCATAATAGCCAGAAATAAAATGTAAGTAATCCAAATGCCTGTCGATTAGTAATTGGATAAATAAAATGCAGTATACCCACACAGTGGAACCTTATTCAGCAATGAAAATAAATGAAGTCCTGGTACCTGCCACAGCATGGATGAACCTTGAGGACATCATGGTGAGCCAAAGAAGCCAAGCACAAAAGGCCACATGTTACGTGATTCCATTAATATTAACACGGAAGGCCCGAAACAGACAAGTGCATGGAAACAGCACGTAGATTAGTGCTTGCCAGATGTTGGGGCAGGAGAATGGGGGCTGACTGCTAGTGGGTAAGGGGTTTCTTTCTGGGATGATGAAAATGATCTGAAATTAATAGTGGTGGTAGCTTCACCGCTGTCTGAATATACTAAAAACTGCTGAATTGCAGGCTTCGAAGGCTGCATTTGACACTGCATGACTTATATCTCAATAAAACTTGTTATTTTTAAAAAGTGCTAAATCCTTCAAGGTGCATCTCAACATCTCCTCCTTTACGTAACCTTTTCTGTCTATTTTTTTGCATTCCCTTCTTAAACACCGGAGCACTCTTGACCACCTTGAACAGGAGTCATGATAATCTGTTTACATGGGATAATTATTCCAGGACTTTCTTTCCTACCTCCTCATTAACCGCAGACTCTGAGGGCACGTCTAGTATCCTGTCTAGTGCAGTGCCTCACGCAGAGTAAGTACTTACTGAAATACTTGTCAGAATCCAGATTACATGGCAGAGCAGATGTAAAAAAAAAAAATATATATATATATAGAGAGAGAGAGAGAGTAATTTCAATTTAACGTAGGAGCTGTAATAGCTGCCTAAGCAGGTGTGGGTGAGGTCACAGAAGTGATGTTTGAGCCACGTCTGCTCTCACTTGGGCGGGTGCTTCCCACCTGGACAGAGCTGGTGGTGAGGAAGAGATGTCACAGTGACGTGGACACCGTCACCCACTGCCCGTGTCTGTTCTGTTCTGCTGGGTCCAACATGACACTTACATTTCAGGAGGTGGAACGTTAAAGTCCATTATGATAATGATCATTGTTTAAGAACATCTTCCTGAGGTTGGAAACTCTCAGCTAACCTCTCTCAAGGTTTGCTATTTAGTTGAGACTGATAGTTTAAAAACTCATTATTATTTGTGTGTGTTTTAGGATGGCTTTGGACGATAAACTCTACAAGAGAGACCTAGAGGTTGCGCTGGCTTTGTCAGTGAAGGAGGTTCCAGCTGTCACCATTGATGTGGAGCAGTCTCAAGGCAAGCCTAACTTTATCTTCTGTAATTATCTTTGAAACCTTGTTGAAAGTGAAAGTGAAGTTGCTCAGTCGTGTCCGACCAGGCTCCTCCGTCCATGGGATTCTCCAGGCAAGAGTACTGGAGTGGGTTGCCGTTTCCTTCTCCAGGGAATCCTCCCAACCCAGGGATGGAACCCGGGTCTCCCACATTGGAGGCAGACGCTTTAACCTCTGAGCACCAGGGAAGCCCCGAAACCTTCTTACCCCTTTTGTAATCATTTCTTTGGATGAGCTTGTACAGGGGGAAGGCTGTACTTTTAATACTTTGGACTGTAAAAGGAGCAGTCTGCAGAGGGTACTGTTGGATTAGTTGTTTATTCCATCATAAAACTCGTCCACACACAAATATCTCTGCCTAACACTCAGGGTCCACTTGAGGACATGGACCTTGATCCATGTGACCCTGGATCCAAAGTTCATCTTTGTACACAGTGAAAATGTAATTTCTTGGTCAAATAAATTGACCTTTGCATCCTAACGGCCCACTTCCTTTCCTCCAAATTGCAATTAGTTAAGCATCATCTAATGCTGGTAATCTTTATTATTCAGAAAGATAAAAGTACTAATTTGGTGAGCAAACTCAGTAGACTTGATAGGTTTATGACTGCTGACTTTTTCTGTGGACTTTTCTTTGATTTTTCTGGTAACTAGGAAGCAGATGGCAATATTGATATCCTGGAGAGGCAGAAATCATTATTCTTGGAAAAGACATTCATATTGCTAAAATGCTTTCTGAATTAAACTACTTTGGCCTAACTTCTTTTTTGTTGGAGGTTATTTTAAGCACATTCCCTTATTTAAGGGTAAAGATGTTTAAGTCAAAGCGCCTGCTGTTTGACAATAAGTGAGAGAGTGTTGATTAGAGGGGCCTTTATCAAAGAAACTTAAGAGAATTGTCTTACACCTAAAATTGGGAAAATGAAAATCTCTTTCCTATAAAAGATTGTGACGTGTGTAACAGGATTTCTTTCTCCGAGAGTCATGTATTCCATAGCATTGGGAGCAATACTCTAGATCATTTTAAAGTTACAATAATGATTGAAGAGTTTCTACGTTAGTAAAAGCACGGCTCTGCCTACACAGGGATAATAGTTAACATTTATGAACTGTTTCCTTTGTGTGGGCACCACAATAAGCTATTTCCACATTCAGCCAACATCTCATTCCCCACAGGAGCCTCGTTTAATCCCCACCCTCTTTCTGTGTCCACATTATGGATGAGGAAATTAAATCTTGTAAAGGATAAGCAGCCTCCCCTTGGTACGTAGCTGATTTAAGAGCCTGAATTTGAACTTAGGTCCCGTTAAAGTTTGTGTGATTTCCGAGCCCAAAGTCCTAATCTTAGGCTAGCTTCGCCAAGTCAAATCAGTGCGCTACTTTGAGTTTGCTTCATGTGTCTGTATCTAAATGCTATCAGATCTTAGCACTTCTCTTGGTTCTAGTCATTGGTTGATTAGGGTGCATCTGCATGTTCCTTCTTGCTGATATCCAGGCTTTGACAAACATGGCAAGAAGGAAACAGGAGCAACGAGTAAGTCTCCTCATGTCTCCAACTGCAGTGTAGCCGGTGATTATTTAGGTAAGTTTTTTATACTAATATTTACTTTTCCATCACCATTTTTCTAACTCTTACTTAAATTCTTGAACTAAAACTAGAACCAAGGTCTTCACATTTGTGAAGGTTCTCTTCACCTCTTCTCCTTTGTCTTTTCTGTGTTCAGTCTTTCACTGCAGACCTGGTTGCTTCCCGGGTAGGGTCACGACTTCCCCTGACTTCTAGTTGACAGGAGTTGAACCCTGAAGAAAGGGGCTGCATCTTCCCAGCTCAGCTTGAACACTCTTGGGGAAAGACTGTCAATTTGGGTCTTAGACTTAGGCTTAACCCAGACTGCTGCAAGGAGACTGATGTATTGTATTGACCAGACTGGGCTCTGTGGTCTGTTACTAGAAGCACAGGAAAGATGAAGCTGGGCAGATTTTTTAATAAAAGCAGGTGTGATGGAAGTCTACTTTGCAGTTCTTCAGATGTTGTTTAGTCACTCAGATGTGTCCGACTCTTTGCAACCCCATGGACTGCAACCCACCAGACTCCTCTGTTCGTTGGATTCTCCAGGCTAGAATACCGGAGTGGGTAGCCATTCCCTTTTCCAGGGGATCTTCCTGACCCAGGGATCAAACCCAGGTCTCCTGCATTGGCACGTGGGTTCATTACCACTGAGCCACGTGGAAAGCCCCTCTTTAGATGTTACTGGGCACAAAAACTGTCTTTTTTTTTTTAATGTCCTGAAGATCTGGATAAGATCACTGAGGAGGATGAGTCTCAGGACACTCCACGGAGAAGGAAGGCTGCATCCCAAGCCGTGGTCCAGCAGAGGAAGATTCTCTTGGAAAACGGTTATGACGACGGAGCCAACGACTCTGAGCCAGACTTTGCAACTGGTAGGTTATGTCCTCACTCAAGCTCCACCCTATGGAGAGTCAGTCAGAAGTTCCCGGAGACTCCTGCTGTACGCAGAACGCTGCTGAGCGTTGACTGTGCAAATTTGAGGAACACAGGACAGTTAAATTCAGCTGTGCCTTTGGTGGAAAAGCTTTATCCGGAGGTGAACTTTAAGCTGTGCCTTGAAAAATGAGTAGCATTTAAGGGTGAAATAGCACTTCTGACTGATGGAAAGGCATAGATCACAGAACAGGGAAGTACATACACAAGAGCTCAGTGACACTAGAGATTTCTCAAAGAAGTAAAAATGGAACTGCCTTACGATCCAGCAGTTCCATTCCTAGGTATTTCTCTGAAGAAAATAGGAACAGTGACGAGAAAAGCTACATGCCTGCTGTGTTCACTGCAGCATTATTTACAATAGCCACGACACGGAAGCAACCTAAGGGCCTGTCAGTAGATGAAGGGATAAAGAAGATGTGGTACATATATATGTTTGATGTATGTATATTGGGGTTGTTCGTCCACATTTATCCAGCAGATATTTGGGTTTCTATTTTGGGTGCTGTATTCTTGACATGAGAGCTTACCTTTTAGGGCGGGGACATGGACAGAAAACCAAGATCTGAGGTGTCAAGTGTTGATGGTTTTATGTACTTAAGAGTTCATAGATTCCGAGAAGCATCTCTTGTTTTCTTGCTTCACTTGCAGTCCAAAAAGACTGTCTCTTTTCCAGTTCTTTGAAAGCTGGTTTGGTTTTTCTCTGCTGCATTGTTGCAATTCCCCCCAAACTCCCTGGGTGGCTATGCTTCCCATCAAACGCTGTGTGGTCCAGCCCCAAGAACTCCCAGCCTCTCGGGGCAGCTCGTTGGGGGGAGGTGGTTACCACCGTCCAGCCTGTGCTGTAGCTGCACAGCCTAAGCTTCAGGCACAGTCTCCCTCCTCCCAGCCTTCTGATTCCTCCTGAGTCCCCCACCCCAAGAGTGCGCAAGTCCACACTGTCCTGTGGGTCTAGAACCCCCTTCGGATCCCCATCCAAGCCTGCTTTACCTACCATGGAAGGACACCTGTGTTCCCTGTCTTGCTTGGTGTACTTCAAGGAGCAGTATAGCCAGTTTATTTTCTTCTGCTCTAAGCTGAGAATGGCTCCCTCTCCTATCCCGTCAGAGCTGATGGTTTATTATACTTGAATGTGCTGCTGGAATCATCTCAGACAGCCTGCATTATCTGGAGCAGGGTCCCTTCGTTAAGTGACATTTCAGAATTTCCCACTGCATCGGCTCACCCTAGATGAGAGAAAGTGCCTTTTGTGACCTTCGTTAGGGAAAGAAAAGTGAAAAGGAGAGAATCAAGGCTTCTCCTAAGGACATATAAAGCTCTCCGAAATCCATAACCCAGTGTCTGGGTTTTCAGATTCCCGAGGAGGAGATGCTAATGCTTGGGATTCCGGATGTTCCGTCGCTGCCCCTCCAGTTTATGTACATAGAGTCCTAGCCTGTCCTACAGTCTGTCCCCTCAAGCCAAAAGAGAATACGTGAAATACCATAGCTGTTGAGTTTACAGGAAGCTGTGCCTCCTGGACTCTGTGTTCTGAAATTCTAGAGAGGCTTCTCTACCACCTGCCCTTCCCAAATCCAGATCCTCTTGGGACTCCAGAAATAATTACTTGATTTTGCCAGGTGCTATTTATATTAATAGCAGCCTTCATGCAATCTGCTGGCCTTATATAGTAAATTCTGTATAACCCGGTAACTGTTATGTGAATACGTGGGTTGATCATCTGTTTTTAAAACTGTGTTAGTGTGGGAAGAATGACAGATAAGGACATCACAGTTTGAGATCATAATGACATAGTTGATTTAGGCAGAGGCCATCAGCGAGAGGCTGATGAGCACCTTTACGATGGGGATTCAAGCCAGGCATCCGCTGACCCCACCGGGAGCCGGGCGGCCACATGTTCTGTGCTCTCAGACTCAAGTGACACCATAGGCAGAGCAGAGCATCACCTAGGAAGCGTGTTCATTACCTGCATTAACTCAGTCTGCACAAGAGCCCTGTGGTGGAGGCAGTAGGGTCCTCCCCATCTTATACATGGGAAACTGAGGCACAGTGATGTCAGGGGCCTGTCTGAGGTCAAGGACACGTAAGTGAGGGGCCCGGATGCACACCCAGGCACTGTGCCTTGTTCGGCCCCTGGAGATGGCACGACACAGTGGGGACAGGGATGTGTGTGTGGAAGGTGACGCTGGAGCCCCGGAAGCCCTGCGTCTTCCAGCAGAGGTGAGCAGAGGTGTGATCTGTTTCAGGTGAAGACTCTGAGGATGACTCTGATTTTAGTGGGAGTGAAGATGATGAAAGCTTCACTGTGAGAAAAAGTAAAGTTAAAGAAACCAAACGGAAAGAACTGAAGGCGAAACCTCCAGCTGAAAAGAAAGAGAAGCCCAAACCCAAGCCTGGTGCTAGGGGTAAGCCAGTCCCTCACACGACACTTTACGCCGGAGACGGGTCTGCTTTCCTTAAAGTGCTTCCCACCTCTGCCCTTAGTCCCCCTAACCTGTGGGGTGTTCCTTTCTTGTCACAACCCGGGGAGGATGGCAGGCTGGGCTGGGGTGGCAGAAGGCCGAGGGGGCCCTGAGCAGCTCCTGTCCCCTGCATTTCATAGCCACAAAACTGAGGCTCTCAGAGGTCAAACCACATGTTGGATTCTCACGGCTAAGCGATGGCTGGCGCTAGTCCCCAGCTTTGTCCATGCAGAGCCTGGATCTGTCCATTAGACACATTTTCTCCAAGCAATTGAATGGGGAGGTGGTGTATCTCATTTGCTGCTCTCGCACATGACCGATCTTGGAGGGGAGAACCCTTCTGTCTGTGTTTACGGCCCTTTGGTTTCTTCAGAACATATTCAGTTAGAAGAAACCAGTTTTACAAGACAACTTCTGAAACTAGTGACAACCTGAATGTGGAATAGTTTCTTGTGTGCAAGAAGTTGGGATGTTTGTGAGTTCATAATACATTAATAGATTATTGTAAAATATAACTTCCTTAAACCTGATTTGTTTTTCTTACTGATAGAGTTTTTATATCTTAGTTGTTTAATATATTTATAGTATTTGAAACTATCGTTCAGACCCCATTGCTAAGGATGGCCTTAGTCTCACCTCCCCTTGAACAGATCAGTGCTGAGTACTGGTGCCGAGTACTCCTGAGAAATGAGAACTAAGTACTGATAGAGTCCCGTAATTTTTCCCTTGGTAGAGAAAATTTTAAGAGCTATGGCATCCAATACAGTAGCCACCAGCCAAAGTAGTTCCGTCACATTTAAGATCATTAAAATTAGGTACAGTTTGAAAGTCAGTTTCTTGGCTTTGCTGCCACATTTCAAGCGCCCGCCTGACTGTGGCTTGTGGCTCCTGATGTGTTGGACAGCACGAAATACAGGACAATCCCCATCGTGGCAGAGAAGCCTGAGGGGCAGTGCTGACCTCGGGAGTGTGGATGGTACTGGGAAGAGGAGTGCATGGTGAAGGTGTTCACATCAGGCACTCAAGATGCTGCTGAGGCATCTTCTCCCTCCATTTCTTCTCCTACTTCTTCTCCTACTTCTTCTCCCTCCATTTCTCCCTCCACCAAAAACAAACCCAAACCCACTCCCATTCTGTGTTCCTTCTCAGATGGTGTGTCCATGGTGAGAGTTTGCGAGCCCTGATTATTCCTGTGTCTCCAGCACCCTCCTTGCTAATGACTGAAAGCCCTCCACTCTGTTTTCCCCACTCTGTCCCGCTTCGTTCATTCCTGATTCGTTCCGGATCCCCTCTCACCCGGGCCACCATGGAGCCGCTTAGGTGCTCTGCTTTTACACCGCCCTTGGTGAGATGCTTCTAAGCGTGCCAATCCATACGGCTTGTAGGTTCCCCCAGGCCCACCTCTAGGTTCTGTCCTCTCTCCACACTGCAGTGTAATTATCTCTTTACTTTTCTGCCGTTTCTGCTAGAGTCTAGTGAGGGGACCATAAATTCCCTCGGAATAGGATACTCTGAGACCCTGGAGCCTGATACATTCAATATCTCATGACACATTGTGATGGGACACTGTTGTGTGAGTTACAAGTGTGGACTCTGGACTCAGACGTGGTTTCCACTTCTGGCTCAGACACTTACTAGCTCTCAGACTACAGGCTTATTGTCAAATCTGTCTGTTTCCTTACCTGACAGTGGGGAGAGTCATTTCTGTATTGGAGCTGCCCTCAGGGTTAAAGGTAGTGTTAAAGGATACACTTAACATACTTCCTAGCATACAAGTGCTCAGAAAGAATGGCTGTTCCTAGGCCCTCTATAAATGTTGATTAATGAAAGTTTTCTGGATTTATGATTCTGCTTTAATTTTTATAAGCTGATGGAACTGTATAATCTTCACACATGCATGCTAGACTTCAGTCTTGCACTGTGACCCCTGTTTTATGTATATTTTCAAACAAGTGACTTCAGTGGACTGCAGTCCAGCTGCCGTCAAGTCAGAATCTCGGTCCTCACCAAGAAAGGAGGCCAGTAGGACGCCTTCACAGATACGCAGTCCTGCAGCAGAAAGCAAGAGACCTAAGTGGGTCCCACCAGGTATGTATAGGGTGTTTATTTACTGCTCAAGGGCAGGGACTTCGAAAATTGCCACAGGTAGGTATTTTTTTCTTGTAAATGTTACGAATGAATGCTTCCTCATATTATTACTTGAGGATAATAATATGTAATTATTACATATTATTACTTCCTCAAAGCTAAAGGTTTTTAATTGCTGCATTTATTCATCACTTGTTATTCCCTTATATTTGAGCATCCAAGTTGTTTATTATTTCTTCATGGTGATAAATAAGGTTGCAATTAGCACAGACACCCTTACTTTAGAAATCTGGGCACATCCCTGGTTATTTCCTGGGATAAATTCCTAGTAGTAGAATTACAGTGAAAGAGTACCAGCATTTCAGATTCCTGACATATGAATGAATGTTTGTTGACAGATCTCTTTGGTCAAGACATGCTGACCCCTCCAGTGGGACAGAAACCTTGGGAATTCCAGCATTTAGCAAACTCGACCTTCAGTGGTTACATGCTTGGCTTCTCTTTGTTTTCTTTTGCTCCATAGCCCAGTCTCATGATCCTTCATGCTTCTTGACATTCCTAAAACCTAGTCCAGGTTCTGCTCGTGTCATACCCAGACTGGTGGTGACTTCCTGCCAGTCCCTCTCCACTTCCCCTCGTCCCGCCCAGGAGTCCTCTGCAGTGGAACAGATGCTTTCTTTGTTCCGTCAGCACCCTGGGTGTGCACTTCTGTCCAGCTTCCTCCCCCTGGGATGGTTTTCTTCACATGTCTGCTCTCCTTTACCGAGTCATTCCAAGTCTCCTGGGGTTTCCTATCCTTCTTCTCCATGATGTCCTTTGGCTGGTCCACAGTGATCACTCCCCTAAGGATGACCGACTAGTCACAGACGGATGCAGGCCTGAGACTCCGTGGTTGCTTCATTTCTCTGTGGCCTCATTTCATCATCTGAAGTGGCAGGCACTGTATAATCTTTAAAGTCTTCTGGTTTCAAAATTATAAGATTTTAGGGAGGACTTAAAAAGTTTTTGGAGAAGGAAAGGAGAAAGGTTATTTACTGAAATAATGATGCTGTTTCAGTTCAAGGGTATCTCTTAGTCTATTTCTTCTGAGAATAATTAGTGATTCCTCAACAGAAGAAATTTTAAAGAATTGATATAATGAGTTACAGAAGTTTGAAGGCAGCATGAGCCAAAAGATAAGAAATAATGGAGTGATGGCTAAAGAGTCATCGTCATAAAACACAGAGTGCTTGCAGACTCGTCGTGTGGAAGGTGGGGCAGGTCAGGTGCTGGCGGCAAGGGACCGGGGCTTGAGTGAGCGGGCGTCGTGCCCTCTGTAAGGAGGCCGCGCTGCTCTGCTCCCCTTGCTGTTCACACGCAGGGCAATGGGCCATGCATTTCCATGTCTTGAGCTTTTCAAGAGAAGCCAGAAACCCACATTTTAGTGAGAAATATCCTAGTTCATAAAAGTGAACTTAAAAGTCGACCAATCAATATATATGAGAGCAGGATTTGACTCTCAGGTGGCCAGCTGGTCTCCTGTCACAAAGTTGAGAAGACCAGCGAGGCTCCAGTGGGAAAATGAGCCAAGGACATAAACGTACTGCTGCCCCCAAGAAGTACCACCAGAAACAAATATGAAAAGAGCGGCAGTCCCAGTGGCAATTAAGGAAGCATTAAACAATAAAATACAATTTTATACCTCTCAAGCTAGAAAATAATAAAACTCAACCAGGGCATCTGGGTTGTGGGGTAGCAGGTGTAATTATTATAAATTTGTAATCCTTTTATAGGACAGCTTAACAGGAACCGTAAAAATAAACCTGTCTTTTCTTTTCAGACCTACTTTTGGGAATTTACTCTTACAAAGAATTCAAAAGAAGAAAAAGTAATAAGTGGTCAGTTTTTTTTATAACCATTTATAGAAAAGTGGTAAAAAACTAGAAACAACCCAAAAGTTTGTTGTAGGAATTTTGTCAATATATGACGCATACATGCAATTAAGAACGATAAATCAGATGGCTAGAATCATGGAAATGTTTATAAAACCTTTGTATGAAAAAATTATACACAGTTGTGCTTGTTATGGTTATACTCCATATCAACTGCAAACGTATATGTGGATAAATTCTGAAATTTAGTACTCGATGGAAATAATCGCTCCATTAGTGTGGTAGCCTAAATGAAATGTGTAAATAAAGAAAAATGGTACTTGTCAAAGTTATTTACTGTTCGAAAAATAGACTCTTTAAGGAGTATTTGTAAAAGTTACAGAATTTTAAAAAATGTGTTAGATTTGCTGCTACTTTAGAAATTCTAATTACCTTTTTTTTAATGCCTTCACAATCAGTGTTGTTTGCTCCCAACTTTCCTATTTAGCTTTCACATTTAAAGCTGCAGTGTCATTGCACTGGCCTCTGGGGATGTTTGCTATCCGACATACTTTCTGCTCTGTAGTACTTCCCACTCTTTTGCTCTAACTTGGTAGAACCTACATAGCAGGAGAAGGAAATGGCAACCCGCTCCAGTACTCTTGCCTGGAAAATCCCGTGGGAGGAGCCTGGTGGGCTACAGTCCATGGGGTCGTAAAGAGTCCGACACGGCTGAGCAACTTTGCTTGCTTACTTCTGCTGGCCTCTCCTGTTTCATAGACTGATCTTTGTGAAGAGATGTCTGACATGCTCAGCATCAGGTGATGTGCTTTCTTGCAGCCATGTCTGGAAGCAGCAGCCGCAGCCCCCTGGCAGGAGTGGCCGTGAAGTCTCCGAGTCAGAGCCTCCGCCTCGGCCTGTCCCGCTTAGCACGGGTTAAACCTCT
>NW_011494785.1:2246890-2265697 GCF_000754665.1 Bison bison bison | reverse complement strand
GTTAAACCTCTGCATCCAAATGCCACCAGTAGCTGCGTGTAGCCACAGGAAGATGTTTGATTAAGAAGCTCTCACTCGTATAAGCGGGTTTAGATTTGAGGAGGGAAATGTAATATAAAGGAATCCTTTAACGTCATATAAATTACCTCTACCTGTTTTGTGACTGTTCTCTGCAAAGCTGCCCAAGACTTCAGCAAGAGTTTTATGTGGATTCTCTTGGAATGTCCTTTCCTTCTGAAGAGCATATTCTCCTCCCTCAGTGTATGTAAGCAGTCACTGTGATCACCTTGCTGTCAGCATGACACGGAAGAGGTCCACGTTACACGCTGCTCGTTGCCAGTAACAGGATGCTGCTTCCTGCCTTTGTCAAGTTGATGGCCCCTGAACTTCGTGTGCAGAGTTTATCTCGCAAGAGGAAGATTCCCGCTTCTCCCAGGGACGTTTCTGCACTGACAACCTCACTGTCAGTTTTATTGCCATGTGTTTCATATTTTAGCCAAATGTTTTTATAATGAGAACTCAGAATTATTTTCCACATTGAAACAGTTGATGTACTATAGTGTATGTCTCCTACCTAGAAGTATTAATAGATGGTTATAGCAAATAAAATTTCATGACATTTCATGAAGGCTTCATTGTCAAAACCTTTGATACGCACTTTCCCTTGATACCATTGCATCCGTCTGTCTCTAACTGTCTGCATTTCATGATAAAATAAGGGCTCTGCAGAAAAAAAAAAGTTATCCGTTTTGTTGTAAATAGAAAGAGGAAGAGCTGTTTCTTAAAGTCATCACTGTACGTGAAGCCCATGTTTAACAGGTGGCTGTCAAGTGGTCATCCCTGTTGTATTAGCATAGCTCTTCAGGAAGCTTAGATACGAGTTCGCTGTGAATAAAAGTAGTAATAGATGTTTTCTATTTACAGTGAAAATTTCAACCAGCTCCTGATCACTTTTTAATAAAAATTCTCTGAATTTTAACCATTAAAAATGTATATAATACTTAATTCTTGGTTTATGAAATATGTTAATGTGAAAATAAGTAATTCAGGCTTATGATTAAAGTGAGCATTTGCCTACTGCTGCTTTGTATATTTTTTCTTGTCTGGTATATAGTTTATACTGTGGTGCATCCCCAACCCACTCCCCCCTCCCTGGCTGGAAGCATGCTTTCCAGGAACACGGGGTGGAGGGACTCTGCAGTTTAACAATGAACATTAAGAGCTATACTGTGCTAGTACTGATGTCATTGATTAATCACCTGGGCCAGCGTGATGAACCTGTTATCTCTGTGGTGTTAGCCCACCTATTGAAAATTACCTTAAAGTGTGCCCAAACTGGCTTTGCAGGAAACACTCATGGCCGTTCTGGTGTCAAACCCAGGGTACATTTTCTCACTGTCTCACAGCCCCTGCTCATCGGGCCCTGTTTGACATGCTTTATTTCCTGGGCCATAGGACACCACTCTGGTACTTTTCTCCCCGCCTACTCTTCACTGCTTTGCGGCTTGCTAACGTTCGGTGTTGGAGAAGGCAATGGCACCCCACTCCAGTACTCTTGCCTGGAAAATCCCATGGACGGAGGAGCCTGGTAGGCTGCAGTCCATGGGGTCGCTAGGAGTCAGACACAACTGAGCTATTTCACTTTGACTTTTCACTTTCATGCATTGGAGGAGGAAATGGCAACCCACTCCAGTGTTCTTGCCTGGAGAATCCCAGGGACGGGGGAGCCTGGTGGGCTGCCATCTATGGGGTCGCACAGAGTTGAACACGACTGAAGCAACTTAGCAGCAGCAGCGGCAGCAACATTCGGTGTCACCCACACCCACTGCTCTCACCACCCTATCATACTCCATGTGAGTCCATTCGTTCCCCCTGCTCCTTTTTTCTTTCAAAACGTGAGTTAACTTCAAGTTCCTGTGGTCACCTAGGTGACTGCTGCCTGCCAGTCAGGCTCTTCAGCCCAGAACTTGCTCTTGATGCAGCTATGTTGCCTGACCCCTTGATCATATGTCATCACTAAATCGGTGACATCCCCCCAACCCAGGTGTCTTCCCTCTGTAGTTCCTATCAGGAAACAGCAGCATCATCAGTCAGCTGAGGGACCTGGGGCACTTGTGCCCTGCACATCCCATACGGTCAGCAAGCTCTAGTCCATTTCCTTCTCTCTGTCCAGGTGCCGCCCTTTCTCTGACACTCCCATCACTTACTACTTCTAAGGGGCATCCCTGCCTTGATGAGCAAGCTACTCTGTCCTCCCTTCAACCCATTAGAGCCAGAGGGGGTTTCCTAAAATAAAGTCTGAGCAGAACACCCCTCTCCTTAAAATCTGCACACTCCTCAGCCTATTTAGTTCACAAGCTACTTAAGAGTCAGGCTGGCCCCTTGTCCCCTCCTTCAGCCTTGTCCCCTGCTAGCCATGTGCACCTTTGACCCTTGCCACACCACACTGGGTGCTGGCGCCTGTGGCTCTGGGTTTTCAGATTATTCTATTTGCCTTTTTTCCGTTGCTAATGCCTTCTTGTGCTAGAAGACCCATACCCAACTCAGCTGTTTCAAAAAGCTTTATTTGAATGTCCGTTTCCTCCACGGACCACCTTGTATTTCTCCAGGTAACTGCTGTCATTCAGCTATTTAGTTTTCCTGCTTTTAAAAGCTGGTGCAGAGTAAGTGCACAGAATGTTCCTCTGATGAATAAATCCTATCCGGAACCTTTACTATGTGCTTCTGATAACCCCAGGGCTTCCCTGGTGGCTCAGAGGTAAAGCCTCTGCCTGCAATGCGGGAGACCCAGATCCCTGGGTCAGGAAGATACCCTGGAGAAGGAAATGGCAACCCACTCCAGTACTCTTGCCTGGAAAATTCTGTGGGCTACAATCCATGGGTCGCAAAGAGCTGGACACGACTGAGCGACTTCACTTTCACTTTCTGATAACCCCACACTTTTGTGAATGGGGGAGACAGTGAGGGGTCACTTCATGAGCCTGTTGCATCAACTCGAATCTCTCTAACCTCAGAATGTCCTTCAATTCTTGTCCCAAACTTGAAAGAACGGAGGCAAGAGAACAGGAGCAGGAGGAAAAGAGCTGTCTCTCCCGGCTGAGGTGAAAGGTGGTTTGGGACCGGCCCAGAGCCCCAGCCTTTCAGCTCAGGAGTCACAAAAAGGGCGGAAACAGTTCCTATAGCGACGCGAGCAGGGTGTGGCCCTCCACCGGCACCAGCGGTTACGGGTCCCAGCCGGCAGCGCCCGCAGTCTGCGCAGGCCCGATGCAGCTCCTCCCGCCTCCCACCCACACCGGCACCAAGTAAGGGGCGGGGGTACACGTCGGGGCCATGAGGGTGGAAGCTGGGGCGCGCGAGAGTGACAGGATGCGGGAAAAGAGAAGGGCTGCGGGTCGGAGGAGAAAAAGGCAGGTGTGAATGCGGGGGAAAGGCAAGTACTATTTCAGATTTCGCTCCGAGCCCAGCTGCATCCTCAGAACCCAACATCAGTGTATTTAGGACTCGTTTTATTTTCAAATCATAATATCAAAGTATGACCCCATTATCACCTTGATGACAAAGTACTCAAATGATAGGCATGTCTCTGAGAAGCATGGATCATCATTGCTGAATACAGTACCTATACATAACCCTTCTCTGACATGTATTCCCCCCCCCCACTTTTTTTCTTACTTTTTATTTTATATTGGGGGCTTCCCTGGTAGTTCAACTGGTAAAGAATCCGCCTGCAATGCAAGAGACCCCAGTTTGATTCCTGGGGTTGGGAAGATCCCCTGGAGAAGGGGTAGGCTACCCACTCCAGTATTCCTGGGCTTCCCTGGTGGCTCAGTTGGTGAAGAATCCACCTGCAGTGTGGGAGACCTGGGTATGGCCAGTTAACAAACAGTGCTATGGTAGTTCCAGGTGAACAGGGAAGGGACCCAGCCATACATATACATGTACCCACTCTCCCCCAACTCCCCTCCCATCCAGGCTGCCACATAACATTGAGCAGAGTTCCATGTGCTATACAGTAGATCCTTGTTGGTTATCCATTTTAAATTTAGCCATGTGTACCTCTGACATGTATTTCTTAAGCTAAAAACCTTAAATGTGCCCTATTTTAATTGCTTCCTTATAGAGTTACTAACTTTTGTATAATGCTCTTTGAAAGTCTCACTAACTGCTCTTAAAAGTTTTGGATGTGAGGAGAGTAGAATTTTTATTCCCATTTTCTTATTGAGAAAAGCTAAGTGACTTGCCCAAGGCCTCCTGATTATCAACTGCTTTCTTCTGACTGGTGCTTCTCCCCTTGGCCAGGTGTGTAGATTTATCAATCTGTACGCCCACAGCCTTAAGCAATATGTTATACTTTTCCATTAAGATAATGTTGCATCACTGGCTTGGACTGAGTGCAGGATGGGGAGAGGTGGGTTTTAGAGAACTCATAAGACCTACTGGACATGCTTCTAGCCCTGACCCCAACACCTTGGGGCCCAGAGCTTTCTTCTCCCTTTCTTTTCTTTTTTTAAAAAATTTCATTGGCGTATAGTTGCTTTACAATGTTGTATTACTTTCTGCTGTTCAGCAAAGTGAGTCAGCTACATGTATACATATATTCCCTCTTCCTTGGATTTCCTTCCAATTTAGGTCACTACAGAGCACTGAGTAGGTCCCTGTGCTATACAGTAGGTTCTCATTTGTTATCTATTAGTATCTATAGTGTATACGTGTCAATCCCAACCTTCAAATTCATCCCACCCTTCTATTCTCCCTTGGTATCCATATGTTTGTTCTCTACATCTGTATCTCTCTTTCTGCTTTGCAGTTAGGTTCATCTGTACCATTTTTCTCAATTCCACATATATGTTAATATACAATACTTGTTTTTCTCTTTCTGACTTACTTCACTGTGTGACAGTCTCTAGGTCCACTCATGTTTCTGCAGATGGCATCCCTTTTCATGGCCGAGTAATATTCCACCCTCTATATGTGCCACATCTTCTTTATCTGTCCATCTGTTGGTGGACATTTAGGTTGGTTCCATGTCTTGGCTATTGTAAATAGCACTGCAGTGAACGAACATTGGGGCATCTATCTTGGAATTATGGTTTTCAATAGGCAAATGCCCAGGAGTGGGATTGCTGGATCATATGGTAGTTCTGTTCTTATTTTTTTAAGGAACCTCCACATTGTTCTCCATAGTAGCTACATCAACTTACATTCCCCCCAAGAGTGTAGGAGGGTTCCCTTTTCTTCACACCCTTTCCAGCCTTTGTTGTTTGTAGATTTTTGATGATGGCCATTCTGGTGAGGTGATATCTCATTTTAGTTTTGACTTGCATTTCTCTAATAATTAGCAGTGTTGAGCATTTTTTCATGTGTCTCTTGGCCATCTATATCTCTTATTTTGGAAAAAATGTCTATTTAGGTCTTCCACTCATTTTTGACTGGGTGCTTTGTTTATTTGATATTGAGCTGTGTGAGCTGTTCCCTTTCTTGTCTTCACCGCACATCTCATCTGACTTGGTCATAAAGAGTGGGTCCACGACCCCACAGCTCATGTCCAGGGATCTCTGGCTGATAACCACCTCTTCTGAGCAGCCCACATGCCTGCCGTCCATTCCAAGCCACACTGTCCTATTAGGGGACACCTGCCACTCGGGGGTGATTCCCAGGCTTAGCAAAGTTTTTTCTTAGAAGGAGATGAACAGTGCAAAATTCGGGATTTTTTTTAAGTCTGTAGTTAACTTGTGCTATTGGAAATGTTCCATCAGCCAATTCAGGGCTTAAGTAACCTACGGCCCCTCTGACCTGTTTTGGATGACTGATGATCAACAGTGTTATTAACTCAGGTTTCACTATTCAGGCTTAAATGGAGACTTGGCGAAAGTGTGAGGCTATTTAAACAGGAAGTTCAGACTACAATAGAACAGTGGAAGTGTCCTCAGTCACCGGTCTTGCTTGAGGGATTTAATTGTCTACATGTAGGTACATAAAATCTAGGCGTTCTAAGGAATTCTCCAAACATGGACTCTGCCAAGTTGGTTCTGAGACTTAAGTCTGTTAGTTCCCTTCTCTGTTTGGACCTTATCAAAGAGAATGATGATAAATGTGAAGGGATTCTGGTATGCCAGCCACTTTCCAAGTGCTATTGTTGTCAGCACCTGAACTGTAACGCACACTTCTCAGTGTGTGGAGAACCAGTGCTGACCACAGACCCAGCATGAATGTGCTGTAACAGCTGAAAAAACCAATACTGGTTTTGTCTGCTTTAATTGAACATCAGTGACCATGTTGATACATGGCAGAAACCAGCACAGTATTGTAAAATGATTATCCCCCAATTAAAAAGAAAAATGAAAAAATCAGTGACCAGGTAAGGGATGCAAAATTCTGGCTGCCTAACAGAGTGTTGATTAGAAGAGAATATTAATTCCAGCAAGCTGTAGGCTTTTTAAGGGAGGTCATTGTTAGTCCAGGCTTTCTCCATCCTGCCTGGATACTCTATCAAATGAGGAGGGATTTGATATAAAAGCACAGAGGCCTGAAGATGAGCAGGTGCTGGGAAAGCAAAAAGCCACTGTTTTGAATATTTAAGAGCTCTTGAGTAGAAGAGGGGGTGAGTGTGCTCTTTGTAGCTCTGCAGAGGAGAACAGATGTCAGCAGAGAAGAATAGGTGTCAGCAGAGGAGAACAGGTGTCAGCAGAGAACAGGTGTCAGTGGAGGAGAACAGATGTCAGTGGAAGAGAAGAGGTGTCAGCAGAGGAGAACAGATATCAGTGGAGGAGAAGAGGTGCCAGCAGAGGAGAACAGATATCAGTGGAGGAGAACAGGTGTCAGTGGAGGAGAACAGGTTTCAGCGGGGGAGAACAGGTGTCAGCAGGGAATAGGTATCAATGGAAGAGAACAGATGTCAGCAGAGAACAGATGTCAGTGGAAGAGAACAGGTATCAGTGGAGGAGACCAAGTATCAGTGGAGGAGAAGAGGTGTCAGCAGAGAACAGGTGTCAGCAGAGAACAGGTGTCAGCAGAGGAGAACAGGTGTCAGCAGAGAACAGGTGGCAGTGGAAGAGAACAGGTATCAGTGGAGGAGACCAAGTATCAGTGGAGGAGAAGAGGTGTCAGCAGAGAATAGGTGCCAGCAGAAGAGAACAGGTATCAGCGGAGAACAGGTGTCAGCAGAGAACAGGTGTCAATGGAGGAGAATAGGTGTCAGCAGAGGAGAACAGGTGTCAGTGGAGGAGAACAGGTGTCAGTGGAGGAGAACAGGTGTCAGCAGAGAACAGGTGTCAGTGGAGGAGAACAGGTGTCAGCAGAGAACAGGTGTCAGCAGAGAACAGGTGTCAGCAGAGGAGAACAGGTGTCAGCAGAGAACAGGTGTCAGCAGAGAACAGGTGGCAGTGGAGGAGAACAGATATCAGCGGAGGAGAACAGGTATTAGCAGAGAGGAACAGATATCAGTGGAGGAGAACAGGTGTCAGTGGAGGAGAACAGGTGTCAGCAGAGAACAGGTGTCAGTGGAGGAGAACAGGTGTCAGCAGAGAACAGGTGTCAGTGGAGGAGAACAGGTGTCAGCAGAGGAGAACAGGTGTCAGTGGAGGGGAACTGTGTCAGCAGAGAACAGATGTCAGTGGAGGAGAACAGGTATCAGCAGAGGGGAACAGGTGTCAGCAGAGAATATGTGTCAGCGGAGGAGAAAAGGTGTCATCCAGAGAACAGGTGTCAGAGAAGAACAGGTGTCAGCAGAGGAGAACAGGTGTCAGCAGAGGGGAACAGCTGTCAGCAGAGAACAGGTGTCAGCGGAGGACAACAGGTGTCAGCAGAGGAGAACAGCTGTCAGCAAGGAACAGATATCTGCAGAGGAGAACAGGTGTCAGTGGAGGATGCTGTTCAAGATCATTTTCTCCAATCGACATTGATGGAAGTCCAACCATGTGAAGGTTAACAGCTGGATGTGAAATGGGTTGCCTGGGAAAACAGTGAGTTCTATTCCAGAAATATTCAAGCAGAGATGAGTGGTTACTTGGAATCCTCTTGAGAAGGTTATTCACACCAGCGGTGGGATGAGGGGGAGGAAATAGTTTCTAAAAATTCTTCCAGCTCTTAAGCATCTGTGAATCTGTGGACCATGGAAAGTATCAGGGAGAATTGCATAGAAGCTGAGGAGTTCTCTTTGGCAGAAAAAGTGTGTTAAATACACCATCTCCTGTTTACAGAACTATAAAGGGAGTCCCTGCAAGTTGTATCTTGCCACAATCTCTGCCCTGAATGTGGTCCCCGGGCATAAGGATCTACTGCAGTAGAAATCCTGAAGTTACAACAGATGAATCTCAAAAGATGTATTTCCTTTCTGGGCTTTGAAGTTCGGTCTAGATAGATAATGACTTCCCTGGTGGCTCAGTGGTAAACACCCTGCCTGCTAATGCAGGAGACACGGGTTTGATCCCTGGTTCAAGAAGATCCCCTAGAGAAGGGAATGGCAACCCACTCTAGTATTCTTGCCTGGGAAATTCCATGGACAGAGCAGCCTGGTGGGGTCGGAAAGAGTTGGACAGGACTGAGTGACTAACACTTCTACTTTCATACATAGAGGAAACATTATGTATAAGATTGTTATGCTTAAAATAATGCAGTGCCACTGTTTACAGTCTGTCTTGCCCACCAGGTTCTGAACTCTTAAAAACATGGATTCTGGTTTATTATATGTGATTCTTCTATGCTTGGCACAGTATCTGGCACACGGCGATCTGAACATTTCAGATAAATTAACCTAAGCTGTTTTAGATGTCTTTCCTTTCAGCAAATTCGTACCAAGACATTTCAAATGCAAGCTGCTGTCCTTGTCCCCATGATAAATATAAAACATAAAATAAAATACCAGTTCATCCTTCATGTCCCCAGGAGATTGACAAGATACAAACAGACACATATAAATGGCAACCCACTCCAGTGTTCTTGCCTGGAAAATCCAATGGACAGAGGAGCCTGGTGGGCTATGGTTCATAAGAACGGAAAGTCAGACACGACTGAATCGACTTAACACTAGCACTAACACATGATAATTAACACTAATGCTGTTGACCAAGTGACAAAATGATCTCTTATAGAGAAAAGTGTTGAAATCCAGAGGAAGGAGATAGTAATGGGCTGTAGAAGCAGGAAAACTCTGACCCATGAAAAATAATAGGAACTTAAAATCTCAGTTCTCAAAGCAGTATTCCTCTGAATAACTTCACAATCGTGATGCTGTCACCACTTATGAGCGTGTCCCCAAGAGCTTATTCCCTGGTGGCTCAGATGGTAAAGAAACTGCCTGCAATGTGGGAGACCCAGGTTCAATCTCTGGGTTGGGAAGATCCCCTGGACAAGGAAATGGCAACCCACTCCTGGATTCTTGCCTGGAGAACTCCATGGGTAGGGGAGCCGGGTGGGCTGCAGTCCATGGGGTTGCAAAAAATTGGACAACACTTCACTTCAAGAACTTATGGCTGGAGTGATTTGTAGAAGCTGTGATAACATTTGCTTTGGTGCCTGATCTGCTCCTATTTTGTGGATTCTTAACTCCCTTGGCTCTTGCTAGAGTGAAGGGCTGAAAAGGGGGCTTCCAAGAGATGGAGTAGAGTCCCAGTGGAGGTCTGCTGACATGACAGGAGACTGATGGTGGCATGAGAACTCTCTAAGACTCCATCATCCATTTCCTCAAGTCACCACTTTAGCTAGAGTCCATAAACTTATGGGAGTTAGTTTTTCATCTTGCCGTGAGTTAATTATTCAGGGAATTGTGCTCAGAAGGAAGAAGGTGCAAATGTGACCCAGTGAAATGCAGAAGAAGTGTGGATCACTTAAGCTACTAAGTGACCATGAATAGGTCCATATTTTAGGGGGAAAGATGCTGGCGGCAGGAGAATGGTTTACTCTGCAGTCAGCAGACAGAGGTGGGGCTTTTTGCTTGATGTCCTGAGCTGCTAACCTCCATCCTAGCTCCTTGTCCTGCCTTGGCTCTGGTCTCCTTCTGCCATAAGCACGTAAAGACCGATACCCAGTGTCCATGTAGGCCACCAGAAGGGAGACAAGAGGAGCAGTGGTGCCTCAGCCATAATTAGACCTGCCACCTTCTCTTCTCTGAGGCTGCCCAGCCTTCTTCCCATCCCGGGGGTGGGGACCATTACTTATACAGTCAGTCCCCTACATGCAAACCAGTTGCCTTCCGAGAGCGCGTTCGCTAAGTCCAACCTATTTGTAAGTCCAGCAAAGTGAGCCTAGGCACCAACTAACACAATCGACTGTATAGTGCTACACTGCAATAGCTTTATGATATTTTCGTACAGATAACACATAAAAGACAAAAAATAAACGGAACATTTCTAAGCTTATAGTACAGTGCCTTCAAACATATAATAGGACAGCTGGCACACAGGAACAGCTGGCACACTGGCTGGCATCGAGTGACCAGGCGAGAAGAGTTACTGACTGGAGGAGGGAGAGGAGAGGGGAGGTGGTGGAGCTGAAGGATGGTCAACAACAGGAGATGGAGGGCAAGCTGCCGGTTCACTCACGCCTGATGTTGACAGCACGGCTTCTGGTTCCTTGCGGGATTCAATTCTATCGCCCCTCTTGGAGAAACGATCCAGTGACATCTGAGAAGTAGCTCTTTTTTGCTCATCATAGGTGATGCGGTAGCACTGGACTTGGTTCTGAACGGCTGCTGCAGCCTTTGTGCACTGTTCGACATTCAGGTCCTAAGCCCCCCAAAACTAACAGTGCCTCCCGAAATAAAGAAATTCCCCTTGTCCTCTTCTGCGTCGTGTGTCTCTTCTTCAGTTTGTTCATCTTCCTCTTGTCTACATTTGTCCTTTCTCTGGGCCTCCAATTCCATCAGGTCTTCATTAGTAAGGCTCTCATGTTGTACAGCAATAGTCCTGTAAGGTAAAGTCCACAAAAGCACACCCAGCTCTAGAGGACGCATGCACGTGACGATGGACGCCAGACACGTGAACTCACTTCCGTGACTGGACGTGTGAACACACGCTTGCATCTTTGAAAATTCGCAACTTGAAGGTTCCTGTGTAGGGGACTTGCTGTGTTTTACTTCTAATGCCGGTTTACCTTTTCGTCTCCTTCTGCAGGACTGAAATGGATGCTAAAAAGCCAAGGAAAGGCAGTTTGACATCGTTTCCAATGTTGAAAGCAACAAAGAAACAAAATCTCGCCTCTGTGAAGGTAAGGACCCTTGCATTTCATTTGGGAGAAGAAAGGTTTTGTTGTGAAGTTTTGGGGACTCAGGACCCAGTGGGACTGTTGTGCCCTTAGCATATCTGCTGACAGGGGGAGCGGAAGGGGCAGAGCCAGGTCTGGGTGGGCCAGATGGAAAACAAGCTGGATGGCCAGGGTATGGTTTCTTGAACTTGAGGACTTCAAGATAATAATCTAACAGGTGACCTGCGTGTGAGGAATCCTGGGTTAATGTCGCTTCTGCAGCACCTTTTATTCTGCTCTGAATGTTGTTGTTGTTTACTCACTAAGTCGTGTCCAATGCTTTGCAACCCCATGGACTTCTGCCCTGCCCCGTTTATCTGGGCTCAATCCTGGAAGTGTCCTGGTTTCGATCAAATAGCCAAGAACATTTTCAGAAAAGGTCTGTTTCTGTTTTTCCCAGCATGGTCATGCTGTTTTTTTGTTTCACTCTGCCTTGAAAACTAGCAAAATGCCCGGCACTAATATTGTGATGTGGTGACACTGTGACTGCCCTCTGTAAGGTCAACTTCTAAATCAGGTGTATTTTCTAATCTAATGCTTCTAGTATGGATTTTATCACTTACTCACGAGGTCATGTTGTCTGGGATTTTGTTCTGAAAAATTTGCAGCAGACTTTATCCCAGAGCATTCTGGTTTGACTTCCTGAACCCTGCCTGCATCACTGAGTGGGAGGAGCGAGTCCAGCAGCTACCCAAGGCCTAGTGAAGACTCTCCTCTATAGGCCATCACTACCTCCTTCTTACTTTTAGGCCACCTCCTCCAAGCAGTTTTCCAGATTTAACCCTGGCCTTCCCACCTTGGGATTATACTTCATAAAATTGTATTGTTCCCCATTGTTCCCCATCTCTACCCCTGCTGTTATCATGTACAACAAAAAACATCTTGCAGTGTATATATTTGCAAAAGATTTATGAATACCGAAAGCATCTCCTTTGATAAAACAAAAATTAATATAACATATTTGAAATAGTAAATCTACAGCAAATATGACAATATAAGAAAGGTAACAATCTGTTCACATTTTAAAATATGCAAACAGAATGATCTTGGTTGTGATTTTACTTTGGCAAAATTGTTGTGAGTTTTGCGGTTTACATTTTGTGTTTTAGCTGCTTGAGTACTTAGCTTGTTGAGTGTTTAGGTAGCTCCCACAGAAATCTTAGTGGCCAGTACTGTCATTGTCTCCATTTACAGATGGAGAAACTAAGATTCAGGTGAAGTTAACTGGTTCATGGCCATAAACAAGTGAGTGGAGGATAAAATTCAAACCCATATTCTTAACAAGTCTATCCCATGCCTCTTTGATGAGCAATGGCAACTCTGTTATATGTTTCTTCACATATTTATTTAAATTAATTTTAAGGAAAGAAAATTGTGCAGTTACAGTCAAAAAATAACATAAAAAATCACATTCAAGATAAATTCACGTATGTTGTCATTTGTTAACTCAGAAATTGACAGCATCATTTAAAAATACTATTTAAATTTATAACTTATGACGGTAGCCTAACAACTGATGCAAACAAGTCTTGAAAAGATTTACATATTTAAATAAACTAATAATAATTTATATTTATTTCAATATTATGATATTTAATATTATGTTCTAAAGGTAGCATTATAATAATTTAATATGTAAGTATTTTTAAATGTGGATCTTGATAATATTTCAGTCAAGAAAGTTTTTTAAAATGTGGCTTTTAAAATTGATTTCAGACAATGTGGAGGGGGGAGGGATAAATCAGAAGCTTGGGATTACTTACAGACACTACTGTATATAAGATAGATAACCAAAAAGGACCTACTGTATAGCACAGGGAACTCTACTCAATATTCTGTGATAACTTATATGAGAAAGAAATGTATATAAAAAGAAACTGAAAAAGAATGAATATATGTATATGTGTAAATGTAAGTTTACATATAATATGTAATATATGTATAACTGAATCACTTTGCTGTACACCTGAAACTAACACACTGTAAATCAACTATAATCCGATAATTTTTTTTAGGAAATTGATTTTGGCTGTCTTTGAGACATGGGTGATGCTCTAGATAGTAATAAGTTCAGTCGCTGAGTTGTGTCTGACTCTTTGTGATCCCATGGACTGCAGCATGCCAGGCCTCCCTGTCCATTACCAACTCTTGGAGTTTACTTAAACTCATGTCCATTCCTTTCAAATAAACAAGCTCACAGCCACTGCTGGGACTGGAGCAGGTTCGGAACTCTGGGCTCTCAGGTGGGGCCGTCCCAGGGGACTTACCTGGGCGAGGCATGGGCAAGGGAGCTCTGCTAACTTCAATTTCCCAATTGATTGGGTGCCACAGAGTATCTCAGCGCACGTTCTGAGCCTTGGAGAGTAGGCACCCTTTCTGCTACTTCTCTTCTGCCGTTGGGCTGCCCCTGTGGCTCAGTGGTAAAGTATCCACCTGCAATGCAGGGGCCGCAGGAGATGCGAGTTCTATCCCTGGGTCAGGAAGATCCCCTGGAGGAGGGCATGGCATCCCACTCCAGTATTCTTGCCTAGAAAACCCCATGGACATAGGACCCTGATCGGCTACAGCCCATGGGGTCACAGAGTCGGACATGACTAAGTGACTAACACTTTCACTTTCACCATTATTTATGGAGTGAACTGATTTTTTTTATGGGGTGAACTTTGAATATAACCATAAGGAGCCAATCTAGAATTGATGGTTCCATGAAACATCAGCACACCACGCAATATAATATCTGTGTTTGGGTGGACTTGGGGTTCTGAAGTACAGTGCTTACCTGCTGTTTCCCACTTTTCTCCTAGAACCCTACTCTTGCTCCTGAGATCTACTTAGTAAGTACCAGTTGTTTTGTTCCGCATTCCCAGGGTGCTCTCAATTTGGGGAGAGAGGAGGACAAAGATTGGAGTTTACTCTCCACTGCTGTGACCAGGACGTGGGGCAAGCAGGCATGGGGGCATGTCTCTGAGTACCGGAATTAATCAGAGCAAGTAGATAACTCCTGTTGAATACTTCTTCAGGCCATGAAAATTAGCGTTCATCTGCTTGACATTGGAGGTGGGATGAGTTGATGTTAGAAATACAGCCCCAACCCCATATGTGTTTCTATATTTGCTCTTCTCAAGTACATTGAGTGAGTCGGCACCCGCATTTTACAGAGGAGGAAACTGAGAACTAAAGATATTAAGCAAGTTACCTAATAAAGTAATTCTATTAATAAAGGCTGAAATCAGAATTCAGATTTTATTCTATAATTCATTCACACTTTTTTAAAAATGTTTTTTTATTACTAAATGTTGAGTATATATAAAAGAATATTTAGGGGTTTCCCTGGTGGTCCAGTGGTTGAAACTTCACCTTCCAATACAGGGGGTGCAGATATGATCCCTTGTCAGACAGCCAAGATCCCACCATGCCTTGTGGCTCAAAAAACAAAACAAAACATAAAACAGATACAACATGGTAACAGATTCAATAAAGACCTTAAAAATGGCCCACATCAAAAAATCTTTAAAAAATAATAATAAAAAAAGAATTTCTAAGTATATGTGTCAGGTCTAAAGGATAGTGTACAGTAGGCACTCTTGCGTGTTTCCAACGCACAGTTTAAGAAAGATGGCCCCTGCGTGTCCTTCCCCATCTTATTTCACCCTGTCCATTGACCCCCCTGAGATAACCACTCTTTTGAGTTTTACATTTATCATTCCATTGCTTTTCTAAAACTTTGATCCATGTATTGTTTAATTTTGCCTGCTTTTATATGTCTTGAATTGTACTGCTCAGTTTTCTCTTAAAGCACACTTTGTAGCTCCGTACTAACAAACACTGGACAGCATTTGACTGGTTTCACTTGGATTGATCAGGTCTTCACACTGATTGGTCAGTGCCTGTGCCTGCCCTTTAGATATGTGAATATTGTTCTTGGGAACCTGTTCATGAATCAATTTCACTGCCATATTCAGTGGTACGGGTGTACTGCACTTCCTATCAGTTTTGATGGTTGAGTGTTTTTTTCCTTATGTTTTTGCCATTAAAAACACTGCACGTCTCCTGGTGCATACGTGCAGAGGTTTCTAGAGCGTGAATTTAGGAGGGGTGTGCTGGGTACCAGGGTATGTGAATGCCTTGCATTACCAGATGACACCAATATTTTCTAAAGCATCAGCATGAATGTACCTGGCCTCTTGTAGGATGTACACGTTTCTGCTGGTACACACCCTTTTTATTCCTTGATACAGTGTGGCTTCTTAGTTTGCCAGTTTAGAAGAAATGACAATATTTTCTTCTATTTTAATTTGCATTTTGATGATTATCATGAGATTGAACCTCTCTCTCTTCATGTGTTTATTGGCCATTGGTGTTTCTTCTTCTGTGGAGTGCCTGGCTGTGCCTGATTTTGCTTAAATTTTTCTTTTGTGTTGTCTTTTTCTTACTGATTTGTAGAATATTTATATATAATACATAAAACATGTGAATAAAATAGAAATAAAATATACATATATTTACTTAATACATAAAAACTATTTAAAGTATTTACTAATCCTTTGCCAGTTATCATCAGTTCAGTTGCTCAGTCGTTTCCAACTCTGCAGCCCCATGGGCTACAGCACACCAGGCTTCCCTGTCCGTCACCACCTTCTGGAGCTTGCTCACATTCATGTCCATTGAGTCGGTGATGCCATTCAACCATCTCATCCTCTGCCGTCCCCTTCTCCTCCTGCCCCCAATCCCTCCCAGCATCAGGGGCTTTTCCAATGAGTCAGTTCTTCCATCAGGTGGCCAAAATATTGGAGTTTCAGCTTCAGCATCAGTCCTTCCAATGAATATTTGGGACTGATCTCCTTTAGGATGGACTCGTTTGATCCCCTTGAAGCCCAAGGGGCTCTCAAGAGTCTTCTCCAACACCACAGTTCAAAAGCATCAGTTTTTCAGCACTCAGCTTTCTTTATAGTCCAACCCTTACATCCATACATGACTACTGGAAAAACCATAGCTTTGACTAGACGGACCTTTGTTGGCAAAGTAGTATCTCTGCTTTTTAATATGCTGTCTAGGTTGGTCATAACTTTCCTTCCAAGGAGTAAGCGTCTCTTAATTTCATGGCTGCAGTCACCATCTGCAGTGATTTTGGAGCCCCCCAAAATAAAGTCTGACACTGTTTCCACTGTTTCCCCATCTATTTCCCATGAAGTGATGGGACTGGATGCCATGATCTTAGTTTTCTGGATGTTGAGCTTTAAGCCAACTTTTTCACTCTCCTCTTTCACTTTCATCAAGAGGCTCTCAGTTCTTCTTCGCTTTCTGCCATAAGGGTTGTGTCATCTGCCTATCTGAGGTTATTGATATTTCTCCCAGCAATTTTGATTCCAGCTTGTGCTTTATCCAGCCTGGCCTTTCACATAATGTACTCTGCATATAGGTTAAATAAGCAGGGTGACAATATACAGTCTTGACGTACTCCTTTTCCTATTTGGAACCAGTCTGTTGTTCCATGTCCAGTTCTAACTGTTGCTTCTTGACCTGCATACAGATTTCTCAGGAGGCAGGTAAGGTGGTCTGGTATTCCCATCTCTTTCAGAATTTTCCATAGTTTATTGTGATCCACACAGTCAAAGGCTTTGGCATAGTCAATAAATCAGAAGTAGATGTTTTTCTGGAACTCTCTTGCTTTTTCGATGATCCAACAGATGTTGGCAATTTGATCTCTGGTACCTCTGCCTCTTCTAAATCCAGTTTTAACGTATGGAAGTTCATGGTTCACGCACTGTTTAAGTCTGGCTTGGAGAATTTTGAGCATTACTTTGCTAGCGTGTGAGATGAGTACAATTGTGCAATAGTTTGAACAGTTATATGTGCAGCCGATACCTGGAATAGGAAATGGCAACCGACTCCAGTATTCTTTCCTGGAAAGCTCCATGGCCAGAGGAGCCTGGTGGGCTTCAGTCCCTGGGGTCATAAGGAGTCAGACAGGACTGAACGACTCAGCACAGCACATGGGTACTCAGAAAACACTGTTTACCTTCACCTAGCATAACGACCTCCAAATCCATTCATGTTGCTGCAAGTGGAAAAATTTTATTCTTTTTAAATGGCTGGGTAGTATTCCATGCATATATTTGCCACTTCTTCTTAATCCATTTATCTCTTGATAGGCACTTTGGTTGTTTCCGTGTCTTGGCTATTGTGAGTAATGTTGCTATGAATTCCGGGGTGCATGTATCTTTTTGAATTAGTGTTTTTGTTTTTTGGGATATATACCCAGGAGTGGAATTGCTGGGTCATATGTTAACTCTGTTTTTAGCTTTTTGAGAAGCTTCCCAACTGTTTTCCACACTGGCTGCACCATTTTACCAATAGTGGTATTTTTAAATTATAAAAGAAGCCTGTGTTCATATAAACACACTCCTTTATTTTATTCGGAAAATAAAGGAGTCTCAAAGTTGAGTTTTGGCTGTTGAGTAGGTCTCCTAGAGCTTTGATGAAATAAAAGGAGGTCCTGAAAACTGCCTGATGGCATTCTCCAAGGCCCCATCTTTTTATCTTCCACCCCCTATCCCTCCAGAGGCTTTCTCCAGCCACCTGCCAGGGCCCAGGTCTCAAACAACACAGGAATCCTCTCCAATGCCATGTACCCTTTGAATAAAATCTGTTTTACACTGCGGATTCCTAATCTGGACTCACAGCTCAAGACTGTTAAAGAGACTCCTGTTATATTGGCTCAGAGATCAGTGAGGGGCCACAGAATAATGCATTAAGTTCATAGTCTTAAAGGAAAGTTTCTATTTGTCCTGGTGGATGCAGGCGATCCACACGCTCTTCTTCCTACCTCCTGGGGATGCTGCGGTACAAGGAGGGTTGTCATGGGCGACGGGTGCCTCTTGAGGAAACTGCCAGAGACAAACAAGCAGGAAGTTCATATACTTGTGCAACCTGCCGGTCCTGTGAGTGGGAGCAGCTGTATAGAGATGCCAGTGGTCCTCAGGGTGGTCAGGCCTGGAGCAGCTGGAACCCGGGGTGGATGGCATCTGTGACCTGCTCCGTCTCTTTACCTGGCTTGTCTTGCAAATATCATTTTTTATGTGTGGTGTACTGTGACAAAGATTGAGAAGCCCTGTTCTGAGCAGAGGTTCTGAGTCTTGGTTCTACAAAAAGATGGTTTGCTTTAAGACACACTCCCAGCGGTCACTTGAATGAATCTTATAGACAGATTGGAACTTTGGAGGTTACACCTACCCACTCACCCCCAACTCTGTGCAAATTTCTCACAAATGCTCACCAGGTGGACTCTGTCCTTCCAGTGATGGGGCGCTCACTAGCTCATGAGCTCTAGACTTTAGAAAATCCTTCCTTTTATTATCCCAGAAACTACTTCCCTCTATATTCCACACATTGACCTGACTCTGTCCTGTAGATCACATGTAATAAGCTTTTATTGTGTCCTAAGTAACAGTCTCAGGGAAAAAGCAAGAGAGTTCCAGAAAAACATCTATTTCTGCTTTATTGATTATGCCAAAGCCTTTGACTGTGTGGATCACAATAAACTGTGGAAAATTCTGAAAGAGATGGGAA
>NW_011494785.1:2246458-2246790 GCF_000754665.1 Bison bison bison | reverse complement strand
TGAGAAATCTGTATGCAGGTCAAGAAGCAACAGTTAGAACTGGACATGGAACAACAGACTGGTTCCAAATAGGAAAAGGAGTACATCAAGGCTGTATATTATCGCCCTGCTTATTTAACTTATATGCAGAGTGCAGCATGAGAAACGCTGGGCTGGAAGAAACACAAGCTGGAATCAAGATTGCCAGGAGAAATATCAATAACCTCAGATATGCAGATGATACCACCCTTATGGCAGAAAGTGAAGAGGAACTAAAAGGCCTCTTGATGAAAGTGAAAGAGGAGAGTGAAAAAGTTGGCTTAAAGCTCAACATTCAGAAAACGAAGATCATG
>NW_011494785.1:2236822-2246358 GCF_000754665.1 Bison bison bison | reverse complement strand
GAAGGAAAGTTATGACCAACCTAGATAGCATATTCAAAAGCAGAGACATCACTTTGCCAACAAAGGTTCATCTAGTCAAGGCTATGGTTTTTCCTGTGGTCATGTATGGATGTGAGAGTTGGACTGTGAAGAAGGCTGAGTGCTGAAGAATTGATGCTTTTAAACTGTGGTGTTGGAGAAGACTCTTGAGAGTCCCTTGGACTGCAAGGAGATCCAACCAGTCCATTCTGAAGGAGATCAGCCCTGGGATTTCTTTGGAGGGAATGATGCTGAAGGTGAAACTCCAGTACTTTGGCCACCTCAAGTGAAGAGTTGACTCATTGGAAAAGACTCTGATGCTGGGAGGGATTGGGGGCAAGAGGAGAAGGGGATGACAGAGGATGAGATGGCTGGATGGCATCACTGACTCGATGGACGTGAGTCTGAGTGAACTCTGGGAGTTTGTGATGGACAGGGAGGCCTGGCGTGCTGCGATTCATGGGGTCGCAAAGAGTCGGACACGACTGAGCGACTGAACTGAACTGAACTGAACTGAAGTAACAGTCCTTCTGATATTGTCGCTCCCCTCAGATATTTTGGGTGTTTTATTTGTCTTTTAATTTGACTTTTTAAAGAGCAGTTTTACATTTTCTGAAAAATTAAGCGGACAGTACAGAGTTCCCCTAAGCCACTCCATACCCCGTGTCTGTTTCCCCTATTATTATCTTATATTCTTATAGTACTAGTCACAACAGGGAGCCAATATTGATATATTATTAACAAAACTCCATCCACACTTGGGGCAGATTTCCTTGTTTTTTTACCTAACATCCTTGGTCTGTTGCAGGATCCCACCCAGGATATCACATTACATTTAGTTCTGTCTCCTTAAGATAATGATCAAGTGTCTTAACTGGGCTATTCAGTGCCGTCCACAGGCCACCCTCTGCTCCAGCTTAACCAGCGTGAGCCGTGAAGACCTTCAGAGCATGCCCAGATACTGTTTTTTTTTCACCCAATGACCATGTTCCACACCCTCCCTTCCAATAAAGCCTCAGGTCAAGCCACATCCCTTCCAAGGGCCACCCCCTAGATGGACATCTTCCTGGACGGACTGCATTCACAGGGGTCACTTTCTGCTTTGTTGTCACTCACTGCCCATGCTTTTTGTTTGGTATTTAGTTTTGGTTGTGTTTTGTAATGTACTTTAAAAAATAATTTTATTTATTTGTTTTTGTCTGCACTGGGTCTTCACTGCTGCACAGGCTTTTCTCTAGTTTCGGTGGGTGGGCTTCTCCTCGCAGTGGCTTCTCTTGTCGCAGAGCATGGGCTCTAGGTCACTCAGGCTTCAGTAGCTGTAGTTCCCAGGCTCTAGAGGATCAATAGTTGTGATGCTTGGGCTTAGTTGCTCCGAGGCATGTGGGATCTTCTTGGATCAGGGATCGAACTGTGTCTCCTGGGATGGCAAGCAGATTCTTTACCACTGAGCCACCAGGAAAGCCCTTGTAATGTTCTTTTAATTTATCCAGTCTTCTCCCCAGCTAATCCTCAAAGCCAACTTGTCACCATTGTTGATGGCTAATCCCCAGGAAATTATTTGTTGAGAAGTTGGGACTCAGATTTGCAACTGCAGTTTTTGCTCAGATAGCATCATTGTCCATCCAGTTGGCAACCACATCCTTCATCTGGTACATGTTAGCCCATTAAATTAGCTTTGTCTGAGGCCATGGTCCATGCTTTATGTAGCCCCCTCTTCTTTAGACCATGTGCCTTTTCTAGGAAATCAAGATGAACTGTTCTAAATAGTCCCATCAGGGACTTCCCTGGTGGTCCAACGGTTGAACCCCAAACTCCCAAAGCAGGATGCATTGGGTTCCATCCTTGGTCAGGGAACCAAGATCCTGAATGCTGCACAGTGTGGCAAAAAGATAATAATAATAATAAATTGGGGACTTCTCTGGTGGTCCAGTGGTTAAGACTCTGCACTTCCAATGCAGCAGGCAGAGGTTCAGTCTCCGGATGAGGAACTAAGGTCCCACATGTCGTGCCAAATTTTATTTTTTTAAAGTAGTCCCCATCACGACAAGTCTGTGGAGGGCTTAGCTGTGCTGGGTTATATTAAGTTGAAGTATCATACCCAGTTTCTATTTCACTGTGGCCCGGATACCAAGTTTTATGGATGTGGATCTGGCACAGGCTATGTCTCAGTTTTTGGACATCATGAGAAACGTTGGGCTGGAAGAAGCCCAAGCTGGAATCAAGATTGCCAGGAGAAATATCAATAACCTCAGATATGCAGGTGACACCACCCTTATGGCAGAAAGTGAAGAAGAACTAAAGAGCCTCTTGATGAAAGTGAAAGTGGAGAGTGAAAAAGTTGGCTTAAAGCTCAACATTCAGAAAACGAAGATCATGGCATCCAGTCCCATCACTTCATGGGAAATAGATGGGGAAACAGAGGAAACAGTGTCAGACTTTATTTTTTGGGGGGCTCCAAAATCACTGCAGATGGTGATTGCAGCCATGAAATTAAAAGACGCTTACTCCTTGGAAGGAAAGTTATGACCAACCTGGATAGCATATTCAAAAGCAGAGACATTACTTTGCCCACAAAGGTCCGTCTAGTCAAGGCTATGGTTTTTCCAGTGGTCACGTATGGATGTGAGAATTGGACCGTGAAGAAGGCTGAGTGCTGAAGAATTGATGCTTTTGAACTGTGGTGTTGGAGAAGACTCTTGAGAGTCCCTTGGACTGCAAGGAGATCCAACCAGTCCATTCTGAAGGAGATCAGCCCTGGGATTTCTTTGGAGGGAATGATGCTGAAGCTGAAACTCCAGTACTTTGGCCACCTCATGCGAAGAGTTGACTCATTGGAAAAGACTGATGCTGGGAGGGATTAGGGGTAGGAGGAGAAGGGGACAGCAGAGGATGAGGTGGCTGGATGGCATCACCATGTCGATGGACATGAGTCTGAGTGAACTCCGGGAGTTGGTGATGGACAGGGAAGCCTGGCATGCTGCGATTCATGGGGTTGCAGAGTTGGACATGACTGAGCAACTGAACTGAACTGAACTGAACTGAAGAAAGAGCTGGAAACAGAACCCGTGGGCTCAAAGAGCAGAACCTAGATTCAAACTATAATGTGTCTTTGCTAAACTTGAGTCATTTTGGTGCCACCCTCATGCTTTTTGCCATATCTACATAGTCCTCACACTCTCTTTTTCACTTAAATTTTAGTTCCATCCTATATAATAACAACCACCAAATTACAGGTTTAATGTGCTAGTTATAGTTTTTTAAATGAGTATTAAAGTAAATGCATAACCTTTAGGTAACTGTGATCTGTTATGTTGGGCTTCCCTGGTGGCTCAGTGGTAAAAGAATCTGCTTGCCAATGCAGAAGACATGGGTTGAATCCCTGAGTCAGGAAGATCCCCTGAAGAAGGAAATGGCAATCTACTCCAGTGTTTTTGCCTGGGAAATCCCATAGACAGTGGAGCCTTGTGGGCTACAGTTCATGGGGTCACAGGGTCAGACATGACTTAGTAACTAAAAAACCAAAAATTTGTTGTGTCACACACCTGCACTGTGAGCTTACTGCCCTTTAGTGGGCCACGGCTCTGCTATTTGGTCTTTCCCACCCCACCTCTTTCTAGAGGTGAGGTACACTCTGATCAGGTCATTGGTGTCCAGACTGGGCTCCTATATTCTGGTAGGTTCTGCTCAGGTACCTTCAGAGCCACTCTGAGGGGAAAAGAGGTTCTGGGCAAGATTATAGACATTTTCTTCTCTTTAGAAAGAGCAGCTCTGCTTTTATGTCCTCCCATGTCCAAGGCACCTGGTTAAGATTTTATTTGAAGAAAGGATTCTGTGAAATTTTTTTAAGTGTAAAAACTCTTGGGCAAGCCAATTCAGGATAAGCACTGGTAGAAAGATCATTTGTTTTGGTATTTGTTCATTCATTCATTCATTCAGGTCTTTGAGCCTCTCTCAGCTCTTCCTAGCTTGGGGGTCAGGAGAGCTGGTTTTGTGTGTATCCCATTTATTGTAATGAAGCAAAATAAGCACTGGGCACTGACGATGACACCGAGTTGCATGTTATTCCAATTCTCTCTCACTGGGTCCAGGTTGAGAGTAAGCCTTTGCTTCAAATCCAGAAACCACCTTCCAAGGTCACGAACTTCAGGATGACCCAATTCTTGAATAAGGTAGGAAGTGATGCTTCAGGTCTTTTCTCTAGCAGCGGATGAGGGGAGGTGGGTGGCTGGGGATGGCCTTTAACAGGCATTTTTGGATCAACTCAGCATAGCTTGATGAACATGCTCTACCCGCATCATCACACCCCATCTCTGCCCAATTTTAAATGTTGCTTCACTGATAGACTGTGTGTGTGCATGCTCAGTCACCTCAGTTGTGTCCGACTCTTTGTACCCTCATGGACTGTAGCCCACCAGGTCTTCTGTCCATGGGATTCTCCAGGCAGGAAGACTGGAGTGGGTTACCATGGCCTCCTCCAGGGGATCCTCCCAACCTAGGGATTGAACCTGGGTCTCTTATGTCTCCTCCGTTGGCAGGCAGTTTCTTTACCACTACCGCCACTTGGGAAGCTCCAACATCAGACTACCTCTCTCCTAATCAGTCAATGCAGGGGAGAGCAGGGATCTAGGTGGACAGGTCAAGTCAGTAGTGTAGAGGAGCTAGAGGACTTCCTTGGTGGTCCAGTGGCTAAGACTCTGAGCTTTCAATACAGGAGACCCAGGTTTGATCCCTGGTCAGGGAACTAGGATCCCACATGCTTCCTGGCATGGCCATAAGAAGTATATATATTTGTTAGAAGAGTTGGGCACCTGTACTGCCCCGAGGAAGGTTTGCATTATACAGCAGGAAGAACTTCCCCTGGTCAGGGTGGTGAGATATTGACATGATAATAATAATGGCTAACATGTCTGGAATATTCTACATAGATTATTTGGTTTATCTCACAGAAGCCTTGTGAGCTAAATCCCAGTTTTATCCCCATGGCAGTGCTGAGACAGTTGAAGCTTACAGAAGGAGTCAGTGTGACTGTCCAGGGTCTGCAGTTAGAAGGTGTAGGAGCAGGGATTTGAACCCAGAGCCCATCTGCAGGACCATTCCACTTTTTTCTGCAAGAACTTCAAAGGCAGATTTTGCCTTAGATTTGGCTCATCCTCGCTCTGGGGAGGGTGCTTGGAACACTGGGTCCCCCAAGGTTTCTGTAACTTACCAGCTTCTCCTGTAGAACACTAACACCAGCTTCACATCGCTGCCTTTCGTGGACACCAAGGGGAAGAAGACCATGGTGAACTTCCCACACATCAGCAGTAAACTCCCACTAAAGCAGCCCTTGCTGTATCAGGTGAGTCGGGAGCAGTGGGTGTGGCCTGGGGCAGGCAGGTGAAAAGACCTTTCTGCTTTCAGTTCAAGTTCAGAGAGGTCTAGGATGGAGGGAAAAGACCACCTTGAGCTGAAGAGTCAGGTTCCGGTCCTGTTCACCTTTACAATGAATGTGCTCAGTCGTGTCCGACCCTTTGTGACCCCATGGACTGTACTCCGCCAGGTTCCTCTGTTCATGGGATTCTTCAGGCAGGAATACTTGAGTGGGTTGCCACGCCCTCCTCCAGGGGATCTTCCTGACCCAGGGATCTAACCCCCATCTCCTGAGTCTCCTGCATTGCAGTCAGATTCTTTACCACTGTGCCACCTGGGAAACTCCCATACTACACTTGATCTTAGCCAAAAGGCTGAGAAGTGATGAATGTAATGTTTATAATGAATGTAAACTTGAACAGTAAGTTGTCGACTTTCTGTATTAAACAGACTCATGATAGGACTGTCATGGGGATTCACTGAAAAGTGAAGTGTCGAGTGTATTAATGGTAGAAACATGTATAAACAGTACTAAACGTTGGTTTTCCTTCCATGTCCCCTAATTGTTTTGTGTAAGGACCAAATGAGATCTCGTGAGAAAGTGCCGAGTTAAAGAGCTGTTATATGCACCGATGTTCAAGTGTTTGTGCTCTTGGGCAGGTCACTGTATCTAGTCAGGAACTGGCCTTCTCCAGGTCAGTAGGAAAGAACCATTCCCATCCTTCCTGCAGGAAGATGTCCTGGGGTTGTCCGCTGCAAACTGTAACGTGCGGGAGTTTCACGGAGAATATGGAGAGTCAGATGGGTCCTTCCTTTGAGAGAAAGATTGTTAAAACCTACTGTCACTTCTTTTTCATTAATTTATTTTTCAGTTGTACTGAGTTTTCAATGCTGTGCAAGGTTTTTTTTTCAGCTGTGGCAAGCAGGGGCTACTCTTCCTTGCTTTGATCCGTCTTCTCATTGTGGTGGCTTCTTCTGTTGCGAGGCACAGGCTCTGAGTGCACTGGCTTCAGTAGTCATGGCTCCAGGGGTATAGAGCACAGGCTCTGCGGCATATGGGATCTTCCCAGACTAGGGATCGAACCCTCATCCCCTGCGTTGGCAGGCAGATTCTTAACCACTGGACCACCAGGCAAGTCCCCCTACTGTCTTGCAATCACCGTTTTTCTCCCTGGAGAGAAAAAGCAGAGTCTGGCTGGCTAGGGCTATTCTTGGTCAGACCCGTGGTTTAGGACACCCAGAAGTGGCCCAGAGAGTCCTTGATTGCGAGTGTCTTTCCTTGAACAGGAGAGTCCAGCTCACTGTCAGAAGTCTTCTGAGCTCAAGCCTTCTGAGATGGTCTTCCCTTCGAACGTGAAAACCCAAGACGCCAAAGCAGAGGAGAAGCCGCCGAAGAAGCACAAACACAAGGTCCCTCTGACAGCGGCAGGTGTGGCTTTGGGGCAGCGGCGCGCTGGGGTGGGGTGGTCGTGACGTCCCTCCGGGCCGCGTCACTTACTGGGCTGGTCCTGGGTTGGCCAGAGAGTTTGGTCGGGTTTTCCTCTACGAGGTTATGGAAAAACACTAACTTTTTTGCCAACTGAATACGTCAGGGCAGTCCGAGCGAGGGTTGGAAAAGAATTTCCAGACACAGAGCATTTCAGAAGGGGGTGAGTTTATTAAGAACAAAGAGCAGAGGTAATGTGGGCACTTCACACATAGGCCCAGTCTCCCATACATCTGCGTTTCCTCGTGAAGTTCCTTCTCTGACTCTTCAGCAGTTTGTCAAAGAATGTGATGTCCCCCCACCTCATCCCTCATCCTGGTTTACCTGCTCTTAACACTGTTTCTCTCTCTCTAATATGACACAATTTAATGCCACCAAATTGCTTTGTTTTAATATGAAATATTCATATATTTTTTTCTTCCAAACATTCTGTAATTACACATTTGATTTCGCATTGATCCAAGATTTAGGGGAGAGAGTTTGTTTCCAAGTGGCTGTATTTTTGTATTGCTTTGCATCATTGTAGTTGATGCTTCGGCTGTTGTTGGTTTTACCTAATATCTGCTTTGGGATCAGTTGGCATATGGAGTCTGAATTCTGTGACCAGGGATTGAACCCCATCCCCCCTGCAGTGGAAGCATGCCAGGAAAGTCCCTCACCATCTCTCTTAAAGCTTGAATCCCACCCCGCCTGCCCCAGACCAGACACCAGCCCCCAATGCAGTGTGGCCAGTATAGCAGATAAGATACAACACACATCCCTTCCCAGACTGAGACCTCCTGGCTCTCTGCAGATTTGAGCTCGAAGACCTCCTGGATTTGAAAGTAGAATTTATGCCACCTGCCTGCTCCCTAGAGGGCATCGTGGTTTGCAAACTCTCTCAGGATAGACTCAGTATAGCCAGTGCCAGATGAACTTGGGTGATTTCTGCCTTAACTATACACTTCTGTTGACACAATGCTGACTCCTGGAATCTTCTACCCAAGCTGCTGCACCCATAGCTCTTTGGGGACTAAATCTTCCCTAGACTTCCTTACTTGTTTAAGTCTTTATTGACTGTGTTACAATATTGCTTCTGTTTTACGTTCTGGGGTTTTTTGGCTGTGAGGCATGTGGGATCTTTGCTGCCTGACCAGGGATAGAACCTGCACCCCTGCACTAGAAGGTGAAGTCTTAACTGCAGGACCACCAGGGAAATCCCCCTCCCTACCCTTCTGCTGTGTTTTCCTCCTGGTTGGTTGAAATCAGTACCACACTTTGATACATCCATCCTTGTTCCACTTGGATCCTGTGAGATCCAGGATGTATGGTCCTTAGTGAGGCTCTTAGCCACCCTGTTGAGGAAAGAGCCACCTGGCTCATGAACAGGAAAGGATGCGCTGGTCTATACCTGGGCACATCCTCACATCACCGCATCTTAACTAACATCTGCAGTATTTTTCACACAGAGGCCCTAAAGTTTTTTAAGAAGCAGCTGTCTTCTTACGAGCAAAGCGAGATCCTGGGCTACACAGAGCTGTGGTTCCTGGGTCTGGAAGCCGAGAAGCTCCACATGGCTCCGGAAAAATTCAGCAAGACAAGTTTCGATGATGAACACGGCTCCTACATGAAGGTGATGGGGCAGGGGGTTGTGGAAACTGGCTTTGGGGGTTGGGGCTTAGGGACAAGAGATAGTCTGAAAAGGAAGAGCGTGGGGTATATTATAGCATTTGATGCCGATGTATCTGGAGCTGTGAGTGTCCTGAAGGATTCTATTTGGTGCTAAATCGCAGAAATACCAGGTATAAAAATGGGGAAAAACATGTAATTAGTACACAAAGCACTCTGTTCACAGAATATTGATTTTCAAGAGTATTAGCGGTGACAGGTTTGCATCCTGGATGAATCCTCCCTCTCCAGGTTCCTCTCCAGTGCCGCCTGGACCCACTGGGAAGGCCAGATTGTTTCCTCCATACAAGTCCATGCAGCACCTTTTTCTATTTTATAATAGAGCTCATTTCCTGCAAACAGACAAAAAACGTTTTCCCACTGTCCCCTCGTGCACAGTGCCCCCTTCAGTTTCTTAAAGGTGAGTCCCAGAGACTTCTCCCTGTCTTCTGTGTCCAGGGTTGCTGCCTCTTCCCCCGTCTGCAGGGGGCGTCTGGAGGCTACGAGGTGTTCCTCTCTACCTTGAGGATGTCCAGATGGGAAATGCTTGGTCTGCTAGCCCTGCAGGCTGCTGGGAAATTCCTCCTCCGGACATTTCCTCTTAGATTAGGAGACACAATTGATCTCTGATGATTTTATAAAAGAAGTGGATTTTCTTAATCGAATTCAGGGCTGTGTTTCCCAAGCTTTCTGGTGTGCACAGATCACCTGGGAGTCTCATTACCAATGAAAATTCCTAGCCAGCAGGTCTGGGGTGGGGACTGAGGCTTTACCTTTCTAAAAACCTTCCCAGGGGATGCCCACGTAGCTGGTCCTTGGACCAGACCTTGAGAAGCAAGGATTTAGAGTTTCTGGCACACATCTTCTGTCTAGAACAGGGGTCCCCAACCTCCAGGATCTAATTAATGCCTGATTATCTGAGGTGGAGCTGATGTAATAATAATAGAAGTAAAGCGTACAATAAATGTAACGCATTTGAATCATCCCCAAACCATCTCCCCCCCACCCCGCCTTGGTCTGTGGAAAACTGTCTTCT
>NW_011494785.1:2231282-2236722 GCF_000754665.1 Bison bison bison | reverse complement strand
CCAGGTCTGTGAAAAACTGTCTTCCATGAAACCCATCCCTGATGCCAAAAAGGTTGGGGACTACTGGTCTAGAGCCCTGGCTCTCAACATTTTTAGGTCAAGGATCCCTTTGGAAATCTGATAAAAGTTATCAAATCATTATCCCAGAAGAGACCGCAGATATACAAAATTTCAAGGGCGGGGGATCATTCATGGGCCATTGGTTAAGAACCTCTGCTCTAAACCTTACCTCCAGTTCAGCCAGAGGCTGTCAACTTCTCCTTCCTCTCATCTCCCTCCCACCAGGGTCTAGAGTCTCTGGGAAGTTCCCCAGGGATGTTAATTCACCGCAACCTAGTTCCTCCATCTCAACTCTTAGAGCACCACGGGACAGAGGAAGGATGTTTGCTTTCTGTATGCTCAGAATCTCCATCCACTGTGTTTCAGCAAATGCACAGTATGCAGGGCACATAGCTACATCCCAACACAGCTGTACTTCCACATTTATTTTGTCAGCAAGTTTCATGGAACACCTATTTACTGGGAGCCTATTGTATGTGTGGGCACCTGCTGGACTCCTGAAATACAGAAGGAGCTATCAGAAATGAATAGGACCTGGCCCTTGGCCCCAGTCAACACAATCAATGTGAATGATGACACGCAAGTGAATAGTTATGACACCGCCACACTGATGATATGTACAAAAAATGCACAAACGCCAAGTGACCTGGAAACCATGGTTTCCTCCTTCACCTCTACTTGACTTTTGCAGGTCCTGCACGACCACATCGCCTACCGCTATGAGGTTCTGGAGATCATTGGAAAAGGGTCCTTTGGACAGGTGGCCAAGTGCTTGGATCATAAAAACAATGAATTGGTGGCCTTGAAAATCATCAGGAACAAAAAGAGGTGTGGCTTGGTGGAAGGCATCAGCTGTGGAGGAAGGGCTACATGACTTTGGCCCCTTCTTTAAAAATTTATTTTTAATTAATTGTTGTGTAGGTTTCTGCGATACAGCAACGTGAATCGCCCATAAGTATACATATGTCCCCTCCCTCTTGAACCTCCCTCCCACTCCCCAGCCCATCGCACCCCTCTAGGTTGTCACAGAGCACCAAGTTGAGCTCCTTCTGTTATACAGCAACTTCCCACTAGAAATCTGTTTTACATATGGTAATGTATGTTTCAATGCTACTGTCTCAATTCGCCCCACCCTCTCCTTCCCCCGCTGTATCTACCAGTCTGTACTCTACGTCTGCGTGTCTATCGCTGCCCTGCAAATAGGTTCATCAGTATAATTTTTCTAAATTGCAAATATATGTGTTAATATATGATACTTGTTTTTCTGTCTTACTTCACTCTGTGTAACATCAGCCACTCCTTGGTGCCAACCCTTCCTGTCTCTGCTTCTTTCTCTGCTTTTCCTTTTCTTTCCCTCTTTCCCTCTCTACCTGTTGGATTCCGTGATGGTGCAGAGAGGAGGCAAGAGTCCAGAGTGTTTAGCACCTCCCGGCCTGTGGGCGTGATGGGGAGGACTGAGAAGGGGGCCACCTGCTGTAGCTGATGCGACACCATGTCTCCTCTCCCCACCCCCACCCTCCCCACCACTCCCCAACCTCTCCAGGTTTCACCACCAGGCCCTGGTGGAGCTGAAGATCCTGGAAGCTCTCAGACGGAAGGACAAAGACAACACCTACAATGTGGTGCACATGAAGGACTTTTTCTATTTCCGGAATCACCTCTGCATCACCTTTGAACTCCTGGGGTCAGCTGCTTCCTCTCTTTAATTCACTTTGTGTTGATAAGTTAAGTAAGTGACAAAAAGGAGCCTTGGAGGTCAGAGCACTAGATTTGTCTTTATGTGACTATTTAATGGGGGGGGCTTCCCCGGTGGCTTAGGGGTAAAGAATCATTCTGCAGTGCAGAAGACGCAGGAGATGCAAGTTCGATCCCTGGGTGGGGAAAATCCCCTGCAGAAGGGCATGGCAACCCACTCCAGTATTCTTGCCTGGAGAATCCCATGGACAGAGGAACCTGGCGGGCTACTTACAGTCCATGGGGTTGCAAAGAGTCAAACATGACTTAGCAACTAAGCACCCATGAACTGGCAACCCACACATAAGCTTTTCTGGTTAAAATGCTTTATATTAGCTTTCAATATTTATAAGTCAGCGTATTTCACTTAATATAGCAAGATTCTATAGGATTCAATATATATTATATATATATATAGGATTCAATATATATTCTATATATATATATATAGGAGTCTGTCTATATTCTATATATAGAGAGAGAGTTATAAGATTCCTGTATGTATATGTATATATACACATACTCAGGATTACTTATATATAAGGATTCTATATTTATTTTATCTGGCAAGAGCCAGTCCTCAGTCCTTTCTGAAAGGCGAGAGGTGGGACCAGGCAGGCAGGCTCACTTAGATGGGGTATGGCTCCTCTCTCAGGCCCTGTCTGCCCACTCCCTTGTCCCCTCATCTACAGGAAGCTGCGTCTTTAGACAGATTTATTCTGTGTGAGCAGGGTTGGTCACTTGGTTGAGTAACTGGAGGGCTCCCTGGATCCCTCTCAAGGGGCTGAAGAACCGTGACTATATCAGAAGTTCGATATACTAACCTCTTAACACACACACGTGCAGCAAGGTGATGAAAGGATCCTGCATGTAAGAAACAAGCATCCGAGAGGCCAGCACATTTGAATGTCGCCCTGAATCAACCGTTAGTCAATGGAAAAGTCAAGTTTATAGGACACGAAAGCCCCACCTCCTAGTCTGAGTCTTGCCACTGCCAGAGGGCAGCCAGGTGATAAGGGATTGATGTTGCAGGGTCAGACTCGCCATCATGTACCTTCTACGCTGCTTCACGTCGCTTTCTCTCTCTGTCCCAGCATCAACTTGTACGAGTTGATGAAGAACAACAGTTTCCAAGGCTTCAGCCTCTCCATCGTTCGTCGCTTCACCCTCTCTGTCCTGAAGTGTTTGCAGATGCTCTACATGGAGAAGATCATTCACTGTGACCTCAAGCCGGTGAGTACAGCCTCTGTCTTGTCAGGGAGCTGGTTTCCACCCTCAGAAAGGGTTTGCCCGGTACCCATCCCCAGTGGTAACTGAGCAGGGCTCCAGGGTGGAGGCCAAGTGTTTGCAGGTTGTGTAAACCACGTGAGATGTAGCAAGGACAAGACAGGCATACTGGGACATAGAAAAAAGATGTGATGTCATCAAGGCAGACGGGACCTGGATGACTGAGCCCAGGCGGTACTCGGAGATGTGTGTCCAGCAGGGAGGTGGATGTCCTAAACCCACCCTGTCCTCTGAGTTGGTCCTGTGTGAGCTCAGTCAGGTCCGACTCTTTGTGATCCCATGGACTGTAGCATGCCAGGCTCCTCATGGGATTCTCCAGGCAAAAATACTAGAATGAGTTGCCATTTCCTTCTCCAGAGGATCTTCCTGACTCAGGGATTGAACCCAAGTCTCTGGCTTGGCAGGCAGATTCTTTATCACTGAGCCGGATCTGGGATACTTCTATTAATTAAAGATTGTCAAGATAGAGATGTTCTCTTGGGGCTGACTGGTGGAGCCCCGACAAGGACAGTGGTACACTGATTTATTCTCCACATCCAAGTTCCTAATCCTCTGCTTTGCACCTCCAAAGGGACCATGGTCTTTGGGCTTAGGGGACTGACTCTCAGCAAGGAACCCACAAGACAGGTGGGTAGCTGAAATATGAGCACATAGACTTGCTTGAGAAGTAGATTAAGTGGACAGGAGTATACATGCTCAATAGGAAAGTAGACATACAAGCAGGAGAGTTTGGTGAGTGTGGATTCAAGAATCAGGCAGTTATTCCTGTGGACTTAGTGGTTAGTATCAGTGAGCTGTGATGGCCTCATGCATCCTATGCCTCGATTCATCAGACATTGAGATCCCTGGAAATATGATTAGGACTCTAACCTTCCAGCCCCAGGTGGGCCACGCTCATGCTCTGAGAGGAGAGCCCAGTGCTCTGCTTTCTCATCCAGGATTCTGCTGGAACACCTGGCTTCACAGTTTCTGCAAAGTCAGCACAACGGTCCCAACTCCGATCAAATCGCCGTGGGGGATTCTTTGTTTCTGTTTCGGTCCCCGATTGTCATACCAGTATGTTGCTGGGGCACTTAATGGAAGCATCCGATTCAGGCAGTGATATTTCTGTTTCTTTCTTTTCTAAAGAATTTATTATTTTTGACTGCACTGGGTCTTCATTGCTGCACAGGCTTTCTGTAGTTGTGGTGAGCACAGGCTTCTCATTGCAGTGACCGCTCTTGTTGTGAAGCGTGGAGCGCGGGCTTGGTAGTTGTGGCACATGGGTTTAGTTGCCCTGCGGCATGTAGAATCTTCCCGTACCAGGGATCGAACCTGTGTCCCCTGCACTGGCAAGCAGATTCTTAACCACTGGACCACCAGGGAAGTCCCGGTCAGTGATATTTCTAAGGCCTTATGCAAGCAAGGCATAGAACAAGGTACCAAGGAGATAAAAAGAAACTCACCATCTTCAGGAGTCACACCATTTATATCAGTAAAGAGTCAGCATCGATGCAAAAGAAATACTGCAGAGCAGCAAATACTGGGGCCAGACAAGAGATGCAACCCTGGCAGCAGAAGTCAGAGGAGGGAGACCGGGGTGGGGTTGGAGATGGGGGAGGAGCCCACTTGAAGGAGGTTCCAGAAGATTGGTGGACAGTTAGGTAAATGGCGTGCCTCGGCTAACACTGTTAAAACTTGACCTGTGTCTGTCTTCCCTCTAGGAGAATATAGTGTTGTACCAGAAAGGCCAAGTCTCTGTTAAAGTCATTGACTTTGGATCAAGCTGTTATGAACACCAGAAAGGTAGGGCCGTGTCAGTCCCTTTGTCCTAATTTCCCCACTGCGATTCTTTCCTTTCCTGAAACAAACAGTTCCCACACGAGGTCACCTGGGTTCTCCTCTGGGCTCAGCCATCACAGCTACTGGTTTGATTTTGAACCAAGCTGGTTCACATCTCTGACCCTAAGTTTCCTCATCTGTAAAATGCGAAGGTTGGTTCAAATATGGTAAGGCTGCTTTGCTGCTTTTATGCTCTGTGACTCTGGACTTATCCAAAGACATTTATCCAAATTATCTTTGGGGTCCAGAGAGTGCTGGGCCTCTGCAAAATGACAGCTTCTGAAGGCTGACCCCAGCTGTCCCAAATAGAAATTTCTGGGACAGTACCTTGGAGGCTGTACTTTAGAAAACACAGCCATTCTGAAGTTTGGGGTTCATGGCCCTAGATTCTCCAGGTTATCTATATATATATCTATAATATTTATATGTTATATATATTATATATATATGTGTATAGTCACAAAAACAAATATATATATATATATATATGTGTATATATATTTCAAGCTAGAATCCAGAAAGCTGCCCTAGAGTATTG
>NW_011494785.1:2222324-2231182 GCF_000754665.1 Bison bison bison | reverse complement strand
TATTGAATTGGCCAAAAAGTTCTTTCTTGTTTTTCCATAACATCCTACTGAGAAACCTGAACGAACTTTTTGGCCAGTTCATTTCTACAGCTGTCACCGAACTTGACTCCAGTCTTCTCTCTTGGCTTTTGTCAGGTTTGATGTCAAGAACATGCACATTCCACAGATGTCTGCTGAGTGTCTGTTGTGTGTCCGTTGCTGTCTAAGGCGTGTGCTATGTGCTAAGTCTCCTCAGTCGTGTCCAACTTTGTGACCCCATGGACTGTAGCCCACCAGGCTTCTCTGTCCACAGGGATTTCTCATCTAAGAATATTGGAGCGGGTTGCCATGCCCTCCTTCTGTATAGGGTATCAGGAACCAAAAATGAGAATTTCCTGTCCTCTGCAGGATTACTGCCCAATGGAGAAGACAGGAAGATGTGTATAAGATTGTGTACGAGGATGAGAAGTCTATGTATGCACTGAGCTAAGGCATATGAAAGGGGCTTTGGAACGAGCCTTCATGGGGGCAGGGCGAGTCAGAGGAAGTCCCCTGAAGCTGAAGGAAAGACTATTAAATGGATGTTTCCGAATATTCTCCAAAACCATTTTTGGAGACACAAGTCCTTTATTGTTTATGTATGGAAGCCGTAATAAATTCCAGCTAGAAAACATTATTCCTCCCAGAAAGAAAGAGTATGCTCACCCTCCTTGGAGATGAACTCTCTGTAACCCATTACTTAAGATTTATCTTGGCTGCCAAGATGCTCAGAACTGAACTTGTAATGATCTTACCCTTGGTTTCCAGGTGTTTCCCCCCACTTTTTATGTTTTCTGACTTCCCTTGATCTTTATTTTAACCACAAAACAGTAGAGAGAATGGATGCTCAATCAGAACTGTTTGAGTTCAAATCCCAGCTCTGCCATCTGCAGTTGAGTAACCTTGGGAGTTTATTGAATCTCTGTATGCCTCAGTTTCCTCATTTTAAAATGGGTATGATAATAATACCTGCTTCAACCTAATAGTCCATCGACAGAGGAAAGGATAAGGAAGATGTGGTACCTGTATACAATGGAATATAACTCAGCCATATAAAGGGAATGAAATTGAGTCATTTGTAGTGATGTGGATGGATCCAGAGCCTGTCATACAGAGTGAAGTAAGTCAGAAAGAGAAAAACAAATATCGTGTAATAATATGATAATAATAGAAAAACGGTACTGATGAACCTGTTTGCAGGGCAGGAGTATAGATGTAGACACAGAGGACAAACCTGTGGACACAGCGGGGGAAGGAGAGGGTGGGACGAATTGGGAGAGGAGCACTGACATACACACCCTCTTATGTGTAAAATGAAGAGCCAGTGGGAAGCTGCGGCACAGGGAGCCCGGCCCGGTGCTCTGTGATGACCTAGAGGGTGCCGTGGGGCAGGTGAGCGAGAGAGAGGTTCAAGCGGGAGGGGGTGTATGCATACATAGGGCTGATTCACGTTGTACAGCAGAAACTAGCACAGTGTTGTAAAAGAATTACACTCCAATTGAAAACAACTAAAATAAAATTATAACTGTTGTAGTTATAAGGATTCAAAGAGTTAATCCATAAGAATCACTTGGAACAGTGCCTGACACATGTAAGCATCATGTGAGTATCCATTAGATTTACTTTTAATTTTTCTCTCTTATTGACTTATTTTTCATTGAGGTATAGTTGACCTTCAGGATAAGTTAGATTCAGGTGTACAATATACTGATTTGACTTTTGCCTATGTATGTGAAATGATCACCGTGATAAGTCTAGTAACAATCTGTCCCCATAAAAATTATCGCAATATTATTGATTGTATTCCATATGCTGTATATTACATCCTGTGGCTTATTTATTTTAGAACTTTTCAGACTTAAGTTTGTACTTCTTGATCCCCTTTGGCTAGTTCATTCCTCCCCACCCTCACCCCTTCCCTCTACTTTCCCGTCTATTTGTACTTCGATTGCAAAGGGCCTCAAGTCCATTTTGGAAGCAGACAGGGTATAAAAGTCATTTTTGTGAGATCTTCACTTTGTTTTAAATTACAAAAAATTATTACATCCTTACTGTACCCAATCCAAACAATATAGAAGTGACTGGACTTCCTCCGTGGTCCAGAGGTTAAGAACCTGCCTGTAGGGGGCTGGGTTTGTTCCCTGGTCATGGAACTAAGATCCCACATGCCAGAACACACACACACACACACACACACACACACACACAGTGAAGTGACTACAAAAGCCCTGCCCTGCCCCCATCTAGGTAACCAATTAACAGCATTTGCAAAAAACCGTAATGTCCCATTCCTTCATCTCAGTCGTCTCAACTATAAAATCTGGGCTGCTCACAGTACTGCCTTGCATACATCCTCCTCTGCTGAGATTTTGTTAAGCTTTTCTTTCTGTACTTTACATTATACAACACAGTGCACATAATATATTGAATATGCATGTTAAAATTATGCATTTTGCATGCTACTTTTTCGGTTCTTATACACCTCTTCCCTTGCCAAATTGCAGTATTTTCAGAGCATGTCTACCCCAGATTAATCAAACAGTGTGAAAACTTAGCTTTACATTTGCCTTACGTTTTCTTTTTTAAAAGCTCGTCTTGGTATCCATATGTTTGTCCTGTACATCTGTGTCTCTGTTTTTTACTTTGCAAATAAGGTCACCCATCCCATTTTTCTAGATTCCACATATACACGTTGACACACGATACTTCTTTGTCTCTTTCTGAGTTACTTCACTCTGTGAGGGGGAAGGCGATGGGATGAGTCGGGAGTTTGGGACTGACACGTATAAACTATTGATACTGGGTGTAAAAGAGATAACTGATGAGAACCTACTGTGTGGCACAAGGAACTCTTCTTGGGGCTCTGTGGTGACCTACATGGGAAGGATATCCAAACAAGAGGGCATATATGCTCAAGCTGAAACTCCAGGACTTTGGCCACCTCATGCGAAGAGTTGACTCATTGGAAAAGACTCTGATGCTGGGAGGGATTGGGGGCAGGAGGAGAAGGGGACGACAGAGGATGAGATGGCTGGATGGCATCACTGACTCGATGGACGTGAGTCTGAGTGAACTCCGGGAGTTGGTGATGGACAGGGAGGCCTGGCGTGCTGCGATTCATGGGGTCTCAAAGAATCGGACACGACTGAGCGACTGAACAACAACAGCATCATAGCCGCTCCACTTTGCCGCGCAGCAGACACTGTCACAGCAATGTAAAGCAACTATGCTCCAATAGGAGATCGTTTAAAAAGCTCGCCTGACAAATTTACTTGCTTAGAACACTGCCTTCCTTAGATCTCTTTATCAACAACTTGAGGATAACGACCCCTCATGATAATCAGGCTGCTGTGATGATGTGATGAGACAGATGTGGGGGAGACTCATAAGTCATGCTTTTGAACTGTGGTGCTGGAGAAGACTCTTGAGAGTCCCTTGGATCACAACGAGATCAAACCAGTCAATCCTGAAGTAAATCAACCCTGAATATTCATTGGAAAGACTGAGGCTGAAGCTGAAGCTCCAATACTTTGACCACCTGATTCAAAGAGCAGACTCACTGAAAAAGACTCTGATGCTGGGAAGGGTTGAAGGCACAAGGAGAAGGGGATGACAGAGGGTGAGATGGTTGGATGGCATCACCGACTCAATGGCCATGAGTTTGGGCAAACTCCAGGAGATGGTGAAGGACAGGGATCCTGGTGTGCTGCAGTCCATGAGGTTGCAGAGAGTCAGACAGGACTGAGTGACTGAACAACAATAGATGAGTCATAAGTGCTGCAGATATGTGCTCTGGGAGGTTTCCATGTGAGGTTTCTCTTCTCTCCCCCGCAGTCTACACCTACATCCAGAGCCGGTTCTACCGATCCCCAGAGGTGATCCTGGGCCATCCATACAACATGGCCATTGACATGTGGAGCCTGGGTTGCATCATGGCCGAGCTGTACACGGGCTACCCTCTGTTCCCCGGGGAGAACGAGGTGGAGCAGCTGGCCTGCATCATGGAGGTGAGGGGGCCGAGCTGCCTTCCAGCTGACACCCTGGGGGCCGGTAACTTCTGTTCTCAGATGCCAGGTGGCATCTGGCTCGCTGTAGAGCGGTGGCCAGTGCCTGTTAACAGGGGAGGGTTGGATGTTTTGAAATTATGTACATGTTTGAGTTGACATCTAACATTTTTATCAGAAATTTAACTAGTTGCAAAGGATGTAATTTCCAGCATATAATGAATCATGATGTTTAAAATAAGACTGTTATACCAGCCTTTCCAGGTGGCTCAGTAGTAAAAAAAAAAAAAAAATTCCTCCTGCCAATGCAGGAGACATGGGAAATGCGAGTCTGATTCTTGGGTCAGGAAGATCCCCTGGAGGAAAAAATAGCAAGCCACTCCAGTATTCTTGCCTGGAGAATCCCATAGACAGAGGAGCTTGGTGGACTACAGTCCATGGGGTCGCAAAAGAGTTGGACACAACTTAGCAACTAAACAACTTTCCTATATATATTCAAAAGAATCTAAAAACCAGACTGACACAACACCCAGCAAAATCTGTATACCGTTCAGTCATTAGTTATCATCTTAACTTTCTAGGAAGAATATCTCCCAGTGAAAAGGTTTTACCAAGACTCTCATATAATCACGTATTATGCCTGTTATTCTCTTACTTAAAGGCATCTTGTTATGAGGCCAAATTAGATGACAGAGGAAGCTGGTGGGCTACAGTCTATGGGGTTGCAAAGATTCAGACACAACTGAGCGACTAACACTTTATTTTCACTATGAAGACAAGTTAGACAGTGCAGGAAAAAGTAATCCCCAAAAGTGGAAATTTCACATTTTAGGATTTTCCCAGTGATATTTTGACTGTGAACAAAGGTATAACTAATTTCTTACTGTCTATCTGTTTATCTATTCATCCATCCCAAATTTGTATTTTTTAGATTTTCTTAAAGATGGTTGGGGAGACACATATAGCCTTGAGAATTAGTATAGAGATTCATCTCATGGTTGAAACTAATAATAGAGTATTTAACTGCTTTAGGTATTAGTGCTATGATGATAGCAACGGTGGGATGAACACTACCCTGGAAATCAGTAAACCTGGAAGCTACTCCTCTTTCTCTTTGACAATTCACTTCCATGCTCTGGGTCTCTGTAAAGTGAGGGGACCAGAGTCCATGGCTTCTGAGGCTGATTGGATGATGATGGATGATTTAATGAAGCATCCCTGAGCCAATCATCTTCCAATTTCCAGGAGAATTGGGGATGGGGCAACAGATCCAAGTGGAGGTTCCCACTGCCCCAGAACTGATTCAGCTTCCTTGTGATCTCAAGCTGAGGAGCACGAGGGGAAGGGACATGGCTGGGAACCAGGCTGCAAAGCCAGGAACCCAGGGCTGATGGGGACACCCTTTGTTTCTCTCTGTACAGCCCTGTAGGTTGCTGTGCAGATAAGGTCACCAGGCAGGCGCTGCTCTTTTCTTTTCAGAAGGTCATCCTGTGGTCTGATGTCCATCTGGTGTTTTCCGTCTGCTTTTCCTCCCCTTCCCTTTGATGCTCTGAGCTGGGAGGTGTCACTCCTTCATTCACGGGTGGTGCGCAGCTGCACTGGTTTACTCGCTCTGGCAGTGAGAGCTGGCAGCCACATCGAGTGCCCACCTGGCCGGTGCTGATGCCCGTTTAGGGTAACGTGGGCAATGCTCATAGATTCTCAGGATACTGGAACGGCCCTGCAGTAGGAGTCGAGCCTTAGGCTGTGGTCCTGCTCCATCACTGGCTTGAGGTTATCCCTTCATGCTGCTGTGTGTTGTTTGCTCACTCAGTCCCATCCGACCCTTTGCGTCCCCATGAACTCTAGCCCACCAGGCTTCTCTGTCCACGGGATTTCCCAGGCAAGCATATTGGAGTGGGTTGTCATTTCCTCCTCCAGGAAATCTACCTGACCCAGAGATCGAACCTGCGTCTCCTGCCTTGGCAGGCTGATTCTTTACTGCTGAGCCACCAGGGAAGCCTTCTTAACTTCATATCTCGGGTCCTTGTCTGGAGAAGCCAGTTTGGCCAAAGTCCCACCTGCTTCCAACAGTCTTGGCAAGTGTGACCCCAGGAGGGTGAGTCCACCACTTTGCCCTTGTTGCAGGTGCTGGGCCTGCCACCATCCCGCTTCATCCAGACGGCCTCCAGGAGACAGATGTTCTTTGGTGAGTCCCGGGTCTGACTCTCTTTTTTACCACGGTGGCTGATAAGATTCCCTAGCCCTTGAAGATACCTTCCATGCCCACCCCAAAGGGCAGGCTGTGCTTAGAGGTTTTGTTCAGAAAAGTGAAAAGATGCTGAGAATGGTACCAGGTGCGTGATGGAGGTGGGTGGGGAAGTCATACCAGGAATGAGGTCTTGGCAGGTGCCTGAGAGTGACCAGGTTCATGCCTAGAAGACCCATCAGTGGATCTCAAACCCTCAAAGATTGGAACTCTACCCTCTTTTATAAACTCTCCCCACCTCCGCTAGCAGCTTGCCTACGCACTCACATGATGCACTATGAAGGGAAATCAAAGAGCAGAAGAGTCCTTGCAAGAACAGTGGAAAATTCCATCATTCCATTTCATCATTAATGGACCCCTATTCTTTCCTGCTGAAATTTTCTTAATTGCCCAGCTGCTTACTGTTCCAGGTTCACTGCATCTTCGATATAAAATGGATAAGCAAGGGCTGTCAGAACAGTTTTGCTGTGGATATGCAATGGCTTGTCAGTTATGTACAGGACATCTGCCTAATTGCTGGAATTCAGCCTCATCCACGGTCCCTAGGCTGCCCCCGCCCCATCACAGTTCCCAGGCTCTGGATTTTAGGCTTCTCTGCCCTTCCAGCCAAGTCGTGCTGTGCAGGACAGACAGATGAATGAATGAGGTGCAACTGAGGCAGGGCTTCTGGGCCGCTCTGAACAAGGTGAAGCCAGTCCCAGGTCTGCAGTCCTTTTCCTAAGGGAGTCGCATGGAGCGAAAGCCACAGTGGCCCTAGTGACAGCCAAGAGGAGCAAAGCCAGGTGTGAGGGAACGGGGCTCCTTGAAAGGACTCCCCGCCATCCGAATGACACATCTTGTCCCATCAATAGCACAGTCAAAAAACCACTGCCCTGGGGGAATCCTCCTGGACAAAAAGATTGCAGTCATGTCAACGATCAGTCCATGTATATTGGTTCAGCCATGTGGGGGTTAAAATGTAGTCTATTTCCATATCATTTGGTGAAAAAGCCATGGCCCTGAGCCCCTGCCACAGCCACAGGTTCTCTGGCATCTCTCCCAGCATTCCTTGGAGCCATGAGCCAGAAACTAAAAGTTTAAGGTCGGGCAAGAAAGAGTCTTCCAGGATCCCCCTCCGATGCCAAAGCTGTCGTCCACTCTGATTGGTTGGTCCTGCGCCATCCCAATGGTTACATCTTGTAAACGTCAGCATGTAGTCATGGCCAGAGGCGTAAAGACTGCTTCTCTGAGTAGGGTCATTGTTGGTGTCCCGGCTGCCTTAGGAAAGTGCCCACAGGCTAGATCTTTGAAAGTAGTCTGATGAAAGCAGACCTTCTTTGAAAGACTCACTGGTGTAACTTTTGCACAGGGCAACAGAACTGGTTGTTTGATGCCAAATATACTTTTCCCCTTCACCACTTTTAACTCAGCCTTTTGGATGTCAAAGTATTTTAGGGAAAGATGAGTAGGCACATGCTGCTCCCTCCTGCTTGACAAAGACATTGTGGGGAGACTCACCTCTCAAGCCTATAACCCTGAACTCAGGAGATTGTATTTGGGGGAATCAAAAGGAAGGGAATAGAGGGCATTTTTGGTAAGAGAATAGCAAAGGCTCACACATGTCCATTTCATTGAGAACCTGACTTTTACCATCAGCACCAGGCTTCAGAATGAGTGATGTGGTTTTGGTAGCAGCATCATGCATCTTCCCTTCCCGCACAAGAAAGGACTTCATTGGGAGCCGTGTCTTCTTCTGTGCTTCCCAACTTTATCTGACTATGAGAATCATCTGGGTTCTTGGAAATAGTGCTAATTCCCATCACCCTCCTATGATATGGTGGCTTTGAGATGGGAGTTAGGAGTCTGTATGTTTTTACAGCAGCTTAGGATGAGGCGAATTTGTGAAACACTATGCCGACTTTAGTTCTTGTCTCTCGGGCTGTCAACAGGTCCTTGACCACCCCAACCACTCCAAGTTAATATGTCTAATTAGCAGCAAAGTGATGTTGCTTCAAGGATAGCAAGAGATGTAGGTGGTCCAGGCAGCAAGAAGGAGGTGGGGGGAAAATGAGGTAATGGAGAAGAGAGAGGTGGGAAAAACTTGTACAAGAAAAGCAGTCAAGGTGGCAAGAATACACAGAAGAACTGTACAAAAAAGATCTTCACGACCCAGATAATCATGATGGTGTGATCACTGACCTAGAGCCAGACATCCTGGAATGTGAAGTCAAGTGGGCCTTAGAAAGCATCACTACGAACAAAGCTAGTGGAGGTGATGGAATTTCAGTTGAGCTATTTCAAATCCTGAAGGATGATGCTGTGAAAGTGCTGCACTCAATATGCCAGCAAATTTGGAAAACTCAGCAGTGGCCACAGGACTGGAAAAGGTCAGTTTTCATTTCAATCCCAAAGAAAGGCAATGCCAAAGAATGCTCAAACTACCGCAAAATTGCACTCATCTCACATGCTCATAAAGTAATGCTCAAAATTCTCCAAGCCAGGCTTCAGCAATATGTGAACCGTGAACTTCCAGATGTTCAAGCTGGTTTTAGAAAAGGCAGAGGAACCAGAGATCAAATTGCCAACATCCGCTGGATCATGGAAAAAGC
>NW_011494785.1:2216976-2221841 GCF_000754665.1 Bison bison bison | reverse complement strand
GAGTGAAAAAGTTGGCCTGAAGCTCAGCATTCAGAAAACTAAGATCATGGCATCCAGTCCCATCACTTCATGGGAAATAGATGGGGAAATAGTGGAAACAGTGTCAGACTTTATTTTTCTGGGCTCCAAAATCACTACAGATGGTGACTGCAGCCATGAAATTTTTTTTTTTTTATAGTAAACTTTTTTTTTTTTCGTTTCATACATGACATTTCACATGTTTCAATGCCATTCTCCCAAATCTTCCCACCCTCTCCCTCTCCCACGGAGTCCATAAGCCTGTTCTATACATCAGTGTCTCTTTCGCTGTCTCGTATACAGGGTTATCGTTACCATCTTTCTAAATTCCATATATATGCGTTTGTATACTGTATTGGTGTTTTTCCTTCTGGCTTACTTCACTCTGTATAATAGGCTCCAGTTTCATCCACCTCATTAGAACTGATTCAAATGTATTCTTTTTAATGTGCAGCCATGAAATTAAAAGACGCTTACTCCTTGGAAGGAAAGTTATGACCAACCTAGATAGCATATTCAAAAGCAGAGACATTACTTTGCCAACAAAGGTCCGTCTAGTCAAGGCTATGGTTTTTCCTGTGGTCATGTATGGATGTGAGAGTTGGACTGTGAAGAAGGCTGAGCACTGAAGAATTGATGCTTTTGAACTGTGGTGTTGGAGAAGACTCTTGAGAGTCCCTTGGACTGCAAGGAGATCCAACCAGTCCATTGTGAAAGAGATCAGCCCTGGGATTTCTTTGGAAGGAATGATGCTAAAGCTGAAACTCCAGTACTTTGGCCACCTCATGCAAAGAGTTGACTCATTGGAAAAGACTCTGATGCTGGGAGGGATTGGGGGCAGGAGGAGAAGGGGACGACAGAGGATGAGATGGCTGGATGGCATCACTGACTCGATGGACGTGAGTCTGGGTGAACTCTGGGAGTTGGTGATGGACAGGGAGGCCTGGCGTGCTGCGATTCATGGGGTCGCAAAGAGTTGGACACGACTGAGCGACTGAACTGAACTGAACTGAAGGATGACTATAGAGTGTTGTTCTAAGTCCATGAGTTTGATTCTTCTTTGATCATCTGTGAAAAGACAGCATAGGATAAGGTAGGAGCCTGGTGCCACAGTCAAAAGGAAAGTGGGGATTTGATGAGATGGTAGGATGGCATCACCAACTCAATGGATGTGAGTTTGAGCAAACTCCAAAAGATGGTGAAGGACAGGGAAGCCTGGTGTGCTGCAGTCCGTAGGGTCACAAAGTCAGACACCGCTGAGCAACTGAACAACAAAAACAGGACCCCTGGCCTACACAGTACCCCCAGCCCATTTGTGTCTGTATAAGCACACAGAGATGCCCACGTGTGTATACACACACACACACATTTGTGGGCTCCTCCAGGAATTCAGTAAAAAGAGCAGGTGTTCTGTTGGACACACTGCAGATTGCATGGAGTGCATAACTGGAAGCACTTCATTGTGTGCCTTTCATTGTATGAGCCCCACTGAGTTTTTGTGAGAATTCCATGGAGTGTGTCAATTGTGTGTGTGTGTTTATATATCCACCCTTTTACATGCATGTTGTAGGGTGTGAGCATACACAGTCATCTTTCTGAACGCGCTTACTGGTGGATGTCCAAACGAGTGGTCTCACCTGCAAAGCACTGTACTAGGTGTTCTCCGGCCACCTTTGGAGCTGTCTCCAGGGCTGCTTTTCAGCAATGACAGATCATACATTTGGGTGAGGGCTTTAAAAACAGTGGAAATGGCTGAAGAAAGGCATTCTAAGCTGTGTCTTAAGTCACCAGCCAAGTTTGGTCATTGCAATTATGGACAAAATGTTCACATGATTGTAAAAAAAAAAAAGAAATTAATTTGCTTGTGTGGTTTGTACATGAGTTCTAAGAGAAAATTCCTTCTCCTAAAATGACTTTCTTGTTATTCCCCATGGATGTCCCAAATTCTCACATTTTGGGATAAGTGAAGGAAGGAACAGGGGCAGAGATAAGCCAAGAATCGACAGTATCCTTTTTGTTCAGAGCTGAATGTTTCTGTCATTTCATATTTACTTTAAAATGTTTTATTATTTTATAATTATTGTTATCATCATCATCATCATTATCATCATAATCATTATTTTACGTTGGTTGAGGTTAAATTATTGAAATCATTTAATTGATGCTGGGAGGAGGTGGTGGGAAGGAGGCTCAGAACATATGGAGTAGTAGGAAACGTTGTTTGTAAATTGTGTTCATTGGATTGGTTTACACGTGGTTATTTCACGCCGGCTGGGGCTTCGGGATGTGTTTGTGTGGGGGTTGGTGGGGGAGGGGGCGGTGTGGGAGCGAGCAGGGGAAGGCTGCAGAGACCTCGCCAAGAAGCAGCCCGGTCGAGCGAACAGCTGTGATGTGATCAGTGCATATTTATACCTGGAACTAAACACAGAATGTTATATCTCTAAAGATTCCAAAGGTTTTCCTAAAAATATAACCAACAACAGGGGGAAAAAGAGATACCCGGATTCCAAGGATCTCACCGTGTTGCTGAAAACCTGCGACACCAGCTTCCTGGACTTCCTCAGGCGGTGCTTGGTGTGAGTTTGTCAGGGTGTCTTTGATTCTGGGATTTCCTCTTCAGCTCTGTCCTTTCCCACACGTTTGCGGGTGAAAATCTGGGAGGCAGTGATGACAGCACAATGAACGCAGACCATAGAGCTTCCGGGTCTACAAAGTGCTTCCCCATCCATTGCCTGATCAGGCTGCATCCACCCACCCATCGTCCTGTGTGAACAGTGGGGCAGATGACTTGTTCTGTTTTGAGACGCAGAGGCTGACACTCAGAGAGGTTAAGTGACTGCCGTGGAGCACACAGCGTGTGGGTGGAGCTTTCTTGCTTCGTTGGCCTGACTGTCTGGCAGCGAGGTTGTAGGCATGTCCTCAGTGTCTCCTACTTCACGGACTGAAGCCAAGGTCTTCACGGAGCCTGTTGTAACTGTTTGAATCCACACCCAATATAAGCTGGTTTTAGCGCCCTCCCTGGAGAAGGCGATGGCACCCCACTCCAGTACTCTTGCCTGGAAAATCCCATGGATGGAGGGGCCTGGTGGTCTGCAGAGTCGGACACGACTGAGTGACTTCACTCTATTTTTTCACTTTCATGCATTGGAGAAGGAAATGGCAACCCACTCCAGTGTTCTTGCCTGGAGAATCCCAGGGATGGGGGAGCCTGGTGGGCTGCTGTCTATGGGGTCGCACAGAGCTGGACACGACTGAAGAGACTTAGCAGCAGCAGCGCCCTACCCACCCGTTCCCCTATAATTTAGAATCTAAATCCTCTCATGTGAGAGAATTAGGGAAAGGGTGATCTAGAAAACATTTAATATGTACAGTTTTTTAGTATCTATAGGCATATTTTGAACCTTAGAAAGTAGGTACTTCTGTACTTCAGTCAAGTCATAGGAAAAAAAAAACAGCACAGAAATCATTTTAGAACAGGACCTAGTTTAGAAGGTATTTAGAAAGTACTAGCTATTGTCACTATTTTAAGAAGTCTTTTTTACTTGGCTGTTCTGGGTCTTAGCTGTGGCACGTGGGATCTTTGATCTTCATAGACTGTGCAGGATCTTTCAGCTGTGGCATGTGGGCTCTAGGGACGGACCAGGGATCGAACCCAGGCCCCCTGCATTGGGAGTGTGGAGTCCTAATTACAGGACCCCCAGGAAAGATCCTATGGTCACTATTTTTACAGAGGTTGAGACTTTCCTGGCGGTCCAGTGGTCAGGACGCTTCGCTTCCCATGCATAGCATGTAGGTTCAATCCCTGTTTAGGGAACTAAGATCTCACAGGCTGTGTGGTGTGGCCAAAAAATCAAAATTAAAAAAGAACTTTAGAGAATATAAGAAAAGGTTCCTGAGAAGTGAATCTCGGCTCAGTCAAAATGAAGAACTTTTAAAGAACTGGAGTATTTAAAAGTTAGAATAGCTAGTTCTGTGAGTTAGTGCCTGCTCACCAAAATTACTTTTTTTGCCTTTCTTAAGGCAAGATGACTCCGTGGTGGGTGTTCTGTCAAATATATTTTGTTACTACATTAGAAGTTTGGATTACCACCAAGTCCCCCTTACAATCTTAATATTCTAGCATTCTTTCATTTTCTTTGTGATGTATTTGGAGGTCCAAATTCCATAGTTTGGGAATAGCAATTAAGTATCTTCATTTTGGTGTTCTTAGTCTATTAGATCCTGAGGTCCATTGGTTTAGATGTTCTATACTATTTCTTGGAATTGCTAGGAACTCCAGAAGCCTTGGGCTCTGAGATTTTCCTTGGCTTTTTATACACATTTTCTAAAAAGATCACTTCTACTTGTTGCTTCCAGGTACTTCAAAATGAGGGCTTCCCTGGTGGCTCAGCAGTAAAGAATCCGCCTGCAATGCAGGAGACCTGGGTTCAGTCCTTGGGTCGGGATGATCCCCTGGAGGAGGGCATGGCAACCCACTCCAATATTCTTGCCTGGAGGGCTCCATGGACAGAGGAGTCTGGTGGACTATAGTCCACGTGGTCACAAAGAGTCAGACACACACACACACACACACACACACTTTAACATTGTATGTCATAATCTCTGTTCTGTGGTATCTCTGAGTTACAACATAGCTTAAATGGGTTCTGTAAAAATGAACCATCTTTATATTTTATTTAGGTTTTTTTGGGGGTCTTTGAGAGTATTTCATTATTAAAAAGGGAAATAGAACCCTAACCAGTCCTGGGCTTTGTTGGTATGTAGCTGGGAGCCTTCTCTTCGCATGACCCCTGACCAGGCGCTCAAGCATGCTTGGATTCATGAGCCTCGGAACCTCAAAGCTCGGC
>NW_011494785.1:2214961-2216611 GCF_000754665.1 Bison bison bison | reverse complement strand
AAGCTCGGCCCAGGCTTCAGACCTTGAGGAAAACGAGTCTCTGTTTCCCCTCTGAATCCAGGAAGGACAAGGTTCAAGCACAGCATCACTCTGGCAAAAAAGGTACAGCCCCTCGAATAGCCCATTCTGTCTTCATAATCCCAAGGAAATCAGGTGGCTCTGGAGGACCACATGTCAATTTCTCTGAGCTCAGCTTTGGTTAATTACTCTGGTTTCATCACGACCAGCCAGCCATTTCTTTCTTTTTTTAAAAGATTTTTGATGTGGACCATTTAATGTCATTATTGAATTTGTTACAACATTCCTTGCTTCTGCTTTTCTTTTTTTTCATGTTTTGAATTTTGGCTGCGAGGCATGTGGGATCCTAGCTCCCCAACCAGAAATGTAACCCACAGCCCCTGTACTGGGAGGCGAAGTCCTAACCACTGGATCTCCAGTGGCAGTCCTGGCCTGCCATTTCTTCATTTGGGAATTTTCCTCTTTCAGGAAACTTGGTTGTGGCCAGGTTCTCCTTTTTATCCCCTCTCATCATTAGGAATTTCCATTTTTCTCCTATCTTCATTCTCTTTCCTCCCCTTTTCTTTCAATCTGTCCTCCTGTGCGTACCCTATAATTACCTTTTGAATTTTTACCAGACAGATTACAAAACTATGCAAATATCTTTTATCAGCAATATAACCTCGGGGTTATGTACTTGATCACTGGAGTCAGGATATCTGGGATAAATTCTTGCCCCACCACTCACCAGGAGTGAGCCCTTGGGCAATTTACTTAACCTCTCTGTTCCTCAGTTTCTCCATTTATGAGAATGAGAGTAAGGCTGATTCTGTCTAGCTGAAGGAAAGAGTGAAGGAATCAGTAACTGTCAAGAGCTTAGAATGATGGGCTTCCCCTGTGGGTCAGTGGTAAAGAATCCACCTGCAGGCTGCAGGAGATGCAGGAGACCCGGGTTTGATCCCTGGGTTGGGAAGATCCCCTGGAGAAGGGCATGGCATCCCACTCCAGTATTCTTGCCTGAAGAATCCCATGGACAGAGGAGCCTGGCGGACTACAGTCCATGAGGTTGCAAAGAGTCAGACAGGACTCAGTGACTGAGCACGCATGCTTAGAAGGATGTCTGGCACGTAGAATGTGCTTTACCAATGAACCGCTTTTGTATGGTTACCACCAGGGTTTCCCAGAAGTGATTTAGAACCTGTTGGACAGTTAGGACATAACTCACGTTTGAGCACTTACTTGCTCCCGCTGTCTTCTCCTTGGCAGATGTGGTCCTCCAAGTCGAGGCTAAAGACAAAATCAAAGATGGCGCCACCAAACAGGATGAGAATCGAGGCAATCAGCGAGGCTCTGGCCAGCACACGGCAGAGGTGATCCAGCTGCCTCATCTGGCAGAAGCTTCCGGAAAGCCAGAGGTGGCTGTTGGGCCAGCGGAATCCAAGACCTCCGCAGGACAACAGAACAAAAAGTCCTCCCCCAAGAACACAAATGCTTTACCGCCTATTGTGTGACCCGAGCGGAGGGTGTGTCTGCTCTTTCCCCACCCTCCCTGTGATTTGTATTAGAGACAGTGCTTATATTGTACAATACTTAAGATGGTTGGTTTTTTGTTTTTTGTTTTTTGTTTTTTAACCCATAAAGGTTTGTTAAAAA
>NW_011494785.1:2213986-2214861 GCF_000754665.1 Bison bison bison | reverse complement strand
AGTGTTACTGACCAGAGTTCTTGGCCCTCCCCAATAACTAGAAATTGACTGGAGGCCAGAGAGGAAATTCAGGCAAAGTTTTATCGGGGTCCCTGCTGCTGGAGTGGGGGGCAAGCACAAACAGCAGATTCCCTTGCTCACTCCCTGGGTGAAGGGAGCTGGGTCCTTAAGTGTGGGGTAAGGGTACAGGGTATGGGTGTGTCCAGGGTTTGGGCTGGAGGAGTGGCTTGCCCAGCTCTTAGGTGGTGGTGTGGGCAGGGGATATGCTCAGTACCCTGCTTTTGCTCCTGACGCCTGTTTTGGCTCCAGGCCCTTCAAAGCTGACAGTGGATTTGTTGGTCTCTTTGTATCTTTTGGGTCCAGAATTTGCCCCCAGCTGTGCATCAGATCAGATCAGATCAGATCAGTCGCTCAGTCGTGTCCAACTCCTTGCAACCCCATGAATTGCAGCACGCCAGGCCTCCCTGTCCATCACCAATTCCCAGAGTTCACTCAGACTCACGTCCATCGAGTCAGTGATGCCATCCAGCCATCTCATCCTCTGTCGTCCCCTTCTCCTCCTGCCCCCAATCCCTCCCAGCATCAGAGTCTTATCCAATGAGTCAAGTCTTCGCATGAGGTGGCCAAAGTACTAGAGCTTCAGCTTTAGTATCATTCCTTCCAAAGAAATCCCAGGGCTGATCTCCTTCAGAATGGACTGGTTGGATCTCCTTGCAGTCCAAGGGAGCGCTCAAGAGTCTTTTCCAACACCACAGTTCAAAAGCATCAATTCTTCGGTGCTCAGCCTTCTTCACAGTCCAACTCTCACATCCATACATGACCACAGGAAAAACCATAGCCTTGACTAGACGAACCTTTGTTGGCAAAGTAATGTC
>NW_011494785.1:2213374-2213578 GCF_000754665.1 Bison bison bison | reverse complement strand
TTGCAGTCCAAGGGACTCTCTGGAGTTTCCAACACCACAGTTCAAAAGCATCAATTCTTCGGTGCTCAGCCTTCTTCACAGTCCAACTCTCACATCCATACATGACCACAGGAAAAACCATAGCCTTGACTAGACGAACCTTTGTTGGCAAAGTAATGTCTCTGCTTTTGAATACGCTATCTAGGTTTGTCATAACTTTCCTTC
>NW_011494785.1:2202425-2212651 GCF_000754665.1 Bison bison bison | reverse complement strand
TGAGCATTCTTTGGCATTGCCTTTCTTTGGGATTGGAATGAAAACTGACCTTTTCCAGTCCTGTGGCCACTGCTGAGTTTTCCAAATTTGCTGGCATATTGAGTGCAGCACTTTCACAGCATCATCTTTCAGGATTTGGAATAGCTCAACTGGAATTCCATCACCTCCACTAGCTTTGTTCGTAGTGATGCTTTCTAAGGCCCACTTGACTTCACATTCCAGGATGTCTGGCTCTTACACATGGTTGTCTTTAGTCCCATACAGTTTCTTTGTATTTTGTTGCTGGAGGAGAGGTGTGTCCAGGTGCAAGCACTGCAGCTAAGGGTCCCAGGTCCCAGTCTGTCTCAGGAAGAGAGCTAAGTATTCAATGTTACAGCATCACTAGTAAAAGTGAAAGTGTTAGTTGCTCAGTCATGTCTCTCTGTGACCCCATGGATGATAGCCCACCAGGCTCCTCTGTCCATGGGATTCTTTAGGCTCCTCAGTCCAATACTGGAGTGAGTTGCCAATTTTCTTCTCCAGGGGATCTTCCTGACCCAGGGATTGAACCTGGGTCTCCTGCATTGCAGGGAGATTTTTTACCATCTGAGTCACCAGGGGAGCATCACTAAGAGTACTAAAAGAACAGCATCACTAAGAGAACCCTAAATAATAATCAACTTTTCCCCTCTTGTCCGAGTTAACCTATGCCAGTTAGAATTCTGGTATGGGAATGATAGAAGCCAAGTTCCAACTCATTTAAACAACAGGGCATTTATTGGTTTTAATGACTGTGGGGAATCAGGATGGGTAAACGGAGACACAGCAGGACCTAGGAATTCAGACAAGATCATGGAGGTCAGATGCTCTCACCCCCTGTTAGTCTTGCTTCATTTATGGTTGACTTCATTCTGAAGAGAAGCTCTGCCCAGAAGTTAAGATGACCACTATCTTCCCATCAAAAGTAGCAGTCTTCCTGCTCGGAGGAAAGTCTCAGAAGTAATTGGATTTGAACCCATCACTGCGCCTGAGATATTGGGGTCCTCCAGTTGGCCAGCCGGGATTACAAGCCCACAGTGTGGTGGTGGCAATACTATGACTGATGCTTCTCTAAGACCACGTGGAGCCGGGGATGACAGGTTTCCCGAAGGCTGGAAGATGAGCAAGCTACTGGATGTGTCCACTCATCCACCACCTGCCCTTCTAGTCTGCCTACGTGAACTCACAGTTTGTATATCGTTGTAATTACAGTACAGATAAATGTGTGCAAAAGAAACTCAAGATCATAACATCAGAAAGAGCCTGGGATATATACCTGGCTTCATAGTTTTCTCACCGTGTCATAGTCCATGAAGGGAGGCATTGGGTGATTGAAGCCATTGGGTTTGGGTGAGATCACCTGGGGAAGATGACTGAGAACAGTGGAGCGTCAAGAGGGTGAACAACTGGCAGAGAGAAACATGTAAGGGGTTGAGTAGAGCCCCAGAGACATGCAGAAAAATAGGAAACCTAGAAACCAGAGGAGGAAGTTTCTAGAAGGAAGGATGGAGAATGTAAAATTGCTGGAGAACATATAATTCAGAAAGTGCTTCTAAAGTGGGGTGATATGGACATTAAGTCAGAGCAGTGTCCTAACAGGTGACTTGTCCCACATCTTCTATCTGGAGAGGTACAGGACTGGCCACTGAACCCAGGTCCTCTGGACCTTTTTGGACCCCGAGAGTCTGCAACCAAGGATAAAGGTGAGATGGACAGTTCTGGGGAGAATAGGACAAGGAGCCAGGTCCTGGTAGCCTAATTTAAAGGATTCAGATTGGATATTGAAAAGTACGTGCATGGTTACAAAGGGCTGAAATAACTCTTGACAAACTGTGGCTTATTTAGGGACCCCTTTAAAGCAGGGAAGTCACAAGTCATGGATGGGTCGATGGGAAGTGTGTATCCATAGACAACAGGCCCACCAGCGTTTGGCTGGGCTCTCAGGCAGGCAGTATTTTTACTCTGCTAACCACTGGACTCTTTCATTCCTGAGACTGCTTCTCCTTGCTGTCCCATTGGGGCTTCCCAGGTCTCGAACCGACTAATTGGAAAAGACCCTGATGCTGGGAAAGATTGAAGGCGGGAGGAGAAGGGGACAGAGGATGCGATGGTTGGATGGCATCACCGACTCAACGGACACGAGTTTAGGTAAACTCCAGGAGTTGGTGATGGACAGGGAGGCTTGACGTGCTACAGTCCATGGGGTTGCAAAGAGTCAGACACGACTGAGCAACTGAACTGACTAGGTCTCGCTAGGAGTAAAGAACTGGCCTGCAAACACAGGCGACATGATGAGACATGGTTTGATCTCTGGGTCGGGAAGGTCCCCTGGAGTAGGAAATAGCAACCCACTCCGGGATTCTTGCCTGGGAAATCCCATGGACAGAGAAGCCTGGTGGGCTATATGTGGTTGCAAGAGTCAGACATGACTGTAGTGACTTGGCATGCATGCAAGAGGTTAAATAATAAAGGACATTCTCCTTGAAGAGACTTAATTGACCATATCTGTGGCTCAGACGGTAAAGCATCTGCCTGCAATGCGGGAGATCCAGGTTTGATCCCTGGGTCAGGAAGATCCCCTGGAGAAGGAAATGGCAACCCACTCCAGTACTCTTCCTGGAGAATTCCATGGACTGAGGAGCCTGGTGGGCTACAGTCCATGGAGTCACAAAGAGTCGGACACGACTGAGCGATTTAGCACACAGGCATTGGTCGCACTGGATCCCAAGGAAACCAGACACTCGGAGCCATTTATCTGTAATTTTTATTTTACGTCCTTGCTCGCATGGACAAGAATATCTGCAAAATCCAGGGACTAGCGCACGATGACGTGTCTTAGATGTGAGTGGTATGAAGATAATGTTGGGGCTCTGTGAGGAGGCGGGAGAGGGGGGCCGCGGCAGTGAGGACGAAGGGAGGGGCGAAGGCGGGGCCCACTGCGGGAAAGAGGGGCGGCGGCAGGCCCCCATCACAGGTTCACCATCAGCCAGTCCAGCAGCTGCAGCCGTGTGACGTTGCCCACCGCCTCGTCCAGCTGTCGCTCCTTCTCGTACCGCAGCACCGACTGTAGAACCTCACCTACGCTGCGCCCCTTTTCCACGGCAGCTGCCGAGAGCTGAAGTAGCTGAGGGAGGAAAAGAAAGCGGAAGTTGAGGAGGCAGAGCATCCCACAGAGGGTCCGGCGGGGCCTTCAAGGCCAGAGAGCTGGGGGAGGTCCCTGGCCGCAGGACGGCCTCCAGGGAGGTGCTGAGACTACTTCCAAAACCGAGACACTCGCTGGCTTGTCTGACAAAAGAAAGTGGGTTCCATCGCCCTTCATTTAAACGACAACCCCCTGCCCGTGATATGGAAGATGTCCCATAAAGACTAAAACTTTCTGCTTCCAGTGGCTCTTTGGTCAATGGTGTTCATGCCTTCTAAGGATTCTGAAGTTCTTAAGCTCACTGCAACATCATAAAATGGGCTCCCATCACCGCCCAGAGACCAACACAGACAGGAGAGAAAGAGCCATAGGACAATGTAGATGCTGCTTTCTCAGCCCTGTAGGCCAGAGAGCCCTGGGATGATACAGCAGGAAGGTGACTCAAAGATGCATTCAACCCCCATGAAAATGTTGCCCTGAGAGGTGACGGTTGTCAGTAATACAGTGCCAGAAATCAGCGGAGGCACTGCTCATACCCAAGTCTCTGAACCCTATGTTTAATCCTCTTCCCAGGCATAAAATGAGAAAAGCCCAAGCAAGTATTCTCATATGAGCCCAGTATACTGCCATTCATCTGGAATCCGTGTGGCAACAAAGGAACCAGCTTTCCATTTTGTGCGTTCTGCAACTGACTCTATGAGAAGTTCAAAGGGCAGATTAACAGGCCAAATATCAGGTGTTTTTTCAGGGGAAATTTCAGGCAGAGACTGAAGTGCATAAGGATACTCTTGAAACAGATGGAAAGACAAGTCTCTGCAAAGAGGAGACAGAATGAAGACTGATTTTACAGCTGGTCACCGTACAGTTAAACATGGTCATTGTACAGCTAAACAATAATACCAAATCCAAAATGAAGACTAAATAGATGGAGATGAGTAAGGAAACACAGGAAAACCAAAGACACAACAATAGAAATTAACGGTATTGAACAGTGTAAGAGATAGAATAAGCCTCCTTCAAAAAGATTGAGAAAATAAGCAGAGTTCAGGGGCCTGTGGGACAGTTCCAGAGGGTTTTACATTTATGTCCTTAGAGAATGAAAAGGGTAGTGCAGAAATATATTTAAAGAAATAATGCATGAAAGCTTCCCCAATTTTCTAACAGACATACAGACAAACTCAAGAAGCATAGTGAACTTGAAATATGATGAACCCCCGTAATTCACAAGACCTATCACCATCAAATTGCTGAAAACTAATACTTTGGCCACCTGCTGCGAAGAGCTGACTCATTTGAAAAGACCCTGATGCTGGGAAAGATTGAGGGCAGGAGGAGAAGGGGACAACAGAGGATGAGATGGTTGGATGGCATCACCGACTCAATGGACATGAGTTTGGGTAAACTCCGGGAGTTGGTGATAGACAGGGAGGCCTGGCGTGCTGTGGTCCATGGGCTCGCAGAGTCGGACACAACTGAGCGACTGAACTGAACTGAAAGAAAAAGAGGAAAAGATCTAAAAGTGGCCAGTGACAAATGGCACATTATACATGAGGGAACAACAGTGCCAATGACAGCGAATTTCTCATCAAAAACCACAGAGGACAGAGGAGTGAAACAGCACTTTTTAAGCACTAAAAGAAAAGAACCATCAAACCAGAATTTTATGTCCAGCAAACATATGCCTCAGGAATGAAGGTCAAATAAAACTTCAGATTAAATTAAGATAATTCATCGCGAGAAAAGCGCATTCTGTTTCCTTGCACAGAAGGAAAATGGTATCAGAAGGAAACTGGGAACATGAGGAGCAAACCAACAACAACAGAAATGGTAAAAATCTCAGGATAAATGATGAACGATTTGCCTCCATTCTTTAAAATATGTTTTATGGTTGAAAGGAAAAATAATATTGCCTAAGGATTTTAGGCAATAAAATTAAATAGATTTTAGGCAGCTAATTTTAAATTAGGCTGTGGTTTTTCCTTTGGTGTATGGATGTGAGAGTTGGACTGTGAAGAAGGCTGAGCGCCGAAGAATTGATGCTTTTGAACTGTGGTGTTGGGGAAGACTCTTGAGAGTCCCTTGGACTGCAAGGAGATCCAACCAGTCCATTCTGAAGGAGATCAGCCCTGGGACTTCTTTGGAAGGAATGATGCTAAAGCTGAAACTCCAGTCCTTTGGCCACCTCATGTGAAGAGTTGACTCATTGGAAAAGACTCTGATGCTGGGAGGGATTGGGGGCAGGAGAAGGGGATGACAGAGGATGAGATGGCTGGATGGCATCACTGACTCGAGGGACGTGAGTTTGAGTGAACTCCGGGAGTTGGTGATGGACAGGGAGGCCTGGCGTGCTGCGATTCATGGGGTCGCAAAGAGTCAGACATGACTGAGCGACTGAACTGAACTGAACTGAGGCAGCTAATTACATAAAATAACGGCAGTCTCAGGCAGAAGGATGAAGGGCCCCATAGGGCAGGAAGATTTCTACATTCTAGCCTAAGTGGTCACGGTTGACTCTAAGTAGACTCTGACAAGTTAAGTACATGGATTGTGGTGCCCAGAGAAACCACTAAAAAACTACACAAAGAGATATAGCAAAACCCAACAGATGGATTACAATGGAAGACTGAAAAATGTTTAAAAATAATTCAAAAGAAGACAATAAAAGGAAAAACAAAAAGGAAAAGCAGACTAAACATAACTAGCTGTTCAATCCCTGGGTTGGGAAGATCCCTTGGAGAAGGAAATGGCATCCCACTCCAGTATTCTTGCCTGTGGGGTCGAAAACAGCTGGACAACGACTGAGTGACTAACACTTTCACTTTCACTTGGCCTCTCCCTGCTAAACTCCCCTCCCTTCCCAGCTGTGACAACAAAATACGTCTCCAGGCATTGCCAAATGTCCCTTAGGGGCAAAACTGCCTCCAGTAGAGGACAGTGGAGTTAGGCAAAGATTTATTTGATATGACATCGCAAGTACAAGCAATGAAGGTAAAAACTAAACTAGATGTCATTGTTAAGAACTTCTGCTCTTTGAAACACTCCATTAAGTAAAAAAAATAAGCTCCAGACTGACAGAAAGTATTTGCAAAATATATATATCCGGTGAAGGACTTGTATCCAGAATACATCAAGAATCCTTGTAACTTTCTAACAACCCAGTCAAAGTACGAGCAAAAGATTTACAATTTACATAGACAACTCACCAAAGATTATATATGAATGGCTAATCAGCACATAAAAAGATGCTCAACATCTTTAGTCATTTTAATGTATGTATGTCAAATTAAATCCACAATCAAAAACCACTATAATAGTTATAATTAAAAACAGAACATAATCCATCAACAGAATGTTGATGAGGATATGGAGAAATTGAAATCAATGAAATTGCTGGTAGGAATATAAAATGGTACAGCTTCTTTGGAAAACAGTTGAACAGTTTCTTAAGAAATTATACTTACCATAAAATGCAGCAGTTACACTCCTTGTCAACCAAGAGAAGTGAAAATATATATCCATACAAAGACTTGTATGTGACTGTTCATAGAGGCATTAATCATAATAGCAAAATAATGGAAATAACCCCAATGTCTCTTAATTGGTGAATCAATAGAGAAAACATATACAATGAAATTCTATTCAGCAATAAAAGGAATGAACTGCTGATACATACTGCAACATGGATAAACCTCAAAAACCTTATGCTAATAGTCGAGAGCCAGATGTAAAAAGCTACATACTTTACGACTCCATTATTTTCTAAAATGAAAGGCAAATCTGTAATGATAGAAAGCAGGTTGATGATTACCAGTGGCTGGGGGTGAAACTGAGAAACATAGCCTAGAAAATTCTGAGACAGAGAAAAAGGAGTGTCTAGTCCTATCAATATTAAGACATATGACAGAATTACAATAATTAAAGTAATATGCTATTAAAATAGTATTAAACTAGTAAGAACAGATGAATGACTCAATGGAATAGAACAGAAAGCTTAGGGAAAAAACAAAGACATATAGGTATCTGGAAAAAAATAAGACTGAATTCCTATGTCACACCTTGTATAAAAATGAATTTGAAGTGGACCAAAGCCTTAAACATTTAAAAAAAAATCATAACTGTGCTAGGAGAAAGAACACATGGGGAAGTTTTGTTACTATCTTGTAGTGGAGAATGTTTTCCAAAATATGACACAAAATCTAGGAAAAATAAAAGATGAACTATCATATTTGACCACGTAAACATTTAAAATAATACTTCATGGCAAAAGCAACAAAACGAAACATCAATCAAAAATCAAATGATTAAAAAAATCATATCTAATATCACAAAGGCTATTTTCCTTGTATTATGTAAAACTCTCACAGATCCATAAGAAAAATACCAACAACCTGGCAGAAAAAAAAGGGCAGAGTTTACAAACAAATGATTCATCCATGAAAAAGGAAATTCAAAAACGGCTCTTAGGAACTTCCCTGGTGGCCCAGTGGCTAAGACACTGAGCTCCCTAGGCAGCGAACCTGGGTTCAATTCCTTGTCTGGGAACTAGATTCCAGATGCCACAACTAAAAGTTCACAAAAAGGGCTCAGTGCAGCCAAATACATATTTTTAAAAAACAAAAATGGCTCTTAAACACATGAAAAGATATTCACCATCATTCCTAAAAAGATAAGTGCAAAGTAAGGCAACACTTGGCAAAGACCAAAAGTTTGGCATGGACTGTAGGTTAGTTGCTATGTGGGAAACAGGTGCTCTTATTTTCTTTTAATAGGTGTGCGAATTGGTGTACCCTGGAGAGAGAAATGGCAACCCGTTCCAGTATTCCTGCCTGGGAAATCCCAGGGACAGAGGAGCCTGGTGGGCTACAGTCCATGGGGTCGCAAAGATTCAGACACGACTTAGCAACTGAACAACAAATATGTATTAACTTGTATGCTGCATAAGCATTTTTGGAAAGATAAACAAGAAATTGATCAGAATGGTTTTCTCCAGGGAGGGCAATGGAATGGGGAGATAAAAATGAGAAAAAGTCCTTAATTTTAATTGTGCATCTTTTTTTGTGTGTGCCTTTGGATTTTGAAGTATGTACACATTACCTATTCAAAAATGGATACAGGGACGTCCATGGAGGTCCAATGGTTAAGACTCCTCACTGTCAGTACAGGGGGCCTGGGTTCCAGCCCTGGCCAGGGAACCATGATCCTACATGCTGCAGGGTGTCACCAACAGTTTTTTTAAAATGGATACAAATTTGTTTAAAGGAATTGGGCTCATGGGTATGCTGGTATTGCCAGATTTAATCACCAGCATTAGCATGAAAATAGTTGCCTATATTAAGTCTCTTTCCAAAAAAAATTTCGCAACTCATATTTACATAGTTTCTTTGATGTATACGCCATCCAACTTTTCTTAAAAATATGCTGCTGCTCAGGACAAATCTACTCACTAGGTGACATTTGCATGTGCTGTTGGTCATGTTTCCCACTCTTTTCCTTTAAGAAAATGTGTGTGTGTGTGTGTGTAGAAGGAAGCCTGCAAGTCTATTGTCTCATTCTAGAGAATTGTAGCATAGACATTCTAATTCAAAATAATCTAGAATGTATTATGATTGTTACATAGGATGAGGTAGACTTAAAAGATGGTGTCAGAACAAAGCCTGTTTCACATACTGTACATGTGAAAGCTATGCTTCTTTTTAGATTTTTTCATTAGTCTAAAGCTTTCCTCAATATTGGCTCCTCTGCTAATTGCAACTTATGAAAATAATTTGGTGGCTCAGAGAGTAAAGAATCTGCCTGCCATGCAGGAGACCTGGGTTGGATCCCAGGTTTAGGGAGATCCCCTGGAGAAGGGAATGGCAACTCACTCCAATATTCTTGCCTGGAGAATCCCATGGATAGAGGAGCCTGGCAGGCTAGAGTCCATGGGGTCACAAAGAGTCAGAAACGACTGAGTGACTAAGCACACACACACAAAATAATTTGTTTTACAGACTGGAAAAACTGTGAACAGACAGAACTTGCCAAGCAAGTACTCTTAGGGGTAAATCTAAGATTGGATCTCCATGTTCTGTCCTCTGGCCCAACGTGGAACAGGCACACAGATCAACTGGGGGTTTTGCTAAAGGTTCTGATTCTGTAGGTCAGGAGTGGAGCCTGAGGTTCTGCACTGGCCAACACTGTTGGTGCACAGACACGCAAGGAACAAGCCTACAGAGTACTGTTGCTGCAAAAGGAGCAAGTCGACAGGAGAGACAGTTTCTCATTTAGGCTGAGTGTAGCCTATTCTGTGTGCAGTACAGTCCTGTGTCTTCCTGGTCATCAGATACACCAAGTAACCCAGTTATAAGCGCTACTAACCCCATGCATCAAACAGAGAAAGCCTCTTCCTCCATATCCTCTGGTTTCTAAGAAGACGGATGCTTTTTATAATAACCCCAGCCTCTGGTGCCACCTCCTATTACTTAAGTAGTAAATGCCATTGTTCCACTTCTCTTAATTGAGAGGAAGTAATGTTGAGAAAACAACAACAACAACAACAACAACAACCCTGAGAGAGAGAAAGAGAGAGAGACTGTGTATATTGTGGGGGTGGTCTCTCAATTCCCCTTCATTAGCATGGAGCACCAACTACGTAAAGAAAAGCTTCCCAGACTCAAAATTTCCCTTCCATGAGCAGTTTTGAGGCCTAAATTGGGAGAAGAAAGGAGGCAGAAAGCACACTTACCTTTATCAGTAACAACAATAATAAGCTGATTTTCTGTCTGCCTTATTCTTTAGTCTTACTTATCAATTGATTCGGAACTTAGGGTGAGGGGAAGCTGCTACTGCTAAGTCGCTTCAGTCGTGTCCGACTCTGTGCGACCCCATAGACGGCGGCCCACCAGGCTCCCCCGTCCCTGGGATTCTCCAGGCAAGAACACTGGAGTGGGTTGCCATCTCCTTCTCCAATGCATGAAAGTGAAAAGTGAAAGTGAAGTCGCTCAGTCGTGTCTGACTCTTAGCGACCCCATGGACTGCAGCCTACCAGGCTCCTCCGTCCATGGGATTTTCCAGGCAAGAACACCGG
>NW_011494785.1:2198428-2202325 GCF_000754665.1 Bison bison bison | reverse complement strand
CTCAGTCGTGTCCGACTCTAGCGATCCCATGGACTGCAGCCTACCAGGCTCCTCCGTCCATGGGATTTTCCAGGCAAGAACACCGGAGCGGGTTGCCATCTCCTTCTCCAATGCATGAAAGTGAAAAGTGAAAGTGAAGTCGCTCAGTCGGGTCTGACTCTTCTCGACTCCATGGTCTGCAGCCTACCAGGCTCCTCCGTCCATGGGATTTTCCAGGCAAGAGTACTGGAGTGGGGTGCCATTGCCTTCTCCACGGGTGAGGGGAAGAGGGATGCTATTTATTGAATCCCTTCAAATCCCTAATGGCTCCTAGATCACCAGCAAAGAGAGGTATGATAGGCTTGAAAACACTATGAATCTAAACCCTTTGCCCCCAGCCAACACATCCCCAGGACGCTTCCCAGCATCTCCTTCTCATTCTTTGGGCAAAGCTGTCCTACCCAGAGTTCAGTCTGAGCCCAGGCCTTACTCTGATCCTTTCACCAACTCACTTGGAGGCTCCTTATTTGTGCATTCCCATCTAGATACACAGAAAGAAAGAGAAAAAAAAAAAAGTGTATATCTTCTTTTCCCTTTGATACACCTCTTTTGGCAAAAATCTAGTTTTAATTTACCCATTGGCTAGGCTATGAGTTTTGAGCTTCGAATGTTTACTGTTCCCATCCTACCCTTCTTGGAGCTATCTTCCCATTTAGAAAGAAAAAGTACTTAAAACCCTCATTAACCCTAATCAATCTTCCTCAAAGCCCTGGCTCTACCGCCTTACCTTCTCCTGGATTCCTTCGTCGTCACCCGCAAAGTACAGAATGGGGACGTTGAGCTCAGAGGCGGCCACCCACTGAAGAACGGCTTGGAGCTGCTTGTTCTGCACGGTGTCAGTCAGGTTGTGGTTGCTGACGATCACTTTGGGTGCTGCGCACCCTTCTGGGGGCTGTGCTGATAGACTCCTCAGTTCGTTGTGGATAGCCTGATAGGCATTCTGTAGGAGTGTCTCTGCAGTCCCTGTGCCCTTGGTGGACAAACACTCATATAAACTCTCTGGGAAGGCTGATGTTGGCCTGCTGGCATCCCCAGACTTGTCGTCTCCCAGTTCTGCCAACGGAGAGTCGCAGGACTTGGCAATGATGAGACACAACTTCATCACTGAGTCCATCAGATGGTCTACCATCTGCCCGTTCATGTGGCCATCAAGTTTGTTAGCCACCATCTTGGTGAGCCCCGCAAAAGCACCCCCAGTCTCATCACATTCATTTAATTTGGCGGGAGAAGGGGTGACGGGTCTTTCACACTGGGGGCTGTTGTCTTCCTTGGTTGCCTTGGGATCACAGCTATGGTCGCTCTTGAAAATGGTCTCACTGAGCAAGTTCCGGATAAAGTTGAAGAAAACGCTCATTAGGTCCTTCTTCTCCACTTCTTCTGGGTCAGCTCCCACTTGGGGAGACCGGAGGCTGGACTCATGGGAAACGGCTGGAGACTTAGTGGGATACAGGTTGGAGGTGCCAGCAGCTTCGAGAAAGCTCTGTGCATCCATGTTTCCTCCCTGGGCCAGGTGGTACTGGATCAGAAGTAAGGCAGACACAAGCAGGTCCTTGGCCCAGGAGTCTGAGTCACACATAAAATTCTCAGGTTTTTCTGGGCACTGCGTAGGGAGGCTGAAGTTGCAGGGGTCAAAAGGGAACCCCAGGGGAAAGTCCGGCACAGGTTTATACTGTCTTTTGGGAGTTACGAAGGGAGAGCCCTGGAGGCATGCAGATATGCCTTCCTTCTGCTGGCTGTTGTGCCACAGGGTCAGCCCCTCTTTGATAATGTGTTCCCCCAGAGTTTCCACACAGGACTTCTCGGGTTTGGGCGTGGGGGTACATACTCTCTCCCTCACTTTACCTTCTGATTTCATGGAGGCGAAGTTGACGTTTCGGTGTTTAGGGTCACCCATCCCTTTCATAGAGACGAGGGAGTAACTTTCAGACTTATCCTTGGTTTTCCTGACTGTCTCAGGGGGTTTCTTGGCAAATATCACTGAATAGAGTTTCCCCAGCATGGCGTCCATGATGTCCGTGGCCTTCTGGCTTCCATGAGAGAAGAAGCTTCTTTTCACAGCCGAGACAAAGTCCGTGTCCGTCATGAGGGTCCCCGTGACGTTGTGGAGGTTCTTCATGAAGGAGTCGATGAGGTCGGAGACCACCTCTTTGGCGTGCTTGATCAGGACCTTCTTCAGCACGATGGTGGCAATGGTCGTGTCTTTCACCTGGATCTTCAGGGTCTTCATGATGGAGACCATCATGTCGGACACCACACTGTTGGCATAGGTCATGATCCCTTGACTGATGGAAGCTGTGAAGTCATCGGGCCTTTCATACCCTCTGAACATCTTTCTCTCCGCCGGTAAGGTCCTTCCTCCCTCTTTGGCATCACCCGCGTTACGAGATTCGAATACTTCTTTGTAGAAGAAAGACTTCTTAGAGCTAGGCCTGTCGTCTGGACCCCTGCCTCCCTTGTTGCTTTCCTTGATCTTCAAAGTGCTTTTGTATTTTAAATTCGGGGGGCTCTGTAATGTCCTCGAGGCTCTGTCACCAGAGCCCGGAGCCTTATCTGATGGGGTGTTTTTGGAGCAGGCAGTGACGGTCTCATTCACCAGCTCCGACGCCACCTTGCTCAGGCTCTTGTTGGGTGGAGGCTCATCCCCCATGTACACTGATTGGTGGACACACCTGTTTTCAGAGCCGTCAATCTTCTCGTTGATCTCCTTGCGGGCCATGGCGATGACAAGATTTGTGAGGCGGTTGGCGTAGAAGGAGACTTCATCTACGGAGCTCCCATTGCAGGTGGGGCCCTGGTGTGGGTTCTCTCTGTGACTCATCTCAAAATGCAGCCTCCCTGGACTTCCCCTGGCGGTGGTGTTGTAATAGTCCACGCAGAAACCTTTGCGTGGGTCTCCTGAGCTGACCATTTCCCTGCCGAGCGATGATTCTCCGGGCTTGAACCTAATGTCTTGGAATCCTGCTGTGCTTTTTTCCAGGTCTCTGCGGAGCCAGCTGAGCACTCTGATGGGATCGTGTGAGGCTTCCTTAAAAATAGACAAGGATTCATCCGACTATAACAAAGTAAAGACACAGGATATTCAGGACAACCTCAAAGAGCAGTCACAAAAATGGTCGCCCCTCTCACGTCTCAACTCCTCCATCAACCCAACAGATGGAAGCAACATTTACTGAGTGCTTACTATGTATCAGCCTTCCCTAGTGGCTATCAGTAAACAATCCGCCTGCAATGCAGGAGACCAGAGTTCAACCCCTGGGTTGGGAAGATCCCCTAGAGAAGAAAATAGCAACCCATTTCAGTAATCTTGCCTGGGAAATCCCATGGACAGAGGAGCCTAGAGGGCTACAGTCCATGAGGTTGCAAGAGTTGGACACGACTGACTGACTAAACCACCACCACCACCTACTATATATCAGGCACTGTTCTGAGTACTTTAAAACTAGGACCTCATTTAATATTATTCTGTGTGTGCACATGTGTGCTCAGTTCATGTCTGACTCTACAAGCCCATGGACAGTAGCCCACCAGGCTCCTCTGCCTGGATTTCCCAGGCAAGATTATTGGAGTGTGTTGTCATTTCTTCCTCCAGCGGATCTTCCTAACCCAGGCATTGAACTCGCATCTCCTGCATCTCCTGCATTGGCAGGCAGACTACCACAGAGCCACCTAGAAAGCCACTATTATTCTGGCAATAAACTTAAATGCTGCTGCTGCTGCTGCTAAGTCGCTTCAGTCATGTCCGACTCTGTGCGACCCCATAGATGGCAGCCCAACAGGCTCCCCCGTCCCTGGGATTCTCCAGGCAAGAATACTGGAGTGGGTTGCCATTTCCTTCTCCAGTGCATGAAAGTGAAAAGT
>NW_011494785.1:2196639-2198328 GCF_000754665.1 Bison bison bison | reverse complement strand
TGAAAAGTGAAAGTGAAGTCGCTCAGTCGTGTCCGACTCTAGCGATCCCATGGACTGCAGCCTACCAGCATCCTCCATCCATGGGATTTTCCAGGCAAGAGTACTGGAGTGGGGCTAGCTTTCTTATTATCCACATTTTAACAGAAGAGGAAATTGAAGAACTGAGGGATTAAGTTAGTTACTTACCAGAGGTTACACAGCTAATCACTGATGGAGGAGGAGTTCCAATTGGACCAGTGACTCCTGGGCCCTTGCTTTCAACCACTGTACTGTGTCACCTCTAACAACATAGATCCTTAAGATCTGACAATCATCAGCTACAGAGTTCCAATTTGCACTAAATCAGATTTTTCATGTATTGCTATTCATTACTATTTTTATGGTTGATCTGTTTTATTTAGGTCTCTTATGACAAGTATAGGGCTTCCCTGGTGGCTCAGACAGTAAAGAATCTGCCTGCAATGATGGAGACCTGGGTTCGATTGCTGAGTCAGGGAGATTCCTCTGGAGAATGGAATGGCAACCCACTCCAGTATTCTTGCTCGGAGAATCTCGTGGACAGAAGAGCCTGGCAGGGTACAGTCCATGGGGTTACAAAGAGTTGGACACGACTGAGTGACTAACACTTTCACTTTCATTACAAGTATAGTTTTCAAAATATCAGAAAATTCAAGGACTGTGGTGCATAATTAATCACTTTGCCGGGCTACACAAGCACAATCTTGATATGCTCAGTGGCTTCCAGTGGACTACTGGGGATGCTTTAGGTTAAGAATCTGATTTGTAAATAAGGAATTAATATCTGTGGGACAATTGATTAGTTTTGAGTGAATGCAGAGTCTTTGGTGGATGCTAGCTGTGCTAAGCATATGCATATGTTTATATGTTGACCTAATTTATAATCTTCACTTGAACATAGGCTAAAATAAGAATGTATGTGAAAGTGTCCTGCTGCTGCTGCTGCTGCTAAGTCGCTTCAGTCATGTCCGACTCTATGCGACCCCATAGACGGCAGCCCACCAGGCTCCCCAATCCCTGGGATTCTCCAGGCAAGAACACTGGAGTGGGTTGCATTTCCTTCTCCAATGCATGGAAGTGAAAAGTGAAAGTGAAGTTGCTCAGTCGTGTCTGACTCTTCGTGAACCCATGGACTGCAGCCTACCAGGCTCCTCCGCCCATGGGATTTTCCAGGCAAGAGTACTGGAGTGGGGTGCCATTGCCTTCTCCAGTGAAAGTGTCCTATTTACCATCAAATCTAAGGGATCACTGTAACTACTGGAGTTACATCTCTCTGAGGATAACCACAAGTACTGCTCATCTTTAAAGAATAATTTGGTATTTTAAAAGGGGAAACGGGGAGGTGGTGGGGATAGGGAGATTGAGATTGACACATATACACTACTGGTAGTATGTGTAAAATAGACAACTGATGGGCACATACTAAACAGCACAGGGAACTCTACTTAATGCTCTGTGGTGACCTAATGGGAAGAAAATCCAAAAGGGAGAGGATGTGTGTGTGTGTGTGTGTCTGTGTGTATATATATGCACTAAGTGCTAAGTCACTTCAGTCTTGTCCGACTCTTTGCAACCCTAAGGACTGTAGCCCTCTAGGCTCCTCTGTCCATGCGAGTCTCGAGGCAAGAATACTGGAGTGGGCGGCCATTTCCTCCTCCAGGGGGTCCTCCC
>NW_011494785.1:2187725-2196539 GCF_000754665.1 Bison bison bison | reverse complement strand
GCAGGTTCTTTACCACTAGCGCCACCTGGGAAGCTCTGTATACATACACACACACACACACACACACACACACACACACACACACACACACACATATGCAGCATCTCACAGCTAGCGCATGCTGGGGGCCAGGATTCAAATCCAGTTCAAACTCTGAAATTGGTTCTCTCCGCCCCTACAGTCAGCAGTCTACTGTAATGTCTGGATGATTTGGGAAGAAGACAAAAGCAGCTGGACCTCTACAGCCTAGTTTAAGCTGCTTGTGGGCCACAGAACTTGGTTCAAAGCCCTCTAAATTATTCTCCTAATTTGAATAATAGCTACTATAGGGAAATTTGTAGAAAACTCTGCACAATCTATAGCATACTCCTCCACGTTTTCTGATTCTGATTCTCTTGGAAATACCTGATAACTCTGAAAACTATAGATAACTGTTAGCAATGCAGTATAATTTTTGTCTACACACATGTTAATTCTGACCAGGAAAGAATGACTGACTTCCTCTCGCACTTTGGAAGATGTCCATTTGGCTTCCATTTGCACAGTTCATTCCAATACTCCTGATCTACATACAGGTCTCTTTTTTCTGGACTTTTCTTAGAACTGCACCATTAATGAATTAAATAAAATCTCATTAATGAGTTCAATAAAATCTTTCACATGAGTCTATTTTATTTTCATGGGAGAGTCATTATTTCACCTTTCTCTGAAAATAATCTTTTAACAGTTTTGCAAATCTTTGTCAAGATGTCCAGCAGATTTTGCTTAACAGAGGTGAAGATCATCGTGGGAGTACTGTACCCAGTGTGTTCCTTCTTGGCCCCCCTGAGATGGTGTTCTAGGCACCGTTTACATTTTCCTCTCTACTAGTTTAGTTTTTGGTTTTCATTTTTGTCCTTCCACAGCCACCAATCATTGGTGGCAGCAATGCTTGAGAATTTTGGTTTCATTATCTCACCACTTGGTGATTTCTTTAATGGATTAGTGGTTTACAGAGATCTATTCTCTGTTGGTAAGAGACAACAGAAAACCTACTTGGCTAGTATTTTTTGCTCATCTTAAGGCTCAAATCAGTGTGGAACTTTATGGCCAGTTGGAAGGAAAAGGGTTCTTTAATCTCTGGACAGGTGAGTTTAGTTTTGTATCTCTGACCCTAAGACTTAGCACAGTGTCTGTGCCAGTCATTCATTACTGTCTCTCAAGTCCACGTCTACCCGTTTTGGTCTTGCTTTGTGAGTCTGGAGCTGGACCCTTTAAACATTTCTCCTTGGGTGGCTGGCTTTGTTGGCAGAGGGCACTGGAGGGGCGCTACCTGTTCATCACAGGAGGGAGGGGCTTCCCTTCTGGTCCCCTGTGCCCTCTGGCAAGTGTCTTGAGCGCCACTGGGATGCAGGCTGCTGTCCTGCTGCAGGGCACACTCTCCAAGGAGATCTGAAGCAGCTTTTCTTGAGGGCAAGGGGACTTCGTGAGCCTTAACTTTCTTCCTCATTCACTCTTTCAGCCTAGGGGTAGTAGCTGCTTTCTGCATTTGCTGCTTCTGGATCTCTTATTAGAATCCTCTTTCAAAGCTTTTAGTAGTGAACTTAGTTAAATACCTCTTACTGAGTAGTTTTTTAGTATTAAATTACTGACATGGTTTCCCTTTTCTGACGGGACTCTGACTTAACAGTGCCTGATACTATGTAAGTAAGTGTGGAATAAATGTTTGTTGAAGGATGAGGGAGAACAATATCACTTAGATGAGAGTTTATAATTCTGAGAATTTTGAGGCATCCTACACATCTATAAACTTTGAGGACATTTCTGTTTGAGTCTCTTTCTGTTAGAAGACTAAAGTTTTACAACTGTTGTACATTTTTTTTCATTAACTGTGGTGTATTTCTCGTACTAAGTATCATATTATAGGATTTTTTTACCCCCCAAAATTATACATGGAATTTTTTTGTTCTAAAGGAGTTCATTTTTCCCCCCAAGAATTTCATCTTCAAAAATAAGAGGTGGTGGGGCTTCCCTGGCAGTCTGGTGTTTAAGATACTGCACTTCCACTGCAGGGGGCATGGGTTTGATACCTGGTCAGGGAACTAATTCTTTTTGGTAATTACCCATAATGTTTCGCATAACAAAAATAATAAACCTGCTTGTTGTTGTTGCTTAGTCGCTCAGTCGTGCCCGACTCCTTGCGACCCCATGCTGCAGGCAGCGTGGCCAAAAATATGAAGGAAAAAAAAAGAGGTGGCAGTGGAGAGAATAAGGCTACTCTTAATGGCACGCCACATATTCCTAACTCCATATTTATAAGGAGGCTGACCCTTACCATTTTCCAGTCTTGGGGTTGGCTGTCTCCGGGGGAATAGACGTCAACTTTGCATACTCCATTTTGGCTTTGTAACCAGTCAACCCTATCCGACATCTGGAAGTAGAAAAAAGGAGAAGGATCATCAAAAGGGCTAGTTTCATGGAAGTGAGGAGTAGTAAGACAAATGACTGAGATGAGGAAAACAGGAGTGATGCTCTCCACAGACATCTGTCCTGAGAGTTACTTCAGACCCACTTAACTCTGGACCTCGGCATTCTCAGCTCCAAACCACAGAAAGATTTCCTTAGAACATGTGTCTCTAGTGCAAGACCAGAGGCTGGTGTCTTCTCAGTTCAGTTCAGTTCAGTCGCTCAGTCGTGTGTGACTCTTTGCGACCCCATGAATCGCAGCATGCCAGGCCTCCCTGTCCATCACCAACTCCCAGAGTTCACTCAGACTCACGTCCATTGAGTCAGTGATGCCATCCAGCCATCTCATCCTCTGTCGTCCCTTTCTCCTCCTGCCCCCAATCCCTCCCAGCATCAGCCTCTTCTTCAATGAGTCAACTCTTCGCATGAGGTGGCCAAAGTATTGGAGTTTCAGCTTTAGCATCATTCCTTCCAAAGAAATCCCAGGGCTGATCTCCTTCAGAATGGACTGGGTGGATCTCCTTGCAGTCCAAGGGACTCTCAAGAGTTTTCTCCAACACCACAGTTCAAAATCATCAATTCTTCAGCACTCAGCTTTCTTCACAGTCCAACTCTCACATCCATACATGACCACTGGAAAAACCATAGCCTTGACTAGACAGACCTTTGTTGGCAAACTAATGTCTCTGCTTTTGAATATGTTATCTAGGTTGTTCATAACTTTTCTTCCAAGGAGTAAGCCTCTTTTAATTTCATGGCTGCAGTCACCATCTGCAGTGATTTTGGAGCCCACAAAAATAAAGTCTGATACTGTTTCCACTGTTTCCCCATCTATTTCCCATGAAGCGATGTCTTCTAGAGGTGCTTAGTACGGTTTGCTCATGAACGAACCTGAGCATATTCTGTGTCCTAGCTTGACCACCCTTTCACATCTTGGATTTTCAGTATATGCTCGAAGCTCAACTTGATCAAAATAGAATTAACTGACTTTTCCCTCTCTGTTCTTGCCCCACCAACTTTTCTAAGTAATGCAGGCTTTGTCGTAATTGATTTCTAGAGGACTAACTTACTTATATTAGCAATAAGTGTAGGATGGCTTCCTTAAGAATAATCCCTCTTCCAGTTAGTCAAAAGTCCTGGGAAATTCTCAGCCTCCATGGTTCCACCAAACTTCTGAATGGCAAGAGAAAGGAGATGTCTTATGCACCATCCAAAGGGCCTTGGAGGTAGTGATGTCCTGGCTGATGTTGGTTTTTTCATAACCCTCCCAACTCTTTGCTCTATTTCTTAATTTCTGTCATGGCACCACCATGTACCTGGTCTTCCAGAAAGCTGATCTTTATTTTACATGTATTCTTCCATCCCAAGCCTTCCTCTAGCTACTGTTTCTCTTTTTTCTTATTGGTAGTCATTTTTCTTGAAATAATTGCTTATGCTTACTGCTTTTACTACTTCATCTCACCAGTGAGCACCAACTCCTAATCCATGGGGGATTAGACTGTGGGCTTAGTCTCATCGACTTTCTGCAACACTGCATCTTATCTGATAGTTCTTGGAAATGTGACTAATTATCATACTTGCCCACCGATAACCTACAAGTATGAAAAGCTTCTCTTTGCCCTCTTTTGTCAAGTCAGAATTCCATTATCAGGCTTGCTCACCGAAGTTTCCTTTTTTTTGCTATAAGTGTTGCTTAGGCCTATATTTCTCGATAAACAAGGAGGAATGAGATGGCCAATTTTTTCTCCTCAGTGCCCCCAAAACATCTTTGTGAATAGATACACATATTTATATCTTGTTTTTAACAAATACATTGGCTTAAAATTCTGTCAAAATAAAGTCCAAAAGCGCTTGAAATAAATGGAACATTATTTGTGATTGAATGTCTGGTTAATTGGAAATATTTGTTTTAAAGGACTTTAGGTTTTATTTGTGGAGGGTAGACATCTCCCCCACAAACAAAACCAACACAACGCAAACACAGATTATACACAATTTAAACTTATTTATATGTGGGTTTCCAGGTGGCTCAGTGGTAAAAAAAAAAAAAAAAATCCGGTTTAATTCCTGGATTGGGAAGATCCTCTGGGGAAGGAAATGGCCACCCACTCTAGTATTTTTGCCTGAGAAATTCCATGGACGGAGGAGCCTGGTGGGCTACAGTCCATGGGGTGGCAAAGAGTTGCACACGACTGAGTGACTGAACAATGACAATAAGTGGGTTTATTATTTTTGTTGCACAAAACATTATGGGTAATTATTAAAAAGAAAATATAAGATCTTTCCAGAGAAGGCAATGGCACCCCACTCCAGTACTCTTGCCTGGAAAATCCCATGGGCAGAGGAGCCTGGTAGGCTGCAGTCCATGGGGTCGCTAGGAGTCGGACACGACTGAGCAACTTCACTTTTTACTTTTCACTTTCATGCACTGGAGAAGGAAATGGCAATCCACTCCAGTGTTCTTGGCTGGAGAATCCCAGGGACGGGGGAGCCTGATGAGCGTCTATGGAGTCGCACAGAGTAGGACACGACTGAAGCGACTTAGCAGCAGCAGCATAAGATCTTTTAAGAGCTACCTATTCATGCTCCCAAAAGGATGTGCAGTTGTTTTTATCCCCCAATCACTAACTTAGGTCACTGATCTGGGGAAAGAGCTTTCACTCTTCCTAATACTGTGATACAATAGATTCCTTGAACAAGCCATGGGTTTTACATTGTGATTAGACCTTAGAAGGATCTTGCTTAAAAACCCTGAATCAACTATTTTAAAATACCGAATCTGAGAGACTAATCCTCAGAGAACCTTATTTCACTGGTTTTAGGGTTTGGAAACAAGTGGATAAAACTTTCTTTTTTCTTTTTAATATTTATTTGACTGCACCAGGTCTTGGGCTTCCCAGGTAACTCAGTGGTAAAGAATCTCCTTGCCAATGTAGGAGCAGAAGGAGACAGTGGGTTTGATCCCTGGGTTTGGAAGATCTCCTGGAGGAGAGAATGGCAACCCACTACAGTATTCTTGCCTGGAGAATCCCATGGACAGAGGATCCTAGAGGGATGCAGTCCATGGGGTCGCAAAGAGTCAGACACGACTGAGGCGACTGAGTATGCACACACACACCGGATCTTAGTTGCAGCGTGGGATCTAGTTCCCTGGCCAGGGATTAAACCCAGGCCTCCTGCATTGGGAGCCCAGAATCTTGCCACTGAACCACGAGGAAGTCACAGCATTGAATTTCTTAAAAACTCCTTGGGTGATTCTAACAGACACCTAGAATTGAAAATCCCTGGGCTTATATGGAGAGATCCTCTCTGCAACAGACTCGCCAGCTCCAGAAAGACAATTGTTTATTCTTTGAAACATTTTTTTCTGAGATTTTGTAAGCTTCTTGGTACCTTATTTTAATGTTTTTTTAAACCCCTAACAATGAAGTTTTTACTGTCTATGAAGTTAAACCTTGTTTTGTCTCTCAGCAGCTCATTGTTTTATGTAAATATTCATATGCTTGAATCATCACCATGAATAAAGAAATGGAAGGCACTGTTCCTTGGCCAAAAAAAAAAAAAAAAAAAGACATAGAAACAGGTTGCCTAGACTGTTGACAGTGCGAGTCTCTTAATCTCTGATTTACATTTCATCTTAATGCATGACTTCTAATGGAACATGATGATGTCAATAGGATCTACTGATTTATTTAGGCTACATGCTCAGTTGCTCAGTCGTGTCTGACTCTTTGCAACGCCATGGACTTCAGCCCACCAGGCTTCTCTGTCCATGGGATTTCCCAGGCAAGAACATTGGAGTGGATTGCCATGCCCTCCTCCAGGGGATCTTCCTGACCCAAGGATCGAACCCGCATCTCTTGTGTCTCCTGCATTGGCAGGCGGATTCTTTACCACTAGTGCCACCTGGAAAGCCCTATTTAGGCTATACTGGAGAAGGCAATGGCACCCCACTCCAGTACTCTTGCCTGGAAAATCCATGGACAGAGGAGCCTGGTAGGCTGCAGTCCATGGAGTCGCTAAGAGTCGGACACGACTGAGCGACTTCACTTTCACTTTTCACTTTCCTGCATTGGAGAAGGAAATGGCAACCCACTCCAGTGTTCTTGCCTGGAAAATCCCAGGGGCGGGGAAGTCTGGTGGGCTGCCGTCTATGGGGTCGTACAGAGTGGGACACAACTGAAGCGACTTAGCAGCAGCAGCAGCACAATTAAAAAGCAGGGATGAAAACGAAGAACAGAAAGTACGGAAGTTGTGTGGTCACTTACTCTTACTGAGGACAGGTTCTGAGATATGAGGAAAGCTCTGGATTAATTTCTTGTTGTCTTCACTATTCCTAAGTTTACCCACTCCTTCCATGAAATATAAGGAATCTGCAATGGAAAGACACAAATAAAAATGACTAATATTACCTCCGAACTTTATTGCTCTCATTACCAAATGATTTTGACCTATTATTTTTCACATATGATACACAAATGATGAGCACAAAATGATATTCACATTCAAAGTACAGATATCATTTTTGCTGTCTCGTGGTTCCTACATGACAATGACCGAGTCATTTCCTAGGCAGGTTGATAAGAAGTCCAGGGGTCCCCAAGGAGAGAGAGGTCTGGAATTCTCAATGAGGAAGAAAGGACAAACTTTTTTCCCCCTCTACATGCCTTAGGATTATATAACAATAATGTATCCTGCTTGAGGACAGTCTCTGGGAAAAACCTTCTGGCTAATCCTGTTATCTTAAAATGTAAATTATGGGAGTATGTCTAGTGAGGTCTTTACCACCTCCAGACATTCTTTTGACTCACTATAATAACAATTGGAGAGTATATAACTCCACTGCTAACACTAACAAGGGGGTACTCTTTCTGCCCCTTCTGATGTCTATGTCAGAAGCTCTCTCTATCCCTTTTATACTTTAATAAAACTCTATTGGACAAGAGCTCTGAGTGATCAAGCCTCGTCTCTGGTCCCAGATTGAATTCTTCTCCTCTGGAGGCCAAAAATCCAGGCATCTTTTCATGGTTCAGCAATAACCTTTCAACAACAAGGGTTTTATCATCTGACCAATTGTTTCTGAAATGACTATCATTATTCTCCACTTTCCAATCATTGGCAGACAGACTTATTTAACAACAAGGACACTGAAAGGTTTTAGCCTAATTTCAAACTTGGCTTGAACAGGAAGTCAGAATTCAGTAGCTAGAATGGAGAGTAAGTGCCCTGAGTTTGTGGATCTCAAAACACTTCGTAAGTTCTCCTCTGAGGATTCAGGAGAAATGAGTCCTTTTGTGACAAAGCGAATTCACAGTTAATGTCAAAACCAGCTTCCAGATCAATTATCTTCCTTACAATTATCTGCTGAATGAATATATATGAATACCGCCTATTGCTAATTCTGGATAGCTCAATTTTTCTTTCTTTCTTAAACTTGAGAATCTGAGAAAAAAGAAATGACTTGCTCAAGTTTGATAGGGTGGTAAGGCTTTCACAAAGCTTGACTCCTTTTGAGAATATGCTCACCCCAGAGACTTGCCAAAGGTATAAATATTTATCCAATAATTTATTAGAGGATCTTCTATCCGCTGGATCATGGAAAAAGCAAGAGAGTTCCAGAAAAACATCTATTTCTGCTTTATTGACTATGCCAAAGCCTTTGACTGTGTGGATCACAATTAACTGTGGAAAATTCTGAAAGAGATGGGAATACCAGACCACCTGATCTGCCTCTTGAGAAATTTGTATGCAGGTCAGGAAGCAACAGTTAGAACTGGACATGGAACAACAGACTGGTTCCAAATAGGAAAAGGAGTTCGTCAAGGCTGTATATTGTCACCCTGTTTATTTAACTTATATGCAGAGTACATCATGAGAAATGCTGGACTGGGAGAAACACAAGTTGGAATCAAGATTGCCAGGAGAAATATCAATAACCTCAGATATGCAGATGACACCACCCTTATGGCAGAAAGTGAAGAGGAACTCAAAAGCCTCTTGATGAAAGTAAAAGGGGAGAGTGAAAAAGTTGGCTTAAAGCTCAACATTCAGAAAACGAAGATCATGGCATCTGGTCCCATCACTTCATGGGAAATAGATGGGGAAACAGTGAAAACAGTTTCAGAGTTTATTTTTCTGGGCTCCAAAATCACTGCAGATGGTGACTGCAGCCATGAAATTAAAAGACGCTTACTCCTTGGAAGGAAAGTTATGACCAACCTAGATAGCATATTCAAAAGCAGAGACATTACTTTGCCAACAAAGGTTCATCTAGTCAAGGCTATGGTTTTTCCTGTGGTCATGTATGGATGTGAGAGTTGGACTGTGAAGAAGGCTGAGTGCTGAAGAATTGATGCTTTTGAACTGTGG
>NW_011494785.1:2182150-2187479 GCF_000754665.1 Bison bison bison | reverse complement strand
AAGGGGATGACAGAGGATGAGATGGCTGGATGGCATCACTGACTCGATGGACGTGAGTCTGAGTGAACTCTGGGAGTTGGTGATGGACAGGGAGGCCTGGCGTGCTGTGATTCATGGGGTCGCAAAGAGTCGGACACGACTGAGTGACTGATCTGATCTGATCTATCCCAATAATAAAAATGAATCAATTATCTCAAAAGTGCTCTTATACTTATTTCACACTTACTCGTTACATAGATTCAGCAAACACTTCCACCTACATATGTCCAGAGGTTTTTATTTTATTTTCTATATCCTCTGCATGTTTGTTTGTATCCATGAAGTTGTTTTAGACTTTAAATTCCCTAAATTTTCCTGGATAATAGTGTATATACCAAGGTACTTAAATGCCTTTTGATGGTAGTGCTGTTCAGACTTCTAAATTTGTATACATGTCTCATAATGAAATGGAAAAGAGAGAAGGAAAATCTAGAGATTTGAGTTAATTAACGGATTCATCCATTTCCTAACTTCAAAGTGCGTGAGTAATATCCTGGAATTAAATGGAAAATAAATGAGACAAACGACGCTGTTATCTATTAAGTTTGATGAGGAAAGAAGGCTAACTATACACAATGTGAAGATAAATGGACCTTGAGAATCATTTATTGTAACATTCTCATTTTAAAGATAAGGAAACTGACACCCATAAAGGGACTATTAAAACCAATCGATAGATTCATTGAGATATTTACAGCTCTGCAGGTTAACCTTCTGGAAGCTAAGAATTTTTCCTATGGCCGATAGGGGGACCCAATGGAACAACAGAAGGACTGACCTAAAATGTTCCTTTAAAATGTCCATATGATTATCACCTCAGTGATAAGTGAGGAGTGCAAACCATGAACGCCAGCCAGGGAGGCATAAATAATAGAGGGGCTTGTTTATGGAGCTGTATCCCAGACCCCAGTTCCATCTCAGGACATGTTTCCTGTGTTCATCATAAGCAAGAGCTCCTGTTTACTCAAGGTTCCTAAGCTCGCAGAAATAGTCAAATTACAGGCAGCGTATGTGAAGCTTTTGCAGAGTTGATATGTATCTGATCAAGTTTTGAAATTTACTAGGCCTCTTTTTATTACTAATTTTAAAAAGGAAGAATATATTCTAATATGTTTTATTTTTCTCTCTCATTCCCTTTCTCTAAATGCAAAGCATACAGTAGACACTCTGTAAATGTGGCCATTGATGAAATCAGTCTCATGCAATTTTGTTTAAATTAAGGATTAGAAGACTGTGAGTCTCTGTGTGTGTATCTTTTTCTCAGTGGTACCATTCAGTGTAAAGCTTTCCTGTGGATTTCCTATATTTTCACTTCCCTTTGTTAATAACTTCTTTCTCCATTGCCCTGTTAGTACAGATGTTGTCTCCACATAGCTATATACGTTCTGCTTCGCCCCAGTTCTCTGTTGTCTAGCCAAGGAGTCAGAAATAAGAGAGGATGAAAGTGAATGAGAATTGGGACTCAGAGCAGTACTAATCTGATTTTGTTATTAGAGCGCTGGAAAAAAAATCAATCAAAAAAACAGACAAAAAAATCTACCCCACCCCCAACTTTTGGAATAGCCCACACATGAATAGGAAGTCAGCAGGTAGTCAAGCTTCCAGTCACATCATGAAATTGAAAAGCAGACGCCCTCATGTCTGCAAAAGTATGGCCAAGGACATCTAGTCCATCTGAAACAAAATTAAAACTTTAACAGCAAAGATGGTAGGTAGCTACCATCTACTATCATTGTGCTGAAGGAGAGGCTCATTTATTTCCAGAAGAATCTGACTTGACATTAACTGGGACAAGAGGGAGGTGAGGTTGACTGTTAAGAGTTACCCATTCCTTGTCACTGAATTCTCCCTTTTAACCACAGAATATCAGAAAATGGGCTGTCTCGTCAGTCCAGTGGGATCTCCTACCTCTGCAGCACTGGAAGAGTGAACCACAGAAGGCTCTAGAAGATACTTCTAAAGTCAACGAAGATGCTGGGATGTTCGTGCTCAGCTCAAGATCTTGTTGCCTCCCCCAGCCTTCCATGTACCTCCCCCTAGTTGGGACTGGAGAGTGACATCAGAATCACAGCTGGTGATATCACTGCTTCTATAGCAACAGTGGTGACACTAGCAGAAATTGAGTGATCATCAGACAAGGGGAGGGGTGAGGATACACTGCAAGGCTCTGATGCTTAGTTTGGAAGAACTGAGCTTGCTTTCTCCAGATTGATTTTCTTGTTTAAGTGTCTAATTTTTGGTAGGGAATACGGGAGGGGGAAGGGGCTTCCCAGGTTGGCTCAGTGGTAAAGAATCCACCTGCCAATGCAGAAGACCCAGGCTCCATCCCTGTGTCGGGAAGATACCCTGGAGAAGAGAATGGCAACCCACTCCAGTATTCTTGCCTGGGAAGGAGTCTGGCGGGTTACAATCCATGGAGTCACAAAGAGTTGGACATGACTGAGCACACACGCATAGGAGAGGGGTGTGCATAGTTTCGGAGAAGGCAATGGCACCCCACTCCAGTACTGGAAGGCTGCAGTCCATGGGGTCGCTAAGAGTCGGACACAACTGAGGGACTTCACTTTCACGCATTGGAGAAGGAAATGGCAACCCACTCCAGTGTTCTTGCCTGGAGAATCCCAGGGACAGGGCAGCCTGGTGGGCTACCGTCTGTGGGGTCGCACAGAGTCGGACATGACTGAAGTGACTTAGCAGCAGCAGCAGCATGCATAGTTTATGCCAAGGGATAGGCATAGTTATGCCTAGGGATTCCACTAAAAAGAACAAAAAGTATTAGGTATTATCACATCCAGATGGGTGCAGAGAAAAAAGAATTGAGGGTCTACTAAATTTTTTATGCAAAGCCCATGGAATCACTTCATTCTGTGGGATCCAGCTTGGACTCTTAACTATGAGTCTCTTTCATTAAAAAAACATTCTGAGATAGTTTGCCTAAACTGACCATCTCTGGGTTATAATAAATCTGAGGTCAGAGATATAGTAGCACTACAACTCTCGACTTGATAAACAGTACTGAGATTAATTGGTCCAAGAGCATTTAGTTGGCAAATTTCTAGGCTTGAGGAGACTTTGTTAGTTGTACATTCTCTATGGAATGTTATAATACCTTAGGTACGCTTAATGACTCTCTGAGCAAGGCGATAGGATAAAGATTAAAATTTTTAATGAATTTAAAAATGACTTACTGGTTTATTACAAGCTTCCTTCAACAATGTTATGTATCAATGACCTTTTATATTATGGTTCAGTTTCTTTACCTTTAAAAGAAATTGGGTTTGTTGGTCTCTTAAGAACCCTTCCAGCTCTGACATTCTGTGATCCCATGTGTTCGTTCAGACACTCAGTCACGTCCAACTCTTTGGGACCCCTTGGACTGTGGCCCCCAGGCTCCTCTGTCCGTGGGATTTTCCAGGCAAGGATACTGGAGTGGGTTGCCCTTTTCTCCTCTAGGGGTCTTCCCAACCCAGGGATTGAACCTGAGTCTCTTGTATCTCCAGCACTGAAAGGTAGATTCTTTACCACGGCACTAAGATCCCTTCCAGCTCTGACAGTCTATGATCCTGACACTTGACTGGTATGAAAATGGAAAGCATGTACACAGGCATGACACTTTGTAGCTGACAAGGCACCTTCACATCCATGTCATCTGATCCTCAGAGTAACGTTTTGAAGAAACAGGACAGGTGTTCTTTTGCCTGTTCGCCAGGTGCAGAATCTTTTTTTAATTTTTATTTTCTTAACACCAAGAACATTTTGTATTGGGGTACAGCCGATTAACACTGTGATAGTTTCAGGTGAATAGTGAAGGGACTCGGCCATACATATACATGGATCCATTTTCCCCCAAACACTCCTCCCATCCAGGGAGGCAGGTGTAGAACCTCACCCAGTTCACCACACATACCTGGTCGGCTGGAACCGGGCTCTAATAATCTGATTTTTAAGTCGATGATCTTTCAACAGTATCATGACACCTTTAAACTAGTATTGAGCATACATGGCACTGTTTGACTTGGAGATGATGAAACATAGTTGACAATAATACACAGGTGTTAGGATTGTGACTGATGACAGTGGGATCTGTCAATTTACCAGAGCCAGGAAACTGTTTCTATTCATATGGACTCCGAAACCAAATATTAGCAAAATGTAAGTGCTGAGTGTACACAGGATGAGGCCATGAAATATAAGAGTGCAGCATTAGGAGACATCTTTGATATAATCAAATTACTTTCCTCTTCCAATTCACTTGGCAGATGACAGGTCAGTAAGTGGTGGGGGTGAGGCAGAGTGGGACCAACCAACCTTGCAAACCTAGAACAAGCCACTTCCACTCACTATATGTCTTTTGTTCATCCTAGCAAGGCACCCTCCTTTCTTCCTGAAAACACAAAGCACTGAAGAAATGACCAAGTCTGGAAAGATTCCCCCAAACCCAAAGGAGCTTGTTTTCTGATATGCTTTAGGTAGATGTCTCAGGACATGTTGCTGATGGCTGTTCTTATTCCGGGATCTTGAGAGGCTGCCACAAAGAAAGGATTTAAAAACTGAAGTCTTCATCTTCTCTTTCTGGAATTTCGGCAAGCTCTAGATACTACTTTCTGGAACAATGCAAACGGCCAAGGATCCACAATTAAAATATTACACACCGGTTGCTCTAGAGAGAGCCATCTTGTTTCTTCCTAGAAAAATGTGCAGATGGCGTGTTCGAACCATCTGTCATGTCCGACTTTGCGACCCCATTGACTGTAGCCCCCCAGGATACTCTATCCATGGGGATTCTCCAGGCAAGAATACTGGAATGGGTTGCCATTTCCTCCTCAGGGGGAGCTTCTCCAACCGAGGGATCAAACCTGTGTCTCCTACAGGTCTCTTGCATTGCAGGCGGATTCTCTACCGCTGAGCCACCGGGGAAGCCCTACTAACTTTTACAGGACATTTCGGGAGGTTCACAGATTTCCGGAAGCTCGCTCCTGTATCAGAGTCCAAGTTAAGAATCCCTGGATTCATGTTGGGTGGTGAGATAAGGGCTTTGGTAAATCATAGTACTTAAAACACAGGTGGAATGATACAACACGTCAGAGAAGTCGTCTTTGAGGTCATCCACGAGCAGAGACTTGAGCTCGTGACACCTGCAGGAAAAGGGAACAGCAAGAGCCAAGGCCCCGGGGGACGTAACCTGGTCTTCGGACTCCACGAACGCACCCTTCCTCACGTGTATTTCTCTCCCTCACGTTTTCTCTCCGCGTCCCCGCCCCCTCCAGTCCCCGGGGCCCCGGCCCTCTCC
>NW_011494785.1:2181852-2182050 GCF_000754665.1 Bison bison bison | reverse complement strand
CTCCACCTCCCGCCCCCGGGGCCCCGGCCCTCTCCTGGAAAAGCTTCCAGGGCTCAAGGGCCGCCCCAGCGGACACTTTCAGGGAGCGATGAACTAAGAGTTGGGGAAGCTGAGCTGCTGCCCTGGATTTGGTCTGTGGTTTACCCTGAACTTCAGGTTCCTCGATACTCCGACGTCATCTTTACGGTCAGCTCCTGA
>NW_011494785.1:2170096-2181620 GCF_000754665.1 Bison bison bison | reverse complement strand
ATGTCACGTAAGTGTCACCGGGAACGGCGGCCCCGGATGGGGAATCAGAGATGCAGATCTAAAGTTTTGGGAGTGGCGCCGTGCTGCAGCGGTCGCGTTGAGTCCCTGGGCCCCCTGGTTTTTCTAAGTCTGCAACTGCCTCTGTCCGGTTTCTCCTTTCTCTCTCCTCTGGCTCATATACTAAGTTGTGCCCTTGGGAAAGGGCCTTCTCGGAGAGAACGTGAGCAACGCGAAGGGAAGAGGAGAAAAGAGGAGAAAGTTGGGGGGGGGGGCATGTAAAGGATCCAGAGACTCAGAGTACTGATACGGCTGTAAGGTTGCTGTTTTAACTTGCTTAGTCGTCTCCGACTCTTTTGAGACCCCAAGAACTGTAGTCCATCAGGCTTCTCTGTCTATGGGATTCTCCAGGTAAGAATACTGGAGTGGGTAGTCCCTTCTCCAGCTGATCTTTCCGACCCAGGGATCGAACTGGCGTTTCCGGTGTCTCCTGCATTGGCAGGCGGATTCGTTACCTCAGCACCGGGGAAGCCTTGAGTTTGGTGTTATAAGAAATATTGGGCAGAGAAAGAGACATGCCCTATGATACAGTTTATATGTAGAATCTAAAAAATAATAATGTAAGTGATGAACTTATTTACAAAACAGAAATAGACTCACAGACATAGACAAGGAACTTAATGGTTACCAGGGGAAAGGATGGGTGCGGGGGGATAGCGAGTTTGAGATTGACACGTACACACTGCTATGTTTAACACAGATTGGCTCAGATGACAGAGAATCCGCCTGCAATGTGGGAGACCTGGGTTCGATCCTGGGTTGGGAAGATCCCCTGGAGAAGGGCATGGCAACCCACTCCAGTATTCTTGCCTGGAGAATTCCCATGGACAGAGGAGCCTGGCGGACTACAGTCCATGGAGTCGCAAAGAATCTGACAGAACTGAGTGACTAAGCACAGCACAACCAACAAGGACTATTGTGCAGTGCAGAGAACTCTGCTCCACATTATGTAACAGCCTAAATAGGAAAAGAGTGTGAAAAGGATAGATGTAAGTATATGTATAACTGAATCACTTTGCTCTACACCTGAAACTAACACAGCATTGTTAGTCAACTATACTCCAATATACAGTGCATTTTTTTTTTTTAAAGAAATATTGAGGGGCAGGATAGGAATCTGAAATGGATGGGAAAAAAGGGATAGTGGAGGAAAGATTGACTTTATGACTTTGTGAAAACTCTGAATCAGTCTTAACTTCAGATTCTGTGTATGACAGTGGAAATGATCATACCACAACATCAGGGAGTTTCTGAGAAGATTCAGTAGATTCAAGTAGTATTTATAGTAGTACTTTTCCAAATCAAAATAAAGGAAGAAGAATAAAGGAATACCTGAAGATTTGTCTAAGTAGACTTTATTGTCCCTTCTGTTCTGATTGGATCTTCTGTGGTCCTCAAGTTGAAAGCACACATTTGCTCTTCCACTCACTAAGAGAGACTAGAAAAGCAAGGAAATTGGGAGTACAGCTTCATCATTATTTCACTCTCCTGTCCTTCACAAACATGCCCTGTGTCAGTCTCCAAAAATTGCATTTTCCCATTATGTATTTCAGTTATTACAGAATATCATTTGCTCTCAAAATTAGGTGCATGTCAGAATCATTCTTAGAGCTTTATAATATTAAACAGAAATAGGGACTCACTGAAGAGCTATTGAATCAGAATTTTTGAGACTGGCTCCTTCCACTTTACATTTTAAAAAGCTCCACAGGTAGTTCTAATGCTCAGCTGAGTTGAGAGCAGCAGTATTTGGGGGATTCCTTTTTATTTTCCATCTTGGGTAGAACAACTCCACACCACTGGGCAGGTGCTTGGTACACACCATTTACAAAGGATGGTTTCTTAGCCTGACTTCTTTGCAGAGACATTTGCTGGCTCTTGTTAAACTGTTACGTTGGTGTCACGTAATGTAGATTGTGAATCAAATAACTGCGATTTATTGAGTACCTGCTGTCGGCTAACCACAGTCATAGACATTTATATACATTTCTTTTCCCCTTTAACTAAATGTTTTTTTCCTAACTGATGCCATACCTTATGCTCTTTACCACTCTGCTTTGTTGTCTCTGATAAAGTAAGCTTTTGAGTAAACTCGGGAGAGTTCAGTCTAGTGTGTAACGTAATCAAAACACTACAGAACTGTGTAAAACACGGTGAAATGCAGGGAGACTACTAAGTACCAGAGGAAGTCAGAAAAAGGAAAGATTAAATGGCAACCCACTCCAGTGTTCTGGCCTGGAGAATCGCATGGACAGAGGAGCCTGGTGGGCTATACAGTTCATGGGGTTGCAAAGAGTCGGACACGACTGAGCGACTTCACTTTCACTTAGATCATTTGAAATTGGGAGGGAAAATTGAAAGGCTTGTGGAGAATTTCAATACTTCCACTGATTTTTGTTTGTTAGAGCTGTTATTATCTGGAGAGTCAGAGGGGTTGGGCTTTTTCCTGGCACTGGCAAGGACAAGGGGGTGAGAAGGGAAGCAGGAAGTAGAATTCTTTGGAGACAGTGAAATGACTTCCTGAAGATCTGAATCAGTAGGGAAGGAGGTTGAATACCTCCTTGGCATGTACGCCAAGTCGCCTCTGTTGTGTCTGACTCTTTGTGACCCCATGGACTGTAGCCCGCCAGGCTCTTCTGTCCATGGGATTTCCCAGGCAAGATTCGGGAGTGGGTTGCCATGCCCTCCTCCAGGGAACTTCCCAACCCAGGGATCAAATCCTTGTCTCTTACCTCTCCTGCATTGGTAAGCAGGTTCTTTACCACTAGTGCTACCTGGGAATCCCCATTAGATGGAATCAAATAATGGAGACCTTTGAAAGCCAAGTAGAACGTAGACCAGTGGTCATCCAAATGGGTTTCTAAGAGGAACCAATGATATATAAAAATACAGTATTAGGGCTTAAAAAAAATGTTTTCTGTAATAGTAATACTTAACACATAGTTCAAACTATATAGTAGACACTTTTCTAAGTGCTTTCATATATATTGCATAACGTGTATAACATACTGGAACTACATAGAAGGTGCATGTAATTTACAAATGATACTTAAAAAAAAAACCCACTGATGCAGTGTGCCAGCAAATGTGTTTGGAGACTATTGGTTTAGGTATTAAGTAGGAAGCCGAAGTAGGTTTAATGAATAAAGAATATTATTCCCCTGATGGTGTTCCCAGTAAATGGAAGGAAATGGAGAGCCTGGAGTCAGGGGGTAATAACTTGTATTTGTGGAGGACCCCAGGTGGCGCTAGTGGTAAAGAACCTGCCTGCCAATGCAGGAGACAGAGGAGATCCCGATTTGATCCCTGAGTCAGGAAGATTCCCTGGAGGAGAAAATGGCATTCTACTCCAGTATTCTTGCCTGGAGAATCCCATGGACAGAGGAGCCTGGCGGGCTACAGTGGTGAAGAGTCAGGGGTCGTGAAGAGTCAGGCAGACTGAGCTACTGAGCACCCATGAGCGTGCATACAGTGTGCAAGGTACATACATGTGCGAGGTACTTACCCATTTATTATTAATGTTCTCATCAGCCCTCTAAAATGTAAGCTCCATGCAGCCGGGACTTTGTCTGTTTTACTGTGCTACTCACAGTTTCTTGAATAGTGCTTAGTCTGTAATTGTTGAAAAAACAAACTGTGTGAGATGAGTGTAACATTACCTTCTGGGGATTTTCACAATAATAGTATCAATAAATGAAAGTAACTGTTACTCACGGAATGCTTCATGTGTGCGGGGTAACGTACTACATGCTTTGTACACGTGTACTCCAATCTTCTAGGACCCCTGGAGATGTTCATACCTTGCTCTGGTAATTCTCCTTATTTTGTTTGCTCTGGTCTTATCCTGTGCCCTAACTTCCTTACTCATTATTCTGATCATTCCCTTTCATACATTCTCGATCTTTCCCTTTCATACATTCTCAACTCCCCAATCTGTATCCCTTTGTCGTAAAACAAAACAACAAAAAAAAAATCAATGCTGATTAAATCAAGGTTTCTACATATTTCCTGCCTGCCCCCAAGCAGTGGAGAGCTGAGGTAAGGAACACTCCACATGAATTGACTGTTCTTATTTTAAATTCATAAATAAAAATCTCAAGTTAATTTTGAGCATATTTTTCTAGGAAATTTGCTTTCCCTTTCTCCATATGACCAGTTGATGTTGCCAGTCTCCTAAGACTTCTAGCATGTGCTCCTGTCTCACGTCCTCCTATTCTCAGCTTTACAGAGAATGCAAAGGAATCAGATGGGAACCATCCTTTCCCCACTAAAAATCTAAGGGCTGAGTTGGGGTGATTCTCTGCTCTCCCTCCTCTTACAGTGGATGAGCTTCTCCTGGTCTGATGGAAGGCCAGTCAGTTCCCTCCCTTGGTCTTTGGTTTCTTCCTCCCTTACCTCTTCTTCCCTCTCCTGGGTTGTTGACATTTTCCCTCTGCTGGGGGTTTTCCGTTAGCATATAAGTATACTATAATAGCCCATGTTAAGCAAACCCTTCCTTGTCTTGTTCCTCTAGTCCTGTTTTTCTTAGTCCCATTACACCGCATCCCCCAAGAAGAATTTTCAGTACTCCTCTTAGGACCTCCCCACTGTATTCCTACTCCAGGAAAATTGTTCTTGTTCAGGCCACTTACAGCCAACATCTTCTAGATCCTAGCTATCTGCCCTCTGCTTATTTCCCTTTTCAGCAGCGTTTGATAGAGTTAACTATTCTCTCCATCCATCACTTTCTTCATTTGACTTCTGGATTACCATTTTCTTTTGTTTTCTCTCTTTTTCAATCTCCTTTGTTGGCTCTTTGGTTTAGTCACAGAACCTCCCCGAGCTATGGTTTTCTGGTCTACAAAGTGGCAGTAAAGAGAATGTGAAATAAAATATTACCTAAGAGTGATGCTGGATGCCTCTGTAAGTTTAGGTGTTATTTAGATGTTATTATTTTGTTACTATTATGTGTTTGTTTTTAATGTCTGTGGTTTCAGTAACTGTTCGGTAAGCTAGGCTCTTTCTCCAATTCCACACATTTGGATAGGGAAAAACTGGTTTCTGGGCAGTCATCTCAAGTAAGCAGACACAGACTTACTTTCTTAGCGGCTTACTCATCAACTTTGGATGATTTTCAGTAGTGTTGTACTAAAGAGTACAGTCTGAATTGCACTCTTAAAAAAACAAATCATCTTTCATCTCTGCGTCCAGCCCATATCATCAGCTCTACTTTGATTCATCATCAGTTTCACAGTCTGTTCCAGGCACGTCTTTTGCTGTTCCCTGCAGTGCTCTTGCCTAGAAAATCCCGTGGACGGAGGAGCCTGGTAGGCTGCAGTCCATGGGGTCGCTAGAGTCGGACACGACTGAGCAACTTCACTTTGACTTTTCACTTTCATGCATTGGAGAAGGAAATGGCAACCCACTCCAGTGTTCTTGCCTGGAGAATCCCAGGGACTGGGGAGCCTGGTGGGCTGCCGTCTATGGGGTCGCACAGAGTCGGACACGACTGAAGCGACTTAGCAGCAGCACGTCTTTTGTTGTTCCCTGCACCGGGCTTATTCATTTCTACTCCTACGTTGTTAGATGTGTTAGGTGTTGCACGTGGAAATCTCTCTTTTCTGTCATTACTCCTCAAACCTTTCTCAGAATGCTTTATTCAGGAATCCTTCCTCAAGGTCATGTAACTTATGGTGCCTTTAGTTTGCATTCTTTCTACTCCTTTCATGGGGAGGTTTATACCCTCTTAATTTGTAATTGCTGATTATTTTTCATAAGGTGATTTATCTTTCTAGGTAAATTATAGCCTATAGGACAGGGAGTTTGTTCTAATCTTTATATGGTTTCTGTATGTCCTGTGGATTCTTTGTTGCAGTCATTTGTATTTATTGTTGCGGTTGGCACTTCAGTTATAACTTGTAATTCAAAAGTTAGCTTTGCACTGTTACCTAAGTAAGTGAAAATACTGAGAGCAAAATAATGTTGCATTTCCAGGAAGAGAAGCTCTCTGTATTCATGGTCACTTTTGTGTGTGTTCTGGGTTTTCTTCAAGGTTCTTCTGTTCCTGCCCTAGCCGCCTCTGTGTTTCACAGCCCACCCCAGCGCCAGCTTCATCATGCAGTCATACCACATGGGAAAGGTGGGCGTTCCTCCGTCAGTGGGATTGTGGCCACTGTGTTTGGAGCAACGGGATTCCTGGGCCGCTATGTCGTCAACCACCTTGGTAAGTCAAGTTCCTCAAGTCCAACAAACTCCAGAGCTCTTTATGATGTTTCCCTACTGAGAAGCTGTGAGCTCTGTTTCTTTTCATCGTCACAGTGTTTTGAATTCCTCCTATCTTGGATTTATGAAGTTTTGGACTCCTGTACATTCAGAGTAGGCACAGGCTTCTTGTACAGGACGTTAATACAGAAATAGGGAACCCTGAAAAGTTACGATATTTCTGTTGCTGTTATGTGCTCCGTTGTGTTTGACTCTTTGCAGTCCCATGGATTGTAGCCTTCAGGCCCCTCTGTCCATGAGATTTCCCAGGCAAGAATACTGGAGTAGGTTTCCATGCCCTTCTCCAGGGGATTTTCCCCACCCAGGGATCAAACCCTTGTCTCTTGTGTCTCCTGCTTTGGCAGGTGGGTTCTTTATTGCTACGCCACTTGGGAAGCCCTATGACATCTTGAGCATAATGGCAAAATATATTTTTTAAAGTAAGGATAGAAGTGATTCACGTAGCATACTAGAATATTCATTGGAAGGACACATGATGAAGCTGAAGCTCCAGTACTTCGGCCGACTGATGCAAAGAGCCAACTCATTAGAAAAGACCCTGATGTTGGGAAAGGTTGAAGGCAGGAGAAGGGGATGACAGGATGAGCTGGTTGGATGCCATCACTGACTCAATGGACATGAGTTTACACAAGCTCCGGGAGATAGTGAAGGACAGGGAAGCCTGGCGTGCTGCAGTCCATGGGGTGGCAAAGAGTCGGACACAACTGAGTGACTGAAGAACAAAAACAGTCATACTAGAACTGAAATGTTTACAAAATCACTGCTATATAATGTAATTGTATTATGTTAATGTTGACCCTTGCTTCAACCCGTTCTTTTCTAGGTCGCATGGGGTCACAGGTGATTGTCCCCCACCGCTGCGAGCCATATGACACCATGCACCTTCGTCCCATGGGTGACCTGGGCCAGATCATCTTTATGGTGAGAGCCCGGCTTACTGATCGTTGGAGCCGACTAATGTAAACTGCTAAGGTCATTTCTGGGAGAGAGAGGCAGTATAACCAAGCAGCAGTCTCCTGCCAAAGTGGACCAAGGGCGATCTCCATTCACAGGCCATTCTTGTAAACCCTAGTCCAGCGCTTAGCAGACTTTTTTCCCTAACGAACCAGACAGGAAATATTTTAAGCTTTGCAGGTCATGATTACCCAGCTCTGCCCTTGTAGTTTGAAAGCAGCCATGTGTGTGCTTAGTTGCTCAGTCGTGTTTGACCCTTTGTGACGCCATGGACTGTGTCCCGCCAGGCTCCTCTGTCTGTGGAATTTCCCAGGCAAGAATATTGGAGTGCATTGTCATTTCCTTCTCCAGGGGATCTTCCTGACCCAGGGATTGACCTGCATCTCCTGCATTGGCAGGAGAGTTCTTTACCACTGAGCCACCTAGGAAGCCCCCAAAACAGCCATAGACAGTGTGTGAACAAATGGGAGTGGCAGTGTTCTGATAAAACTTTATTTACAAAGTTAGGTTGCAGGCTGGATTTGCCTGGGGTCATAGTTTGCCAGCCCCTGCTCTTAACCCATGCCGGACAGTAACCTTTGGCCACATTGGCTCTTGAGCCCTTGAAATGTCACTTGGTCTGGATTGAGGTATGCTGTAAATGAAAGACTTGGTTCAAAGGCAATACTATTCAATATATCGTTAGTAATTTTTCACATTTATTACATATTGAAATAGTATTTTGAGTATGTTGCGTCCAATAAGGTAAGTTATTAAAGTGAATTTCACCTGTTTCTTTTCATTCTTTTAAATGAGGCCAATAGAAAAATCAGAATTACATGTGTTCCTCATGTTATATTTCTCCTGGACAGTGTTTCTCTAGACAGAGAAGATTACAAACAGGGTGATTTATAACCTGGCTAGCTTTGCATAGACTTCACTTGAAACACTTCTTGCTGAGCGTTCAGTGTTGTTACTCTTCAGCCTTCAGGTTCTTCCTTTAGGCCAGTAGTTGCCAGTAGGGCAGGGCAGTGGTGTGGGCTGGGGAGAGCCTTCAAGGGAGTGGTGAAAAATGTGTGCCCTTTTTGGTTGTCATGTGACTGGAGTCCATATGGTTTATTAGGTGGGGACCAGGGATGCTGAGCATTCTCAAGTGTACAGAATGGTCCTTTCCACGAAGAACTATGCTGTCCCAGTGCCCGCAGTTTCTGTAGAGGAAACACTCGGGGCCTGGATGCCTGGCTCAGCTGTTCACATAGCTGACTTCTCTTTCATCATCCTCTCTGGGCCTGCACTCTTCCACTGACACATTTTGCTCTTTTAAAAAATGTTTGTGTTACAGGACTGGAACGGGAGAGACAAGGACTCAATCCGAAGAGCTGTGGAGCACAGCAGCGTGGTCATCAATCTGGTCGGGCGAGAGTGGGAAACCCGGTGAGTCTCGGCCTCCTGTTTCCTGTCTCTTCTTTGCAGAGGGCTGAGGGTGTAGTGGGTGTTTCTTGGGCACGTAACATGCCAGGGATTGTAGCTGTGACATTTTAGGTCGTTCGTCAGTGTTGACTGAACACCCTTTTCACACCTAGGGGCCACACTCCCCACTTGACCCCTCCCTTCTTCCCACACACCCCAACCAATGTGCAGACATTGTGACATGCTGCTCGTGAAAAACCAGTATAAGTCATGCGAGCGCAGTGGGTGTCATCCCCTTGCCGGCATCACCCCGCGGGTCCTGTGTTTGGATCTTTCCAGCTGGGATGGGCTAGGAAGGAGGGTTCTCCTGTTCCCCAGACTGACAAGCTACACACTGGCTTTCCTCGTGTGAGTAGTGTTCTCAGTCTGTTCTCCTGTTGTTAATCAAGGATAGCATGAGTGCCTGTTTGCAAGTGATTTTTAGCCCCTGTGTGTGTTGTTTATCAACAGGTAAGGTTGTGGTTTTTTTAACTTTTCATTTTGTATTGAGGTGTAGCCAATTAACAGTGTTGTGACAGTTTCAAGTGCGCAGCCAAAGGGGTTTGAATCCTCTGGTTCCGCAGCTCTTGGTTTATGCCCCTTTCTCCGCACTTGTGAGAGTTTAACTTAGATGTGTTCAAGGTGTGTCTGCCTTGTCACGTGTTGCTAAGTTCTCTGATGACTTGTGGGTCCTACTCAGCCTTCCTAGCCCCGAGCTGACTGTCACAGCCCTGATGACTTGCGGGTCCTACCCAGCCTTCCTAGCCCCGAGCTGACTGTCACAGCCCTGATGACTTGCGGGTCCTACCCAGCCTTCCTAGCCCCGAGATGACTGTCACAGCCCTGATGACTTGCGGGTCCTACCCAGCCTTCCTAGCCCCGAGCTGACTGTCACAGCCCTGATGACTTGCGGGTCCTACCCAGCCTTCCTAGCCCCGAGCTGACTGTCACAGCCCTGATGACTTGCGGGTCCTACCCAGCCTTCCTAGCCCCGAGCTGACTGTCACAGCCCTGATGACTTGCGGGTCCTACCCAGCCTTCCTAGCCCCGAGCTGACTGTCACAGCCCTGATGACTTGCGGGTCCTACCCAGCCTTCCTAGCCCCGAGGTGACTGTCACAGCCCTGATGACTTGCGGGTCCTACCCAGCCTTCCTAGCCCCGAGATGACTGTCACAGCCCTGATGACTTGCGGGTCCTACCCAGCCTTTCTAGCCCCGAGATGACTGTCACAGCCCTGTGTACAGAGCAGGCACGTAGTTTATGTTATTGCATCGAATTGGTGAGTGGTGTGTGTGTTTTTTAGTTTCCTTTTCTCCCTCTGAGGGAAACAAAGGCCCAGGAATAAGAAATGATCTCCCCTCCAGCACCCAGCGCTTCCTCCCTCCCCACCCAAACAGTGCAGCCAGATGTTGTTAGAGGGCCTCAGCCTTGGGGAGCCTTGAGGGCAGAGGACAATACCTATGCTGTTTGATCACTTATAGTCAGCCTGACATTATGTGTGGTAATGACAGTGAGCAGGCCTGTAAAATTAAAAAAAAAAATTATTACCTTTGACTTTGGGTTAAATCGTTGCTATTTAAAAGCTTAACTATTATGAATCCCAACAATCATGGAAACCAGCTTATCATAGAAAGCTTTGCAATTCCAAGTCAAGTGTCCTTAACCACCCCCTGTTTTTTCCTTCCAGAAACTTTGACTTTGAGGATGTTTTTGTCAAGATTCCCCAAGCCATTGCTCAAGTGTCCAAAGAAGCTGGAGTTGAAAAATTTATTCACATTTCACATCTGAATGCTGATATTAAGAGCTCTTCTAAGTATCTGAGAAGCAAGGTACAGAACAAGTCAATTTGAAAAGTGGTTCCCAGAGCTTGGGTTTCTTGGCCCCTTAGGGGCGTGAGTTAAGTGAGAAAGGTTTCTCACCCACATGTCCAGAATTAGGGGATTTCTAGTTCTCATGTCTAGGGTGTGATTGTTGTGTGGGTGAGGCGTGGTTGGGTGTCTTCTGTTTGCAGGGAACTGTGCTAAGTGGCTGCAGAGATGGGTGGCTCATCCTGTTACCTGCCCTCAAGAGTGTAAAGTTTCTTAGCGCGTAACAGAATTACAGGCTAAACACAAAAGGTAGAGTCTGATTCCTGTACCAGAGTCATACCCATGTCACCCAAGCTCCGTGTCACCCAAGCTCAAGGACCGTCTTTCTTTCCCTGACCCCTGCATAGTCTTGCCTTAAGCCTTTGGAGGGGTGATGTGAAGGCTGGGGTGACAGGATAAATATTTGCAAGGGAAGATGGCTGTTCACGTTGTAGTTAGCCTTCCTGGACTCCCAGAAGCCCCACTGTGGTCCCAGTTGTGCCTGGAGATGGACCAGCCTGGTTTGGAGTCGGTCTGTAACCAGAGACGTTTTATCATCATGGACGCAGGAGGGGCTGTGGTGCCTGGAGCTGCCTTCGGCATTTGGTTCCTGCCATGAGGAGTCTGCTTGGGGTCTGGCTGATGAGGACCTCAGAGTTCCTTGACACTGGCTCCAGCTGTCGGATCCACTGTAATCTCTAACTGAACAAATCATTTATTAAGCACCTTCCGTGTGCTCCATGGTGTAGTGGGTGCTGGGGAGACATGGTCTTAGCTCACATCTAGTTTCTAATCCGTTAACGAAAATAATTCCACATGCACCAGGTGTTGCTGAGTGGCTTGGGGAATCTTAATCCTCAATATCAACATTCCTGGCAAGAAAAAATAGGGATTGGTTAAGAATACCTGACTCAGGATTTCAAAGCTATCTGTGAGAAGCTGGTTTTCATACTGTTGCTCGAATTCAGAATATAAT
>NW_011494785.1:2155984-2169996 GCF_000754665.1 Bison bison bison | reverse complement strand
CAGAATATAATAATTAAACTTTTAAATGGCAGTGGTTTAACCCAAAGTCAGGAGAGTGAAGGCAGAGGGGGGCCATGGACTCTAGTCTGGAGCAGATGTCAGCGAGGGTTGGTATGGAGGAAGGCAGAAACAGTGGACTGGGGTCCTGGGCAGGTGAAGGGTTGCATCTCAGGAGCAGAAGAGCAGGGAACAGGCAGGCTGGCAGCCCAGGAGCTTGTCAGCGGAGAGTAGCTCAGAGGAGGGGTGCTTGGGGATGCTCTGATCTGTGGCATCCAAGTTGAGAGTGGGGGGAGTGGGGTGGAGACGAGGTTTTTGGAGTTGAGAAGCTCAAGAAACTGAGGTCTGAGTCCTCTGGGCTCTGATGCCACCCCTGGCGGGCATGGGTGGGAGGGAAGGCCAAGCTAGGTGCTGACAGCTACACTGACCAAGGGGCCTTGTCTCAGAAGGGACAGAAGATCCTGAGAGAGGGTGTCGCAGCAGAGGAGGTGAGGAAGGAGGGCCCCATGCCGAGTCCTCTGGGCCAGCATGCCCTGCTGCCACTTCCGTTGCTGTAGCCTCCTGCATTCCACCCTCCTTTCTCTGGCAGGTTGCTCATAATTGACACAAAGCAGAGAATCTGTGATTGGAAGGAAAAATGGAGGCCAGAAAAAAATCTGTTCTGATTTTTCTCCTTCCTTCTTCTACATAAGGTTCCCTGGAATCAATATGGAAAGAAGCCCAGCAAGAGCTAAACGCTGCAGGGCTCTTTTGTGTGTCATTTTCTTTTTAAATTCTGTGTACACGAATCCCCCCACTTACTGCTGGGATTACATTCCCACACCCGCAGTGGATGCCTGAAACCAGGGATGGTACAGAGCTCTCTAGTATACGCTTTGCTTATCCTGTACATACATGCCTGTGATCAAGTTTCATGTATAAATTAGGCACAGAAAGAGATTGACAACAGTAACTACTAATAAAAAAGAGCAGTTATAATCAGTTCAGTCGCTGAGTCGTGTCCGACTCTTTGCGACCCCATGAATCGCAGCACGCCAGGCCTCCATGTCCATCACCAACTCCCGGAGTTCACTCAAACCCATGTCCATTGAGTTGGTGATGCCATCCAGCCATCTCATCCTCTGTCCTCCCCTTCTTTTCCTGCCCCCAATCCCTCCCAGCATCAGAGTCTTTTCCAATGAGTCAACTCTTCCCATGAGGTGGCCAAAGGATTGGAGTTTCAGCCTCAGCATCAGTCCTTCCAATGAACACCCAGGACTGGTCTCCTTTAGGATGGACTGGGTGGATCTCCTTGCAGTCCAAGGGACTCTCAAGAGTCTTCTCCAACACCACACTTCAAAAGCATCAGTTCTTCGGCGCTCAGCTTTCTTCACAGTCCAACTCTCACATCCATACATGACCACTGGAAAAACTGTAGCCTTGACTAGATGGACCTTTGTTGGCAAAGTAGTGTCTCTGCTTTTGAACATGCTGTCTGGGTTGGTCATAGCTTTCCATATAATAGGTTGTAATAAAAGTGGTGTGAATGCAGCACCCCCACCCTGTCTTTCGCTCCGTCTGCTCACTGTGCTCACCCTTCTTCTCGTGATAATGTGAGATTCATGTGCCAGCAGGCCTGAGGAGGAGGACCTGAGATTTCCCCACACCACTCAGAGTGGTGTGCACTTTAAAAACTTAGCAAGTATTTCTGGAATTTTCCATTTAATATTTTTAGGCTACAGTTGACTGTGGGTAACTGAAAGTGGGAAGCAAAACTGCACATAAGGTGGGGCAGGGGGTGGTGGTGCCTCTAACTGAGTGTTATCATAGGATGCCCTTAGCCTGGAGGCAGACATGACCTGGAAGGACCTGTGGTGTTCTGATAGCAGAAGGACGTTCTGATAGTGGAAAGATGGAGCTTTCGCTCACTTACTGCAGAGCTCTTTTGTGTTTGGCTGTCTAGGCTGTTGGAGAGAAGGAAGTGAGAGAGACGTTTCCAGAAGCCACCATCATAAAGCCGGCTGAAATCTTTGGCAGAGAGGACAGATTCCTCAATTATTTTGCAAGTAGGTTTTCTCCCTTCAAATAGGAGAATGGCCGTCTTGGCGTCATCTATTCAGTACTTCCATTTCCTGCGTATCTGTGGTGCTACACTGATCACACACTACACATCTGTTTCCACCTGTCTTTTTCTGGGCTTCTTGTGTTGCCGACCTGTGGATTAGAACAGCTAATAGAGCTGCGCCTCGGGAGTGGCCGTGCGCCCAGCAGTGCAGAGCAGACGACCAGTAGCCAAGCCGTGGTCCTCTGTCCTTGTTCCTCCTGTCCCTAAGTGTTGGGCCACCCTCTCACTTCCTATGTTTGTTGTGTGAAGAACAAATAAAGGTGGCTGCCTCTTAATAAGATCGTTCACTCCCGCAGAGTCAGCTACATTTATTTATTTTTACTACACAAAATAGTTATACCAGCTCGGAACACCCAGAGACAGGAGGGTCTTCTGGCAGGTGAGGCCTTCTAAGATGGTGCTTTCTTCTGCCAGATATCCGCTGGTTTGGTGGCGTCCCTCTTATTTCCCTGGGCAAGAAGACTGTGAAACAACCAGTATATGTAAGTACCCTGGATAAAGGAGCTTTTGCCGAATTCAAGATCGAAGTGATCAGTTTTCAGGTTTTCTCCTAATTCTGTAAGTTCTGACATTTTTGTCCCTGTCAGATTGCTTTGACTGACTGTTTCTCAGTGTACTGGAGAGGTACAGGTACCCTGTGCGTTTTCACTTGTTCATTCACCCGAAAAGTGTCTTGAGGAGTATCACTGGGATATTCACAGTGTCACTGGGCATATCTGTGAGGACACAGATGTGTGCTGCCTCATGCTGGCCCCAGTCAGGGACAGGTCAGCATGGCTGTCGTCAGGCAGTGTGACAGGTGCGGGCAGGGAGGGGGTTTCACGTAGGTACGGCAGAGGACAAATTTGGAGGTCAGGGAAGGCCTCCAAGGAAGTGACATCTTAGGGGAGACCCTGAAGATGACTCGCAACTGGTCAGAGGCAGTGGGTGGGTGGAGTGGCCCAGGCAGAAGGGACCAGATGTCAGGGAGCAGAGGTGAGAACCGTGTGGATTCCGTGTGGTGATGAACCAGGGTTTCTCAGCTGGAACACTGCACTTTCTGGGTGGAATTACGCTTTGTTGTGGGGCTGCTGTGGGACGGCCTCCAGCCACCAGATGGCAGTAGCTCCCCTGCAAACTGTGCCAATTAAACCTCTCCAGGCATTTGCCCGAGACTCCTGGGGCCAGAATCACCCCCCAGTGAAAACCGTGGGGTCTGATATCATATGGAATATTATGTTATATGTATATTATATATTATTATGTATCATAAGATTATTCTGAAAGTCAAAATGGTAGAATATTGGGTGTTCCCTGTGGTTCAGCCTCATGGTTTGTGACAGCGTGGTGACAGACGAGGAAGAGGAGAAGGATGATGACGATGGGGTGAGACTGGAGCTGGTGGGACAGGCCTGGGCATGGCCTGGAGATAAACATGCTCCCACTGGAGAAAGCATTGATTTCGGTGACCTTCCACATGGAGCTGATTTGAGTCCTTGAGAAGTGGCTTTTAGAAGTTTTCTGAAAGCAGACAGTGATGTCATTTTAATTGCATTATTTTGTGGTGATCGATGTGGCTTGCTCTCCTCCTCCCTCCCTTTTTTAAATTCTCTCCCACAGCCCTCTATTGCTCTCTCTTTCAGCAATTACTGAAACATGTGTTATAATTTCTCGTAGATTGTGGATGTCACCAAAGGAATTATTAATGCAATTAAAGACCCGGATGCCAGAGGGAAAACTTTTGCCTTTGTTGGGTGAGTGACTGGAGTTTGACTTTAAAATCGTACAGCCTATTAAAATAAAAGGATTGTGACTTACAACAACAGTAATTTCTAGACATGTTACTCACAGGCTTATTGTTGCCTTTTTCAGAAATGAACAACTTGAAAATACATAAAATAAGTTTATTTACAATGCCATCAAAAAGAATAAAATACCTATGTATAAATTTAACAAAAGAAACACAAGACTTGTATACTGAAAATTACATAGCATTGAGGAGGAAAATGAAGGAAAACCAAAATAAATGGCAAGACATTGTGTATCCTTGGGTTGGAAGAGTCAGTATTGTTAAAGTGGCAGTTTTCCCCAAATTGATCTGTCTATTCAACTTGATGTTACCAAATTTCAAGCAGGTTCTTTTTTTTGCAGATATTGACAAATTTATTCTAAATGTATACGGAAATACAAAAGACCCACCATAGCAAAAACCATTTTGACCAAGGAAAATAAATTTGGAGCACTTAAGCTTTCCAATTTCAAAACTTACTCAAACGTTCTAAGACAGTGTGACACTGGCATAGAGTAGACGTGTAGGCCAGTTAAACAGAACTGATAGTCTAGAAACCAGACTTCATGTTTATGGACAATGGATTTTCGAAGAGGCGCCATGACACCGCAATGGGGAAAGTAATCATCTTTTCAACAAATGGTACTATCCACATGCAGAAAGATGCCACAGATTCTGATTTCACACCATACGTGAAAAAATTAACTCAAAATAGACCAGAGACCTAACTGTAAAGGTTAAGCTAGAAAACTTTTGGAAGGAACATTTGGACCTGGGGTTAGGCAGAGATGTTGTAGATGTGACATCAGAAGCATACTCCACCAAAGAAACAAGTGGATAAATTAGACTTCATTGAAATTAAAAGCGTTTGTGCTTCATAAGGTATCATTAAGTAAAGGATGAAATAACAAGATCATCAGCTAAAAGGCAGAATGGGGTGGCAGAGAGAGGTATATGGAAAATTTGAGGAAGATAGGAGGCACCCCCTGAGAAAAGAGGGAAAGAGCACCTCCCCTCCCCCAGGAGCACTTAGTAGGACCGCAGAGCAGAGCTGAGCTTCTCCTTGAAGCTCATGATCAGAAATCTAAGGGGAGGCCCAGGAGTTTGTTCTCTGCAACTCTGTCTTGCTGGGGGCTCAGGTGCAAAGAAAACAGATACTTGGATTAACCAGAGAAGGGTTTTGCTCTGCAAGGATGGGAGAGGAGCCGGGGGATGAGGTTTTGTCAGGACATGTACAAAGGAATTACTACGGTGCTGAGCCATGTGATCTATGCTGGGAAGGACACAGCCTTCAGTGTGCCTTTCTCTGTGAGCAGAGACACGTAGACCATTCTGAGTCACAGTTAATGGAACTCAGAATGATGGGGGTTTGATGTTAAATGAAAAAGACATTACGGAATAGGATGACCTGTGTAATCTTATATTTATAAAAGCAAAAAATGAATAAGGGGAATAAGAAGGATATATTATTAGCTTCATCTTTGGCGGATGGTTTTTCCTTGTGCTAATCTGTATTTCCTATAGGACATACATGTTTTCCATTTTCACAAGAATGATGTTATCTGGTTAAACTAAAAGCAGAAGTGTGTGAGGAGCAGGTAATCTGGAGAACTGTGAACCTTCTGTCCGTAGGCCCAGTCGGTACCTGCTGTTCGACCTCGTGCAGTACGTCTTTGCTGTGGCTCACAGGCCCTTCCTGCCGTACCCTCTGCCACACTTTGCCTATCGGTAAGTAAAGCGCTGCTTTTTGTGCTTCTGCGGATACTTCCCTTTGTGATGCTCCCCCCCAGGGGTTATAGGGAGTGTGTCCCTTGCGGTGAAATCTCAGAATCTCTAACCAGGAGGGGCTCCTGACGCCTTCTTGATGTCCATCTGGGAAAGAACCAGAGGAGCTTAAGAAAGGGAATGTGGCTTCATGGGTGAATAAACACCGTGATGGAAGATGGAATCTGTAGATCTTCACATTCTCCCACTAGAAGTCCTAGATGTAATTGGCAGTGTCTTGCTTGGCAGATTGTATAAAGGAGCAGTTAGGTTTCCCTGTTTTGTCCACTTGCCCAGGAGTGGGAAAGGGACCCTCCTTCGTCAAGGCAGTCTGATCACATGGCTGGGGAAAGGAACTTGGCTGATGTAGCCGCTTCCTGCAGTTGCCTTGTCTGTTTTTCCTGCTTCTTGCCTCACTCTTTCCCATGTAGGTGTGTTGTTGTTGTTTAGTCGTTAAGTCGTGTCTGACTCTGACCTCATGCACTGTGGCCCACTAGGCTCCTCCGTCCATGGCATTTCCCAGGCAAGAATACAGGAGTGGGTAGCCATTCCCTTCTCCAGGGCATCTTCCTGACCCAGGGATCAAACCCACATCTCCTGCATTGGCAGGCGGGTCCTTTACCCCTGAGCTATCAGGGAAGCGCTGTAGGTTTAGCACCTTGGAATGATCACGTCACACACTAAGGTCATGGTTAGGGACACTTTCACGTCCAGTTTGCCAGAGATTGATGAACCAACATGGCAGCTGAATTCTTCATTTGCTTGATCACTCAGCCACTCTACAAACATGTCTTGAATGCCAGCTGTGTCTTAGGCAATGTTCTAGGCACTCAGGATGTTACAGGAAATCCTCAAAAAGCCTGTACACTAACAGGTGTCAGAAAAATAGAAAATTAGAAGGCTGTGTGGTGGGAAGATTCACTGCTGTGTTAGCATAGAACCAGGGCACAGAGCTGGAGGATTGTAAGCGGTGTTTTTTGGTTGTTTTTGTTTTGTTTTGTTTTAAGCCAAAACTGTCCTTTTTGCCAGTGAAGCAGGTTGGACAGAATCTGAGGCTTGCTGAGTTCTTAGAGAACTTTTGACCTGTCTTCAGCTTCCTTTTCATTTTTTTCTTACCTCCCACTGGAATGATGTTTTTCAGGCTTTTAAAAAGCAGCAGAAGCCCGGGTTCAATGACTTTTTGCATAAAGGCCCCTTAGGACAAGCAGATTGGAGTAGAGCTGGCCCCATGGTTGCCCCTGGGGCACATGCTCCTTGCTCCACCTCCAGTCCTCTGTGGGATGTGGGGGCCCCCAGGAATTCCTCGCGTGCCTCCTGACCCAAGGACACAGAAGACAGGAGCTCAGGTGACAGATGAGGAATCCCCCAGGTTTCAGTAGGATGAAGAGATGGCACCCAGGAGGCAGGTGGCCCTCTCGTCTGGGTTTTCTCTTGGCTTCCTGATTCAAACCCTAGATCTTAGGCGTCTCCTCACTTTTGGATCTCCTGCATCCTCAGGGCCCCTGCCTTAAGGCTTACGCTTTCTATCTTGCACAACGCCTGCCTCTCCCCTTAATGGAAGCATATCTGAATATCTGGGGCTTAACTCTAATTGAGTTTGACAGGCGTCACTCAGCTGGATCTGTTTTGTTTGTCTTGTGGGTGGGGCGGCTGCACTCTGTCTTGGTTTTCCTGATTCACTGTCCCTTTGGTGGGGCCAAGGAGAGCTGGCCTTGGGGCAGGCAGGCGGGCCATCGGCTTGAAAGGAGAGGTGACCTCCCAGGCTGGGAGCCAGGAAGTTTGGGTGCTCATTAGTTTCTTTAAACACACTCAGTGACTTCCCAGCTCCCTGGCAGCATGCCATGCCTGGCGTGAACAGGGAGCAGAGATGCTCACCACGTGTGCCCTGTTCGTTCCTCTTCCAGATGGATCGGTCGGCTCTTTGAAATTAGTCCATTTGAACCCTGGACCACGAGGGACAAAGTGGAGCGGGTGAGTATGAGGGTGACCAGCTCTTGCTGGGTGAGTGATGGATGAGCGAATGTTGAGTTCGCTCCGGGGACCTCCTGGGTCAACTCCATGCGCAGTCTGCAGTCCCTGTGTCTCAGGTCAGCCCCGCCCATGTGCATGAACCTCACCCACACCCAGCCTCTCCGGGCCCTGTCTTGGAGGTTTTCAGTTTTTCCCTCTCCCCTGGATCATCTCCACCCACATACAGACATGCCTTCCTAGCTCTGTGTGTTAAAGCCCAGAGTCCCGCCCTCGGCCCATCCCATCTGCTGCTGCCCTGATCCGCTGTGTCCTTGTACGTCAGACTTCCTGGAACAGCGGGCTGTACCTGGGGCTGCCAGCTTCTCACCTTCTCCCTGCTTAAATCCATTCCTTTCAGCTTTTATCTCCACTGTCCCCTTAAACGCTGCTCGTCCCAGGTCACCTGCGGTCTCTGCTGCCAGGCCCGGTGGTCAGCGCCCTGACCTCCTCTCATCTTGCTTCTCCTGCCCCCTCGATCTCCCTGGCTCACCCTCTGTCCTTGGTCTCTGGTATTGGGGACAAGGGCTCTGTCTTCTGCCCTTGTCTGTCCTGGCTCTTCCTCTGGAAGACTCTCACCTCGTTCCGTCTGTGCACTCATGGCGGCAGATTCAGTTCCCCACCTGGACTGCCTCCCGCCCACCCAGCGGCAAGCCTCCCATCTGTTTAGCCGTGTAGTCATCATCTGAAACCTGGCTTGTCAGCCGCAAACCTGCTTTTCTCCCAGGCCCTCTCAGCTCAGTTGATGGTATCACTGTTCTCTGATACTTAAACCCAAAATCGAGGCTTCCCCCTTGATTCCTTCCTTTCCTAACCCCTCTCCATGTAGACAGGACTGCCCTGTCCTTCCTGCTGGGCTGGGAGTGTTCTGTCCTTGAGTGTGCTGGAAAAGCAGCCCCCACAGCAATGACTGCAGAGCACTTGAGACGTGGCTTGTGTGACGGCAGAAATAAGATTTGAATTTGGTAAAATTGTAATGTAATTCAAGTCACTGCTTTGGCTGGTGGCTGTTGTTCTGGACAGCACAGACCGGCCTGTCGGTACTGCTGGGTGACACTCAAGTGTGCACCTCCCTCTTCCTACCCTTTTGTTTAATGTTTTATTATGGAACTGTTTATCACAGTATTGATAATTTTCCACTTCTAGAAAAGTGGAGGATTGTCTCTCCTCTACCCACTCCAGTTCAGGCGGTAGGTCATTCCATCCTCTGGCCTGACTCTGGGTACCTCTTGTCCCCTGCGGTGCGCTGGTCGCTCCCTGTCTCACTGTCTCCATGCTGGTCTCCCTCACTGGTCATTTGCCCACTGTGCATAGAAGTGTTTCTAGAGAGGAAACAAAATAGATATACTCTGCTGCCTCTACCTTTGAAAACCTGTTCCCTCTTACTGACAAGCAGCAGCCATATTGTCCTCTGAGTGGTGTTTAGTCGCTCAGTCGTGTCTGACTCTGTGCGACCCCATGGACTGTAGCCCGCCAGGCTCCTCCGTCCGTGGGATTCTCCAGGCAAGAATACTGGAGTGGGTTGCCACGCCCTCCTCCAGGGGATCTTCCCGACCCAGGGATTGAACCCTCTTCTCCTGTATCTCCTGTACTGGCAGGTGGATTCTTTATCACTGAACCACCTGGGAAGCTCCCTCTGAATGTTACCTAAAAGAGAAGATGAAACAGTCCTTGGAGAACGATGTGAACAGGCAGCCATTGTCCCTGCTCTGATGTGCTGGGTCTAGAATCCAAGACCAGTTTCCAGGTGTCCTTTCTATGTTCAAGAAGGATGGGGCGGGAGAGCTGGTGGGCAGGACGCTCCAGCGTGTCTGACAGCTGCACCTCGTACATTTGTCACTGAGAAGTGTTGGGGCAGCAGGCCGGTGGGTTTTGGATTTGGTCTGGGGGTCACTGGGCAGCTCTCGGGGAAGGATGGTGGACGTGTCTGAGCTGGAGAGGTTGATGCTGCTGCAGGTATACACCCAGCCTCCTCGTTTGCTCGCGGATGAGCTGGAGTTTTTGGAATCTCCAGGCTTAACCTCTTTCCCTCCAAACAATGTGGGTTTAGGTTTTGAGATCCATAGTCAGCATTAGTCAGCCAGGTTAAGAAGAGCTGGAGCATCAAGGTTCACGGATTATTGCTGAGTGATCTTGATTCAGCAAAACCGAGGCAGAAAGCCATGCCTAGAGAACCCGCCGGTCCCATTTCTCTGCTGAGCTTATGGATCTGACAGTCCCTCCGCTCCGTCCCAGACTGACTGCTCCTTCCCCTCACCTGAGCCCTGCTCTGTGCTTGGGGATAGACCTGGAGCTGACCCATGGGGCCTTGCCTTTCCCTCCGCGTGCAGGCCCTTCTCTGTGCTCTGCTTCCGGTGGTCTCTGCCCCCTATCCACCAAAGCCAGTGAAGTCTCAGCGGCGGGACTCAGGCTGGCTCGTGGGTTGGAGCGTCTGCGAGGCCGGCCCTCAGTGCTCTCTGTGCCTCTCATCTATCCGCAGATTCACACCACAGACAAGATCCTGCCTCACCTGCCAGGCTTGGAAGACCTGGGCGTTGAGGCCACGCCCCTGGAACTCAAGGCCATCGAGGTGCTGCGGCGTCACCGCACCTACCGCTGGCTGTCTTCTGAGATCGAGGACGTGCAGCCGGCCAAGACGGTTCCCACTAGTGGCCCCTGAGCTGCCCGCGGCTTTTGGTGTTGTTTGGGTCGCTACCAACCAGGCCACCTTTGGCGGAAAATCCTGTATATAGTGAATGAGAGCCTCTATTAAAACCTGAAGTGACATTCTGTGGGCGCGTTTTCTTTCTTGATTTACAAAGGGAGAAACTCAACCACCTAGAATTTGAGCACAATTTTCCTTAATTATATATATTTAATCCACGTACATCTTTTATTCTCTGAAATGCTGGAGGATTTTAATTTTCTTATTATTTATAATAGTGACACATACATCTTTCTGTTCTCTGAAATGCTGGAGGATTTCAGTTTCCTTCCGTCAGGCCACTTCTTGTGAATGTTCTAGAAGACGAAAACCCCTTTTTAAGGTCAGAATATTGTGAAGGCCCCATGTGATGTGTGACTGCCTGTTGACACACGTTAGTTGAGAAAATACGTAATGTCCTATAAGTAATCCAAGTTCATCCACACTTTGGGTATTTAAAAAAAATTATCTTAATGATCTCTACACACACTTAGAATATCCTGCGTACACAGAAAAACATTGTCCATAGCCATGGGTCCTCAGACTGCCCGCAGTAATCCCCCAGTCCCCTGCTCAGATCTGAACTTGTCAGGGCTTCCACCCCGCCACGGTCAGGACAACACCCAGGCGATTTCAGACGGGAAATCATGGGTGGACGGGACCCACCCCCACCCACCTGTGGTGTAAAGGAGCCAGTGCTTCAGAATTAGGATCACTGTATAAGCTTTAACATCATGGCCAAGACCCAGACCCAGAGTTGGTTTCTTGTCAGCAGATCCCTGCTCACACTGTGAGCAGAAGCCCCTAGGATTTGTGGTGAAGCTAACGCACCGCCCTTCTCGGCAGCCCAGGCTCGGTCACTTGGTCACCACCCTTCTACACGGCCCAACCCCTGGCAGTGCAGCCCTCCATCTGTGGAGCGGGAGGGTCAGGCAAAGCCCTGTTCAGTTACAGCAACACCTGTCTCATCCTCGTGGAGAGAGGAACACGAGGGCTGAAGTGAGCGCTCTTCCCTGCCCCCTCTGCAGGCTCCACAATCTTTCGTCCCCAAGTGGACAGAAATGTGCTATTCAGAACGTGGTTTCTGGACCAGCATCCCCTGGAAGCTTGTTGGAAATGCAGAATTCGAGGCCCTCTCCTGGCCTGTTGAATCAGGATCTGCCTTTTAAAAGTCTTTTAAAAAAAGTTTTGACCACACCACACAGCATGTTGGATCTTAGTTCCTTGACCAGGGATCGAACCCGTACCCGTTGCATTGGGAGCATGGAGTCTCATGAATGGGACCAGCAGGGAAGTCCCAGGATCTGCATTTAAAAACTATCCCTGGGAGATGTGTGTGCACACTGGTGTGAAAAGCACCGATATGCAGAAACCCTGGGTCTTAATGACTGAGCCCCTGCTCAGACCTGCTGAGTCAAGAATCTCTGGAGACAGCACTGCATGCCAGCTAAATCTCAATAAAACCGGAGGATAAACAGAAAACAATAATACATGATGAATCCGGGAAATTCAATGGACCGAGGAGCCTGGTGGGCTACAGTCCGTGGAGTCACAAAGAGTTGGACATAACTGAGACTAAACATACATATGATGAATGTGAAAAATGATCTGGAGAAAGAGCCCAGGTATTAAACGTGGATTTATCCTCATGCACACGCATACGTGAGAGTCGGTGTTCTAGGAAAAGGAGCCCAACCTCGCGTTTTTCTTTAGTTGAGAGAGCTCTTGGTTTGGATGGTATTTCTGCTGGCCACAAGCCAGCCAGCAGGCACAAAGGTGGTTTTGATTTGCAAACAGTAACTGTAAGTACGGTATCTGCATGTTCCAGTGATGCGATGGCTCGTCAGTTTGTATTGTAACTCATGACGCTGCACACATGCTTTCTCTAGAAGTGTAGTTTACCCAGGAGGGTGCTTTCCTGTCACACCCAGTGCCCCCCTTTTATATTTTATAATACATCTTTTATTAGCCTTATGTGAAAGTTTTATTATTATAACCTATCTAATAACATGCAATCAAAATACAATGCCTTATCTCATATAACATATATAATAAAATAATATTGCCAGTAATAAAAAGGCTTCCCTGGTAGCTCAAAGGGTAAAGAGTCTGCCTGCAATGCAGGAGATCCAAGTTCGATCCCTCGGTAGGGAAGATCCCCTGGAGAGAGGAATAGCAGCCCCATCCAGTATTCTTGCCTGGAGAATCTCATGGACAGGTGAGCCTGGCGGGCTACAGTCCATGGGGTAGCATAGAGTTGGAAACAGCTGAGTGACTAAAACACACACTCACCAGTAATACCATGTGAGCACAGCTGCACTGAAGGACAAACTGAAGTGGTCGACAGCTTTCGGCCGGTGGGCAGCCGGCACAGGCACGCTGGTACGCTGGCCAGATGTAGGGCTGACTCGGCCCCTTGAGTAACTGGAGCCTCATTGTTCTTTCTGACATCAGCTTCTGAATCAGTGAGCAGCTTCCTGTAAAGTGAAAGTCGCTCAGTCATGTCCAACTCTTTGGGACCCCATGGTCCATGGAATTGTCCAGTCCATGGAACTGTCCAGGCCAGAATACTGGAGTGGGCAGCCTTTGCCTTCTTCAGGGGATCTTCCCAATCCAGGGATCTAACCCAGGTCTCCCATATTTCAGGTGGACTGTTTACCAGCTGAGCCAAAAGGAAGCCCAAGAATACTGGAGTGGGTAGCCTATCCCTTCTCTAGCGGATCTTCCCAACCTAGGAATTGAACTGGGGTCTTCTACATTGCAGGTGGGTTCTTTACCAAGTGAGCTATCAGGGAAGCCCTTCTTGTAAACTGCAGAACAAAACAGAATAGAATTTGTTTTAGATTTACAGAGTAGTTGCATTCTTAGAAATCTCAGCATATACTAACTATATATGCCAGAAATCCTTTTTAACTGTTAAACAGTTAAATTTCCACTTCAGTTGACTCGAAGTTGGCCCTTAAGTCACGAAAGATGTGTTTCATGTCTTCATTTCTGTGTTCTGACTTATTGTGCCATGTTGACCACTCCAGGTCCCCTGCCAACTGCTCCAAATGCCCATCAGTTCAGTTGAGTTCAGTCGCTCAGTCGTGTCCAACTCTTTTCGACCCCATCAACTACAGCACGCCAGGCCTCCCTGTCCATCACCAACTCCCGGAGTCCACTCAGACTCACGTCCATCAAGTCAGTGATGCCATCCAGCCATCTCATCCTCTGTTGTCCCCTTCTCCTCCGGCCCCCAATCCCTCCCAGCATCAGAGTCTTTTCCAATGAGTCAACTCTTCGCATGAGGTGGCCAAAGTACTGGAGTTTCAGCTTTAGCATCATTCCTTCCAAAGAAATCCCAGGGCTGATCTTCAGAATGGACTGGTTGGATCTCCTTGCAGTCCAAGGGACTCTCAAGAGTCTTCTCCAACACCACAGTTCAAAAGCATCAATTCTTCGGCGCTCAGCCTTCTTCACAGTCCAACTCTCACATCCATACATGACCACAGGAAAAACCATAGCCTTGACTAGACGGACCTTTGTGGGCAAAGTAATGTCTCTGCTTTTGAATATGCTGTCTAGGTTGGTCATAACTTTCCTTCCAAGGAGTAAGCATCTTTTAACTTCATGGCTGCAGTCACCATCTGCAGTGATTTTGGAGCCCAGAAAAATAAAGTCTGCCACTGTTTCCACTGTTTCCCCAT
>NW_011494785.1:2142143-2155884 GCF_000754665.1 Bison bison bison | reverse complement strand
CCCATGAAGTGATGGGACCGGATGCCATGATCTTCGTTTTCTGAATGTTGAGCTTTAAGCCAACTTTTTCACTCTCCTCTTTCACTTTCATCAAGAGGCTTTTGAGTTCCTCTTCACTTTCTGCCATAAGGGTGGTGTCATCTGCATATCTGAGGTTATTGATATTTCTCCCGGCAATCTCGATTCCAGCTTGTGCTTCTTCCAGCCCAGCGTTTCTCATGATGTACTCTGCATATAAGTTAAATAAACAGGGTGACAATATACAGCCTTGACGTACTCCTTTTCCTATTTGGAACCAGTCTGTTGTTCCATGTCCAGTTCTAACTGTTGCTTCCTGGCCTGCATACAGATTTCTCAAGAGGCAGGGCAGGTGGTCTGGTATTCCCATCTCTCTCAGAATTTTCCACAGTTTATTGTGATGCACACAGTCAAAGGCTTTGGCATAGTCAATAAAGCAGAAATATATGTTTTTCTGGAACTCTCTTGCTTTTTCGATGATCCAGCAGATGTTGGCAATTTGATCTCTGGTTCCTCTGCCTTTTCTAAAACCAGCTTGAACATCTGAAAGTTCACGGTTCATGTATTGCTGAAGCCTTGGAGAATTTTGAGCATTACTTTACTAGCATGTGAGATGAGTGCAATTGTGCGGTAGTTTGAGCATTCTTTGGCATTGCCTTTCTTTGGGATGGGAATGAAAACTGACCTTTTCCAGTCCTGTGGCCACTGCTGAATTTTCCAAATTTGCTGGCATATTGAGTGTAGCACTTTCACAGCATTGTCCCCTTCAATCACTGCAATAACCAGACATGCACCCACAGAATTCCTGGGTGCCCTCCAGAGGCTGTGCCACTCCTGAGAATGACCGCTATGACCCTTGCCAGGGACACCTTTGAAGGTGTGCTGCCATCCTGACTTGGGGGCTGAGTTTAGGTGAGGTGACTGTGGCTTAGTGCAAATGTATGAGACACGCTTTGAGCAGAAGTGTGGGATTCCACTGACGTCCCCACCAATCATGCAACACAACAAAGTTTCCTTGGCTTTTCCATCAGGTGGGCCTGATCTCCGCGAGGCAGCAGTGAGCGGTGGCGTGAAGCGAGATCTTCTTTTCCTGCCCAGGAGGTGAACCTGGGTAGCCTGGATGAAAACCAGGAGTCCTAGCCACCAGACCAGCAAGGGTTAGAGGCTAGAAGCTATTTGTCCCTGGATCTTTGCCTCCAGTGAAAAATGCATTTATTCCAGAGGCAGAAAATGTAAGTTCAGTTCAGTTCAGTCGCTCAGTCGTATCTGAAGTTTTGCGACCCCATGAACTACAGCACGCCAGGCCTCCCTGTCCATCACCAACTCCCGGAGTCCATCAAAACCCATGTCCATCGAGTCAGTGATGCCATCCAACCATCTCATCCTTTGTTGTCTCCTTCTCCTCCTGCCCTCAATCTTTCCCAGCATCAGGGTCTTTTTCAAATGAGTCAGCTCTGTGCATCAGGTGGCCAAAGTATTGGAGTTTCAGCGTTAGCATCAGTCCTTCCAATGAACACCCAGGACTTTAGAATGGACTGGTTGGATCTCCTTGCAGTCCAAGGGACTCTCAAGAGTCTTCTCCATCACCACAGTTCAAAAGCTTCAATTCTTCGGCACTCAGCTTTCCTTATAGTCTAACTCTCACATCCATATATGACCACTGGAAAAACCATAGCCTTGACTAGATGGACCTTTGTTGGCAAAGTAATGTCTCTGCTTTTTAATATGCTGTCTAAGTTGATCATAACTTTCCTTCCAAGGAGTAAGCGTCTTTTAATTTCATGGCTGCAATCACCATCTGCAGTGATTTTGGAGCCCCCCAAAAATAAAATCAGCCACTGTTTCCCCATCCATTTGCCACGAAGTGATGGGACCAGATGCCATGGTCTTAGTTTTCTGAATGTTGAGCTTTAAGCCAACTTTTTCACTCTCCTCTTTCACTTTCATCAAGAGGCTTTTGAGTTCCTCTTCACTTTCTGCCATAAGGGTGGTGTCATCTGCATATCTGAGGTTATTGATATTTCTTCCAGCAATCTTGATTCCAGCTTGTGCTTCCTCCAGCCCAGCATTCCTCATGATGTACTCTGCATATAAGTTAAATAAGCAGGGTGACAATATACAGCCTTTACGTACGTACTCCTTTTCCTATTTGGAACCAGTCTGTTGTTCCATGTCCAGTTCTAACTGTTGCTTCCTGACCTGCATATAGATTTCTCAAGAGGCAGGTCAGGTGGTCTAGTATGCCCATCTCTTTCAGAATTTTCCACAGTTTATTGTGAGAACACACATTAAGACATAAAGAAAATTGTCTTTCTTCACCATCATTTATGTTGCCAGATTAACAGATGTTTTGTAAATGACAAAGTGCATTCCATAAAAACCCAAAGAAAGTGTTTAATTCAAAACTATAGCCCCAATCCTAAACTTTTAAATTAGAATTAATAGTAAAACAGTAAATATTCCAGATAAAATTAAACTTGAGCAATCTAGATGTCAAAATCTCCTGAAAAGACCAAAAGTGACGTTACTTAGAAAACAAGAAATGAAATTGGAATCTTAAGATGGATTCGTTAGACTCCAGAATGCTAAATTTTTAAAAGTTATGGATAGTTTCAATCCCAAATATACACAGTTTATCCCCAAATTTAACATAAATACGAATCAAGCTTTGAATTCATTCCATGTATTTAATTTTAAGTTGTCTGGAGGTTGAAGACTTTTACCAACTTGGGAAACAATTGTTCCATCCCAAGCTTTTTTTAGAAGTTTCTTTCTTTTTAAAAAATTTTTTTTTCTTTTTGGCTGTGCTGGGTCTTCATTGCTGCGCTCAGGCTTTCTCCAGTTGTGGCAAGTGGGGGCTGTTCGCTAGCTGCTTTGTGAGGGCTTCTCATCGCAGTGGCTTCTCTCGTTTCAGAGCACAGCCTGGAGTGGTTGTAGCTCCCAGACTCTAGAGCACAGGCTCAAAAGTTGTGGCACATGGGCTGAGCTACAGAGGGCTTAGTTGCTCTGCAACATGTGAGATCTTCCCAGATTAGGGATCGAACCCGTGTCTCCAGTATTGGCAGGCAGATTCTTTACCACTGAGCCACCAGGAAAACCCAGGAATTCCCTTCTTAGTGCATGGAGATAGCGTGCAACCAGGGATGTGCCCTGGGCGCAAGATCTCGACCCTCAAGTCCAGGGTGATTCTTTTCACGGCAAAGAAGAATGAGCTAATGTCCATCCGTAGGGGCTCTTCCTAAAGGGACTTGGAATCCTGCTCTCTGAGGGGTGCTCTTGTAGCCCACATTCTCTGGCTTCAAGCTGCATATGACTTAATCATCAAAGCTGATTTCAGCCACCCCATTTACCTGCATGAGTCATTACCTGTGTCATTTACACTTTACCTGCGTGAATTATTATACTTTAATGCAACAAATCTACTTACCCTGTGACCTTATTCTAAGTTCTACACCAGACTCTAAAGTCCTGTCTTCCTCGGGCCTCCTGTATATCTATCTCCCTTGGCTTTGCTTGGCTCTTTGAACTTATTCTAAGGACAGTTACCAAGTCCTGGAGTGGAAGGGACTGTGGCAAAAGTGTGAAGAGTGTGGAGAAGAGACTTGCTGACAGGGTTAGGGAACACTAACAGATCCAGAAATGGATCTGTAAAACTCTCTCCAGAATAACCAGGGGGCAGGTACGAGCTTGTGTGAGGAGGGAGCAGCCACTGGGAGGGAAGAGAACCTTGTGAGCAATGCCCTGGGTCTGGAGAGATGCCCTGGGGTGTGGGAGCATAGGTGGTTACAATGGCGGGCAGGGTTAGGGGGTGGGGGAGGAGAGGAAGGAAGAATTTAACCCTTACCTTGGGAGTGATGCCCAATGATTTAGCAAGCAAGCTCTGTGCAAAACTCCACCCCCTAGCTGTGAGATTTGGATAAATTCCCAACCTCTGTTTCTCAACCTCAATATCCTTGTCTGTAAAGTGAAAAATAATGATAATAATAGCTACAGACACTACATCAGAGGATTGTGGTGAGGAATTAAATGAGATAATGGGTCTAAAATGCTGAGCCTGGCCCACAGTAAACTCTAAGTAAATGCGAGCTCTAATCCTTTAAGTAGCAATGCCATGACTGAGTTCTCACATTCATTTCCTGAACAAACAGCCGCCTTTCTTGTGGGAGGGAGTGTCCCTATTTTTGAAATGATGGAAAAAGTAGCTTAATGACAGTACCTTATACAATTAGCAAATAGTTGAGCTGGTTCTGACCTTCTAGGAAAGTCTTATGGATTCTCGGGAGAAACACAGGCCCAGATTTACATTCTAGAAGGTTGTGTGGTGTGTGGGAGGTGGAGGGAACAGAAGGGAGAGTTGAAGACAGGTCTAGGCACCTACTTGAGCAGCTTATGTGTGCTCAGTAGCTCAGTCATCTCTGACTGTTTGCGACCCCGTGGACTGTGGCACACCAGGCTCCTCTGTCCACGGGATTCTCCAGGCAAGAATACTAGAGTCGGTTGCCATTTCCTTCTCTAGGGGATCTTCCAGATCCAGGGATCAAACCCAAGTCTCCTGCATGGTAGGCAGATTCTTTACCATCTGAGCCACCAGGGAAGCCAGAAGTTAAGTATTTTTCCAGTGGTCATGTATGGATGTGAGAGTTGGACTGTGAAGAAAGCTGAGCGCCAAAGAATTGATGCTTTTGAACTGTGGTGTTGGAGAAGACTCTTGAGAGTCCCTTGGACTGCAAGGAGATCCACCCAGTCCATTCTGAAGGAGATCAGCCCTGGGATTTCTTTGGAAGGAATGATGCTAAAGCTGAAACTCCAGTACTTTGGCCACCTCATGCGAAGAGTTGACTCATTGGAGAAGAGGCTGATGCTGGGAGGGATTGGGGGCAGGAGGAGAAGGGGACTACAGAGGATAAGATGGCTGGATGGCATCACTGACTTGATGGACATGAGTCTGAGTGAACTCCGGGAGTTGGTGATGGACAGGGAGGCCTGGCGTGCTGCGATTCATGGAATCGCGAAGAGTCAGACACGACTGAGTGACTGAACTGAACTGAACTGAATGAAACATCACCCATTAATGCCTTAGTACTAACAAAGGCAGCTCCTGCTGACCGACAAGAAAGTAAATAAGGATGAATAATTTATGCAAGTAATGTGTGTTGGAGGGTGTTGGGTGGAAGCTGCACTGAGAAATTTGAATTAAAGAGTTGTGAAATAGTTTAGAGATTATCTAGTCTGATCTTTACATTCTATCACTGAAGAAATTGGGTAGAAACAAGAGAAATGCCAGCTCTAGAGGATCTGGGTGGACAAACGCTTCTGGGACCAGGCAGACCATACAGGACAAGCGGAAGCAGAAGGGTGTGGGGAATTCTGTGCTTCTATGGAAAGCTGCGTTTTCTGGACTTTAGACTGGATGAGCACACACAGGTCCAGTTTAGCTGATTCTAACTCCAGGGAGCTGCTTTGCAACTCTGTAAGCTGTAGATAACCGACAGCAGTGCTGTCAATGAAAAACAGACACGTGCGTGCTCAGTCACGTCCGACCCTTTGCAACTCTAGGGGTGTAGCCTGCCAGGCTCCTCGGTCCATGGAATTTTCCAGGCAAGGACACTGGAGTGGGTTGCCATTTCCTACTCCATAAAAACATATATTCACAACCTAAAAGTTGAGAGTTATGTTTTATTTGGCCAGAATTTTTAGGACTTCAAGCCTGGGAAACAGCATCTCAAGTGACCCTGAGAGAACCACTCTAAGGAAGTGAAAGGGAAGCTAGGATATATGGGAGTTTTGCAACAAAGCGCAGGCAGTCGGAACAAAGGATTACTTGTTAATAAGAGAAAACTAGATATCTCAAGGAATTCAGTGCTTTTCTCTGTACGGGAAAATTCAAGAGTCTGGGGTCTTTGAAATCATTCCTTTCATATGCACCTCAACTATCCTGGGCCAGTCTCCCGTGTTTTCACATCCTGCTTTCCTCAGGGTTCACTGTGGGGAGTAGAAGCAGTCTGACGGCTGCTGTTGTTCAGTCACTCAGTCTTGTCCGACTCTTAGCGACCCTGTGGACTGCAGCATGCCAGGCCTCCCTGTCCTTCACTATGTCCTGGAGTTTGCTCAGACCCATGTCCATTGAATCGATGACGCCATCCAACCTGTCGCTACCCTGCAGCTACTCTTTTCTTCCTTAGTTTCTTCAGAGCTCGCCAGTTTACCATCTGCTATGACTGCAATCGGGAAAAGCGACATTCCTTTTTTTTTCACTGACATGGCAGGCAATATTCCATTTATCAATGCAAAATAATGTAACCGAGCATGACCCTGTGGGTTCCTCTGTCAAGTTTATAATTAACCTCCTTATCTGAATCTTTATTCCTTTCCTTGTTCAAAACTTGTTCTTCTCAAGATTGAGGTCTTTGTGACCCCATGGACTGTAGCCTGCCAGGATCCTCTGTCCATGGAATTCTTCAGGCCAGAATACTGGAGTGGGTAGCCTTTCCCTTCTCCAGGGGATCTTCCCAACCCAGGGATTGAACCCAGGTCGCCCACATTGTAGGCATATTTACCATTTGAGCCACCAGGGAAGCCCTAAGATTGAGGAGTATCAAAGAAAAGGAGGGAACTGTAACTGAGCAGGACCCATGGGGCCTTTGAGGGGGCAAAGGCCTCCCTACATCCTCTTCTCTAGCTCCTCTCTGAAGTACCTCAGTTCAGTCACTCAGTCATATCCAGTTCTTTGTGACCCCATGGACTGCAGCATGCCAGGCTTCCATGTCCATCACTAACTCTTGGAGTGTGTTCAAACTCATGTTCACTGAGTCGGTGATGCCATCCAACCATCTCATCCTCTCTTTTCCCCTTCTCTCCTGCCTTCAATCCTTCCCAGCATCAGGGTCTTTTCTAATGAGTCAGCTCTTCTCATCAGCTGGCCAAAATATTGGAGCTTCAGCTTCAGCATCAGTCCTTCCAATGAATATTCAGGACTGATTTCCTTTAGGATGGACTGCTTAGATCTCCTTGCTGTGCAAGGGACTCTCAAGAGTCTTCTCTAACACCACAGTTCAAAAGCATCTACTCTTCAGTGCTCAGCTTTCTTTATGGTCCAACTCTCACATCCATACATGACGACTAGAAAAACCATAGCTTTGACTAGACGCACCTTTATTGGCAAAGTAATGGGCCAATGGTGAGGCAGTAGGTGGTGTCACAGGGTAAACATTAGCAGTCCTTAGGCTCCAGGAGGCCTGGGGCTGTGTGCTGGTGGTCATCAGGTAGTTAACACAAACCTCCCCAGCTTCAACACGTGGAAGGTGTTAGCACACACACGTGCACACACACATTCATGTGACTTGTTGGTCTATGAAAAAGGGCAATATAATTAGTAAACGAAGAAATACAAGTATAAGTGGCAATAGTGTACTTCCTGTGCATCGTATCAGTGAATAATAATGAGCATTATTATGGGTATACAAAACTGGCACAGAGCCGTGCCGTGGGCGCTTCTCTATGCTGCTGGAAGAGTGGGCTGGCGGCACGCAAAATGAAACGAAGGGCAGTTTGGGAATACGGACAAAAACAACACTGCGAAGCATTTACCTTGGGGAAATAACCTTGGATGCAGGCAAAAAATTGAATCGTGCTTCAAAGACATTTATTGTTGCGTTGTTCATAGTTGTAGTAAATTGGAAATAATTGCCAACTCTCAAGGCTTGAATGAACGGCTGTGGTAAAATCGCATTCTGCTATTCAAAATAAGGTTTCTGAAGAGTGCTAAATCGAAAGATATGCAAATAGATCATTAAATTGAAAAAGAAAAGCAAAGTAAAACTTCACATGATCCCATTTTTATCATTAAATGACTGCAAGGATGCAATCAAAATGTCCTCACTGGTTCTCACCAGGTGTTGGGATTACAGATGTCTTAAATTTATTTATTTATTTTTTGATTTAGCTTCTCTCTATTTCATAAGATTTCTGCAATGAGCATATCTGATTTTTATAAAAATAAAACTAGTAAATAATAGCAAATAAATTAATTGCAAAAAGCCATCTTAGTTATTTTTAAAGAGCATTGCCAGGGCATAATGCTATTTAAAACTGTTGCCAGTGTGGGCCAGGAAAACAGAAAAGGGAAGGACCAGCCTGAAGCACAAGTACAAGGTCTGTCATTCGACTGAGATTGGTTTGCTCTGGTTTCGGCCACTCTGTGGGACTTCCAGGATTTTAGTTCCCCCATCAGGGATTGAGCCAAAGCCCCAGCGGGGAAAACTGGGGTTAGGAGTCCTAACCACCGGACCACCAGGGAAATCCCTTGATTGAAATGATAAACAATTTTTTGCTTTTATGTATATATACATTTGTGTATTTTCTACAAGAAAAGTTTGATCAAAAGTTCTTCCTCAGATAAGAGAAAGCTTTAATCAAAAGTTCTTCCTCAGATAAGGATCAAATATTTATGCCCAAGAGTAAGTGCGTGCTAAGTCAGTTCAGTCATGTCCAACTCTGCAACTCTTGGACTGTAGCTCACCAGGCTCCTCTGTCCATGGGATTTCCCAGGTAAGAATACTGGAGTGGGTTGCCATTTTCTCCTCCAGGGGATCTTCCTAAGTAAGAATAAATAAGTAAATATTCTTTAAACCAGTAGAGAAACAATATGGTTGGAGAAATAAGCAGAAGTTTCTGGAAATATGGTTTTCAACACAATTATTCTAGGAAGAACATCTTCCAACATTAGAATGTTATTGGTTTCAATATCTCCTTTTGGAGAACTGTAACACTTTCTTCAATAGAAATCTTCCTTCTCTGGCTGCTAATATATGAAACAGGTAAAATCAAGATGCTTCCCTGGTGGCTCAGCAGTAAAGAAACTGCCTGCCAATGCAGGAGATTCGGGTTCAATCCCTGGGTCAGGAAGATCCCTTGGAGAAGGAAATGGCAACCCTCTCCAGTATCCTTGTTGGGAAAATCCCATGGACAGAGGAGCCTGGCCGGCTATAGCACATGGGGTCACAAAAGAGTGGGACACGACTCAGTGACTAAACAACAGCAAAAAGCAAAACATACTTTGCGAAGGCAGGAAGCGGTGAAGGCAATAGAAGGTCAGGGCCTCTGTGAGCCTGCTGTCCCGCTTCTGGTCTTACAATCAGCCCTGAAGGCATCTATATGGGGTCCCTGGGCTTCTCAGAGGATAGTGGGAAAAACCCTTTAGAGCTATAGGGTTAAAAAATCCATGTTCCGGAAAGGTAGAACTAGCCTGAGTAGCTGGGAGGAGAGTGAGCTGAGAGCAAACTGCCCAGGCAGAGCAGGCCAGAAGGACTTCATCACAGCGGAGGGGAGAGGAAGAGACACTCAGGGAAGGGGAACCCAGTGGTTTCCCAGGACCCACCCCCGCCCTGAAGCTCGGAGCCTCTCACAGAGCCACTCTACCAGTTTGAAAGTCATGCCATTACTTGCAGAAGAAATCCCCCAGATTCAGAATCTGCACTAAATCAGCCAAGATAACAGTCATTGGCACACAGACAACAGAGATATGCGCACCCTGTCTCCTGCTTCGAGTCATGCTGCCTTCCTCAAAAGGCGTGAGGGGGAAAAAATGCTTTTTAAAGGAGAGGAGCTCCTTTTAAAACATCATTTATTTATTTTTGGCTCTGTTGGATCTTCGTTGCCGCGGACTTTCTCTAGTTGTGGCGAGTAGGGGGGCTAGTCTAGTTGCTGCGGTGCTCCGGCTTCTCATTGCGGTGGCTTCTCTTGCTGCAGAGCACGGACTCTAGGGCTCGTGGGCTTCTGTAGTCATGGCTCGTGGGCTCAAAAGTGTAGGCTCAATAGTTGTGGTGCATGGGCTTAGTTGCCCCAAAGCATGTGGTATCTCCCCAGACCAGGGATAGAACCTGTGTCCCCTGCATTGGCAGACTGATTCTTAACCACTGGACCATCAGCAAAATCCAGGTATGAGAAAATTTCTATTTTGTAGCTCCTGAGAGATGGAGGGAGAGTCTATTCCTAAAGAACTAGAAATAGGACAAAATCCCTAATAAAGTTTTTTCAAACATTTCCTTTCGTCCGCCCACCCGCCCCCTCCCACCAAGAATAATCCCATCATGGCAACATTAAAGATGGCTTAGAGAAATCACAGCAATAGTTAATAATCATTAGCAATAGCTGTCCCAGAAGCACTCCACAGCCAGGCTGCCTCCCACAAGTCGTGGAAACAGTGTTACCAAACCTGGAGTCTCCTCCCCCGCAATGCAGTAAAGTCAATCTACTGACACGGGGTTGGGATGAAGGAAAAATCAGTGTTTACTGTAGGGCACCAAGCAAGCAGAATGGGCAACTCATGCTCAAAAGACCCAAAGTCCCTGATGGCTTTCAGAGGTGGGTTTCTTTTAATCAATTAGTTTGTTGGTCACACCAAGAGGCATGCGGTATCTTAGTTCTCTGACCAGGGATCAAACTCATGCCCCCTGCCTTTGGAGTGCAGAGTCTTAACCACTGGACCACCAGGGAAGTCCTCAGTGAAGGGTTTTTAAAGGCATTATTTTGGGTGAGCCTTGCAGCTTGCAGTCTTTCTTTTGATTGGTTGCTGGAGAGTTGACAAGGTTGTTTTGAGAATCTTAATCATCAGACGTCTGGTCCCAACCAATCTGGGGTCACCGTGCTGGTGGTCCGCATGTGGTCAGCATCTTCCACCTGGGTGGGGGACAGCAGTCTCAGGGCAACTCAAAGATAGGTGTCAAGTGGCTATGTACATCCCTTGGGAAGGCACTAGGGCTCTGTTTTATCCTTGAACTATTGTTTAGGCTCTCATTACTTTTGTTGCTTCACAGCTTTTCCTTTGTTTCTGTGTCCCCTCACTTTCCTAATCAGTAACTGCTTGAGACTGCTCTCTGGAACTCAGAGAAGGCTTAGGAGACTGAAGCCTTTTTCCACAAACAAGAAACGGGACCCAGAGGGGCTTTGGTCCTGCGGAAGGCACCGGAGGGTCCTGCCTGGTTTCAGTAACAATGTCCACTCATTCCATCACACAGGAGGTCACGCACACCACCATCACCACCACCACCACCACCACAAAGCCGTGGAGTCCTTCTGAAGGAGGAAACAGACAGAACAGGTTCCATCTTGAAAGCAGGACTCCATCTTCGGCCGGTCTGTGGACTTTGAGCTATATGCCCTGTATCCATGGAAACGACATACAAACTGGAAAATCAAACCAGCCCCACCATGGAAGAGCCCCAGTGCTCGTTCCTAGACTATCTGTCGCCTAAAAAAATATCCTAATTATCTGTGTAACCAAATAGAATAATAAACTCTATTTTGCTTATTGGGGTATGACCACAGGCCTATTGATAACTGTCCACTGTTAACTACCTAGGCTTAAGGCGTACGAATCACAGGTTAACTTTGTTTCTTTCTTTTCCTTTGTTCAGACTAGTTTCAGAGAATTTGGGGAGGTGGGTTTGAGCACATAAACTTAGGGTACATAAGGTTTTCACAAATGCTGGTCAGGGTCCTTGGCTAAGAGGAGACTCTGCCTTGGGCCCACGGTGTAATAAACTGCACTCCACTATCTGCATTGTCCTTCTGAGTGAGTTTGTTTCCGGGAACGCGTGGCTACAACATTTGGTGCACGGGCCGGGCAACTCCTCACTTTGAGGAGACAAGTCCCATTTGGGACTCCGAGGCCTTGTGGCTTGAATCTTGTAGAGGTGGGAAGGCTGCTCACCCTTCTGGAAGGATTCTGCTTCTCAACGCCAGACCTTTCATGTTTGCAGGTAGTGGATGGCAGCAGGGGAACTGAGTGCTCAGGTGAGGAGGAACCCACCGGGCAGTGTAGAAGAGGGGCCCTGATCACCCCTATGGGGGGGACTAGAAGGGGCACGGACTCACAAGAGCCTGGAATAGGCAGGTGGCAGCGATTGCTTGGTACACAGGTTGATGAGCGTGTTAGGGCTTAGGAAGGAAATTTGTGAATGTCATTCAGGAGGTGATGTCCATGCCATCTTGGGGAAAATTATTACCAAGCAATCGCCAGGGGATTTTTAGGAGAAGAAACTTGGTCTTTGTGTGCTCATATTCTGTTCTCTCCAAGGAAGTGTCCCATCTGCTGTGAAATTCTTGACCCCCTTGGAATTGTCAGGCTGGAAAGAGGGGGGATACGTAAGTGAGTACAAATTGGCTTTTCCGGAGATGGCCTGGGATATGAGATATTTAAGCCATCTGTGTTTTCATCTGCACCTGATCAAGCCTACCAAGGCAGAACGGACTTTATAAGTTAAGGGAGAAAGAGTCTTGGACCACGTGGTGTTCTGCTTTGGCCACGCTGACCGGCAGGTGAAGACATGCCGATCCCCCTTCTCCCTCTGGGATCTGGCAGGTAAGGCTCTTCTCACCCCAATTAGGAAGGAGGCGGAATGGCAATTTAAGTATTTCATTGAGTGGAAATATCAGAAGTACATAGGGTACTGAGAACTTCATAGACAGAACGAAAAGGGAAAATAGAAGAAGGTCCAAGAAGGTAAGCAAAATGGGGGCAAGTGAATCTAAGGCAACTGTATTGGAGTGCATGATTAAAAAATTGAAGAAGGGATTTGGAGGAGACTATGGGGTGAAGATAAAGCCTAACAGCCTCCACATACTCTGAGAGGTCGAATGGCCCCCTATGGGAGTAGGATGGCCACCAGAGAACACCATGGACTTAAAAATAGTGGAAGCAGTCTATACAGTAGTCACAGGAGAGCCAGGACACCGGATCAATATCCATATATTGACTCATGGCTAGGGTTAGCTCAAGACCCTTCTACTTGGATAAGGTTCTATATCCAGAAGGTAAAGGGAAAAATATTAATGGCACAAAAATTGACTGATGATAAAAAAGGAAATTCTACAGGATTTGGATGGGGATGACCTGACCCCTCCCCGACTCGGGATAATGATGCGCCTGCCTCCCAGTGCTCCACCAGGACCGGAGGCTGCCTTAATGCCCGATACAGGGCCAGGTGAAGTTCCTGCAGCAGCCACTGCTCTTCCACCAGCTCTCCCAGAGTTCGTACAGCCACCATTTCGGCAGGCTCTGATCCCAGCGATGGAGACCTCTGGTCAACGCCCCCAGAATTCCACCTCAGCCGGACCTCCTAGATTGTATCCACGGCTCCTGGTGAGTACTGATGGGAAGAGGAGAGAAAACACAGGAATTAGAAGCTGTGCTCTGCCAAGGAAAAGGGGGAAAGAATCCCACTACAGATGCCCCTCAGAGAGCTACAACAGCTGCCAGTTCAGGACGCATGGGGCACTACTGTCCACCCCCTGTAGCCTATAATTACCAGCCATTTCCTCTATGGATATATTAAACTGGCAGAGACACGCTCCACCCTACTCGGGTGAGCCACAAGCCGTGATTAGGCTAATGGAGACTATTTTTTGAACATACTTCCCTACATGGGATGACATAATCCAACTACTAGTCTCCCTTTTCATCACTGAGGAAAGATACAGGATCCTAACTGAGGCCAGAAAATGGTTAAGAGAAACGGCACCTTGGGGTACCGCAAACCCACAGCTCTGGGCAGAAATAGCCACCCCCAATGAGAGGCCCAGCTGGGACTGTAACACAGAAGAGAGGGGCCACCTGGAGAGATATCAGGTGGCTATTTTACAAGGTCTCAAGAGGGGGCCCGAAAAGCTATGAGTATCTCAAAACCCTCCCAAGTGATTCAAAGGGAAAGCGAATCACTCTCTG
>NW_011494785.1:2137588-2142043 GCF_000754665.1 Bison bison bison | reverse complement strand
AATCACTCTCTGCTGCTGCTGCTGCTGCTAAGTCACTTCAGTTGTGTCCGACTCTGTGTGACCCCATAGATGGCAGCCCACCAGGCTTCCCCGTCCCTGGGATTCTCCAGGCAAGAACACTGGAGTGGGTTGCCATTTCCTTCTCCAGTGCATGAAAGGAATCACTCTCTGAGTTCCATGAAAGACTGTTCGAGGCCTGTAGACTTTATATGCCAATAGATCTAGAGGCTGCTGGGTCTCAGATGGTGATAAATGCAGACTTTGTGTCTTAAGCCTACCCTGAAAATGTCAGATGGGGGACACCAAGTGACTCATGAATTTTTATACATGCCTGAATGCCCAGTGCCTTTGTTGGGAAGAGACTTGCTGTCTAAATTGGGGGCACAAGTGACCTTTCCCCCCAATGAAAGACCTACTCTTTGAGTGGGCTCAACAACCTATTTACTCTTCCTCTCGGTAACCCCTCAAGATGAATGGAGGTTGCACGATTTCCTGGAAGGGAAACCAGACAGGCTAAAGAGTCAAGAGAGTTAACGCAACAATTCCCTGAGGTCTGGGCAGAAGACAACCCTCCCAGGCTTGCAAAACAAGTCTCAATGCTAATAGAACTGAAACCCAGTACAATTATGTCAGTACCCGCTTTGGGCCTGCCAGACCTTGCTAAGCTGTTTATTCTTTATGTGACTGAAAAGGCCAAGGTGGCTATGGGAGTGATGTCCCAGACTTTGGGGACATGGGGCAGACCCATGGCTTATCTCCCAAAACGGCTGGACAATGTTGCCACTGGGTGTCCAGGATGGTTACGGGCAGTTGCTGCAGTTGCCTTCCTGGTCCGGGAGGCAACCAAGCTGACTGTGGGCCAAGATTTGATCGTAGAAGTCCTGGATAAGGTCAACACTCTCCTAAGGGGACAGCCCCATAAATGGCTGTCAACATCCTGGATTACTCAATACCAGGGACGATTATGTGAGAACCCTTATGTTACTACTGAGCCTTGTCAGGCCCTGAATCCAGCCACTCTCCTTCCTGTGGGAGAAGGGGGGCCTTCACATGATTGCAAGGAAATATGCCCGCAGATCTGACTTGAGAGACCAGCCAATCCCAGACCCAGATTTGGTCCTGTACAGCAATGGCACCAGCCTGATGAAACAAGAACAAGGACTGTTGGGATATGCAGTAGTCATGGAAGAAAGCATCGTTGAGGCTAGCTCTCTGCCATCACACTGGTCCGCTCAACAGGCCGATTCATGTGCTCTAATCCAGGCTCTCCAGCTGTCAAAAGGCAAGAAGACAAACACTTACACAGACTCCAGGTATGCTTTTGCCACACTACAGGGCTCTGTATAAGGAGAGAGGCCTTTTGACAGCTAATGAAAATGGTATTAAAAATAAGGAAGACATTAAGACCCTATTAGATGCTGCCTGGGAACCAGAAAGTGTTGTAGTCATGCACTGCCAAGGACATCAAAAAGAGGATACCCTCCCCAACTGGGATCAGGGAAACAGCCTGGCAGATAAGACCACTAAACAAGCAGCCGAGGGCTTGGGCTTGACAAGTGAAGCCCCTATTAAAGCTCTCATACTGGCGGAGCTGCCTGAGCTAACGCTGGACTCTCCAAAATACAATGAAGCCCAAAACCAACTAGCCAAAGCAGAAGGGGCCATCAAGAGTAAAAAGGGATGGTGGGAATTGCCAAGTGGCAAATTATTGGTACTGGAGGAGCTGGCACCCACTCTGATAAACCAAACACGCCAAGCGACCCACCTAGGCCATGATAAACTGGAAGAGCTAATTCAAAAATATTTCTTGGTTCCCCGCATCTCTTCCCTATGCAGGACAGAATCTTAGAACTGCACTGCCTGCTCATACGATCAGTGCTGCCTCTTGGCACAGACAGAAACCTCCGGGGATTCAGCTGAAAAGCACGCTGTCTTTTGAACACCTGGAAGTGGACTTCACTGAAATGAAACCTCACCGACGCTACCGTTACCTGCTGGTCATGGTATGTACATTCTCGGGATGGTTAGAAGCTTTTCCTACCTGGACTGAAAGAGCGTCAGAAGTAGCCCGGTGTCTGCTTAGGGAGATAGTTCCCAGATTTGGATCTCCACCAGCATTGGATCAGACAATGGCCTGGCTTTTGTAGCTGATTTAGTACAAGTAAGCAAAACTTTAAACATCAAGTGGAAATTACATACAGCATATAGGCCCCAGAGTTCTGGGAACCAACCGGACACTTAAAAGAGATATTCTCCAACTGGATCATAGAGACTGACTGTGGGGGGACTTGTTTCCAATGGCTCTGCTCAGACTCAGGATGACCCCACGGTCCCATGACTATTCTCCATATGAAACAGTGTATGGGAGGCCCCCTCCCATAATAAAACAGGTGTCAACAAATTTGCCTCAGGTAAGGGAGATGAGATTTCGCAGCAGATGGAACAACTGGGTAAGGTAATAAATCAGGTAACTAACTTTGTATAAGAAAGGGTGCTATTCCCCCTTGGGAACGAATTTGTGCCTGGGGGTCAGGTGTGGGTCGAGGAGTGGAAACATGACTCCTTGGCCCCACGTTGGAAGGGTCCATACACTGTTGTTCTAACCACCCCTATGGCAGTTCAAGTTGCAGCTGTCACTCCCTGGATCCACCACATGAGGATGAAGAGAACGTACCATGCAGACCCAGAAAATGCTGGGTGGACTGAGCAGAGGGACCCCACTGACCCTCAAGAGACTAAGATCATCCTTAAGAAGAAGGAAAAGAAGATCCTGGATGAGCCCCTTCAGGATGAAGCCACATAACCAACTCCTGCTGCTTGGTCTCATCAACGTGATTTTGGATTTAACTTCCATTTCCATTGAGGACAATGTTTTCATCTCATGGGCACATTCCTACGCGGACTTCCACAACACCTCCAACCACTGGGTACATGGGGCTATGCCTCTCTCTGTGACAGACGGACTTCCTTGGTGGGTGTCACCGCTCCACCAACGAGATTTTAAACCACTCTGCTCTTTTCTGGAATGACAAAAAGAGACTTTCCTTTCTCTTGTCAATCATAATCTCTCCTTGCTCTCTTGCTGTAAGCCAGACCTACAGTCAGTAGACTTGGATCATTGGGTGACATTTGATGTAAACACCAGTTTCACAGAAGTAACAAAAGCCTATAACTCATATTTAAAGAACAAAAAGGAAAAAATCTCCCTGACCAGCAAGGGAGGACAGGCCTCTAGGTATGTTGAACAATTTTACCAAGTCTGGAATGAATAGTTCTGGATGACCCCAGAAGAGGGTCAATTAATTACTCCCACCACTGTATTCTGGGAACAAAAAGAACAAACAGTAGGGTTTGGTGACCATGCATTAGACCCAAAAGAACTAAAATATAGGGGGTACCTATCCCCAGAACAATGTAAAAGAACATTTGAGGTCACATACCACCCCAACCAGCCCATCCATTGGCTAGGCTCTGATTGGAAATATAACCCTGGAATCTGCTGGGTGGCGCTTAATGGAACCCAATGGCTTTGTGGGCCTAACCTTTGGCCTTGGTTACCAATTGGCTGGGTAGGCCACTGCACACTGGGATTCACTTTTGCCCATGGCACCATAAAGCCTAACCCACAATAAGCCCTGGTAAATCTACCTTATTTACATGCTAGGTGGATAAGTCTGTGTTTCAATGGTATGAGTATCAGTTCAGTTCAGTTGCTCAGTTGTGTCCCACTCTTTGTGACCCTATGAATCGCAGCACGCCAGGCCTGCCTGTCCATCACCAACTCCCGGAGTTCACTCAGACTCACGTCCATGGACTCAGTGACGCCATCCAGCCATCTCATCCTCTGTCATCCCCTTCTCCTCCTGCCCCCAATCCCTCCCAGCATCAGCCTCTTCTCCAATGAGTCAACTCTTCGCATGAGGTGGCCAAAGTACTGGAGTTTCAGCTTTAGCATCATTCCTTCCAAAGAAATCCCAGGGCTGATCTCCTTCAGAATGGACTGGTTGGATCTCCTTGCAGTCCAAGGGATTCTCAAGAGTCTTCTCCAACACCACAGTTCAAAAGCATCAATTCTTCGGCGCTCAGCCTTCTTCACAGTCCAACTCTCACATCCATACATGACCACAGGAAAAACCATAGCCTTCACTAGACAGACTTTTGTTGGCAAAGTTATGTCTCTGCTTTTGAATATGCTATCTAGGTTGCTCATAACTTTCCTTCCAAGGAGTAAGCCTCTTTTAATTTCATGGCTGCAGTCACAATCTGCAGTGATTTTGGAGCCCAGAAAAATAAATTCTGCCACTGTTTCCACTGTTTCCCCATCTATTTCCCATGAAGTGATGGGACCAGATGCCATGATCTTCGTTTTCTGAATGTTGAGCTTTAAGCCAACTTTTTCACTCTCCTCTTTCACTTTCATCAAGAGGCTTTTTAGTTCCTCTTCACTTTCTGCCA
>NW_011494785.1:2135712-2137488 GCF_000754665.1 Bison bison bison | reverse complement strand
GCATATCTGAGGTTATTGATATTTCTCCCAGCAATCTTGATTCCAGCTTGTGCTTCTTCCAGCCCAGCGTTTCTCATGATGTAATCTGCATATAAGTTAAATAAGCAGGGTGACAATATACAGCCTTGATGTACTCCTTTTCCTATCTGGAACCAGTCTGTTGTTCCATGTCCAGTTCTAACTGTTGCTTCCTGACCTGCATACAAATTTCTCAAGAGGCAGATCAGGTGTTCTGGTATTCCCATCTCTCTCAGAATTTTCCACAGTTTATTGTGATCCACACAGTCAAAGGCTTTGGCATAGTCAATAAAGCAGAAATAGATGTTTTCTGGAACTCTCTTGCCTTTTCTATGATCCAGTGGATGTTGGCAATTTGATCTCTGGTTCCTCTGCCTTTTCTAAAACCAGCTTGAACATCAGGAAGTTCACGGTTCACATATTGCTGAAGCCTGGCTTGGAGAATTTATGAGTATATTGCTGCCTTATTCGTACCTTCTATAGGGACAACAGATATTACGATTAAAGTAGAGGCCTTGACTAATTTCACAAAACAGGCCCTCCTAGATAGTGATAAAGCCATCCAAATCTTAAATGAAGAACAAATCCAAATGAGAAAAGCCTTCAGTGTGGGAGACCCTAGTTTGATCCCTGAGTGGGGAAGATCCCCTGGAGAAGGAACTGGCAACCCATTCCAATATTCTTATCTGGAGAATCCCATGGACAGAGGAGCCTGGTAGGCTACAGTCCATGGGGTCGCAAAGAGTTTGGACATGACTTAATGACTAAACAACAAGCAACAACAACTGGATCAGGAGAATAAGGCAAGGGCCCTGCATATCATTCAGGCAGGAAAATAATACATGGAATACGCAGTGAAAGATTGAAAGGGGCAATTAAAGAAGGAAGAAAAACCTACAGATGTGGAGGAGAATGATGCCAAGATGTTCTAACAAGCGGTCTCCAGTAGACCAGAAAGCTCTCTGCTGAGCTGGACAATCGAAGGAAAGAGAGACAAGCCAAAGAGATGCATGAAAGGAAATGAAACAAGGAAGAAGAGACCGCAGCTCAAGAAAATGATTTAAAAATCATTTTTAATCTTTTTTTTTCCTTCACATTGGATAATTTCTATTGATAGGTCTGGAAATTTATGGTCTTTTTTGTCTGAAGTTGCCAGTCTGCTATTAAGTCCACCTGGTAAATTTTTAATTTCAGATACTTATAAATTTCAATTCTAGAATTCTCATTTGGTTCCTTTTTAGAGTTTCTGCTTTTTTCATTGAGAGTTCACCACCTCTTCATTCATATGCCCATCTCTTTCTTTAAGTTCCTGGACATTTTTTATAATAGCATTTTTAAGTCCTAGTGTTTGAATGACCACATCTGAGTCTTCTTCTGTCGGTTTCTATTGACTTGTGTTTTAATTTTTTCTTCTTCTCCGTATGTCCAGTAATCTGCAATTGTATCCTTGACTTTGTGACTGAATCCTTGTAAAGCATCTTGTTTGTGTTGTTTTCCTTTAAAGAATGTTGAGTTTTGTTCTGGCTGTCAATATACTGGAAACTTACCTTGATACTGTTGAGACTTGTTTTGGTCTCTGTTATGACCAACCTAGATAGCATATTGAAAAGCAGAGACATTACTTTGCCAACAAAGGTTCGACTAGTCAAGGCTATGGTTTTTCCAGTAATCATGTATGGATGTGAGAGTTGGACTGTGAAGAAAGCTGAGCGCCAAAGAATTGATGCTTTTGAACTGTGGTGTTGGAGAAGACTCTTG
>NW_011494785.1:2128650-2135447 GCF_000754665.1 Bison bison bison | reverse complement strand
GATGAGATGGCTGGATGGCGTCACTGAGTCCATGGACGTGAGTCTGAGTGAACTCCGGGAGTTGGTGATGGACAGGGAGGCCTGGCGTGCTGCGATTCATGGGGTTGCAAAGAGTCGGACACGACTGAGTGACTGAACTGAACTGAACTGAACTGATAGTGGGTTTTCCAGAGAAAGCAATGGCAACCCACTCCAGTACTCTTGCCTGGAAAATTCCATGGACGGAGGAGCCTGGTAGGCTGCAGTCCATGGGATCCCTAGGAGTCGGACATGACTGAGTGACTTCACTTTCACTTTCATGCATTGGAGAAGGAAATGGCAACCGACTCCAATGTTCTTGCCTGGAGAATCCCAGGGGAACCTGGTGGGCTGCTGTCTCTGGGGTCGCACAGAGTAGGACACGACTGAAGTGACTTAGCAGCAGCAGCAGCAGCATAGTGGGTTTTCAGTTCAGTTCAGTTCAGTCACTCAGTCCTGTCTGAAGCTTTGTGACCCCATGAATCACAGCATGCCAGGCCTCCCTGTCCGTCACCAACTCCAGGAATTTACCCAAACTCATGTCCATTGAGTCAGTGATGCCATCCAACCATCTCATCCTCTGTCATCCCCTTCTCGTCCTGCCCTCAATCTTTCCCAGCATCAGGGTCTTTTCAAATGAGTCAGCTCTTTGCATCAGGTGGCCAAAGTATTGAAGTTTCAGCTTCAACATCAGTCCTTCCAATGAACACCCAGGACTGATCTCCTTTAGGTTGGACTGGTTGAATCTCCTTGCAGTCCAAGGGACTCTCAAGAGTCTTCTCCAACACCACAGTTCAAAAGCATCAATTCTTTGGCACTCAGCTTTCTTTACAGTCCAACTCTCACATCCATACATGACCACTGGAAAAACCATAGCCTTGACTAGACAGACCTTTGTTGACAAAGTTATGTCTCTGCTTTTGAATATGCTATCTAGGTTGGTCATAACTTATCTAGGTTGGTCATAACTTTCCTTCCAAGGAGTAAGCATCTTTTAATTTCATGGCTGCTATCACCATCTGCAGTTATTCTGGAGCCCCCCAAAATAAAGTCAGCCACTGTGTCCACTGTTTTCCCATCTATTTGCCATGAAGTGATGGGATTAGAGTGTCCTATATTCTTGGGCATGGTTGTTACATGTAAGCAGTGGTTTTCCTACTGTCTTAGCAGAATATTCAGGGTGTTTTTACTAAGATGTCTCCTTTGTGACTCAACCAGAATTCCTGTATCTACCAAGGCTGTGTGATCTCTAGTATTTTTGTTATGCCTCACAGCTGTAGCAGTTTCCTAACTAGACCTTGTGGAGTTTCTCCCTGGGCTCATTCCCTTGTCTGGGAATCTGGAGGGACTCCTCAGAAATCTCCCTCTTTCTATGTAGCTTCTTGAACTGTTTGGTTCCTTGCCTTGAAATTTAAAGATGCTTTAGTAACTCCCAAACTCTGCTCTCTGATTCTGCTTGGGGCTTACCATCCTGCCCCATGGTTGCAAAACTGTGTCCGGATTGGGAGATGGGGGTAAATGTAGGCCTCATCTCATGTTTCTGTTCTTTGAGGGATCACAGTTCACTGGTGCCTACTGCCTAAAAACCGGTGTCTCATATATTTTGTTCAGTTTTATAGTCTTGTCAAGAGGGACAATCTGATTCCAAATACTCCATCATAGCTGGAAGCAGACACCGATTCCAGAATTTTTTTTTTTAAAGCATCATGGTGTTTTCTTATATGTTTTCAACTGCGTGTGTGTGCTCAGCTGGGTCTGACTCTTTGCGACCCTATGGACTGCAGCCCGCCAGACTTCTCTATCCATGGAATTTTCCAGGCAAGAATACTGGAGTGGGTCATCATTTCCTATTCCAGGGAATCTTCCTGACTCAGGGATCAAACACACATGTCTTTGTCTCCTGCATTGGCGGGTGGATGCTTTACCATTGAACCACCTGGGAAGCCGTTGTTTTCAGCTGAATCTTCAGTAAATTCAGTGTAAGGTAGAGATACCACTTTCTCAAACCCAACAAACTAACCAGCACTTGTATGAAATTCCTAAATATCTTTTCCTAAGTGCTTCTTCCATTTTTTTTTCCAAATGGCTAGTTTCACCTTGAATTATTTAAAGTCTCACTAGAATGCCTAAATGAAACAGAAGCTGAGCTGTTGCTGGCAGATGGCAGCTGGTAACTAAGATAGTGCTTCAAATATCATCCATCAGATAACATTTGAAGAACTGAGTTTAAAGGTTTATGAAAGTGAATTACAAGGACAAGTCTGGGCTACATAAAACTTACATCTACTCTAGTTCTGATGATAATGGCCAAGACTTTCTTGCTAGGTCTCTGATGACACTCACAACCAGGTGTGATTAAAAAACAAAGAAAAAAGCCAGACATATTTTGGTTGTGAGTACAGATCCTCCCTTCTTGTGTTGCTTTGTTCTGTAATCTATACTGGTCCATTTTTCAGGCTATTTTTTTTTTCCTTGGCCCAACTCTATTCTATGATAAGCACTCAGAACTGATGAATTAATTGCAAGGAATCCTGTTGCTCTGCTATTTCTCAAAGTTAAGTGTTTATCAATTGTATTGATTACACTGTTGGCTTTTCCTAATTATGTACAAATGCATTAGATTTTACAGTGCTAATTCTGCAGTGTGATTCTCTTTCCTCTGTTGTTCTGGTGGAAAAACTTGTCTAAGCCTCTTGATTATTGATGGGAAAGACCATCTTTAAAGTGAATTTCTTACTCTACAATTTTGCTCACCTTATGATTTTGAGGGGGGTGTGGAGGGAAGGGAATCATCTTATGATCTTACAGTCCCACTCCTGGCTAAGCAACTGAAGTGAAAAACTCTTGCCTTGAAACTCTTGTTTCTGCATCATACATACACTTTACCATAATGACAAATATATACGCAACCAGTCCAGGAGGTCAGGAAGGACATTGGAACATGGATATCTGTGCAAAAGAAAAACTCTGCAGTTTATCTGTACTAATCCCCAAAACTACAGCATAAAAAATTGAAAGTGATAGTCGCTCAGTCATGTCCGACTCTTTGCAACCCCATAGACTGTAACAGTCCATGGAATTCTCCAGGCCAGAATACTGGAGTGGGTAGCCTTTCCCTTCTCCAGGGGATCTTCCCAACCCAGGGATCGAACCCAGGTCTCCTACATTGCAGGCAGATTCTTTACCAGCTGAGCCACAAGGGAAGCCCCATAGCATAAAAAAGTATAATTAAAAAACTGAAACAAATACAACCTGACCTCCTGATTTTGTTTCCTTATCTGGGATATGGAGTAATAGTCCTCCCATCACAGGGTGATTATGAAGACCAGATGAGATCACGTGCATCCAGTGCCTACCACTGGCTGGCCCATAGAAGGTGCTCACAAGATATTTATTTTCTCTTTCCTTCCAACACATGCTCACAAGCCACAAATCAGCTTTTTCTTAGCCACTGTCATAAACCCTATTCCTCGTCAAGTGAATGAATCCTCTGAAATTACGCAGATATTTGTAACTGGTTAAGAAAGGGTACAGTTTAACCTATTGAGGACATACTCTCCTTTAATGATCATAGAATGAGCAGAAATTTTAGTGGTAAAGTATGGAAGGGGGCTGGAATTTCCTTCTAAGAAGTCAGCATTTATGATCGACAAAAGCAACCCGTTCTGAAATGTTTGCTGTCTGGCTGGAGGTTGTATGCAAGGGAAAGAAAAGACAGACATTATTTGTTGGGGGCCAAAGTGAGGCACTCCGCCCATGGCAAAGGTCATGAGGAAGGAGGCTCGACATACGCAAAGGCAAGATCGAGCCTCAGGAGTCCCCCTGGAAATCCTCGAGCATCTACCCCCATAACCGGAGCCTGCCTACTTTACTACTTTGTGCTCATCTACACCTCTGACTTTACTGGGGGCTGTCCCCCACCACCTCTTTCCGAGAAGGAGTTAACTTAGAGCTCCAGTTAATAAAAAATCCTGGGCATGACAAGAGTGTTTTAACCTACAAACTCCTCTGAAGGTTCTCTAGCCTGCCTGACAGGCTTGACAGGCTTGTCCAGCCACATGTGATTGCTCACAGCCTCCCAACCGTGAGAGGCACGAGATGCTTTAAACCTTCTAAAAACAGGTTCCTTAGAAAAGTTAGAAAACTATTAGAATAAGTATAATGGGCTGATTAGAAATTGTATTGGTGAAGGGTTTTTCATTTGTTGAGCCAATGTTTGTGCTAAGTCTCCATATCCCCTGCCCTTACACACATTAATGAATATATAGAAGAAATAAGTATTAACTTTTAATATTAATCACGTTAGACCTTAGGCTAAGTAAATTCTTTTCTTAATTAAAACCCATTACACCCTCACCCTATAGGAATGTAACTTTATTTGGGTGGCGTCTGTTTTAAGAATAATCACCCCTGGAGAAATAAGTGTCCTGGTTGACTGACTGCTGTCACAAGGAGAGGGTCATAAATTGTCAGCAGGCCCCCTGGCCAGAAGATGATGTAACACCCCTAAGACCTCTGTATACATTTGTATGAAGCACCTGACTTTAATAAAAGTCAGGACTGCTGACCCTGCATGATTTTTGCATAACATCTTAGTGTATAAAAGTAGACCATGGAAAATAAAGAATTGGGATCAGTTCCTTGAAATACTGGTCTCCCCATATCACTCTGGCTGAGTCTCCATCTGGAGCGCAGAACCCACCATGCTTACTAATTATGCCTGGGCTTCTAAGATCCGACCGGGGAGGCCTCAGTGTCTCCTCTCCTTCGGGAGAACGGAAGGACGCCTGTGGCCTACGTAAGTGGTGCAAACTTCTTGTCTTGAAGTTTTATTGGTCTCCCGCGTAAACCAAGCTACTCAGCCTCTTTTCTCCACTGAATTTTCCCACTGAGCTATCCTTATTCTATTACTCTTTATATCTTTAATTAATATCTAATTGAAGCTATTGTATCCTGACCCTCGCCGACGCCGTCCCCGCTTCGAACTCCCTGGATCAGCCGGGGCTGGACCCCGGCAATTATTAATGATTGAATCACCATTTTTTTCCCCAGGAGGATTTAAGACACTGTAATTGAAGGGAATGACAATGCACTCCAGTATTTTTGCCTGGAGAATTCCATGGACAGAGAAGCCTGGCGGGCTACAGTTCATGGGGTTGCAAAGAGTTGAACACGACTGAGCGACTAACAGACAGACAGAAACCATTTAAAATTTTTATTTATTTTACTTTCCAGTTAAAAAATTTCCATCTGGTTCTCCTTTATGTCTTCTATTTCTTTCCTGAGATTTTCTACTTCTTTGCTGAGACTTACTATTTTTTTCGTTTCTTTCAAGCACATTTGTTAACTGCTTGTCAAAGTACTTTTCTAATGGCTGCTTTAAAACCCTCATAAAACAGTTTCAACATCTGTGTCCTACTGCTGTTAATGTCTGTTGATTGCCTTTTCTCATTCAAGTTGAGATTTTCCTGGTTCTTGGTATGGCACATAATTTTTTTTATTGCATCCTGGACATTTTGGTATTATATCATGAGATTCTGTATCTTGTTTAAATTTTCTGTTTTAGCAGGACTTTCTGACACTGCTCTGGTAGGCAAAGGGAGATGCCACTGCTTTATGACATGTGGGGTGAAAGTCTAGGCTTCCACTTGGCCTCCATTGACACCTGGGGGAGGGAGGCCTCATTATTGTTGTGGGGGAGGGAGGAAGCTCAGTTTCCCCTTGAGTTCTCTGCTGACACCACACTGGCTGAGAGAGGGAGGGGCACTTCAGTGCTGTTCTTACAGACATCACAGGGAACAAGGACGAAAGTTATGGCTCTCTGACACCATCCTGAAGGGGGTGGAAGGCGCCCCTTGTCACAGCTGGAGAAGGGGGTAGAAGTGAAGGCTTCCCGTGTGGTCTTTATTGATGACTGGTCCTGATGCAATGGGTTTTCAGGGGTGTTTGGCTGGAAAATGACAGTTTTTTTGTTGTCATTGTTTTGGTTTTTTAAAAAAATTTGCTTACTTGGCTGCACTGGGTCTTAGTTGCAGCATGTGAGATCTTTAGTTGCACATCCTGTGGGGTCTAGTTCCCTGACCAGGGATTGAACCCGGGCCCCCTGAACTGGAAGTGCAGAGTCTCAGCCACTGGACCATCAGACAAGTCCCTGGAGTAGGGCAGTTATTATTTGAAGGTTTTCTATCTTGCTAGACTTCTCCTTTGTGTATAGACAGCAGGCATTTCTCGGTGCTTTCATAGTCTTTGCCTGTTAACATGGACAGGTTGGCAACTTCTCAGTGTTCAGTCTAAGACCTCTCAGCTGAAAAGCGAACCCGGGGAACTCACTGCTGAGTTTTTCCTCAGGTCTCAAGATCTCTAGCTGGTCTGCTCTATTCTCTCCACCTTTTAGAGTCTAATGTACAGTGGCCAGAGCTTTTGGTTGTTCTTAATGGAGAGGACTGGTCCCAAATAGGAAAAGGAGTATGTCAAGGCTGTATATTGTCACCCTGCTTATTTAACTTCTATGCAGAGTACATCATGAGAAACGCTGGGCTGGAAGAAGCACAAGCTGGAATCAAGATTGCTGGGAGAAATATCAATAACCTCAGATATGCAGATGACACCACCCTTATGGCAGAAAGTGAAGAGGAACTAAAAAGCCTCTTGATGAAAGTGAAAGAGGAGAGTGAAAAAGGTGGCTTAAAGCTCAACATTCAGAAAACGAAGATCATGGCATCTGGTCCCATCACTTCATGGGAAATAGATGGGGAAACAGTGGAAACAGTGGCTGTCTT
>NW_011494785.1:2067348-2128550 GCF_000754665.1 Bison bison bison | reverse complement strand
AGTGGCAGACTTTATTTTTTGGGGCTCCAAAATCACTGCAGATGGTGATTGCAGCCATGAAATTAAAAGAGGCTTACTCCTTGGAAGGAAAGTTATGACCAACCTAGATAGCATATTCAAAAGCAGAGATATTACTTTGCCAACAAAGGTCCGTCTAGTCAAGGCTATGGTTTTTCCAGTGGTCGTGTATGGATGTGAGAGTTGGACTGTGAAGAAAGCTGAGGGCCGAAGAGTTGATGCTTTTGAACTGTGGTGTTGGAGAAGACTCCTGAGAGTCCCTTGGACTGCAAGGAGATCCAACCAGTCCATTCTAAAGGAGATCAGTCATGGGTGTTCTTGGAAGGAATGATGCTAAAGCTGAAACTCCAGTACTTTGGCCACCTCATGCGAAGAGTTGACTCATTGGAAAAGACTCTGATGCTGGGAGGGATTGGAGGCAGGAGGAGAAGGGGACGACAGAGGATGAGATGGCTGGACCGCATCACCGACTCAATGGATGTGAATTTAAGTGAACTCCGGGAGTTGGTGATGGACAGGGAGACCTGGTGTGCTGCAGTTCATGGAGTCACAAAGAGTCGGACATGGCTGCAACTGAACTGAACTGAATGGAGAGTAATAGAGACAAGTGGGTCCATTCTACGTTGCATCAGAAACGGAAGCAATCAGCCATTTCAAATTTCTTTTGACTCTAATTTGCATGTGAACGCAAGGGAAAAACTGATGAAAACAAAAGAACTGATTACTTTTCATTTGGTTCTTTCTCTTTCCACCTGCGTTTCCTAAAACTGTATGTCTTTGCTGTAATCCACATGTCTGCCTCAGCTCTCATCAGCATGTGCTGTGTCTGGGGACCTGGGACAGAGTGGATGATATTATGAAGCAATTCAACCCTTAATTGAGAATTTTGAACTTTGGGGCTCTGGGTAACTATTTTACTATTATTATTTTTAAAATATTTATTTATTTTATTTTTTTCTCTGCTGGGTCTTCATTGCTGCACGCAGGCTTTCTCTAGTTATGGCCAGCGGGGGCTTCTCATTCCAGTGGCTTCTCTTGTTGGGGAGCACAGACCCTAGGGCACTCGGATTTCAGTAGGTGAGGCTCGTGGGTTCTAGAGAGCAGGCTCAAGAGTAGTTGTGGCACACGGGCTTAATTGCTCTGAAGCTTGTGGGATTGTCCCTGACCGGGGATTGAACCTGTGTCCCCTGCATTCACAGGTGGATTCTTAACCACTGGACCACCAGGGAAGCCCTGGGAAACTATTTTAAATGTTAACCTGTGATGACGATAATCAGGTGATTTGTCCAAAGCATATAGTGGGTGCAAGGTGTGGGGAAGAAGAGTTACTGGAAGCTGAGGGTCAGGGGAGGCTAGCACCTCAGTGTGCAGAGCTGGGCAGTGACTAGTGAAGCAAGTCTGAGCCCTGGGGCTTACCCCAGTGGGCCCCCTCCAGCTCACTCATCTGCTTCTAGGTAGAACTCGCAGGAAGTTTTACAGAACTGACAACTGTTACAGACCTATAATTTTCAAGACTCTATGTGCAAGCGAGCTCAGTCACTCAATCGTGTCCAACTCTTTGTGACCCCATGGACTGTATTCCTCTAGGCTCCTCTGTCCATGTGACTCTCCAGGCAAGAATACTGGAGTGGGTTGCCATTTCCTCCTCCAGAGGATCTTCCCGACCCAGGGATCGAACCTGCATGTCCTGTGTCTCTGGCAATGGCAAGAGTGTTCTTTACCACTGAGCCATCAGCAAAAAAGACATCTCAGACACCATCCTTGCTCTCAAAAAGCACGTGGTCCAGAGACTTCTCACGCAGTGGCTTCTTCCCTCCTACTGTTTCTTCTCTGCTACACTCACAGGTCCAGACCTCACACGCCCTTTCGGAGAGTCTTCTAAGGGCTCCTACCAGAGAGAAGAAACATTCAGAAGCAAAATGAAATCAAACAAAACCAAGAGAGAAGAGCCTCCACTGGCTCCGGGAGCAAGCAGTAACCTGACTTCTGCATAAGGTGTGCCCAGGTGACTTGCCCATCCTTGGGCCGCTGCCATGACACATTCCGCATGCCTGACGCTGCCCGGGGAGAACCAGGCAGCCCGGTACGGCTTTCCTACTCAGAGAACATCTGGCTCAGCGGGCAGGGTATCCTCTATGCAGCCAGCACCGTCAGGGCTCAGCTCACTGTGATCCTCAGCTTGCCTGGGCAGTGACACTACCCTCAGCCCCCAGGGAGCAGCAGAGCCAGGGACAGAATAACATGCTCAGGAGAAATGTCCTCGGAGTCCTCAGCATCGGGCTGCTGCTGGTCTTCGCTCTCAATCTCCTCCTGATATTTTACACTAAGAGGATTGTACAGGAGTTGATCCTGGGGGATCGCCAGAATAAGCTGCATTTTGCTCCGTCTGAACTTAACTGGACAGTGATGGACAGACTCTCTCGACTAGAGGCGAATTTGCAGCATCTGAGTAAGTCGACGGCACTGACATGGAGGGGACAGTGTGTATGCCTGTCTGTGCCTGTGAGTATGTGCTTAGGGGCACAGAATAAAGAGGTGTGGAGGGGAAAAGAAGGGAGAATTAGTGGGAATCAGAGCCAGCAGCTGATGGAGGTAACAGGTTGTGTGTGTGTGTGTGTGTGTGTGTGTGTACCTCAGGGCGGGCACACACCCTGGTGAAGTCTGTGCAGAAAGAGCCCCCTGGCTGATGTGCCCTACATGTCAACCTCTTTTTAAAATCGACTTATAGTTGGCATATGCTGCTGCTGCTTATTTGCTCAGTTGTGTCTGACTCTGTGCCACCCCCAAGGACTGTACCCTTCCAGGCTCCTCTGTCCATGGAAGTCTCCAGGCTAGAAGACTAGAGTGGGGTGCCATTCCCTCCTCCAGGGGATCTTCCCGACCCAGGGATAGCACCCATTTCTTCTGAGTCTCCTGCCTTGGCAGGCAGATTCTTTACCACTAGCACCACCTGGGAAGCCCAGTTGATGTTTAGTTTGGTTCAGTGCAGTCACTCAGTCGTGCCCAACTCTTTTCGACCCCATGGACTGCAGCGTGCCAGGCCTCCCCGTCCATCACCAGCTCCCAGAGTTTACTCAAACTCATGTCCATTGAGTCAGTGATGCCATTCAACCATCTCATCCTCGGTCATCCCCTTCTCCTCCAGCCTTCAATCTTTCCCAACATCAGGGTCTTTTCAAATAAGTCATAAGATTACATTAATTTCATGTGTAGGACATAAGGGTTCAATATTTGTGTATTTCACGAAATGATCACAAAATAAATCTGATTAACATTTGCTGTCTCACATAGTTCTACATTTTTTCCTTGGGATGAGGACTTTTGAGATTTACTCTGTCACCAGCTTTTAAACATACAATACAGCATTATTGACTATAGTTGCCACACTGTACATTACATATCCAGGATTTATTTATTTTATAACTGGGAGTGTGTAGCTTTTGCCCTTCTTTACATACTTTGCTCACCCCCCCACCCTGCCTCTAGCAACCACTAATCTGTTCCCTGTATCTTTGAAAAAAAAATAATATATATATATATATATATATAACTGTACCACACCTTGCTTATGGCATATGAGATCTTTGAGAATCTTCTTTTAGTTGCAGCACGCAAACCTCTTAGTTGCAGTATGTGAAATCTAGCTCCCTGACTAAAGATCAAACCAGGGCCCCTTGCATTGGGAGTGTGGAGTCTTAGCCACCAGACTGCCAGGGAAGTCCCTGTTCTTTGCATCTATGAACTCATTTCCCCCCATTCTTATTCGATTCCACACATAAGTGAGACCCAATAATATTTGTCTTTGGCTTTTTTCACTTAAGATGATGCCCTCAGGGTCCAGCACATTTTAACCTCTTCCCAGGAATTCTGGGGTTTGTTTTTGAAACTCACCATGAAACTCTACCTCCTGTGAATTTCTTGTATCTTGGCATCTGCTTCCAGTGAAGGCAGGACTCACGGGCTCCCGCATGATAAGAATCTTGTGCTCATGCCCTGGGGGAGAGGGGTCTGGAATGTGAGAGCAGGGAATTGACTGCTCAGATGTGTGGCTGTGTGCCCGTGGAGCCTGGGTGGTGGGGAGTGTCTTTTTTTTTCGGTTTAATTAAAAAAAAAAAAGGATTATTTAATTCTTTGGCTGCATTATGTCCCAGCTGCGGTGTGTAGCATCTCTGATCTACATCACAGCATGCAAGGCCTTCAGTTACGCCATGTGATACCTTTTAGTCATGGCATGTGGAATCTAGTTTCCAGACTAGCGATCAAACCCAGGCCTCCTGTATTGGGAGTGCAGAGTCTTAGCCACTGGACCACCAGGAAATTTCCTCTTTTTAATTTTTTTAATTTTTAAATTTTTATAGAATTTTAAAGGTTATTTTTCATCTACATTTATTATAAAATATCGGCTATATTCCCCATATTGTACAGTACATACATGAGCTTATGTTACATCCAGTAACAATCTATGCCTCCCCTTGCCCTACTCCTGTGTTGCTGGCAAACACTGGCAACCACTAGTCAATGGCACCCCACTCCAGTACTCTTGCCTGGAAAATCCCATGGATGGAGAAGCCTGGTGGGCTGCAGTCCATGGGGTTGCTAAGAGTCGGACATGACCGACTTCCTTTCACTTTTCACTTTCATGCATTGGAGAAGGAAATGGCAACCCACTCCAGTGTTCTTGCCTGGAGAATCCCAGGGACGGGGGAGCCAGGGGGCTGCCGTCTATGGGGTCGCACAGAGTCGGACACGACTGAAGCGACTTTGCAGCAGCAGCAGCAGTGTGTTCTCTATATCTGTGAGTCTATTTCTCTTTTCTCTTTTGTTATATTCACTAGTCTATTGTATATATTTTTTTTAGATTCCACATATAAGTGATGTCATACAGTACTTGTCTTTTTCTGTCTGACTTATTTCATTTAACATAATAGCCTTGGGGAGTGTCTTTTTAAAAAAATAATTATGTTTACTAATTTTAGTTATTTTGGCTGCACTGGGTCTTTGTTGTTGCAGTTAGTCTTTCTCTAGTTGCGGAGAGTAGGGGCTACTCTCTAGGTGCAGTGCGTAGGCTTTTCGTTGCAGTGGCTTCTCTTGTTGCAGAGCACGGGGTCTAGAACACCCAGGCTTCAGTAGTTTCAGCCCATGGGCTCCGTAGTTGCAGTACCTGGGCTCTAGAGCACAGCCTCAATAGTTGTGGTGCACGCATGGGCTTAGTTGATCCACTCCATGTGGAATCTTCCTGGACCAGGGATCGAACCCATGTCCCCCTGCATTGGCAGGAAGATTCTTAACCACTGGGCCACCAGGAAAGCCTACGGAGTGTCTTTTAAAAAAAAGAACTGAGCCTTGTCAGGGTTCAGGGTGAGACAGAGGGATAGATGGAAGGTCAGACAGGAAGAGGAAAAGGAAGGGTGGAAATCAGAGAAGGGGAGATATGGAGAGGGGACAAGAAAGGAGAAAAGAGATGAGCACAGAAAAGGAGCCCAGAGTGAAAATGTCGAGGGCGGAGGGTGGAAGAATTGATACGGAGGAAAAAAGGGAAAATAGATGAGGGGAGAAGGAGGCATGAAGCATGGTTTCCATCCCCCATCACAAGACTCTTATGTTATTGTGGTTCAGATTTCTGGAAGGCAGTTTTCATAAAGTGAAAGTGTTAGTCACTCAGTCGTGTCCAACTCTTTGCAACCCCATAGACTGTAGCCCACAAGGATCCTCTGTCCATGGGATTCTCCAGGCAAGAATACTGGAGTGGGTTGCCATTTCCTTCTTCAAGGGATCTTCCCAACTCAGGGATTGAACCTGGGTCTCCTGCATTGCAGGCAGATTCTTTACCATCTAAGCCACCAGGGAAGCTTTCTTACGGGACGGTTCAGTTGATGAGTGTCTTGTGATGTGCTTTACCACTCTATGCCCTGGGCCTGGCACAGAGAAATTAAATAGATGAGTGAGTGACTGAGTGTAGGAAGGAGAGAACAGAAGACTCTGAGCCTGGGCTGAAGGGATGGGCAGCCAGGGATGAAGAGAAGGGTGATCCAGGGGAAAGAGTTAGAGACAACAGAGAAGATCGTCAGCTCCTGAGGCCCTGGCTTTGAGAGCCCTTGGCTGGTTTGCACGTTGACTGTGCAAACATTCCCAGGGCAATTTCACCACAGGATGTCTGTGTACCTTGGCCATCACTGTCACTCCTTGGCTGAACACGCAGACCACACCAGTTCTCTGGCTCACCCATCCTGTGTCAGCCTCCTCAGGCCTTAAAATAGCAGGAGTTCTGCCAAGAGCCTGGCTAGTCTTTCTTCCGGCTGGGACACAATGTGCCCAGAGAAGCCATCCAGAGCCGTCAAGTTTATTTCCATCTCTCTGCACAACCGGTTCCTCCTTGGCTTGTTGTTCTCTGTGCTCTACACGTTCTATTCACTCTGAAATGACGTGGTGTCAGGGACTCCCTACCCGCTGAGATGAATTTCAAAATGCTTTCTGGACCCCGTTTCCAGATCACAAACGCTTTTCTTTCCGGAAGGGCTTGCTGAAATGGAAAGCTGGTTCAATGACCCTCCTTCTGGTTGCTCTTTACCTCCGAAAAGACTGAAGAAAATCATGACAGTGAGGACACCTGAGCAAATAATGAAGTCTGTGAAGAGCCAAAGCAAACACATAATGATAATCATATCCTTATTGTGGGAGGGCTTAATAACTCTAAACCAATTTTCTGGAACTTCCCTGGGGGTTCTTAAAAGGCCCGATCAGAGCGACACACTTGGGTGTGTCCCCTTTGGGTCTTGGAGAGTTTTAGTGTAAGTCATGTGGGTGGTCTAGTAACACAGTCTCCGTCCCGCTGGGTTCTGTGCTTCCATCATCAAAATTTCCCACTGACAGCAATGAATGAGAGTGGAAGATCAGATAACCCCCAGAGCGGAGTGTGAAAAGAGAAAATGTTAGTTGCTCAGTCATGTGCGACTCTTTTGCCACCCTGTGGACTACAGCTTGCCAGGCTCCTCTGTCCACCGGATCCTCCAGGCAAGAATACTGAAGTGGGCTGCCATTTCCCTCTCTAGGAGATCTTCTAGAACCAGGGACCGAACCCAGGTCTCCTGCATTGCAGGCAGACTCTGTACCATCTGAGCCACCAGGGAATCTCCAAAGAGGAGTATAAGGGAGTTTAAAGGCCCACGGAATCCAAGGCCACCCTGTGATCCCCGTGCTTAGCATAGAAGAGTTTGAATCAAAATATGGTTTGATTTGGAATACTGTGAAAATCTTGCTCCCATTTTTATTTTCTGCCTGAGCAAATACGAGAGCTAGTCCCCAGGAGTCTTCTCTGAAATATCCTCCATTTATTTTTCTTTCCAGATTTGCTTTGACCATCCTCTTTCCATCTCATAGGCACTTCTGTGGTTGACTCTTCTCATTCACGGGCCAGGTTTAGGTCATCTTCCAAAAATACCCTCCCCCCACTTGTAAGGTTTCCCTGCATCCCTCTTAGGGGCTGGGCACCTAGCTGAAATTCTGCCCACGTTTTGTACACCAAACCACACTCTGTGGTGTGGGGCTGCCTCTGCCCAGAGAGGTTCATACAATGGGACCGTCCTTTCCTGAAGCTGGTACCCCAGGGTTGCAATCATCTGAAAAAGGGATTCTCTCTTCTAACTTGCAGAATGGTACTACATGAGCTAGAGGTGATCCCATCAATTTGGTTGGAGTTTAATGTGTGTAAGGGAGGACTGGGGCTTCCCTGGTGACTAGGTGATAAAGAATTGCCAACCAGTGCAGGAGACGCAGGTTTGATCCCTGGGTCAGAAAGATCCCCTGGAGTAGGAAATGGAAACCCACTCCAGCATTCTTGCCTGGGAAATTTCATGGACAGAGGAGCCTGGTGGGCTATAGTCCATGGGGCTGAAAAGAGTCAAAATCAACTAAAGTGACTGAAAAACAACAAAGGGAGGATTGGTGGGAACTTAAGCAAGCCCCTCTGGTGGAGTGCCTTTGAATTGAAGCCACTGGATGGGTATTTTGGGGGGCTTTGAAGAGCTTTGGTGCTTTATGTCTTAAAGCAGAAAAATTTCTGCGTGAGAGAGGCAAAGTGATAGGTAAGGAATTTATTAGAATAGGAATTGAGAGTCCCTTTATTAGAATAGAATTAAGAGTCACTGCAAGGAGATCAAGCCAGTCAATCCTAAAGGAAATCAACCCTGCATATCCATTGGAAGGACTGATGCTGAAGAAGCTCCAATACTTTGGCCACCTGATGTGAAGAATTGACTCATTGGAAAAGACCCTGATGCTGGGAAAGATTGAAGGCAGGAGGAGAAGAGGGTGACCGAGGATGAGACGGTTGGATGGCATCATTGACTTGATTGACACGAGTTTGAGGAAGCTCCGGGAAGCCTGGCATGCTACAGTCCATGGGGTCCCAAAGAGTTGGACACGACTGAGCAAATGAAATGAACTGAGCTGAACTGATTAGAATAGGATGCTTGAGAGGCTTAAAGTGGGCAGGCCAGAGGGTGCTTCCGCAAGACCTTAGTGGGCTACAGTTTTATAATCAAAGGAAAAGTGGGGAGGGGGAGAAGACCTTCTTCCTCATTCTCGAGTAGATGTCATGTTTCCATCATCAGCCCCTTCTCCAGGTTGGGTAGTGGAGTTTTCTTGTCCCTCCATGGTCAAGCCAGGACTGTCATGGCACTATGGGAAAATTATTCCAGGTCTCAGCACAGTGAGTGCCTTTCACTTTGAAATGTCACCTTTCCATAAACTGTTGTTTCGATGTGTGGAGAGAGCACGTCCTAAGGATCATTAACTTGTTGAGCTCACTGGGCAGGATGTGGGGCTCATGCCACTGTTTTATCATCTGGGGGCATGTCTCATGCTTCTTTTGCTTGGGTTTGTGGCTAAGGAAGCCTGCTTGCTTCTGTGGTTAAGCAAACCTGCTTTCTTAAGTGCCCATTAACTTACAGAGGTCTCCCATATTTTTTTTCTACTTACACCCCGCTAGTGGGATTAACCATTTAATCACCTTCTTCGGTCCCTTTACTCTGTCCCTATCACCTTGATTAACATTTTGGGGCTGAATGCTGAGGAGTATCATAGTCAATGTAGGACTTGGGAAATACTAATCAGTCAACTCTAGCTTTCATTCAATCGAAAGTTCCCAAGTATGGCTCCTGCCAGTGTCTCTGTCCCCAAAGTGACAGCACCCCCACCCCCAGGAAACTCTCTAAGACCAATGGGTAGGTCTGCCCAGGCTCCTATTAAATGACTGCTTTTGCTCTGGGTCCTGGTGTGCATGAGATTTTGTGTGTGTGTCCTTTAAAAATGAAATCTCTATTTCTCCCGGCCCTTTGGGACTTCAAAATTAAGCCTTTCTGGTCTTCAAAGCCAAATGCTATGGGGGCTCATTTTCCTGGTGTGGGACCCCTGGGCTGGGAAACGCTACATGCAGCTCAGAACTCTCACTCCTGGAGGAGAACCTCGGCAATATAATCATTCTCCAGTTTGGGGTCCTCCAATTTCTTTCTTTGGGTGTGCTGGGTCTTAGTTGCAGTACGTGGGATCTAGTTTCCTGACCAGAGATCGAATCCAGGTCCCCTGGACCACCAGGGAGGTCTGTCCAGTTTTTTGATGCCTTTAGCTGTGGAAGATCTTTTCTGGTCTTTGTCACCCATGGTTGCTCTGCGGATGGTAGTGATGTTGGTGTGCTCGAGAGAGAGAGGGTGATCTCGGGCTCTTTGTATTCCACCATTTAGGGTGATCCCAAACGTCCTTCTGGTTCCATTGAAGGAAGGAGTCAGAAGACTGTTGGAACAGCCCTTTACTTATCACGAAAGCCTGACTGTCCTCTTTCCTCAGCTGACACTTCCCTGCCAATCTCAACACACTCTCTCCCTCCTTACAGGCCTTGCCACAGCCATCCATTCACAGTCTCCATCTGACCCAAGTCCTGCTGTCACCTGGGCCCCTGCAGCACCCTGTGGTTAACCGATCCAATCCCTTAGCCTCCCCCTCTGTAAAGTCCTTTACCTGCCTCCTGCCTCACACTTTCACAGTGTGCTCTGGGCTTTGTCATCGTCCCAAACTGCTCCCCTCGAAAATGACAAATGCACACTATCTAGCCCTGACCACAACCTCAGGACCCTGGAGCAAGCTCATTCAACTTCTCCATAATGATACCATCTCTCCAGGTCTTCTCTTGCCAATGTCTACAACTTCTTGCACACTTTTTCTGTTGCACCCTCCTAAAAATCTGGGAAGAAAAACATTTCAAGGAAATGGGGATGAGAAAGTAACGCCCGGGTAGCTAACACCTGGCTGAGATGCTTTCTCCCCTGCCCTTCATTTGCAGAACAAACTATGAAGCTGGCTACAAAACAATCAGAAGATGGGATTTGCACGCTGGCAATGGTGAAAGACGAAAAGCTCTATCCTTTTCCAGATAGAGCTCACGCCAAGGAGGGTGGCTTCTTCAAGGAAAATCCCCACAAGGTTCTCTTCCCAGACTCAGAACTTTTCAAGAAGTGGGGTAGGGACCTTTCTGAGGCTCAGCAGAAAGAGGCTGAGGACCTCTTCCAGAAGTTTGGCTATAACGTGTACCTCAGTGACCGGTTGCCCCTGGATCGTACCCTCCCGGACACTCGCGATTCCAGGTAAGATGGACCAAGGCAGGCTTCCTAGGGACCTCAATGTAGCTTGAAGACAAGCTGTGGGAAGTGGCTTAGATGGTAAAGAATCTGCCTGTGATGCAGGAGACCCAGGTTCAATCCATGGGTCGGGAAGATCCCCTAGTAAAGGGAATGGCTATCCACTCCACTACTCTTGCCTGGAGAATTCCATGGACAGAGGAGCCTGGTGGGTTACTATCCATGGGGGTCGCAAAGAGTAGGATGCAACTGAGTGACTAACATTTTGAGAGCAGCAGAAGTCAAGGGTTGAAAAGAAGGGAGGGAGAGTGAGAAATTCGTGAGGAAGTGGGTCGGGGTGTAGAAAGTTCTGGAAGACTGACAGAGCAGAATTCTTGACTTTAATCCATTTTATAATGGCAGCTCTGAGACGATAAATGACTGATTTAAGTATTTACAGCCCCTCAGAGCTGAGCAGAGGTATCAGAGACACACAGATCCTTGAGAATTCTGATAGGATGGGTCTAACTCATAATTTTACAGGTGAAGAAACCGAGGCTGAGAGAGAGAAACTTGGGCAAGTTGAAGGAAGTTAACAGTGCTACTCGTCTCCCTGATGTTTCTCTCCAAGTCTCTGCTTGGACCCGTCTTTATTTATTTAAACAAATATTTATTTATTTGGCTCTGCTGAGTTTTCCTTGTGGCATGCAGGACCTTTAGTTGCAACACGTGGGAACTAGTTCCCTGACCAGGGATCGAACCCTGGCCCCCTTGCATTGGGAGCACAGAGTCTTAGCCACGGGACCACCAGGGTCTTATTAACTTTAACTTAAAGAAACTTTCCTCTCTCCTTCTGTTTTCCCTTCCTATTTTTTTTCTCATTCTGCCTCTCCTTAGTAAGTTTTTTCTGCCTCCTTAATTAGTTTTAAAAATAGCAGTTTTTAGAGATAAATTCACATACCATACAATTTACTAAAGTGTATGATTTAATGATTTTTAGTTTATTCATCACCATTATCAATTTCAAAACATTTTCACCTCTTCCAAAAGAAAACCTACCCATCCTAACAGGCCCTCCCCATCTGCCTACAACTTCCTCATCCTTAGGAAACCACTAATCTGCTTTTTGTCCCCATGGACTTGCCTCTTCTGGACATTTTGTATAAATGGAATCGTATAACATGGAGTCTTCTGTATGTAGCATAATGTTTTCAAGTGTCATTCATGTTATAGCATTCATTACTACTTTATTTGTCAGTATTGTTCCTTTTATGGTAAAATAAAATTTCATTGTCCAGTTGTATACCACCTCTTCTCTATCTGTTTACCAGCTGATGGACATTTGGGTTATTTCCGCTTTTTGACTACTATGAATAATTTTGGCTTGAACATTTATGTACAAGTTCTTGTGTGGACATGTGTCTTCATTTTTCTTGGTTATACCCCAGGAGTAGAATTGCTGGACCATATGATGACTCTATATTTAAACTTCCAAGGAACTGCCAGACTGTTTTCCAAAGTGGCTGCATCATTTTCTATTCCCTCTAGCAGCATGTGAGAGTTTTGATTTTTTTTAACATACTTATCAAGGTTTGTTTTTGTTTTTGATCATAGCCATCCTAGTGAGTGTGAAAGCGCAAAGCACAAGTCACTCAGTCATGTCTGACTCTTTGCCACCCCATGAATCGCAGCACGCCAGGCCTCCCTGTCCATCACCAACTCCCAGGGTTCACCCAGACTCATGTCCATCAAGTCAGTGATGCCATCCAGCCATCTCATCCTCTGTCATCCCCTTCTCCTCCTGCCCCCAATCCCTCCCAGAATCAGAGTCTTTTCCAATGAGTCAACTCTTCGCATGAGGTGGCCAAAGTACTGGAGTTTCAGCTTTAGCATCATTCCTTCCAAAGAAATCCTAGGGCTGATCTCCTTCAGAATGGACTGGTTGGATCTCCTTGCAGTCCAAGGGACTCTCAAGAGTCTTCTCCAACACCACAGTTCAAAAGCATCAATTCTTCAGCGCTCAGCCTTCTTCACAGTCCAACTCTCACATCCATACATGACCACAGGAAAAACCATAGCCTTGACTAGACAAACCTTTGTTGGGAAAGTAATGTCTCTGCTTTTGAATATGCTATCTAGGTTGGTCATAACTTTCCTTCCAAGGAGTAAGCGTCTTTTAATTTCATGGCTGCAGTCACCATCTGTAGTGATTTTGGAGCCCCCCAAAATAAAGTCTGACACTGTTTCCACTGTTTCCCCATCTATTTCCCATGAAGTGATGGGACCAGATGCCATGATCTTCGTTTTCTGAATGTTGAGCTTTAAGCCAACTTTTTCACTCTCCTCTTTCACTTTCATCAAGAGGCTTTTTAGTTCCTCTTCACTTTCTGCCATAAGGGTGGTGTTATCTGCATATCTGAGGTTATTGATATTCCTCCCGGCAATCTTGATTCCAGCTTGTGCTTCTTCCAGCCCAGCGTTTCTCATGATGTACTCTGCGTATAAGTTAAATAAGCAGGGTGACAATACACAGCCTTGACATACTCCTTTTCCTATTTGGAACCAGTCTGTTGTTCCATGTCCAGTTCTAACTGTTGCTTCCTGCCTTGCCCCTTTCCAGGGGATTTTCCCAACCCAGGAATCAAATCCAGGTCTCCTGCATTGCAGGCGGATTCTTTACCAGCTGCGCCACAAGGGAAGCCAAGTGGTATACAAGTCTAGTTTTGATTTAAATTTCCCTGTTGTCTAGTTATGCTCAACATTTTTCATGTGTATACAGGCCATTTGTATATTTTCTTTGGAGAAATGCCCATTTAGACACTTTCTACTTTTAAGAAGGCAGTTGTCTTTTCATTATTGAGTTGCAAGTGTTTTTTAATAGGAATTTGCCAATTTCACCTAAGTTTTTAAATTTGTGGGTGGATAGTTGTTTATAGTATTTCCTATTTCCTAATTTTACTTGTAACTTTTTTGTTTGACCCAATGACTATTTAAGAATGTGTTCTTTAATTTCCACCGATTTGTGAATTTCTAATATCTTTCTGTTTTCATCTCTCGTGCCACTTTGCTGTGATCAGAGAATCACACTTCGTATGAATTTAGTCTTTTAAAATTTATTGAGGGTTATTTTATGCTCTAGCACACAGCCCCTCCTGGAGAACGTTGCATGTACAGTTGAAAGCAACCTGCTGTTGTTGTGTGGACTGTTCTTACGGACACCACTAGGTCTCTCTCATTGGTTGCAATGTTGTTTAAGTCTTACATTTCCTTGTTTGTCCTTTTTTTTAAAAAGACATTTCTGTATTTTATTTTTTTGGCTGTGGTGGGTCTTTGTTTTTGCACGCAGGCTTTCTCTAGTTGCAGTGAGCAGGGTCTGCTCTTCCTCGTGTTCGGGATTCTCCTTGCGGTGGCTTCCCTTGCTGTGGAGCACAGGCTCCAGGCACACGGGCTTCAGCAGTTGCAGCACGTGGGTTCAATAGTTTCAGCTTATGGGTTCTCGAGTGCTGGTTTCAGTAGTTGGGGCACGTACTTCATTGCTCCGAGGCATGTGAGGTCTTCCTGGAATAGGGATTGAACTGATGTCCCTTGCATTGCAAGGTGGATTCCTAACCACTGGACTACCAGGAAAGCCCTCCTTGTTGATCTTGTGTTTAGTTGTTCTATGGGGCTTCCCTGGTGGCTCAGACAGTAAAGAATCTGCCTGCAATGCTGGAGACCTGGTCCGATCCCTGGGTCTGGAAGATCCCCTGGAGAAGCAAATGGCAACCCAGTCCAGGATTCTTGCCTGGAGAATCGCATGGACAGAGGAGTCTGGCAGGCTGCAGTTCATGGGCTTGAAAAGAGTTGGCCACGACTGAGTGACTAACACTCTCCTTTCTACTCTCCTTGAAAGTAGGGTATTGAAATCGCCAGGGATTGATGCTGACTGGTCTGTTACTCCCTTCAGTCTGTCAGGCTTTGTTTCGTGCTTTTCGGCACTCTGTTGCTGGGAATATATGTTTAAAATTGGCATATCTTCCTGATGGTTATATCCTTTTATGGTTACAAAGTCTCTCCCTTTATAACTAGCAATGTCTTTATTTTACCATCTATTTTGCCTGATATTAGTATAACCTCTTTAACTTTTTATGGTTGCTGCTTGCTGATATATCCTTTACTTTCAACCTACTTGTATCTTTTGATCTAAAATGTTTCCTAAAGACAACATACAGTTGGACCTTTTTTAAAAAATGCAATCGGACAATATTTACCTTTTGACTGGATTGCTTAATTCACCCACAATCATTGTTTTATTGACATAGTCGGATTTACGTCTGGCATTCTATTTTTGTTTTCTAATGTCTCTCATGTTTTCCCTTTGTTCCTCCATTACTGCTTGTTTTTTACATTAAGTGGCTATTTTCTAATGTAACAGTATAATTCTTTAAATAATTTTTCAGTATATTTTTATAGTTGTTTTCTTAATGGTTGTTCTAGGGCTTGTCACATGCATCTTAACTTATCAGAGTCTATTTAGACTTATTTGAGTGAGATATAGGAAGATTATATTTATAGCTCTATTCCCTCTTCCTCCTTTTTTCCTATTATTTTCATACATATTTCAAATTGTATGGCACAAACTCCAAAATATACTATTATAATTACATTACATAATTTTATGTCTATTAAAGAAGATGAGAAAAAAGGAGAAGAAGTATAAATTTACAGTGTGTTATATTTATCTTATTTACCATGTCTGATTCTCTGCACTTATTCCTGTAGATTCAATTTACCATCTGGTGTTATTTCCTCACTTCAATACAGTTTTTCTCCCATCCATTTCTTTTGTGCTGTTTTGTCAAGTATATTAAATTGCTATATGTTATAGTCCCAATAATACAATTACATACACTTTAAAAATACAATTGCTTTTAAAATTAGTTAAGAGAAGAAATATACTGTCTTTTCTGATTACACAGTTACCTTTACTGGTGCTCTTTGTTTTTGCCTGTGTGTGTATGTGTGTGTATTTGCATTATGGCCCCAAATCATTTGCTTTTAGCCTAAAAAGACCCACAGACTTAGAGAATGGACTTAGGGTTACCAGATGGGAAGGAAAGAGGAAGAGATAGTTAGGAAGTTTGGTCTTAACATGTATGTGCTACTATATTTAACATAGGTAACCAGCAAGGACCTACTGTATAGCACAGGGAATTCTGCTCAATATTATGTAACAATCTAAATGGGAAAATAATTTGAAAAATAAGAGATAACTGAGTCACTTTACTGTATACGTGAAGTTATCACAAAATTGTTAATCAACTACACTCCAATGTAAAATAGAAAGTTAAAAAATGTTAAAATAATAAAAAAAAAGTATATATAAAAAAAACTTGTATTTCTTTTAAAGTAGTCTGCTGCTGCTGCTGCTGTTGCTAAGTCGCTTCAGTCGTGTCCGACTCTTTGCGACCCCATAGACGGCAGCCTACCAGGATCCCCCGCCCCTGGGATTCTCCAGGCAAGAACACTGGAGTGGGTTGCCATTTCCTTCTCCAATGCATGAAAGTGAAAAGTGAAAGTGAAGTCGCTCAGTCGTGTCCGACTCTTAGCGACCCCATGGACTGCAGCCTACTGGGCTCCTCCATCCATGGGATTTTCCAGGTAAGAGTACTGGAGTGGGGTGCCAGTGCCTTAAAGAGGAAATAAAAGCAAGTGAACATTGAGAGAATTTGTTGGTAGACTACTTCCAACAAATTCTCTCAATGTTCACTTGCTTTTATTTCCTCTTCACATTTGAAAGATGTAAGATGCTTTGTTGACAGTCTTTTTTCTTTGGACAATTTCAGTATATTGTCCCACTACCTTCTATTTTTATTGTATTTGATGAGATGTCAACTCTTAATATTGTTGAGCGTCTCCTTGTATGTGGTGAGTCATTTTTCTCTGACTACTGTCAATATTTTATCTTTGGCTTTCGGTATTTGGACTAAGGTGTGTCTGGGTGTGCATCTCTGCATTTCTCCTACTTTCCTTGGAACCTGCCTCAAATTCATCATTTAAGTCTTTAGGTGTGTGGATAATATGCTGAGATCAGTGGGTAACTGACGCACTTGTGGAGCATTAAGGTTGAATTCTGTAGAGATTAAGTCATGAAACTGCTTGTTAGAAAGTATTAGTGTGGATGCAAACTATGTCTGATTCAAGTACCCTTCTATTCTTGAATAACATGAGTCATGTCTGCTGCTTACAAATCAAATGAGCGCTCTTCCTTCCTGCTGACCATAAAAAAAAATTTATGTGGCTCCGATGGATGGATTCCAGAACTAAGGCATCCTGGAAACCACCACACTTGGAGAACTATAGGAAGACCACTCCCTGGACTTTTAAAATTTTATTTTATTTACTATTTATTTCTGACTGTGCTGGGTCCTCACTGCTGCATGAGGGCTTTCTCTAGTTGTGACCAGCTGGGACTATTCTTTGTTGAGGTGCGTGGGTTTCTCATTGCGATGGCTTCTCTTGTTGTGGAGCACAGGCTGTAGAGCACTGGCTCAGTAGCTGTGGCACATGGGCTTAATTGCTCTGCGGCATATAGAATCTTCCCCTATCAGGGATCAGACTGTGTCCCCTGCATTGGCAGATGGATTTCTATCCACTGGATCACCAAGAAAGTCCTCCTTGGATTTTCTCTGAGGAAGAAGTGATTTAGTGATTCAGAGCCATCACATAAATTATAAGATAATATGAGGACGGACCTTCTATGTCTGCTACTGCTGCTGCTAAGTCACTTCGGTTGTGTCTGACTCTGTGCAAACCCATAGACGGCAGCCCACCAGCAAGATGCAAAGTGGTGGTCACTACTGGTTTCCCCAGTTTTTTGGATGGTTGTCTGATACCAGAAACATGCCAGCCCTGGCATTCTCCAAGTGGTCACATCCTCCCTTTAACTTTCAGAGACCAGAGAAAGGCCATTCAGGGGAATCAATAAACTTTATTGAGTTTTAAGTAGATCCTGCATGCTCAGTTGCTTCTTTCGTGTCCAACTCTTTTCAAGTCCATGGACTGTAGCCCGCCAGGCTCCTCTGTCCATAGGATTCTCCAGGCAAGAATACTGGAGTGGGTTGCCATTTCCTCTTCCAGAGGATCTTCCTGATCTAGGATCAAACCCATATCTCCTGTGTCTCATGTATTGGCAGGCAGATTCTGTACCACTGAGCCACCTGAGAAGCCCTAAGTACATATTAAGTTCCAATATACAAACTCATGGAAAGGCAGGCCTTCAATAGTTAATCTTTAATAGGGAGTTCAGAAAAATGCCATGACCAGTTTAGTTAGAAAACTTGCAGGGCCCGGTACAAAATAAAAACGTGGGGCTTGTTATTTAAAAATTACTTAAAAATATTTCAAGATGGTGACAGCAAATTATCGAGTTAATTCACAAGTGTCAGGACCTGTGTGCTTGCACAAGTCACACACCCAGGAATCTGGCCTTGCTGCCCACCTAACTTGCCTCAGGAAATCCCAATGTATCAATAAGAAGATGTTTGGCAATTGTTGCATGGGTGCATATCAGTTTATTTACTTTCCACAATAGCGGTTTCTGGCAAAATTGTGATTTGCATACAACTTATCTTTCTAGTTCTAACATCTGGGATCTGGCTGTGGTGCTAGTGGTAAAGAACCTGCCTGCCAGTGCAGGAGACATAAGAGACATGGGTTTGATCCCTAGGTCAGGAAGGTCCTCTGGAGAAGGGCATGGCAACCCACTCCAGTATTCTTTCCTGGAGAATTTCATAGACAGAGGAGCCTGGTGGGCTATAGTCCATAGGGTAGCAAAGAGTCAGACATGACTTAAGTGACTTCGCACACACTTATAGCTCTAACATCTAGAAATTGCTCACGTTATATATTTCTCTCTTTGTATCCTCCTGTTGCTAAGGGTGAGTTTGCACATGTGGGTGTGCAGAGCTGTATCTGCCTCTCTGCGACCCCATGGACTGCAGCCTGCCAGGCCCCTCTGTCCATGGGATTCTCCAGGCAAGAATACTGGAGTAGGTTGTCATTTCCTCCTCCAGGGGATCTTTCTGACCCAGGGATTAAACTCACGTCCCTTGCCTCTCCTGTTTGACTGGTGGATTCTTTACCACCAGGGAAGCCCACTAAGTGAGGGGCAATTGTAATTCTATACTGGAAGTATTTGCTAAAGATTAATTCCTCCAGCTGTTAACCAACCAATGAATATTTTTTAGTATATTTTACTGCACTATCCAATATGGTAGCGTCAGTCACATGTGGCTATTTAAATTAATTAAAATTGGATTAAATTAAAAAGCAGGTTTTTTTTAGTTTACATAGCCTTGTTATAATGCTTACTAGCCACACGTGGCTAGTGTAGATCAGAATGAACAGCATATACAGAACATCTATATCATGGTAGGAACTGGTCAGAACTGGACCAGTTCTACTGGACAGAACTGGTCCACACATGCCAGTCAGGTGCTAGGAAACAAGGAGAAAGGAGAGATCCTTCTTGCAGACTTCTGTATGCTTTTCAGTGTTACTTGAAATTCCTTGCATGGCCTTTTGGAGTCCATTGATGTGTCTACAGAGTTAATCTCGATTACTCTGCATTTCATCAATGTTGGAGTGGCAAGAGAAAGCAGGAACTGATTTGGGGAGAAAAGCTTAGACTATGAAATTCCTCTTTTTAATTTTTTTTCCAACTTGTGTTTATTTATGTTTTACTTTTATGTTCTGTTTCCTGATCTCTCAAAGCCTTATAATGTTCCTTTTTGCCTTCTGAGAATTTGTTTTTTTGACAGTTCTGTAATCAGAGGAAATGTGTTCTAATTCTTTAAAAAAATTTTTTTATTGGAGTACAGTTGCTTTAAAATGTTGTGTTAGTTTCTGCTCTAGGCAAAGTGAATCAGCCATGAAGTGAAAATTGAAAGTGCTAGTCACTGAGTCATGTCTGAGTTCACCCCATTAGTTATGTTCACATCGTTGGTTATTAGGGAAATGGAAATCAAAGCAATGGTAAGACAATACTTCATACTCTTGGAAGGCTATCATCCCAATGACAGATAATGCAAATATTGTCCAGAATATGGAGAAAAATTGAAGGCATCATTTATTATTGGTGGGAATGTAAAATGGTGCAGCCACTTTAGAAAACAGTATAGTAGTTCACCAAATTGTTAAATATAGAGTTACCACTTGACTTAACACCTTCTCTCTTCAATTCTGTTCACTTCAGTCACTCAGTCTCGTCCAACTCTTCTCGACCCCATAGACTGCAGCTTGCCAGGCTTCCCTGTCCTTCACCGACTCCTGGAACTTGCTCAAACTTGTCCATTGAGTCGGTGATGCCATCCAACCATCTCATCCTCTGTCGTCCCCTTCTCCTCCTGCCTTCAGTCTTTCCCAGCATCATCACGGTCTTCTCTAATGAGTCAGCTCTTCACATCAGGTGGCCAAAGTATTGGGAGCTTCAGCTTCAGCATCAGTCCTTCCAATGAATATTCAGGGTTGATTTCCTTCAGGATTGACTGATTTGATCTCCTTGCAGTCCAAGGGACTCTCAAGAGGATCCTTCTCCAAGGATCTTCACCTAGGGTTAAGTGTGTGTATAAGTAAAATAAAAACATGCCAACATAAACACTCATTCAAGAATTTTCATAGTGGCATTTATAACAGCCAAAAAGTAGAAGCATGCTAAATGTCCGATTTTGGATGAACAGATAAATATGTGACATATCCATGCAATGTAATATTATTTGACAATAGAAAGAAATGAAGTGCTGACATGTGGTACAACATTGATGAACTTTGAAAACATTATTCTAGGTGAACACAAAAGACCGCATATTGTATGTTTCCATTTATACAGAAAGTCCAGAATGGGCAATTCTATAGAGATAAAAAGTAGATTAATCATTGCCTATGGCTGAGGGGGAATGGGACTGGGGAGAAATGAAGAAATACTGCTAGTGGATATGGGGTTTCTTTCTAGCATGATGAAACTGTCCCAAAATTAGATGGTGGTGATGGTTGCCCAACTCTGTGAATATTATTAAAAAACAATGCATTGTGCAGTTTTAAATGGGTGACTTTTATTGTGTGTGAAATATATCTTGATGAGGATGTTAAAAAAAAGAGTAAGCCAGTGCCTCACATATGGTGAGCATTTACTAAATGTAAGCTCTGACATTAAAACTTTATTACACACACACACACAAAAATAAAAATAAAAAATAAAACGTGTGTCAAGCACACTTCTTCGGACAGTTTGCCACCTCTCTATAGTGGTGAGGTTGAGGCATGTGTCCAAATGATGGGAGGTCTGAGAACATGTGGAAAGGGAGGCAGAAAGAGGACTTCTGGCAAAGAAGCTACTTTGGGGCAGGGGAAGGAACGGGAATTCTTTGTGGGGCAGGTTGACTGTTCAAGGGGAAATGTCTACTGATGATTAATCAAAAAGAAATGAAGTTTATCCCCACAACAGGAGAACTTTGGACAAACAAATGCAAAATCTTTCTACTGTGAAAAGCAACTGACAGTTTCCCTTCCTATTGAGTTTGAGAGCTGGTGAACTGATTGAATTATTATAACATCCTATGTAGTGAAGGGGGACTTCGGAGGACAATGTTTAAGTAATTAAAAGAGTGATATGGTTATTATAAAAGGTCTCTTACAGGTGCCATTGGAAGCAGTATCCTTCACAGCTCCCATCTCTCAGCGTCATCCTCATATTCATGGATGAAGCTCTGTCTGTCATCCATCGAGCCATCACCAGCATCATCCAGCGGACCCCCCCTCGAGTGTTGAAGGAGATCATCTTAGTGGATGATTTTAGCTCACATGGTGAGCAACTTGATCAAGCAATAGTATAAAAAATGACTGTATATGGATTGTGCTAGGATAAAGGGGTTTTAGCTTAGCTTCCCAGGTGGCACTGCGGTAAAGAATCTGCCTGCCTACTCAGGAGATGCAGGAGATGCCCATGCAGGAGATGCAGGTTCTATCCCTGAGTCAGGAAGTTCCCCTGGAGGAGGGCATGGCAACCCACTCCAGTATTCTTGCCTGGAGAATCCCATGGACAGAGGAGCCTGGGGGATAACAGTCCATAGGGTTGCAAAGAGTCAGACACAACTGAGCATGCACACGCCTACACACACACACACACACACACACGAGGACAGAAAGTTGGATTTCTCATGGAGGGAAAAGAGAGGGACTGTTTATTGACTGTGCTGGGCACATTAATCTTCCCATAGTTGAGATAGGGGATGATCCTCTTGGTCACACAGAAGAAGAAACTAGGAGAGGTCACACAATGTGCTCCAATCATGTGGTGAATCTGCAGTCAGTCGGGCCCACGCACTATGAGGGAGGCAGCAGGGAGAGAGGTGGGTCCAAAGGAAAACCCCAGATACCAGGAAGAGATTCAGAATCATCCCCTAGGAGGAAACCCCAATCTTCCTGGGTATTTAAGCCTGGAGAGAAGGGAGCTCTGGGTGCTGAGACTCTCCACAGTGGCTGGGTCTCTTGCTCAGGCCCTGCCCTCTCCCGCAACCTGGTCCAGTCCCCCCTGAGATGACACAGGAAGTGGAAGGCAGTGCACTTGAGTCTTCACTTTATGGAATCTCAGTTCCTCCCTTACAAGCTCTATCTCTTGAGTGACTTACTTCTCCACTAGTTTCCTTATCTGCAAAGCACGGATGTTGAGAATAATCATGATCTCATGGACTAGAGTGAGAATTAAAGAGGTAGTAATAGCAGTTAACATCATTTATTCTAAATACCTTATGTTCGTTAACTATTTGAAGCCAAAGAAAGTTCTAGGCTGTTCCAGACCCTATGTATAACACAACCTGCTCACTTGGGTCAGGAACCCATTTGTGTCTTCCAAGGGGATAATTTGTTTGGGAAGGCATGGCAGAGGGAACTGTTGGTCATTCTTTGACTGGTGTCATTAGGGCAGCAATCACCTTCTCTCTCAGTAACCATGGAAACAGCAGCCAGTTTGAGCCTGCACTGAATTATGTATTGTGTTAAAATCTTTTTTGTGTGTGTTAAATTGAGGAAAATGATCAGAAGTCTCTACCACATCAGCCACAGGAGAAGCTCATGTGACTTTAGGTGATGGCGATTCTCTCAGTTACTTCATGTCTCCAGTGTCGCCATCTGTAAAATAATAGTGCTTCCTCACAGGGTTGTTTGGGAATTAACACACGTAGAGTCCTCAGCCCAGGGCTTGTCCCTAGTAAATGTTAGCTAGCGTAATTCTCCTTGTCCTCACCATCAATAGTAGTAAGATTGAAATGTTACACATTGACATGAGAGGTGTACACACTTCCTTTGTCCCCTCTAGATATGAAGCTTAATTTGCATCAAGTTAAATATTTCAAAGGTCAATGGATTTAATCCAAGCTTTTCAAAAATGATAGGAATACATAGACATATTTTTTAAAACAGAGGAGAGAGAGAAGAAGAAACTGTGAACAGTGTGGAATAGTGAATCTTGTTTGTATATTTTGGAGATTGTTGTTCAATCATTCAGTTGTGTCTGACTCTTTGTGACCCCATGGATTGCAGCACACCGGGCTTCCCTGTCCATCACCATCTCCTGGAGCTTGCTCAAACTTTTGTCCATTGAGTTGGTGATGCCATCCAACCATCTCTTCCTCTGTCATCCCCTTCTTTTCCTGTGTTCAATCTTTCCTAGCATCAGAGTCTTTTCCAATGAGTTGGATCTTCACATCAGGTGTCCAAAATATTGTAGCTTCAGCCTCAGCATCAGTCCCTCCAGTAAATATTCAGGACTGATTTCCTTTAGGGTTGACTGGTTTGATCTCCTTGCAGTCCAAGGTACTCTCAAGAGTCTTCTCCATCACCACTGTTCAAAAGCATCAATTCTTTGGCACTCAGCCTTCTTTATTTGGGGGATAAACTTATTAGATAGAAGCTGAAAAGTAGATTCATCTGGGCATTCCATCCCAGTTGAGCCTCAGCAGGTCAAATAGGAATATCTAAAAGAAGATGAAACAATTTCAGTTGTTTATGTGCCCTCCGTAAAATCTTGAGAGTTTAGTGGTGAAGACGATGCTCCAGGCTGTATCTGCAATGTCTGTCCATCAGCAACCCTACGTTAGTTAGGTCAGGTGTGTCCCATTCATTAAAAAAAACTTTTATTGGAGTATAATTGCTTTACAGTGTTGTGTTGGTTTCTACTGTACAGCAACATAAATCAGCTCTATCCCCTCTTTTTTGAATTTCATTCCCATGTAAGTCACCGCAGAGCACTGAGTTCCCTGACCCAGGGATCAAACTCCTGTCTGCTGCATTGCAGGCAGATTCTTTACTGTCTGAGCCACCAGGGAAGCCCCAGGTTCTCACTAGTTATCCATTTTACACATAGTGTCATAGTGCATATATGTCGATCCCAGTCTCCCAGTCCGTCTCACCCACACTTTCTCTCCTCGGTGTCCATGTTTGTTCTCTATCTGTGTCTCTATTTCTATTTTGCAAATAAGATCATCTATATCATTTTTCTAGATTCCACATTATGTGTTAATATGATATTTATTTTTCTCTTTCTGACTTACTTCATCCTGTGTAACAGTCTCTAGGTGCATCCATGTCTCTGCAAATGACACAACTTCATTCTTTTTTATGGCTGAGTAATATTCCATTGTATATATGTACCACATCTTCTTTATCCATTCCTGTTGATGGACGTTTAGGTCACTTGCACATTCTGGCTATTGTAAATAGTGCTTCAGTGCACACTGGAGTGCATGTGTCTTTTCAAATTATGGTGTTCTCTGATCCCATTCATTCTTATAGTAATTTCTCAATACACTTAAAGTACCTGTAACAGTGCCCAACACAGCAGTTTTACTGTGCTAAGACAGTTTAACCTCAAGAGAAAGATTAGGAATGGGAACATTAATTCTGAGGATGGAAGGCAGAGGAGAAGTTGGTGTAGAGGAAAGACTATTTTCTCAGTCAAGGCTGTAGAACTGCCCACCCTATGCTGGAGGTAGTCCAACCATTACAGTATCCTAGTATAAAATTTCTGCACCGTGTTGATTATTGCACTCAGAATTTCTACAGGTGTGCCTTTGGTTGGCAGGAGAATTAAAGGCAGACTTGGATGAGAAGATTAAGCTTTACAACCAGAAGTGTCCAGGACTCCTGAAGATAGTACGACACACGGAGAGAAGAGGTCTGGCTGCAGCTCGCAACACCGGCAGGGAGGCGGCCACGGCTGATGTGGTTGCCATCTTGGACGCTCACATTGAAGTGAATGTTGGGTGGTAAGGCTCCAGGGGCTCCATGTGGGGAAGCGGAGAGAGGAGAAATTGTAAATACAATGAGTAGAGACGGGATATTGTGGAAGTAGGGAAAGTCAGAACTTAAGAAAAGGGAAGCTCCAAAAACAGGATGTTTCTATTCAAGGACTTTGGTTGCCTACAAGAAGTAGTCTAGAGAAAAAACAATAGGCTTGGAGTATTGACAACTGAATACAAACCCTGACTATGCCAGATATTTTGTGACTTTGAATGAGTCACAACTTAGGGCTTCCCTGGTGGCTCAGCGGTAAAGAATCTGCCTGCCAATGCTGGAGATGCAGGTTCGGTCCCTGTCTTGGGAAGATATCCTGGAGTAGGAGATGGCAACACACTCCAGTATTCTTGCCTGGATCCCCAAGGACAGAGGAGCCTTGTAGGTTACAGTCCATGGGGTTGCAAAAGAGTCGGACACAACTTAGCAACTAACAAACAAATTACTTTATCTGTAAAATGAAGAGACTCTGTTCAGTTCAGTCGCTCAGTCATGTCCAACTCTTTGTGACCCCATGGACTGCAGCATGCCAGGCTTTCCTGTCCATCACCAACTTCCAGAGCTTGCTGAAACTCATGTCCATTGAGTCAGTGATGCCATCCAACCATCTCATCCTCTGTTGTACCCTTCTCCTCCTGCCTTCAGTCTTTCCCAGCATCAGGGTCTTTTCCAATGAGTCAGTTCTTCACATCAGGTGGCCAAAGTATTGGAGCTTCAGCTTCAGCATCAGTCCTTCTAATGAGTATTCAGAATTGATTTCCTTTAGGATTGCCTGGTTTGATCTCCTTGCAGTCCAAGGGACTCTCAAAAGTCTTCTCCAGCATCACAGTTCAAAAGCATCAATTCTTCAGCACTCGGCTTTCTTTATGGTCCAACTCTCACATCCATGCATGAAGAGACTACCTTTTGGTAATTCTTAAGGTTTTCCCATGAAGTTACATGATACGAAGAGCTGTGTTACTCAAAGAATGTGGGGAATCAGATAGTAAAGAGATGTTATTTTGGAAGCAGGGAGACTCAAGAAGTAAGACAAATTCAGGCAGATACTGATAGCACTGCTCACAGTGGCTTGGGGTTGGTACTTGGGTACCCCAGTTTCAAATGTGCTCTTGACTGGGGTCAGCTGCCAGCAGCCCCAGCTATTTCTCAAACCTGCAGATTCTCAGGACTCTGGAGAGTTCTGCCTACTAGCCAGTGTGGCCTGAGTGAAGAAGGTGGTCAGGGTCAGGACAAGGGGATGGGATGGAGCAGCTTTGTCTGCTCACTTTGACTATTATCCTCAAATCCCACCTGGGTCTGTTACACACCCTTCTTGCAGGGCTGAGCCCATCTTGGCTCGGATTCAGGAAGACCGCACCGTGATCGTATCTCCTGTGTTTGACAACATTCTTTTTGACACCTTTGAACTGATTAAATATGCACTGGCGGTTGACGGGTTTAACTGGGAACTCTGGTGCCGCTATGATGCACTGCCGAAAGCCTGGGTTGATCTCCACGATGTCACTGCTCCTGTGAGGTCAGTCTGCATGAGCTTAGGAAACTTGATTAGTCTGGGGGAAGTCAGGGATGGATGGTCTGGGCTTTGTTTGTCCTTCGTAGTAGTCTTAGGAGTGGGGTGAGAGGAGCAGAGGAGTTGGGGTGAAGGACAGGATATAGAGAAAAAAAGAAGCAGATCTCATAACCGACAAGGACCTATTGTAGAGCACAAGGAACTCTGCTTGATGTTATGTGGAAGCCTGGATGGGAGCCGAGTTTGGAGGAGAATGGGTACATGTCTATGTATGGCTGAGTCCCTTCACTGTTCACGGGAAGCTATCACAATGTTGTTAATTGGCTATACCCCAATACAAAATGAAAAGTTAAAAAAAGAGCTGATCCCAGAAAAGAAATCACAGATACTTTGGCTATTTAAGGAATTTTAAGCAAAATAAAGCAAAATGTATAATGTTTTAGAAAACATATCAGCCCCTTTAAGCATTTATCAGGCTATGAAGTAGGGATACCAAGATGGATTTCAATATAATCTGAGACAGGAAGGCTCCATGCACTTAGTTCAGTCTGAGGGTTTGGGGAAAGCCTTCAGGATAAGCAGCAGCTTTGGTAGAGAGACTTCCAAAGGCTACATCATCGCTGAGCTTGCTACCTGTCACCTTCATCCTGATGTTCTGCGTCCAGGGTGAGTGACTCTCTCGCCATGTGCTCCACAGAAGTCCTTCCATCATGGGCATCCTGGCTGCCAACAGGCTCTTCTTGGAAGAAATTGGCTCTCTGGATGGTGGGATGCTGACCTATGGAGGAGAGAATGTGGAACTTAGCCTGAGGGTAGGTATGTTTCCATTCTCATTATGGGACAAAGCAGAAGGGTAAGGTAGAGGACCTCTGGAACCTTGGAACAAGGATGGATGCCACTGGCTCAAGAGGTGAACAAATTCTCATGTTTCCAGGTCACTAAGGAGAGGTTGTGGAACTTCTAGAGTGGAGCGTCTTGGTATAGGTCTGTATAGTCTGGGAGATATTGCTGGAAAGATGGTGTCCCTATTTTCTTGAGGACTTCAGGCATTTTCCAAACATCCCCTGACATACACCAACTTTGGGGTGGGTGGTTCTCTGCAAGACCAGTCAGAAACTGGAATGGGCAGAGAGACCAGAGGATAAAGATGTGTGGGCAGCCAATCTGTCCCCCTGTGGACAGTCAAGCAGCTGACAGGATGACATGAGTTCATGTCCATTTTCTTTCATGGTCTGTTCCCCAGTTTTGTTGTTTAGTCCCTAAGTCAGGTCCAACTCTTTTGCATCTCCATGGACTGTAGCAACTAAACACTTGAGTGGACTGTAGCCCTTCTGGATCTTTTGTCCATGGGATTTTCCCAGGCAAGAATCCTGGAATGTGTTGCCATTTTCTTCTCCAGGAGATCTTCCTGACCCAGGGATCGAACCCTCATCTCCTGCATTGCAGGCAATTCGTTTCCCATGAGCCACCAGGGAAGCTCCAGTTTATTTCCCTCCTAAGGATGACAGTGCAGGTCAAACGTGATAAATAACTTGAAATGATTTATAAACGTGTGAGAATTAGAATTCTTGTTTGATTTCTGTGACAGAGGCCAAAATAACAGAGATTTAAATGAGATATAAATTAATTCCTGTAACAATTTGAACATGAGCAGTCCAGGATTCAGATGACAGTTCCAGTCTTCCCTGGTGGCCCAGCGGTAAAGAATCTACCTACAACCCAGGAGACCGCCTACAACGCAGGAGACGTGGGTTTGATCCCTGGGTTGGGAAGATCCCTGGAGTAGGAAGTGGCAACCCGCTCCAGTATTCTTGCCTGGGAAATCCTAAGGACAGAGGAGCCTGGCTAGCTACAGTCCATGGGGTCACATGAGTTGGACATGACTTAGTGACTAAATTACCACCAGCAGGGTGTTGGGAACCAAGTCTCCTCCATCTTATTGTTCTGATACACTCAACACCACATCTGTATTCTCATCGGTATGAAGAGAACAGCTTCTCAGGTGGCTCAGTGATAAAGAACTTGCCTACCAAAGCAGGAGATGTAAGAGACGCAGATTTGATCCCTGGGTCAGGAAGATCCCCTGGAGGAGAGCATGGCAACCCACTCCACTCATTCCAGGCTCCTTTGTCCATGGCATTCTCCAGGCAAGAATACTAGAGTGAGTTGCCGTACCCTCTGAAGAGTCATTCTTCCCCTTTCTTGATAAAACAGTTTACCCGCATTCAGCTTCCGTGGTTTGTGCGTGTGGCCATTTGTCCTTTCAAACCTCTAAGCATTTGCTAGGATGTACATTTCTCTAGGAACAGACCTTGGAGAACATCAGAGCTGCATGTGATGTTTTATTCTGACACCTAGAGGCCACGGCAGTGATGGTGCACCTGGATGTGTATAAATACAGAAGAGTTTTGGTCTGATGGGAGAGAAAGTACACCCACTCTGGTTCAGCACCCTGTGTATCCCTGGCACTGTGCCACAGCATCACAGAATCCTTCTGGCTTTGTCATTTCTTAGCTGGTAAGGTTGGGCCCATTACCTTAATAGGAATAATCATAATACCTACGTGGTGAGGGCTAACTTCCTGAAAAATGTCAGGATGGTTTGTGATGCAAAGTAAGCTACTATAATCAGAAACTTCCTGTTTCTTTTCGTGTGTTTCAGAGAAAGAGTGAGGGGGTGGAGGGTGGGTGTGTCGGGGGACATCTGGCAAGTGGGAATAAATTGAGACAGAAAAATCTGAAAACTGTTGGTCTAGGATAACCCCTCCCAAGGTGTTTTAACTGAGCCACTGGACCTGTGATGTTCAGGGATTTGCAGACATGAGTGCGGTAGGTTGCTAACCGCTGCTGGAAGGGCTTCCCTGGAAGCTCAGACAGTAAAGAATCCTGCAATGCTGGAGACCTGTGCACAATCGCTGGATCGGGAAGATCCCCTAGAGGAGGGCATGGCAACCCACTCCAGTATTCTTGCCTGAATCCTCATGGACAGAGGTGCCTGTCGGTCTGCAGTCCATGGAGTCACCAAGAGCTGGACACGACTGAGCGACTAAGCATAGTAACTGGACCGGCTAGTGCTGGGGTCCAGCCCTGGCTGATCCAGAGTATTCGAAGGGGAGACGGCTTAGGCGACTATTTAAATATTCATCAAAGATATAAAGAGTAATAGAATAAGGATAGCTCAGTAGGAAAATTCAGTGGAGAAAAGAGGCTGAGTAGCTTGGTTTATGCGGGAGACCAATAAAACTTCAAGACAAGAAGCTTGCACCACTTACGTAGGCCGCAGGCGTCCTTCCATTCTCCCGAAGGAGAGGAGACACTGAGGCCTCCCAGGTCGGATCTTAGAAGCCCAGGCATAATTAGTAAGCATGGCGGGTTCTGCGCTCCAGATGGAGACTCAGCCAGAGTGAGAGAGAGAGAGAGAGACATGGGGAGACCAGTCTTTCGAGGAACTGATCCCAATTCTTTATTTTCCAGAGTCTGTTTTTATACACTGAGATGTTATACAAAAGTCACGCGGGGACAGCAGTCTTGACTTTTATTAAAGTCAGGTGCTTCATACAAATGTATACAGAGGTCTTAGGGGTGTTACATCATCTTCTGGCCAGGGGGGCCTGCTGACAATTTATGACCCTCTCCTTGTGACAGCGGTCAGTCAACCAGAACACTTCTTTCTCCAAGGGGGATTATTCTTAAAACAGACGCCACCCAAATAAAGTTACATTCCTATAGGGTGAGGGTGTAGTGGGTTTTAGTTAAGGAAAGAATTTACTTAGCCTAAGGTCTAACGTGATTAATATCAAAGGTTAATACTTATTTCTTCTATATATTCATTAATGTGTGTAAGGGCAGGGGATATGGAGACTTAGCAACAAACATTGGCTCAACAAATGAAAAACCCTTCACCAATACAATTTCTAATCAGCCCATTATACTTATAGTTTTCTAACTTTTCTAAGGAACCTGTTTTTAGAAGGTTTAAAGCATCTCGTGCCTCTCACGGTTGGGAGGCTGTGAGCAATCACATGTGGCCGGACAAGCCCATCAGGCAGGCTAGAGAAACTTCAGAGGAGTTTGTAGGTTGAAACACTCCTATCATGCCCAGGAATTATTGTTAACTGGAGCTCTAAGTTAACTCCCTCTCCGAAAGAGGTGGTGGGAGACAGCCCCCCGTAAAATCAGAGGTGTAGGTGAGAGCACAAAGTAGTAAAGTAGGCAGGCTCTGGTTATGGGGGTAGATGCTCAAGGATTTCCAGGGGGACTCCTGAGGCTCGATCCAGCCTTTGCGTATGTCGGCCTCCTTCCTCATGACCTTTGCCATGGGCGGAGTACCTCACTCTGGCCCCCAACAGGCTAGTGTTTCCCTAAATCTACATCTACTAGTTCTATCGTCTACTGGGACAAAGGCAGTATTTTTAAATATTTTAAGCCACATATTAGAATGTATGGACTGACAAGTATGTGTGTTTCCATCAGGATAAGAAGAAAGAATGTTAACGACTAGATCATAAGTCAGGGTATCTCTTGGTCAAGAATTACCTGTATTAGTTATCAATTGCAGTGTAACAAAATTATCACAAACTTAGTGGCTCAAAGCAAGATCCATTGATTATCTCACAGTTCCTGTGGGCCAGAGCCTACACCTGGTGGGATTCTGGAGCTTCTGAGCGATAAGGAGAGGAGCACTATTTTTTCAATGAATAGGTTGGGAGGCTCATAGAGACAGGTAGAAGGACTGAATTTACACTCTATTAAAAAAATTTTTTTTTTAATGTGGACCATTTTCTGTCTTTATTGAACTTTTTACAATATTGCTTCTGGTTTATGTTCTGGATTTTTGGTTACCAGGCATGTGGGATCTTAGTTCCCCGACCAGGGATCAAACCCTCACCCCCTGCAGTGGAAGCGTAGAGTCTTAACCACTGGACTGCCGGGGAAGTCCCTACACTCTTTAAAAAGTGGTTCTGAAGAGTGGTGTCCCCGTCAACAGGCTGTGCTCTTACGTCTGCGTGTCCAGCTTGCCCGGGCGATTTTGTTTTTCCTTCCCTTGCAGGTGTGGCAATGTGGAGGTAAGATTGAAGTCTTGCCCTGCTCCCGAGTCGCCCACCTGGAGAGACACCACAAGCCCTACTCTTTAGACCTGAGAATTCCCTTGAAGCGGAACGCCCTGAGAGTGGCTGAAATCTGGATGGACGAGTACAAAGACATGGTCTACATGGCCTGGAACATACCTCTCCAGGTTCGTCCTGGATGGGACAGAAGCTGAGAAGGATGGAGGAGGAGGAAAGGGAGGTGGTCCTGGTGGGAATGGGAAGGGACAAGAGCCCAAGCTTAGGCTGCTCATGGCACGATGGGCCAATGAATCCAAGAGATGAGGCGTTGAGGCAAGGAATATGACTTTATTCACCAGAAGACGGCAAAGGAATGTCTCAAAGTAGCCATCTTATGCCGTCTGGATGTCCCGTTCTATTATAGATCAGAGATGGAGGGGAGGAAGGTGAGGAAACAAAGTAAAGAGGCCATTAATCTTGCAAACATCTCCTAGGACTGCAAGCCTTAGGCAAGGAGTGTGTTAATTTCTTCCTTCCTGCCATCCACGGGTGGACAGGTTTCTCAACAGACGCACTTTAAGAGTCAGGCAGAGGGGCAGGATTCTCTGAGGCAGCCCATTAGGTGTGATTACAACAAGAGCAAGGGAAAGCAAGTCAAAGAAGCAGTTTCAGCCTGGAGTCAGAATTGGCTTCTCTCTGCAACAGGGCCACTCCAGCCCTAAAGACCTGAAGTCACGTCCTCCCTGTGAGGGCAATGGCATTCGCGTTTGTGTCCCAGGACTAAGTTTCTGGCACGCATGGCTATCATCACGTAGCTCTGGCATAAGGTTTATTTTTTATTATTCTAAGTTTATCAATGAAGAGACGGACACACAGAGAATGGAAGGGGAAAAGCCGGTTAAAGTAAGAAGGTCCTAAGAGCAGAGATGGGATTCAAACCAAGGAAACTTCTAGATTCTGTGCTCTTCATCCATCATCTATACCAGGGGATTCCTCGTGGGGCAGGAGTGGACAAGGATTCACTGTCTTAAGAGAAAACGAACACGGCGGTGGGGTGAGGAATGGTGGTAGAAGGCCGTGTAATTCTACTGGACACACGTGAACAAGGAAAGCCTCCTTGGCTAAGGTCGCATGGTTGGCCTTAGTCCCTGAGGCTGATGTGACATGCTGTCTCTGTCCCTGAGCTGCGGCTCTGGGTTCAAGCATCCTTCCACTTTGATTCCCCACAGATACCACTTCTAGGACATCTCCTTTAACCTCCCAGTCTTGCGGCCAGCATGCTCCTTTTGGGAGCCTTTCCTGGCCATCATGAGAACCATTTTGTGCCTGATTGATGTGCATATCATCTCAAACAGGAGCAGTCTGCATCAGCTTGCTACTGATGAGATATAAACCTGGATACGCAAGCCTTGAAAGTGCCTCTGAGACCAGCAGAAATTCCTAGGGGTCAAGCTTCTTCCAATTTCCCTGGAAAACTATACATGAGAAAGGTTATCTTACAGGGAATCAGGAAAATACTTGCTTCCCTCCTGCACTATCTGTTTCCCTGATGCCTTAGTGGTAAAGAACTTGCTGGCTAATGCAGGAGACACAGGTTCGATTCCTGGGTCAGGAAGATTCCCTGGAGGAGGAAATGGCAACCCACTCCAGTATTCTTGCCTGGGAAATCCTATAGACAGAGGAGCCTGGCAGGCTACAGTCCATGGGGTTGCACAGAGTCAGACACATCTGAGCACACCCACATGGTGGAGTCCAGGGTGTTACAGAGTGCAACCATGTTCCATGTTTTCTTTGCAGAACTCTGGAATCGATTTTGGAGACATTTCTTCCAGAATGGCACTCCGGAAGAAACTGAAATGCAAAACTTTTGACTGGTATCTGAAAAATGTTTATCCTCTCCTGAAACCAGTCCGCAGTGTTGTGGCCTATGGAAGAGTACGTTTTATGAAACTGCATTGCAGGTTTTAAACATTTGCCTGTAAAAGATGAAGAGATCTGAGTCTCATGACTTTCCGAACAAGGGTTTTCAAAACCCATTCCCCCCATTCTCTTCCTACCCCCAACTCTCTCCTCCAACCCTCTTGGTTTTCTTTCCTCTCTCACTCTCCAGTCTCCTTTTCCTTCCCTCTGTCTCTGGTTCCTTAGCTTGTAAACATCAGCCCTTGCTCTGACCCTCACAGTTCCTCGATCCACCAGGGTGTGTGGCCTCACCCCTCTCAATGCGGGTATAAGAGCCCTTCCTTTACCTGTGCTATAACGGTCTGAGGAGTGGATGTTCCTGTTGTAGCTACGAGTTCTGGGAAACAAACTCACTCAGAAGGACAATGCAGATAGTGGAGTGCAGTTTATTACACCGTGGGCCCAAGGCAGAGTCTCCTCTTAGCCAAGGACCCTGACCAGTTTTTGTGAAAACCTTACATATCCTAAGTGTACGTGCCCAAACCCCCCTCCCCAAATTCCCTGAAACTAGTCTGAACAAAGGAAAAGAAAGATACAATCAAAGTTAATCCGTGATCCGTATGCCTTAAGCCTAGGTAGCTAACAGTGGACAATTATCAATAAGCCTGTGGTCATACTCCAATAAGCATAATAGAATTTATGATTCTATTTGGTTACACAGATAACTAGGGTATTTTTTTTAGGCAATGGGGAGTCTAGGTACAAGCCGTGGGTCTCTTCCATCCGGGGGGTCTGGTTTTCCAGTTGGTATGTTGTTTCCATAGATACTGGGCATATAGCTCATATAAGTCCACAGTCTGGCCCAAGATGGAGTCCTGCTTTCAAGATGGAGCCTGTTCTGTCTCTTTCCTGCTTCATTCCCAGGAAGCGCATCACAGCAGAGTTTCGCTTCGGCATTTGTCTAGTGCTTAGAAAGTGGTTGCCAGGATCTCAAACCCTTGCCCCTTTTGGGTACTCTTGGAGTACTGGCAAAGGTGCAGGGCCCTGGGAGGGTCGGGGAACCTCCTTCTCTGGCTCTTTCCAACCTTGTTGCTGTGTGCTTTGCTCCCTCAGATGAAAAACACATTGGATGAACGCGTCTGCCTGGACCAGGGAGCTGTTCCAGGCAACACCCCCATCATGCATTACTGCCATCAATACAATTCCCAGGTATCGTCCTGCTCCGGCCCCCTGGTCAGTCTGTTGTAGCTCGGCCCCTGGCAGGTTTGGACTTGGTGTTAGGTGATGGGGAGACAGGAGCTGAGTGGCCTGGGTAGTGGGTCAAGGAGAAGCCCAAACTTGTGCTTGTAACTCAGCCCTTCCGAGCTCACCTGAGAGGTCATTCCATCTCAGGTACAGGAAGGGTGCTTAGAAAGACTGCACTCTCTATGGCAATACCTTCACTGAAAACAACCTCCAATCCCTTCCTTTCCTCCTCCTCCCCTGCCCCCTGCCATCCTCTTGCTGCCCTTTGTATGTCTTGGAAGGTGGACAGGTGATGCTCCCTGTGGCTTCTTCCATAGAGAAGGAAACAGAGGGTTAGGGAAGAGAGAAGCTGAATGGAAGCCCCTCCGTGGGGTAGGAGAGATCGGGGACCACGTGGAGGGCGCACCCAGGGGACTTTTTCCAGCTCTCATGTTACTTTGCATGTTGCCCTCACGGGAACCTTTTGAGGTCTGCAGGGTAGATAACATTGGGAAAAAAAAAAAAAACCAGAGACACGAAAACAACCAGTTTGTCCAAGTTCACAGAGCAAGGTAGGGAGTGATTGAGCATTTGAAAGGTTTTCTGACAACAAGTCCTTAGCTGGGGTTTATAATGACCGCTTCTGAAGTTGAGTTGTGTTGCTTCTATTTTCCAAGATAAGCTCCCTCGTCCAGTAGGAAATGATTCTATTGGAGCCCTGTGGAAGGAAGCAGGCTAGTGTCTTTTTGTCATGCCTGGTCTTCTTTCTCGAATCAGCTGGGGATGGGGAAGGGAACAGAGGAGACTCCTTGTTACCCAGGAATGCTCAAGGATTCCTCCATGGTGACTGGGTGTCTAAGGGACCCAAGGCAGTCTTTATGTCCTCTGTGAGGTCAAGGGCATCCCTGACTGAGTGTCCATGGCAGATCCCTTTGTTCTCTTGCAGAACGTCTACTATCACGTAACTGGGGAATTCTATGTGGGACCACTGATTGCACAGAGAGACGCTGATGATCGCTGTCTGACAGACCCCGGTAAAGGGGAGAAGCCCACTTTAGAGCCATGTTCCAAGGCAGTCAAAGACCGACTGAACATACATTGGGATTTTAAACCGGTGAGTCACATGTTTTTGTTTCTTTTAAAGATAAATATATTAATGTATAGTCTGAGAGCTGGACCATAAAGAAGGCTGAGCGCTGAAGAATAGATACTTTTGAATTGTGATGCTGGAGAAGATAGCATCACTGATTCAGTAAGCATGAATTTGAGCAAACTCTGGGAGATAGTGGAGGACAGAGGAGCCTGATGTATTTCATTCTGTAGTCGCAACAACAACAACAACAAGGACGAAAAACAATATAGTCTGAGAAGTTCAGGTTTGATCTGGTAGTGTTTTTGAAAGACTAGTTTTGTGGCAGTGTGTAGGGAAAAGCCTAGAAATTTTTCTAGTCTGAGCATGAAACACTGGGCATAAAATACTGAGTGTGTTGACCCAAGTGGCATGGCCAAGGTAAAAAATATTGGAATCTGTTGTAACTTAATTCAGAGTTTGCCTTCTAATCCTAATTCGGTCTTCTTTAGCTATTCTGCTATCCTTTTTTGAGACTCAGTTTCTTCATCTTGATGATAATTTCTACTTTACAAATCTGTGGAGATGACTTAATGAGATGATGTGTGTAAATCAATTATGGTTCGTGGCTCATATAGAGGGTTCAACAATATTAGCTTTTGTGATCATCAGAGAGTCTGGAGCATTGGGCTGAAAATCAACAGGAACTGAAGTAAAAGCTCTGATTTAACCTCATCGTCAGTTGACTAAGAACAGGGTAGAGGGAATGCTGCAGGAGTCACGTTGCAGTGGCTTGAGGGATGCGCCTGACCACGATCTATGTGTGAATCTACTATGTGGGGAGGCTACGTTCTTAAGCCACATTGACAGGAATGGGATGTCCTGAGGGACGAGGGTAGGCAATGTTTTGCCGTGAGAGTATCTTTGAGCATCTTGGTGCTGTGTTAGGTTCACAGACATGGAGACATGAGACATGAGACAAGAGACAAGGACTTATCTAGCAATGAGTCTTAAAGCTAATAACCCCTTGAGGAATGCTATGGACTGTCTCCAGGAAAACATACATACATACCTAAAGCAGAGACATTACTTTGCCAACAAAGGTCCATATAGTCAAAGCTACGGTTTTTCCAGTAGTCATGTATGGATGTGAGAGTTGGACCATAAAGAAAGCTGAGCACCGAAGAATTGATGCTTTTGAAATGTGGTGTTGGAGAAGACTCTTGAGAGTCCCTTGGACTGCAAGGAGATCCAACCAGGCCATCCTAAAGGAAATTCTGAACGATGATGAAGCTGAAGCTCCAATACTTTGGCCACCTGATGTGAAGAGCTGATTCATTGGAAAAGACCCTGATGCTTTGAAAGATTGAAGGCAGGAGGAGAAGGGGAGCACGGAGGATGAGATGGATGGATGGCATCACCGATGTGATGGACACGAGCTTGAGCAAGCTCTGGAAATTGGTGATGGACAGGGAAGCCTGGTGTGTTGCAATCCATGGAATCACAAAGAGTTGGACACAACTGAGCAACTCAACTGAACTGAACGTGCACAGTTTTTCAAGTATTTTGTTGAAGTCTTTTTTTTTTTTTGGTCTGAGTTCATTAGAGATAATGGTCTGTATCAGGGTGATTTTTGTTGTTGTTTGGTCACCAAGTCATGTTTGACTCTTTTGAGACCCCCATGGAATGTAGCCCGTCAGGCTTCTGTGTCCTTGGGATTTCCCAGGCAAGAATACCGGAGTGTGTTGCCATTTCCTCCTCTAAGGGATCTTCCAAATCCAGGGTTCAAATCCACACCTCTTGCATTGGCAGATGGTTTCTTACACACTAAGCCTCCAAGGAAGCCTATACATTGTAATAACCAAGATTTATTGAGTATATATTTAAGTACCAAACATTGGAATAAACACTACCTAATTTAATACTTACCCAAATCTTATAAGAGATGTATTACCATTTGCTCAACTTTATCTGTGAAGTAACTAAAGCACAAAGAAGTCAAACAACATCCCCCAGGTCACACAGCGTATCCAGGATTCAAACACAGAATCATATCCATTGTTTTTGCCTCACTGCTTGGTAAGTTTGATTCTTAAAGGGAGAAAAATACTGAGTGTTGGTTGAAAAAGATGGTAGAGTTAGGAGCTTTTTTTCCCTTCTCGAATATTAGAACATTTGGATATATTTAAAGTCAGTAGGAAAGGAATCTGCCAAGAGGGAGAAATAAGAGAAGGATGTTAGACAGGAAGGGTGTTTCTTCAGCATTAGGGATGGCTGGGCTCCGAGCACAGGGAGGCTGACAGCAGAGACAGAGACAGGGCAGTCCTCTGAGACCACCCCTGAGATTGCTCATGGCACTTGGGGTGGGGCTAGATTGGCTGGAAGCAAGGTCTTTTGACAAAGGAACAAATAAAGGCGTTTAGTGAAGGTGGTTGAGGGGTAAAAGTGTGTTGAGGAGGCCTGGGCTAGGAGCCTGCAGAAGTCAGCCAAGCTCTGAGGCCAGGCTGCTACAGGCACTTCTGGGGACAGGCTACTCGGTTAATGGACCCTCTCCAGGAGCACTCTGTGGTCCAGGAATGGGGCCCAGAGAATGGAGCGATGGGAGTGATGGAGGCAGTTGAAGAATGGGAGGGCAGCCCTGAATGACCGATGCTGGATGGATACACCCAGGGAGGTGTGGAGGTGGCCGAGAGAGACCCAGGTGGCGAGGGAGCAGTCAGGTGAGACTGGGGGAGCAGGGTCATTGGGGGCAGCCTGTGGTTGGAAGAGATGAGAGGCACGAATGCGGGGGTCAGAGAGGGAGCAGAGATTTGGACGTTCAGTTCAGTCCAGTTCAGTCGCTCAGTCGTGTCCAACTCTTTGCGACCCCATGAATCGCAGCACGCCAGGCCTCCCTATTCATCACCAACTCCTGGAGTCCACTCAAACCCATGTCCATTGAGTCAGTGATGCCATCCAACCATCTTATCCTCTGCCGTCCCCTTCTCCTCCTGCCCTCAATCTTTCCCAGCATAAGGGTCTTTTCCAATGAGTCAGCTCTTGGCATCGTAGAGAGCAGCAACCCATTCCAGGATTCTTGCCTGGAGAATCCTATGGACGGAGGAGCCTAGCGGGCTATAGTCCATAGGGTTGCAAAGAGTCAGACACGACTGAGCGACTAAACAGCAGCAGCTCTGCTTGGTGTCAAGGAAATACGTGGGGAGGGGTAGGTCATGGATGGGGAGCAGTGAACTTCTCACCAGACATCTGCCTGGATGCTGTGAACTCTGAGGCTATAGGGAACTGTTTGACCCAGGCACTGAGGCAGATTCCTGCAAAGCAGTGGAGAGTTGGGTGGGGAGTAGAAAAGCTAGGAGAGGGGGACAGGACCAGGAGAGATGACATGACCCTCAGTGTCAAGGTGAGCAGGTAAGGAGCAAAGAGGTTGGGGGTGATGAAGGTGGCACAAGGGGGCACAGAGTAGGACGCCGTCCCTCCCTCGGCCCCGTGAGGATGGGGAAAGGCAGAGATGAGCTAAGATCTGTTGCATGTCTAAGAACCGTTGCTCTGTCAGGCAGAGCTCAGTCAGTATCAACCCTGGAACGGTCATCTGCCCACATCTCTCTCTCCATTAACGGAGCAAGCATTCAACCCAGACTCTTTGACTTTAAAGCCTTCAGTGTTTCCAGCAGTAAACCCTGGTGAAGCCCCCATAACAAGGGGGCAGAAACGGCCCCTCGGAGAAAGCAGGTGGAGAAAACAGGCTGAGATTCTTGAATGGGGCTTTTGCTCCTGTCCCACCAGAGAGCCTTGCTGGTGGGAGGGAGGGCCCGGATGAGTTTCATGAGCTCAGTGGTGAAGATGTAGAAAGGAGACCTAATAGAGGACCGTGGTTCTCCAGGCTGCAGGCTGCCTTGCCAGCTGTGCTGACCTGATGCTTCCAGCTCAGGAGGGGTGGAGGAGAACAGAGGAACCAGCCCAGCACTCTTCACTCCCGGGTCTGGGGTTAGCTCACTCTGAGGGGAGGAGAGAAGGTTCTGGGTGATCTAACTCTGCGCTCGGCTTCCTGTCTCCTCTGGATGACTTGCAGAGGACTGAGGGAGCCCTTGGACTTGTATCGGAGCATGGCAGGCAGACTGGGAGTAGGCGAAGGGATGTTCTTCCAGGGTGTGTTCATAATTTCACTCTTTCTCCTTCCATCCAGGGAAGAGCCGTTATCAACAGAATCACCAAGCGATGTCTGGAGATGAAGAAAGACATCTGGGGTGGCTACACGCTTGTTCTCCAGGCCTGCACCACACAAGTGTGGACAATCCAGTACGCTGTCCGAAACTGGGGGTCAGACTGAGGTCCAGTGATGCTCAGAGAGCCTGGGTTCTTGCCACAGCTCCCAATGCTGCTCAAAACAGAGAAGGGGGAGAGAAAGTGCGTGTGTGTGTGTGTTTACTGTAATTTCAGCTAGGCCTATCCTGAAAGGTGCAAATCGACCAGTAATTTTTTTTTAAAAAGCCCTCCATCCAGCCAGCCCTACACCCCATAGCAGGTTTCTTTGGATTACCCCGTCTCTGCCACAGGGGCTGAGGGTATGAGGAGACACATATAACTAGCCAGTCCTGCTCTGCTCAGTGCGTGAATATAGTGGAAAAATACTGAAGCCCTTAAGGGTCTTTCTCTAAGGAGCTTATCACATTTAATAGGCTTGATTACCTGCTTCCTGCTACTATCCCTGAAAATTACGGAGAAAATGAGGCTTGAAACAGAGGGGCGTCACTTATTGGGACACAAAGAAGGGATTTTAGGTAAATAACTAAAACCAGGGGGTCCTTCCTGCTGCCCGTTGGATAAATCCTTTCCTATAGGTGGTGAGTTAGGCGGATCCGTCTAGGGGTGTCAGCTTCCATGAGGACTTAGAAGCTGGTAGGAGTGGGCATCAGGGTGGGAGAGGAAGCAGAACATGTGTGTGCTGTGTTGCTGGGTTTGCCTTTTAGGACATCCTTTCATCTTTTCACATCAGGGTTACTTGGGTGTGATTCTGGGAATCATCAGGCTTCCTTTAAGCATCGGGCAGACGAGATACTCATAATTTAGCACAGAATTAAGTCAGCTCAGGGTTTTTCAAGTAACTTTTTAGAAATGTACAAGTCATACATGTACAGCTTGATAAAATGTTTTCAGTGACCATACCCATATCAAGGACTAAAATGTTACCGCAATTAGAGAATTTACGATGAGAAATATGAAGAGGATACATGTTAAGCAAATGTATAACTTCCAGCTTCTGCCCAGCACTTTGAAAGGAAAATGCAATTCATAGCCAATCTTTTTCTTTTTTTTTTTTTTAAAGCATGTGCCCAATAGAAAAATGGGCAAAATTCACAATATTCTTAAAAGAAAAACTGTTTAACCTCACGCATAGGGCAATGCAACTTAAAACTGTACTGAAATCATTTTTCACTTAATGGTGAAAATTTTAAAGTATAATGGCACATTCTGGTTAGCGGGACTGGAAAAGCAGGCAATCTCATGCTTTGATGGTAGGGATGAAAACTGGTACAACGCTTTTCGGGGGGCTACCCTGGTGGCTCAGACGGTAAAGCGTCTGCCTGCAATGCAGGAGACCCGGGTTCGATTCCTGGGTCGGGAAGATCCCCTGGAGAAGGAAATGGAAATCCATTCCAGCACTCTTGCCTGGAAAATCCCATGGACAGAGGAGCCTGATAGGCTACAGTCCATGGGGTTGCAAAGAGTCGGACATGACTGAGTGAAGAAGCTTTGGCATTATCTAAAAATATTATATATGTATTTTCTATTTGTGCCACTAATTCCACCTCTAGAAATTCATAGCTCCAAAAACAAGAAAATATTTACATACAAAATAATTTCTTGCAGTGTTAATTGAAATCACAAAATGTTGGGGAAAAAACCCCATATACTCAAACATCGGAGAGTGGTCTACCCACTGGGGTGCAGCTATAAAAAAGTGTGAGGACCGGTTTTTGAATGGATAGTGATTTCCACTGCAAGAGGGGAAAAAGTGAAAGTGAAAGTCGCTCAGTCGTGTCCAACTCTTTGCAACCCCATGGACTATACAGTCCATGGAATTCAGCCTCTGAAGTTATGTGCCTTTTAGGCCAAGCTTCCCTGTCCTTCACTAACTCCCAGAGTTTGCTGAAACTCATGTCCATTGAGTTAATGGTGCCATCCAAACATTTCGTTCTCTGTTGCCCCCTTCTTCTCTTGCCCTCAGTCTTTTGCAGTATCAGGGCCTTGGTCTTCTTCCCAAAACATAGAGCCTGATTCTATAATCTTGAGGGAATATCACTTAAACCCAAGCTGAGGGACATTCTTCAAAATAAATGGTCTTTATATTTTGTGCGTCAGTCATAAAAAAGCAATGACTGACTGAGGAACTGTCCCAGAGTAAAGGAGATTAAAGAGACAGGACAGGCCTCTCTTGTTTGCACCTCTTGCTGCTCTTGGATTCTGACACTTTTCCAAAGAGAGACGGACCTGAGACTGTGGTCAGGTGTCCGGGCCTGATGGTCCCTTTTCTCCAGGTCCCAGGTGTCATCCACAGCAGCCTTGAGCATCCAGTGGTCTTTAGGACAAGCACCTTCCTCATCTGTGCAAAACCTGAAATAAAGGGCCGAGGGCTGGATCATAACAAACTGAGATTCTAGCAGTTCCAAAGTTAATCTCCTCCACAGTCCCTTTATTTTCCTTGCAATCCATTTTTTACAATAGGAAATGTGCTTTTAGCTAATTTCCTAATTTTAAGGAAATTTGTAAAGTCCTTTACTTTAAAAAAATATATTTATCTTTGGTGTGCTGGGTCCTCCTGCTGCCTGTGGGCTTTGCTCTCTAACTGCTGTGCGTACGCCTCTCGTCGCAGTAGCTTCTCTTGTTGAGGTTCGTGGTCTCCAGAGGGCAGGCTCAGTAGCTGTGGTGTACAGGCTTCGTTGCCCTGTGACATGTGGGATCTTCCCGACCCAGGGATTGAACCGGTGTTCCCTGCATTGCAAGGCAAATTCTTAACCATTAGACCACAAGGGAAGCCCCATAAAGTCCTTTTATAAAGATTAAGTGGAATAGAGTTAGGCCAGTAACGTCCTGGCAAAGACTGAAGGCAGGAGGAGAAGGGGACGACAGAGGATGAGATGGTTGGATGGCATCACTGACTCAATGGACATGAGTTTGAGTAAGCTCCGGAAGTCTGGCGGGCTCCCTGGGGTCACAAAGAGTCAGATACAACTGAGCAACTGAACTGAACTGAGTAATGTTCTGGTGAAAAATTATCACTAGAACTTGTGAATAAATCAACTTCTCTTGACTTTAAGTTGTTATAATTTAACAAACACGGTACCCCCCGGCCCCCACAAACATTTTGACAAGTGTAGTTTCAAAGAGCAAACCTGTGTCAGGATTTCAAGTCTACTGTCCTTGAAACTATAAAAATCAAATCTCTCAATATTACCAGAAAGTTGTTTGGCCTTCCAAACAAAGAGCCTTAGGCAGAAACTCAGCTTTATGACAAGGAAGAAATAGGTGTAGTTTTCATTTTAATTGATATAAACCGTTGTGTCAGTATTTCCCTAATATTTTCCTTCTTTCTTTGACAAGTCATCACAGTTAAGTCAGGACTTGTCTTTTCCAAGCACCTTGTCAGTCCTCTTCATTCTTTAAAGTTTCTTCACTGGCTACTAAATGAGGCTGGGGGCTGCTGTTTCCAATGTGTTTTCTATTGTTTAGTCGCTAAGTTGTGTCCGACTGTATGTGGCCCCATGAACTATAGCCCATCAGGCTCCTCTGTCCATGGGATTCTCCAGGCAAGAATACTGGAGTCGGTTGCCATTTCCTTCTCAGAGGATCTTCCTGACCCAGGGATTGAACCTGGGTCTCCTGCATTGGCAGGCAGATTCTTTACCATGGAGCCACCAGGAAAGCCAATATGTTTTCTAGCCAAGGCTAAATTGAAGAAGACAGGCTTATGGGCTCCTGTTTTCACAGGTGATTTGTCCTGAGGTTGGACTGCAGCCCCAAGTCCCAGTTCCTCCCCCACCCCATCAAGCTACCTACTTCCCTTCCAGGGCCCTGCTGATGGCCCATCCCCACCAGACCTGCAGCTTATTTTGAGCTGCATGTGAGAATTCTTTACTTGAAAGAATTGCTTGGGAAATTTCTGTGTTTTTCCAAATTTCAAATTTCGAGGAAAACCAGTGGAGAAGTCAGGAAAACAAGAAAAAACTCTATTATTCTCCTTCAAGAATGAAAGCTTTGCAAGTAACACAGAGATGTTACTGATCTGAAGGAATCCACTGAAGTGCAGTGGAACATGAGTTCAGGAGACGCTGACACACAGAGTCCAAGGTCAAGGGTGGTAGTTTTGGAAACCAGACAGGAACACCCAGAAGAAGAGCAGTGATGATTAACCAGTCGATCTTCTAAGATATAGCTATAGCCATGTTGTGTGTGTGTGTCTGTGACCTGCCTGTCTCTAATGGTGAGTGATTGTTGTAGTAGTTATTATAAAATAGTTATTAAAAAGTAGTTATTATAAAATAATAACTAATAAATTTTATTAATTTATTAATACATTTTGTACATTGTATGCTTTCCACAAATCTTATGAATGGTGTTCCAAGAAATAATAAATTTTGGAAGCAAAATTTAAATGGAAGTTTTAAAAAGAGCAATTTCAATGTATGATTCTGACTAGTGCTGTTAACTATTAATGTCTCACTGGGAAATCTGAATGTTACATTATAATACACCGTGATGTTTCCTGGTGTTTATTTTAAAGATTTTTTTCATATTGGACCATTTTTAAAGTCTTCATTGAATTTGTTACAATACTGCTTCTGTTTTATGTGTTTTGGCCAGAGGCATGTGGGCTCTTAGCTCTCCAATCAGGGATCAAACCTGTACCCCATGCATTGGAAGGAGAAGTTCCAACTTACCAGGGCATCCTGCTGGTGTTTTCTAGTGTTTGAATATTTGCTATAGACTATAGTTTTCATAAATGCAACTAAAATTAATATTTCTTTGTATACAATTTTTTAGATATCCATGAGTAAATAATATAATTAATTTTAGAAATAATTAAAGAATAACTTGGGCTTCCCTGGTGGCTCAGATGGTAAAGAATCTGCCTGCAGTACAGGAGACTCAGGTTCCATTCCTGGGTCAGGAAGATCCCCCAGAGAAAGGCATGGCAACCCACTCCAGTATTCTTGTCTGGAGAATTCCATGGACAGAGGAACCCGGTGGGCTGCAGCTCATGGGATTGCAAAGAGCAACTAACATGACTGAGGCACTAACAAACAATAACTTAAGATTTGGGGTGTTACTGAAAATTCCGCAAATTCTAATTTTTGTTCCTGAACCCTAAAGATAACACCTGTTGATAAACTATTGGGAATAATACCTTAACAGCGCTGGAGCCTCCCAGGTGGTTGCCCCTAATTTATTGTCCAGGGTTTCCATTAAATAGTCAATCAAATCACGTTTCTCAGGATTTCCTCTTACTAAATTGTCCTTTTTCTTTTTCACCAAATTTTTTTGGCCACATTTTTTAAAAAACCACTTCACTGAGGAGTGACTGATATGTACACATTTAATGCACACAGTTTAACGAGTCTGGGGACAATTGTCACCCGGGAACCCCTCCTTACTATCAAGAGCACAGATATCCATCACCTCCTAAAGTTTCCTTTGGCCATTATTATCATTATTAGCACACACACTGTAAGTGTTATCCTCTCAGGAAAATTTTAAGTGTAAAATATAGAATTATTGGTACTTCACTGGTGGTCCAGCAGTTAGGACTGGGTTTAATCCCTCGTGGAGGAACTAAGATCCCACATGCCCCCCAGAGTTTTTAAAAATGCAGAATGATTAGCCGTAGACACTAGACTGTAGAGGAGATCCCCAGAGCTCACTCACCTTGCATCTTTATACCCATTGACCATCCTCTCCCTGTGTCCTCCTTCCTTGACCCATGGCACCCACCATTCTACTCTCTACCTCTATAAATTTAGTTAGTTTTAGAAAACTAACCTATGACGTCTGAAACTAACTAACCTTCTATGACAGAGGATGAAGTGGTTGGATGGCATCACCGACTTGATGGACATGAGTCTAAACAAGCTTCGGAAGTTGGTGATGGACAGGGAAGCCTGGCGTGCTGCCGTCCATGGGGTCGCAGAGAATTGGACATGGCTGATGACCTAACAGCAGCAGCAGATTCTACATATAAATGAGATGATACAGTATTTGTCTTTCTGCGTCTGGCTTATCTCAGTTAGCATCATGTCCTCTAGGTCTAGCCATGTTGTCACACGTTTGCCAAACTTTCCAAAATGCCTTTGACAAAGCTACTTTCCCAGAAGCCTTTTCTTCTCGTGTCCATGTATCCCTGTGCTGTGGGCGGCCAGGGGAGCCATGGCCCCATGGGGAGCAGCCTGGATATGGTGTCTGGTGGCTTCCCACGGGTGCACAGTGGTTCTCACAATTGTAACCATCTTAAGCAATTGGTTCCCTGTGACTTTTTAATCTTCCAGGGCTTCTCTCCAGGGCAGAGAGTTTTGCTGAAGGCTGAATAAAGTCAAATGTATTTATACTTCCCCAGTCTCCTCTGATCCATGCGGGAAAGGGGAAAAATTTAGAAATATGGGTTACAACGACAGTGGCAAAAAAGGGGACTCTACATAAAGCTCTAGTATCATAATTTGGGGAACCCTTTTCTTCCAAAAGTCCCAGCCCCAGCCTTATGGAGGGATGCCTTCAATGGCTGCTGGAGTTTTTTGTCACTGACTGGTAGAAGGTGCAGGGACATGTTATGGATTCTGTGAAGATGCCTCAGGATGGATGCTCCACACTCTAAGCCATAAGTGTTAGTCGCTTAGTCATGTCCAACTCTTTGAGATCCCATGGACTGTAGTCTGCCAGGCTCCTCTGTCCATGGCATTCTCCAGTCAAGAATACTGGAGTGGGTAGCCATCCCCTTCTCCAGGGGATCTTCCTGACCCAGAGATCGATCCCAAGTTTCCTGCATTGCAGGCAGATTCTTTACCATCTTAGCCACCAAGGAAGCCCACTCTAAGCATGGGTCCTGCCATCCTGATGATGGCTTATCTTCCACAACTGTAACCAGTTGCTGGTCCTGGGAGGGCTGCTGCTCTGGCAACTGGCTAACTGCCGAGCCTGCCTTACTCTGCTGGACTGGAACAGCATCACTGGGAATTGTCCAGCATGGCTTAGGGAACAGGAGGATGGACTGAGGGGGCAGAAAAGAATTGACTTGGGGGCAAAAGGCATGGCCACTGCAAAGCCAGTTTGGGTGATGGAGGACCTGCGGGATGGATGTGGCTGTGTGGGCATCAACGGTACCTGCACGTCCTAGGGCAGCAGATCCTGTGGGGTGATGGAAGGTGCAGGGTGGGCAGGGACTAGTCTTGCCTCTAGTAGCTGCTGCAGGAGCCCCCACGGTGCTGAACAGCCCCCAGGGAGCTCTGGCAGTGGCAGGTAGTAAAACACTGATAGCTAAGCCTGGGGATTGGCCAAGCAGGCACGTGTGAAAGCGCCGGAAGAAGGGGGCCTCTGTGTGGCTGCCGCTGCTCCTGATCCATTTCCTGCAGGGCAGCTCTGGCTTTCTCACTGAGCCTGAGGTTTCCCAATCTCCATCCTCAAATCTTAGGACCTTTGCTTCTGGGATGAACTCAGTTCTAGAGGAGCAGGCACTGGCTCAATTCATCAGTGGTGAATTTGCCCTTGTGCATCTTTCTGTTCAGTCTGGAGGGAGCAAGAGGGGGTCTTTACTCATGGACACTTTGCCCAACAGACCTTTAATCAGACAGGTTGTTTTCCATAGAGGAGTTCTTTTTTTTTTTTTCGAATCCTACCCCAGCCCTTAGGAGACTGAGAAGAGGTCTGCAAGGGGTAAGACCCCCAGCTATGAGACTCATGACTTTATGGCAAATAGATGGGGAAAAAATGGAAGCAGTGACAAATTTTATTTTCTTGGGCTTCAGACTCCCAGCAGATGGTGACTGCAGCCATAAAAGTAAAAGATGCGTGTTCCTTGGAAGGAAAGCTATGACATACCTAGACAGCATGGCAAAAAGCAGAGATATCACTTTGCTGACAAAAGTCCCTATAGTCAAAACTATGGTTTTTCCAGTAGTCACGTATGGATGTGAGAGTTGGTCCATAAAGAAGGCTGAGCACCAAAAAACTGATGCTTTCAAATTATGGTGCTAGAGAAGACTTTTCAAAGTCCCCTGAACTGCAAAGAGAGCAAAGTCCTAAAGGAAATCGAGCCAGAATATTCATTGGAAGGACTGATGCTGAAGTTGAAGCGCCAATACTTTGGCCACCTGATGTGAGGAACTGACTCATTAGAAAAGACCCTGATGCTGGGAAAGATTGAGAAAGTGGCCACAGAGGATGGGATGGTTGGACGCCATCATCAACTCAATGGACACGAATCTGAGCAAACTCTGGGAGATAATGGAGGACAGAGGACCTGGTGTGCTGAAGTCCATGAAGCTGCAATGAGCCGGACAGGACTTAGTGAACAAACAACAGCAAAATGAGACTTACTTTCTCCCTTGAACTTTTTGGGATTGGGAAAGATTTCTTAAAAGTCTAATAAGAAAAATCCTTAAAAAGGGAAGGCATATCTTCTACCTCACCCTGTAGAACTCCCTGTAGCCAAGTTCTCTCAGGGAGAGAGAGAGAGAGAGACAGAGAGAGAGAGAGAGAAAGAGAGAGAGAGGTTCAGGAGTCCTGGGCTCTATCCAAAGCCTTAGCAGAAGTAGATCCACTGATATTGATCAGAACTACTTTCCAAGTGGGGACCAGTGGCCCACACCGCAGACCCCTGGCCATCTTGAGCTTTTCTAAACATCCCGCTTATGTCTGGAGGGAGGGCAGGGGTGTTGAAAAAAATAAAAACAGTCCAGAATCTGTTCTATCCAGAAGGCAAGGAAGGGAGGTTCTTAAAGAATCAGCCAAGTTCTCTGTGGGGTGGTGGCTGTGGTTGGGTTGGGCCTCTTTGGGCAAATAGACCAGCTGGCTGGTCACCAACTGAGTGCGATGTGGTCGAAACAGCAACCGTTCTGAAGTCCAGCTTGCCCGGGCCTGAGGTGGGAGTGGCCTGGCCGGTCCAGCAATGGAGAGACTTTGTCTCAGACATGCTTGGAATAAATGCACCCCGTCGAGTTCTTTGCCAGGACTCTCATCTCTCTCCACTCCATCCTTGGGTCCTTTTGGCTCCAGAGGTTCCTGCTTTTCTTGGCCAGAGGCCTCAGAGAGAGAGAGAGAGAGAGAGAGAGAGAAAGAGAGGTGGGGGTTTGTAGGAGTCTTTTTATTATGGGCTCCTGGTTACAGGAATTCAAAAATCTGGCTGTGAATGCTTATTCCTGGCCAACTGTTGGCACCAACGTTATAACAAGGATCAACTTCAACCCTCCACCCGCTTTGAGTCAAATATGGAAAAACTCCATTTGGCAGTGTTTTCCCCTGACATAGCGGCACGAAGAGAGACAAACATCCCAAGTTTAAAAGGGGGAAGCTTTGGAGTCAATCAGGGGTTCTCTGGGACTCTTATTCTGATAAGTAAGACTTTCAACTCTGTCATCACTCCTGATATTTGTGATCAAAAATGACTTCTAGACTAGGAATGCAAATCAGCTCTGAAGCCACAGCTGGAATAAAAGAAAACAGTGTATTAAAAGTCCTTTTACAAGGCTTCCCCAGTGGCTCAGTGGCAAAGAACCCGCCTGCCAATGCAGGAGATGCAGGTTCGATCCCTGGGTAGGGAAGATCCCCAGGAGGAGGAAATGGTAACCCACTGCAGTAAGTCAGAAAGGGAGAGACAAATACCATATGATAACACTTATAGGTGGAATCTAAAATATGACACAAACAAACCTATCTATGAAACAGAAACAGATTCGCAGACAGAGAGAACAGACTCCTGGCTGTCAAGGGGGAGGGGAGCAGGAAGAGGGCTGGACTGGGGGTTTGTAATTAGCAGATGCAAAGTGTCGCATTCAGGACGGCCGGACAGGGTCCTACCGTATAGCACAGGGAACTGTATTCCAACCTCCTGGGGTAAGCCATAGTGGAAAAGAAGATTGATGAAAAAGAATGTATATAAAAGAGAAAAAGAAAAGAAACATCCTCCACCCTGCCTTCTCCTTCAGGGATGCATAGAGAAGCAAAAGGATAAATAATGCTGCTGATGCTGCTAAGTCGCTTCAGTCGTGTCTGACTCTGTGTGACCCCATAGACGGCAGCCCACCAGGCTCCCCCATCCCTGGGATTCTCCAGGCAAGAACACCGGAGTGGGTTGCCATTGCCTTCTCCGAGGGATAAATAATACTCAGGTCTTATTTTCCATTGTAAGTATTTCCAAAACACATAAAGGAAAAACAAACAAACAAACAAGCCTACATCATTCAACCACTTTCAGGTAATAATTATACATTTCTCCTTATTTCCTTCTTGTCTTTTTTCTTTGAATCTATGTGTCTGAAGATATACATTTTCTAAAATTAGGATCATACTTTATACACAGGTGTAGCTTGAATTTTTAAATTTAATACTTTAAAGAAATCCAGCCTTTTTCACTAGTTCATTATTTCTGAATATAGAGGAGACACCTGCTGAAAGACAGACATTTCTAGTACAGGCTTTAGAAGATGACTCTGTGGAATGATGGTGTGGGCGAATCTTTCAGATACAAGTTGTAGGTGGGACAGAGCACTTCCTCCATCAACCAGGCCAGCACCGGGGCTGCTGCTCCAAGAGGAAGAAGGCAGAGGCAGGTGCGTTAGAAAGAAAGTTCTGTTCTCCTAGGTGTGTGTTCTCCTAGTACTGTTCTCGAGTGACTATAGACCCACAAGACTAAGTCTGGTCTGTAATGATGGAGTCAGCACCTCCCAGTTCAGTTCAGTTCAGTTGCTCAGTTGTGTCCGATTCTGCGACCCCATGAATCGCAGCACGCCAGGCCTCCCTGTCCATCACCAACTCCCGGAGTTCACTCAAACTCACGTCCATCGAGTCAGTGATGCCATCCAGCCATCTCATCCTCTGTCATCCCCTTTTCCTCCTGCCCCCAATCCCTCCCAGCATCAGGGTCCTTTCCAATGAGTCAACTCTTCGCATGAGGTGGCCAAAGTACTGGAGTTTCAGCTTTAGCATCATTCCTTCCAAAGAACACCCAGGGCTGATCTCCTTTAGAATGGACTGGTTGGATCTCCTTGCAGTCCAAGGGACTCTCAAGAGTCTTCTCCAACACCACAGTTCAAAAGTATCAATTCTTCGGCGCTCAGCTTTCTTCACAGTCCAACTCTTACATCCATACGTGACTACTGGAAAAACCATAGCCTTGACTAGATGGACTTTTGTTGACAAATGTCTCTGCTTTTGAATATGCTGTCTAGGTTGGTCATAACTTTCCTTCCAAGGAGTAAGCATCTTTTAATTTCATGGCTGCAATCACCATCTGCAGTGATTTTGGAGCCCCCAAAAATAAAGTTTGACATTGTTTCCACTGTTTCCCCATCTATTTCCCATGAAGTGATGGGACCAGATGCCATGATCTTCATTTTCTGAATGTTGAGCTTTAAGCCAACTTTTTCACTCTCCTCTTTCGCTTTCATCAAGAGGCTTTTTCATTCCTCTTTACTTTCTGCCATAAGGGTGGTATTATCTGCATATTTGAGGTTATTGATATTTCTCCCCGCAATCTTGATTCCAGCTTGTGCTTCTTCCAGCCCAGCATTTCTCATGATGTACTCTGCATAGAAGTTAAATAAGCAGGATGACAATATATAGCCTTGATGTACTCCTTTTCCTATTTGGAACCAGTCTGTTGTTCCATGTCCAGTTCTAACTGTTGCTTTCTGACCTGCACACAGATTTCTCAAGAGGCATGTCAGGTGGTCTGGTATTCCCATTTCTTTCAGAATTTTCCACAGTTTATTGTGATCCACACAGTCAAAGGCTTTGGCATAGTTAATAAAGCAGAAATAGATGTTTTTGTGGAACTCTCTTGCTTTTTCGATGATCCAGCAGATGTTGGCAATTTGATCTCTGGTTCCTCTGCCTTTTCTAAAACTAGCTTGAACATCTGGAAGTTCACAGTTCACGTACTGCTGAAGCTTGGCTTGGAGAATTTTGAGCGTTATAGCGTGTGAGATGAGTGCAATTGTGAGGTAGTTTGAGCATTCTTTGGCATTGCCTTTCTTTGCACCTCCCAGCCGAGAGCAAAAGGAGCCCCCCACCTTGGAATATGCTCCTCAACCGAGATGACATTTATTGATCACCTACTAGGTGCTGGGCTCTGGGGGCTGTGCAAATGCTGTTCGTCATCCTCCAAACAACCTGACCACGTAAGCATTATGCCCACACTCTACAAAGGCAGAAAGTAAGTCTCTCAGAGATTAATATACCAGTTCATGATCACACAACTGGTGAATGGTCAGATGAGGACCATAAATGAGTTTCCAGGGTGTACCAGGATTGAAAACTATAGCCTTTGAAATAAACAAAAAACATAACTTCAAATCACTTTTGTTAAAACACACCTTTCCTCCAGACTCTATAAATGATATGTATTTATTGAAGAAACATTGCTACCAATCTCTTTCTTTTCTTTGGTCCCTTGGTTTGGAAAGTCTTTGCTTATCTGATTTTCCTTTCTGGGATTTATTTATTTTTTTTTTGAAGATTTTTTATTTTGATGTGTACCATTTTTAAAGTCTCTATTGAATTTGTTACAATGCTGCTTCTGATTAAGGTTTTGTTTTTCTGGCCATGAAGTATGTGGGATCTTAGTGCCCTGGCCAGGAATCAAACTTGTGTCCCCTGCATTGGAAGGTGGATTTTTAACCACTGGAACACCAGGGAAGTCGCCAGGATTATTTGTCTTAAGGTCCATTGATCACCTTAATTGTACTGTGCTGAGTAACATATCTTAGTGACTGGTTACAGGCATCAGGATGTGGAGACCACTGGAGGGGCCGTTATTCTACCTACTACCGTGCCAAGTGGATTTATGTTAAGATTCTGCTTATTCAGCCATCTACTGTAATCTGACATGTGGGTGTGCAAAGGCTGCTGTGAAGCACAAAACAGGAGCATCCCCCCAGACTGGAGAAAGAGAAGGCAGCTGGCCTGAGATTTAAGGGGGTGGGACGGGGCTGGGGGTCCATGCAAAACAAACAGAGTTTGCAAAGACCTGGGTGGGATGGTAGTTAAGACCTCTACATTGCTGGAGCATAAGGTACTTCTCCATGCTCTGCCTGTGTTGTCCTTGAGGAGGGGGCCTGAGATGGACAGGTAAGAACGGGCAGATCTCGGGGGACCTTGGGTGCAGTTAAGGTGCTGGACTTCATGCTGTAGCCATGAGTAAGCCACTGAAGGGTTTCTGAGCAGAGCAGCAGTGGTGCTGATGTCCTGGCTAGGTATCACTACATTCCAGGGATTCTTCTGTGTGTGCTTGGGGCTTCCTTGGGTTCCTCCTGGGGCCCCCACACACACTACCTGTTTCTAAAATGAGCACAGTGCAGCCCTTTAGGACCCTCTTAACCCACATTCTGGGGCATTCCGGGTGGTGCTAGTGGTAAAGAGCTTGACTGCCAATGCAGGAGACAGAAGAGATGTGGGTTCGATCCCTAAATTGGAAAGATTACCTGGAGAAGGAAATGGCAACCCACTCCAGTACCCTTGCATGGAAAATCACATGGACAGAGGAGCCTGGCAAGCTACGGTCCATGGGGCCACAAAGAGTTGGACATGAATGAGGGATTGAGCACAACCCACCCTCTGGGTTAACCCTGGTGCCTGCTGTTGCTAAGGCTGCCACAAGGTCCTCAAAGGTGACTCTGCAGAATCTCTTCCCATATTATGTCCAGGACGAGGCTCTGATTACCTCCCTGCTTCCAGTGTCTTCCCCACCTCCCCCCACCCCAAGGGGCCATCTTCATTAAGGTCCTAATTAGGACAGCATCAACGAGCTGTAAATGCAGCTGTAGGAGATGATCGCTTGTCTCAGCAGATTTGTTGTTTCTCTGAGAGCAGGAGCAGAAGCGATGATGGAGCAGCTGTGGGATGGGGTGAAAGCACCAGTGTTAGTCAGAAAATCTGCCTGTGAATCCCAGCTCTGCTACTGAACAGCATCCGACAGTGAGCAAGTCACAGAAATTCAGCTATAATTCAATTGCATAATCTTTAGAATGGGGGATGTATTAGCCCGTCAGGCCCCTCTGTTAATGGAATTCTCCAGGCAAGAATACTGGAGTGGGTAGCCATTTCCTTCTCCAGGGGATCTTCCCGACCCAGGGATTGAACCCACACCTCCTGCATTGCAGGCAGACTCTTTACTGTCTGAGCCACCAGGGAAGCCCTGTATTAGCCAGGGTAGGCTAACTGTGGTAACCAATGTTTACCTAGTAGTTTAACTCGATAAAAGTTTATGAATTACTCATACAACAGCCACACAGGTGTTCTGCTTAGCTCTCCTCCACCTTGTGACTCAGGGACTCAGCCAGCCTCTACATTATGGCTCCCTCAACCCCTCCACCCTGCAGTCCTCGGCATCCTCCTTATCTGGTCAATAGATACGGGAAGGCGAGAGAGTGTTCAGGTTTGTGTGGTTCCATGGGCCAGCCTGGGAAGTGACCCACATCCTTTTTATCCACATTCCACTGGGCTGAACCCAGTCACATGGGTGTATCCACATAATTGCGAGGGAAGCTGGGAAATGTAGTCCAGTCGTGAACCTAGGATGAGAAGGAAACGGTTCACCGCACACTGGGTGAGTCTTTCCCCCATCTGACTCTATGGGCAAAATGTTCTAGAGTTAAATTGTTGATAGATCAGTGCCTCTAGCAGTGCCTTGGGCAGGTAAGGGTTGAATGTGGGGTTTTCCCCCATGAATTTTTATTGGAGTCTAGTTGTTTTACAATGTAGTTAGTTTGTGCTATAGTATACACTACTGTATAGCGAATTAGCTCTGCGTATACATACATGTGGGCTTCCCTGGTGGCTCAGAGGTTAGAGCGTCTGCCTGCAATGTGGGAGACCTGGGTTTGATCCCTGGGTCAGGAAGATCCCCTGGAGAATGAAATGGCAACCCACTCCAGTATTCTTGCCTGGAGAATCCCATGGATGGAGGAGTCTGGTGGTCTACAGTCCATGGGGTCGCAAAAGAGTCAGACACGACTGAGCGACTTCACTTTCACATACATACATTGGGGCTTCCCTGGTGGCTCAGTGGTAAAGAGTCCACCTGCCAGTGCAGAAGACACAGGTTCAATTCTTGGGTCAGGAAGCTCCCCTGGAGAAGGAAATGGCAACCCACTCCAGTATTCTTGCCTGGGAAACCCATGGACAGAGGAGCCTGGTGGGCTACAATCCACAGGGTTGCACAGAGTCAGACACAACTGAAGCGACTTAGCATGCACGCATGCATGAGTAGTGTATATATGTCAATCCCAATCTCCCAAGTCATCCTACTCCTCCACGCTGTTACCTCCTGGCTGTCCATATGTTTGTTCTCTATGTCTGTGTCTCTATTTTTTCTTTGCAAATAAGATCACCTGTACCATTTTTCTAGACTCCACATATATGCGTTAATGTATGCTATTTGTTTTTCTGAATGTGGTTTTTGTGCCCAGAAAAGTGTGTCTCTGAAGAAAACAAACACCCCAGGAAGGAAATGTAAACTGTGGGTTGTGAGAGCTCTCCTCCTTCATGGTTGCTTTAAATGTACCAGGAAACAAGATTCAGTAAGAAACAGTCCATTAGCAGCAGTAAAACATCCTTCAAAGGAAAACTGCATTAGCCTTGGCACCCTTAGGACAGAGATGCTGTCTGCCAGGAGATGCTTCTTCCTGTCTGCTCTGATGGCGTCAGAGTCCCTAGGCTTCTTCGGCTTCCTTTGCTGCTGCTTCTTCAATGATTTGCCCCCTTTCCCATCCTCAGACCGCTCCCCGACACCCACACTACTTCCCCTCATGGAGGATTAATAGGGGCTGACTCAGGAGTGATATACAGGAGATGGGTGGGTTACACTGGACCAAATAATTTAGAGGAATAAATAAAGCAACCTCAGTCATCAATGGCTCAGCAGGTAAGGAATCTGCCTGCAATGCAGGAAACACAGGAGACACACGTTCAATTCCTGGGTCGGGAAGATATCCTGGAGAAGGAAATGGCAACGTATTCCAGTATTCTTGCCTGAAAAACCTCATGGACAGAGGAGCCTGGTGGGCTACAGTCCATGGGGTCACAAAGAGCTGGACATGACTGAGCGACTAAGCACTCAGTTATCAAAAGGAGAATGAAGTGGCATTTGGCCTAAGAGAAAGGTCCAGACTAATTCAGACGCTTGTGCAAGGGAATATGCACATCACTTGAACAGAAAGCAGAGGGACAGCTCATCCTAAGTCTTATAACAAAGTAAGACTGTTTCTTCCAAGTGCTAGGGCCCTAATGCCTTTCCAATCCCCCATCCTACTCAGCTCCCATGTCAGGATGGAAACTTAATCAGGAATGGAGGACCTTCCATCTCCCTTCCTGCCTATTTCAGGACTGCTGATTTTATTAGGGCAAGGATTTATTTTCTTAAGACATAAGGTGGAGATTATTTCCTCTCCCTTTCGTCAGTTCAAGCCCTACCTTGGAAAAAGCATCAGGAAGCAACCACCAAGCGAGCATGCTGCTTTTACAGCCATCCCGGGGGACAGACGCGCCTCCACCAAGCGTCTGGTTGTTGAGAGCTGCAGTGAGCTCGGTAATGAACCCTGTGATCCGAAGGCTGGGGGCTGGCTGGGAGGGGCCTTCTAAGGATGCCTTGGGAAGCAAGTCTGTCTCTGAAGATGCCCAAGAAGAAGCCATCCCAAGAGAACTGCTGAGGGCTGCGGGGCAGGCTGTAGAGAGTGATGAATGCATGTCGTTGGAAAGAAAGGACACGATGAGTTAAAGTGAAATGAGGCTTGTGGCTCAGGACTCAGAGCTCTTATCCAGCCTCGAGCTATTCTTGCTCTGCTGGGGGTGGGGAGAGGGCTGGAGGCTGCTTTTGCTTTAGAGGGAGGATGTGAAAGAGAAGAGAGGGTGCTGGGCTGGGGCTCAGGGGGCAGACTGGAGGTTAAGGCTCGCTCTGCCCAGGAGCCAGAGGAGAGCGGAGGAGGAGGAGCTGAAGAATGCACCTGGTGGTGAGTAGAGAACCCAGGACTCAGGATTTCTCTCCTAGAGGCCCCAGGGTCCCTGTTCTAGGGGTGAGGACCAAAGAGAGATGATGGGTGAAGACATTGGGTGAAAGATCTCTGTCTGCTCTTCCCTTTGACTCTTCTCCTGGTGGTGGATCTCCTCTGGAAAGGGGGTCCCCATGTGTTGTTAAAAGCCTGGATTTGGGGACTTCTTTGGTGGTCTAGTGGGGTTTCGATGGGATCTCAGTGATAAAGAATCCACCTGCAAGGCAGGAGACACAGGAGACACAGGTTCGATCCCTGGGTTGGGAAGATCCCCTGGAGGAGGAAATGGCAATCCACTTCAGAATTCTTGCTTGGAGAATCCCATGGACAAGAGGGGCCTGATGGGCTACAGTTCATGCGGTTGCAAAGAATCAGGCATGACTGAGCATGCACACAGGTATTACACACTGGTGGTCCAGTGGCTAAGATTCCACTGCAGGGACTCTTAGTACTCTTGCCTGGCAAATCCCGTGGACAGGGGAGCCTGGTGGGCTGCAGTCCATCAGGTAGCTGGGAGTCGGACACGACTGAGCGACTTAACTTTTACTTTTCATGTTCATGCATTGGAGAAGGAAATGGCAACCCACTCCAGTGTTCTTGCCTGGAGAATCCCAGGGACGGGGGAGCCAGGTGGACTGCCATCTCTGGGGTTGCACAAAGTCGGACATGACTGAGGCGACTTAGCAGCAGCAGCAGGGAACTAGATCCTACATGCTACAGCTAAAAGATCCCTCATGCTGTGACTTAAAAAAAAATCCTGCAACAAAGACCCGGTGCAGCCAAATAAATAAATAAATATTAAAATTTTTTTTCTTAAAAAAGCCTAGGTTTAAATTCCAACTCAACCATTTGTCAACTTGGTGAACTTGGAGAAGTTTGTTAAACTCTCAGAGCTTCAAAGAACAGTGAGGATTAAAAGAATAATGTATGTAAAACCCCGACAGTGTCTGGTTCTTAGCAATCACTTGTCAAAGTTAACTGATGGTGTGAAAAATTCTTAGTTTAATCAAGGAGATGAATATGGGAAAGACATCTCAGACAGTGTGATAGAGCTGTCCTCATGCAAATGGAAATCTGAAGGCATTTTTCATGAGATTTGTCCCCATTTGGAGTTCAGAGACCTGGGTTCTAGTTATGGTGCCGCCACTGACAAGCTGTGCCACCTGGAGCCTTTCAAGAACAGGCCTTCTTGTTAGAAATCAGGAAGATGCTGAGGGTTTTCTTGGCTGCATGGGGTTCCACGGGAGTCATCAGAAAAACTGGAGACAACTCATGAAAGGCAAGCGTCTAGTCAAACATGAGGGGTCACAGGTGGGTGAGCTGGGAGCAGAGACAAGATGACTCGGGAGTGAGAGATGGAGGAGGAGAGAGAGAATGTACTAGAAGCTCGGGTAACCATAAGATTGTTCTGAGTCAGTCCTAGTGAGGTGGAGGAACCTAGAGCCTGTTACACAGAGTGAAGTAAGTCAGAAAGAGAACATCAAATATCGTATATTAACACACACATATATATAGAATCTAGAAAAATGGTATTGACAAACTTACTTACAGGGAAGGAATGGAAGCACAGATGCGGAGAAGAAACTTGTGGACACAGTAGGGGAGGGAGAGAGTGAGATGAATGGAGAAAGTAGCATCAACAAAGATACTCTATCAGGTTTAAGATGGATAGCTGGTGAGAAGTTGCTGTGCAGCACAGGGGGCCCAGCCTGGCATTCTATGATGACCTGGAAGGATAGGATGCAGGGAAGGGAGGGGGGTTCCAGAGGGAAGGGATATATGTACAATTATGGCTGATTCCCTTTTTTGTATTGGAGAAGGAAATGGCACCGCACTCCAGGGTTCTTGCCTGGAGAATCCCATGGACAGAGGAATCTGGTGGGCTACAGTCCATAGGGTTGCAAACAGTCGGACACGACTGAGTGACTAACACCCTTTTTTTGTATGGCAGAAACCAACACAACATTGTAAACACTTTTTTAAAAAAGCAAAGAAAAAAAGGATTGTTTTTTATGTCTGTGAGTCTGTTTCTGTTTTCTAGGTAAGTTCATTTTTTCCCTTTTTGAGATTCCACATATAAGCGATATCATATATTTGTCTGTCTCTGTTTGACTTATTTCACTTAGTGTGATAATCTCTAGGTCCATCCACGTTGCTGCAAGTGGCATTATTTCATATTTTGTACGGCTGAGTCCTATTCCATTGTATATATGCACCTCATCTTTCTCCAGTCATCTGTGGATGGACACCTGAGTTGCTAGCAGTTGACATTTGTGAATCAGTATGAGTACCAGCACATTGCTGGCAGGAGGCCAGTGGATAAACTCCTAGAGCTCTAAAGGGGTGAGAAAAAGTCATCAGATTTGGGGCATATTTTTAAAGCTTCCTCCTGTGATGAACTAGGGTGAGTGACCTTCTTGCTCTATCTCATTTCATCCTCACACCAGCTCAGAGCCAGCTTTAGCCCAGAGAGAACATCATGCGCATTAGAGAAAGATGCACCTTTCTCTGGAAGTAAGCAGCCAGGTCAGGGTGCCCCATAGGATGCCAGTTCATGACGATGTCCTTTTAACGCCATTGACACGGGTACTGTCAGGACTCCTAGTTCATAGATGAGAAGTAGGCAGTCCCTATTAGTTGAGTAACTTCCCTGGAGTGGGGGAGATGAGATTTAAACCCAATATACAACCTCACACCCCAAACAGAATCTTCATACCTGGGCTGTAATGTACCCAGACTGCAAGGGCAAGGAGGTAGAAGGAAGATGAAGAAACGAGGGCTACAGACTTCCATGGCTAAAGTTTATTCCTTGTGCCAACAGAAGGTAAGGTGAAAGGAACTACAGTTATGAAGTTTCTGCTTGATGAAAAGTATCCCATATGTCTTCACATTCATTAATTTGGGGGGAAAAGACATTTTAGCTTCATTTTTTTCCCCTTTGGTCAATGTTTCTTAAAAATTTTTTTTTATCTTTAGCTGGAGGACAATTGCTTTACAATGTTGTGCTAGTTTCTGGTGTACAACAAAGTGGATCAGCTGGAGGTGCACACCTATTCCCTCCCTCCCACCACACCCATCTCACCGCTCCAGCTGAGTACCGAGCTGCGCTCCCTGGGCTATACAGCACTTTGCACTGGTTCTCTACTTTCTACACGGTAGAGTATATATGTCAACGCTAATCCCCCAACACGTCTGCATGTCCATTCTCTATGTCTGCGTTGGTATACCTGCCCTGCCCCGGCTTATCAGTACCAATTTTCCAGACTCCATATATATGCATTAGCATGAGATTTTTCTCTTTCTGACTGACTTCACTCTGTAAAACAGGCTCTAGTTTCATCCATCTCAATTCAACTGACTCAAATTTGTTCCCTTTTATGGCCAAGTAATATTCCTCTCTGTATAAGTACCACGTATAGATGAGAACACAGAGGCTCAGAGAGGCTGGGAAACGCATCCAGGGTCACACACTTGGAGGATGGCGTCTGGCCTGTGCTCCTTCCTCGTTATCTCCCTTGAGCTTGGGCCCTGCCAGTGGGCAAAGGAGCCTCCCCTCTTTCTCAGAAGATCAGAGGGCATCTGAATGGGGAGCAGGCCGCCCACTTCCTAATATTCTAGGGACTTGACATCAGGGCAGTTGTATGGAGATCATTTCTTTTTCCACTCATTCAATAAAGTATGAATGTCTATTATTTAGACAGTGATGTATGGGGGCTGCAGCCAGATCACGAGGGTCTCTCTCTGACCTTGTAAATTAGTCCACACCCTGCCTGGTTCCCCTTTACAATTCGGGGTGCAAGCCCCATATGCTCAGTCCCCACCCACCCAGGGTTCCAGGGGAATCTGGGGATGCCCGTGTGGTTTGATATTTCCCCAAGTGGGAATAGAATCTGGACATATGGAAGGTGGGCTTCCCTGGCAGTTCAGTGGTAAAGAATCCACCTGCCAAGCAGGAGATGCAGGTTTGATCCCTGGGTTGGGAAGATCCCCTGGAAAAGGAAATGGCAACCCACCCGAGTATTCTTACCTGGGGAACCCCAAGGGCAGTGGAGCCTGGCGGGCTTTAGTCCATGTGGTCGTAGAGTCAGAAAGGACTTAGTAACTAAGCAACAAAATATGATAAGTATCAAAAGTTGCAACTTCCCTTTCCTGTTTCCATAATGTTGCTTTGCCCCTTCCTCTGCCAATTCCTGAGCAAATGACACTGAGAATATCTGAGAAATACACTGAGAAATTCTGAAAGCAGAATTTCCAG